>NC_071657.1:134093780-134766280 GCF_014839835.1 Dryobates pubescens
AGCTTCTGCTCACTGTCTTCAGATGACACATTAAGTCAGAAATGAGTGACTCTGTCACCCCAGAATACACAATCCCATTAGATTGGTTTGGATATTTCCATTGTACCACCTTGAAAACTGATTTTGATTGATAAGGGGCAATAATTGTGTGTGGATCCACACACAAAAACTAAACCACCCTATCCTTGATAAATCTGATGCTCCAAGTGGCAAGATGTCCTCAAAATAGAGAAGTTGTTTGTATTTAGGGTTTAATATATGAGCCATCTATCACTGGGGAGAGACAGGGGCCTGCAGAGACAGGACAAGAGGTAATGGCTTCAAACTGGAGAAGGGCAGATTTAGATTGGATGTCAGGAAGAGGTTCTTCACTATGAGGGTGGTGGAACACTGGAACAGGTTGCCCAAGGGGGTGGCTGGGGCCCCTTCCCTGGAGATATTGAAGGTGAGGCTTGATGAGGCCCTTGGGCAACCTATTCTAATGGAGGATGTCCCTGCTGACTGCAGGGAGGTTGGACAGGATGACCTTGGAGGTCCCTTCTGGACTGGACCATTCTATGATTCTATAAGGATGTGAGTATGTCCCTGCCATAGGCAGATGAAATCTGTTTATACAGGACCTGGACAACAACTCTCAAGTGATATTACTACTACTGTAAAACTGATCAGTAGAATCATAGAATGTTTGGGGTCAGTAGGCAGCTTTAAAGGTCATCTAGTCCAGTCCCCTGCAGTGAACAGGGAAATACTCAACTAGATCAGGTTGCTTAGAGCCCAGCCCAGCCTGATCTTGAATGCTTGCAGGGGTGAGGCATCTATACATCTCTGGGCTTCCTGTTCCAGTGTTCCATCACCCTCATCATAAAAAAATGTCTTCATGTATGCAGTTTGGATCTACCTTCTTTTAGATTAAAATCTCTGCCCCTTGTCCTACCAGAAAACACTTTCATCCCACCTACCTGCACCCTGAAAGCCAGAACATGTCCCTGCTTATCCCTTTTGTGCCAGCCTCATCAAAGCCTGAGAAGTGAGGAAAGAAGCAGAAAATCAGCAGGAGCGTTTTGGAGTCCTCCTGCGCAGAGCAGGAGTGAGGCAGAGTGATGGCAAGAAGAGAGAAGAGAGCCAGGACCCAGGCATCCCATTCCTGGGAAAGGAGCCTTCTTAAACCTGGGCAGGGACCACAACTCCAGGGAATTGCTGAGGCCTGGGGAATACAAATCTAAACACAGCTGACATGTAACTGGGGAGAAAAAAAAAGGTAGCATACAAGTCAAACTGGACATTACTTGGTATGTGCTTAGGTGTGAGGACTGAAATCACAGAATCACGGTATCACAGTACGTTAGAGGTTGGAAGGGACCTCCAGAGATCATCCAGTCCAACCCCCCTGACAGAGCAGGATCACCCAGGGTAGTCCACACAGGAATGAATCCAGGTGGGGTTGGAAAGTTTCCACAGAAGGAGACTCCACAACCTCTCTGGGCAGCCTGTTCCAGGGCTCTGGCACCCTCGCTGGAAAGAAGTTTCTCCTCATGTTGAAATGAAACCTTCCGCGTTCCAGTTTGTATCCATTGTTCCTTGTCTTATTACTGTGCACCACTGAAAAGAGCTTGGCCCCCTCCACTTGACACCCACCCCTCAGATATTGATAGACATTGATCAGATCCCCTCTCAGCCTTCTCCAGACTCAACAGCTCCAGGGCTCTCAGCCTCTCTTCATAGGAGAGATGCTCAAGTCCCCTAAGCATCCTCGTGGCTCTCTGTTGGATTCTCTCCAGCAGGTCTCTGTCTCTCTTGAACTGGGAAGCCCAAAACTGGACACAGGTTTGCAGGTGTGGTCTCAGCAGGGCAGAGTAGAGGGGGAGAAGAACCTCCCTGGACCTGCTGGCCACACTTTTCTTGATGCACCCCAGGATCCCATTGACTCCCTTGGCCACAAGGGCACATTGCTGTCCCATGCAGAACTTGCTGTTCACCAGGACTCCAAGCTTTTTCTCTGTGGAGCTGCTTTCCACCAGGGCAGCCCCTGAGCTGTACTGGTGCAGGATGCAGGACCCTTGTTGTCCTTATTGAACTTCATGAGGTTTGCCTGCACCCAGCTCTCAGCCCATCCAGATCTTTATTGGGGGGCAGCACAGCCTGACAGGTGCCAGCCAGTTTTGTATCACCAGGAACTTGCTGAGGGTGCTCTCAATCCCCTCAGCCAGGTTGTTACTAAGGATGCTGAACCAAACAAAATCCTAACGTGGCTGGTCACAGATTTTTTTTCCCAGCAGATGGTGCCAGCACTTCCCTCACTGAAAAAACAAAAAGAAAAAGGAAATGAACCAAAATTCCCCAAATGAGCACTGAATGTTCATCAAAGAGAAACTGGATCAAGGCCTTCAGCTTTGCAGCTCCTCAGGGGAGGCCATGAAGTGACGACTGCAATACACAGAATTCCATGATCAATACAAAAGACTTCTCATTTTAAACAGATTAAACATTGAGAAATAGGTTTATTTATGCTCAGATTTTTAATGTATTTGTATATTTTTTTAAAAAAGTTTATTTTATAAGCTTTTTCTTTTATATTTTTTCTTTCTTTTAATTTTTTTCTTATTTTTTAATTTTTTCTTTCATTTTTCTTTCCTCTTTTTTCTTTCCTCTTTTTTCTCTCCCCTTTTTTCTTTCTTATTTTTTCTTTTTCATTTTTCCTCTTTCTTATTTTTTTCCATTTTCTTTGCTTTTTTATTTTTGTTCTTATTCTTTTGTCTTTCTTTTCTTTCCTCTTTTTCTTTCTTCTTTTTTCTTTTTCATTTTTTCTCTTTCTTATTTTTTCCCATTTTCTTTTCTTCTTTTTATTTTTGTTCTCATTCTTTCTTTTTTTCTTTCTTTTTTCTTTCCTCTTTTTCCTTTATCATTATTTTTCTTTTTCTTATTTTTCTTTTTTTCTTCTTTCTTTCCTTCTTTTTATTTTTTCTTATTCATTCCTTTTTCTTTTTCTTTCCTCTTTTTTCTTTATTTTTCTTTAATTTTCCTCTTCTTTCTTATTTTTCTTTTTCCTTTTTTTCTTATTTTTCTTTTTTCTTATCTTTTTTCTTTTTCTTTTATTCATTTTTTTCTTTCTTATTTTTCTTTTTCTTTCTTTTCTTTCTTCTTTTATTTTTTCTTTCATCTTTTTATTTTTTTCTTTTCCTTTTTCTTTCCTATTTTTCTTTTTCTTTCCTCTTTTTTCTTTTATTCTTTTTTACTTGCTTTTTTTTTCTTTCTTGTCTTCTTTTTTCTTTTCTTTTTTCTTTCTTTTTAAATTTTTCTTTCTTTTTAATTTTTTTCTTTTCTGTTTTCTTTCCTCTTTTTTTCTTTTATTCTTTTTTACTTTCTTATATTTTTCTTTTTTTCTTTCTTTTCTGCCTTTTTTTATTTTTTTACTTTCTGCCTCATGGCTATCCTATCCTATCCTATCCTATCCTATCCCATCCTATCCTATCCTATCCTATCCTATCCTATCCTATCCTATCCTATCCTATCCTATCCTATCCTATTCTATTTGATACTTGCATTAGTCCCTTGTATTTTCTAGTTATGGTCTATGCACAATTTGATTCCAATTGTGTTCTACTTGCTTCCTATATAAAGCAAAGTTTATTGTTGGGGCTGATCCAAAACTGGAAGGAGAATGTCATCGCTGTTCTTCCTCCCCCATCAAAATCTGTGGTTTCACATTCAGCTCTCTGAGTGGGGTGAGAGTTCTGCTATTTTCAGAAATGTTTCAGTCAAAACCTCCAACTGTGTTGTCCAACAAAATCTGAAGCTGTGCTGAAAGTTTTCACCCAAGCTTTCAGTTCCAGCCAGCTCTCCTCTACTGCTGCAGCTCTGAAATAATGTCACTTTGTGGCCATTTCCTAATAAACAGCTGCCAGGTTAGGGGAAAACAGTCCATTCTCTTTAAAAGCATTGCCTGCCCTGCAAACTCCATCTCACACAGTAACAATAAGATGCCTTAAAGAAACCAGAAAGATGCTCCAGGTTCAGCAAAATCTTTAAAGGGAATTTCAAGATTGGTAAATTGTCAATAGGCAGAGCAAGAGTCTTTACAAGCAGTCTAAGCTCTGTTTTATGTGTTAGCATAGGAAAAATACTTTGAAATGTCATTGTCAACAACACTCAAAAGATCTGAGAATCACAGAATTATTGAGGCTGGAACAGACCTCTGAGATCATCAAGTCCAGCCTGTGACCTAACACCACCACATCGACCAGACCATGGCATGAAGTTCCACATCCAATCTTGCCTTCAACACCTCCAGGGGTGGCAACTCCACCATTGCCCTGGGCAGTCCATTCCAGTGCCTAATTCCCCTTTCTGTCAGGAAGTGCTTCCTAAACCTAAACCTCCCCTGGCACAGCTTCAGGCCATGCCCTCTTGTCTTGTCACAGTCTGGCAGAAGAGCCTGACCCCCACCTGACTACAACTTTCCTTCAGGTACTTGTAGAGTGTGATAAGGTCCCCCTTGAGCATCCTCTTTTCCAGGCTGAACACCTCCAGCTCCCTCAGCCTCTCCTCATCACTTTCCCTCCAGCCCCTGCCCCAGTCTCGTTGCTGTCCTCTGGACCTGCTCCAGCACCTCAAGATCTTTCTTCCAGTGAGGAGCTCAGAGCTGCAGACAGTGCTCGAGGTGAGACCTCACCAGTGCCCAGTACAGGGCAGAATTCCATCCCTGCTCCTACTGGCCACACTATTCCCAATAGAAGCCAAGATGGCATTGGCCTCCCGTGGCCCCTGATCATACTACTGGATCATGATCAGCCAATTGTCAGCCCGCACCAGATAAAGCAGAACTTTTTGTGCCCAGTTTTGGGCTCCCCAGTTCAAGAGGGACAGGGATCTGCACTGGAACAGGCTGCCCAGAGAAGTTGTGGAATCTCCTCTGGAGGCTTTCCAGCCCCATCTGGATGTGTTCCTGTGTGACCTGTGCTAGATTCTATGCTCCTCCTCTGGCAGGGAGGTTGGACTCCATGGCCTCTGGACGTTCCTTCCAATCCCTAACCTGCTGAGATCCTGTGATATTAGTGGTAGATTCAAACACAGGCATTCCAAAATGGCTTAAGAGCTGTGTGTTGCTATGCACCCTGTCTCTAAGAGGACCAGAAGAAGTGAGGACCTTAAATCAGGTCACACTTGCTCCAGGTATTAAAGCAATGAGCAGCAAGCAATACAAGCCATGATGAACTGATCTAGTGTGAGGGGTCCCTGCCCATGGCAAGGGGTTTGGAACTAGATGATCCTCAAGGTCCCTTCCAACCCTAACAATTCTATGATTCTATGTCTTCACTGCTTTTCCTGGTTGTAGAAAAAAATGTGTGATACTGCTCACCTGGGCCATGTTGAGGAGATCTGACCATGATGGCTCAGCACTTAAGCGCACAAAGCATTTCATGAACGTGCTTAACTGCCCTTGTCTTCTGTGGCATGGATTACTTTCCTAGACCTTTAGAGTGCTCAGCCAAACTGAGGGACTCAAATCACACAAGGCAAACAAGTAGCAACAAAGCTGGTGAGGGGTTTGGAGCACAAGCCCTGTGAGGAGAGGCTGAGGGAGCTGGGGTTGTTTAGCCTGGAGAAGAGGAGGCTCAGGGCAGACCTTATTGTTGTCTACAACTACCTGAAGGGAGGTGGTAGCCAGGTGGGGGCTGGTCTCTTCTCCCAGGCAACCAGAACAAGAGGACACAGTATCAAGCTGTGCCAGGGGAGGTTTAGGCTGGATGTGAGGAAGAAGTTCTTCATAGAAAGAGTTATTGGCCATTGAAATGTGCTGCCCAGGGAGGTGGTGGAGTCGCCATCACTGGAAGTGTTTAGGAAGAGACTGGATGAGGCACTTGGTGCCATGGTTTAGTTGCTTAGATGGTGTTGGGTGATAGGTTGGACTTGATGATCTGTGAGGTCTTTTCCAACCTGGTTCATTCTGTATTCTGTAAGTAAGAGCACTCATTCTGACGTCCTAGTGAACTGTAGAAGGAATGAGTGGATCATGGTCTTTGTCAGGCGAGACTCTCTCTGGGCACAGAAGCATCCTAGCTCTGCATTCTGCACATGGCTCTCACAGCAGCTGCTTACAACAATGGCAGCTCTATTCCTTCTCACCCAGGCAGGAAAACAGAAGCATGGTGAAAACATAAGCTGTTCAGACAAGATTAAATGCAAACCATGTAGCAGCCAACACCGCGAGAAGCATTCAGGTTTCCGTTCTCAGGTCTGTGCCCTACCGCTTTGAGGAGATGCCGCTAGCAGAACACTGAGCTCAGCTCCACCCCTGTGCCCATCTGAGTGTTCCTCATCCCCACTACAGACAGGGGAATAGACTGGAGTCCTGCCTCAGCTTGGCCAGCAGAGATTTCACAGCAAATCTGTGAGCATATTTGCAGCTGAATGCAAGGACAGCAGCGTTTCCACCACTACCATCATAAAAGAAAGTCACTAGGGCAGAACCCAGGGCTGATCACAGGATTGGGATAGCTTTTGGCTGTGCCTTTAAAAGTTTTTCACAGATCTTGAGCAGAAAAGTAGTAAAATGTAAATAACTCACTGTTGGGTGTAAAAAGGAAAATCAAGATCATTCTAAACAATCCCCTTGGAGAAATAGGCAGAATACAGAATTAACCAGGCTGGAAAAGAACTTGGAGGTCATCAAGTCCAACCTATCACCCAGCACCATCTAAGCAACTAAACCATGGCACCAAGTGCCTCATCCAGTCTCTTTTTAAACACTTCTAGGGACAGTGCCTCCACCACCTCCCTGGGCAGCACATTCCAATGGCCAATCTCTCTCTCTGGGAAGAATTTCTTCCTGACAGCCAGCCTAAACCTCCTCTGGCACAGCTTGAGACTGTGTCCTCTTGTTCAATATCTACCATAAGATTTAGTTCTGAAAACAATTTCTTTCTCTTCTCACTTCTTTGTTCTGGGAGAGATACTAACTTGCTTCTGCTTGACCTTGACTGCATTGTTTTGGCTAAGTCTAACTCTTCTGCTCCTTTCTCTTGTCTCTTTTGTCCAGGGAGGGAAGGGGGAAGGCAAGGAGGGAGAAGCTAGTAGCTTCCCCTGGTGTTTGACCAGGGGGGTCCTTGTGCTGTTTATTAATTATGAATGCCTGTAACTATTGCCAATCCTGTAGATTTTGTACATATTCATTGCATCCCATTGTAGATTGTAGTTCTGCCTGTAAACACAGCTTTCATTTGCTTCCAACTGAGCTGGTCTGGCAAATTTACTGTTGGGGGTGGGGGGGAAATTTCAACCCACCACAACAGGGCTCTGCCAGCTCATAACAGCCCTGACTGTGCTTCCCTTTAAATAAAACCCAAAGCTGTTTTCACAAAGAAGAGGAGGGGTCAGGAGGGGGGGTGGGGGAAACTCGCATTAAGGCATTAATGTTCAGATTAGTTCAGATTCCAGTGCAGAAATTAATTAACAACAATGTTATACATCTGATCTCAGTAAACTCTGTCCCAAACCAGCACATCCCTGTGATTGACTTCACGGGTTTCAGGGTATGGTCTGTCTGGTAACAGTTGGAAGAGCAGACTTTTCCCTTGGTAACACTTGAGTGTCAGGTTCAGGTTGCCCAAGTAGATTTGGTGGCCCCTGCCTTCTCCCCTGGCTGAGATTAGCTGCCATCTGGTAATGCCTCAGCAAAGAACCTTTCCCCATTGTCACTTGCTTTGTCTGCTGGTCTGCAACACATGACCTCTGCTGCACAGGTCGTGGCCTTCACCTCCTTTCTTTCCAACAGGAGTCATGACAGCAGGGTTAAGTTTATATGATACCTCTGGTAAGTGCCACTTGTGAGCTCTGGGCTTTCGCAGCACTTCTCCTTTCTTTGATGCTAAAGTTTCTGGTTTGACCTCCTTGCAACATTAAGGCAGTCTGCCCTATCTGCCACCAATCTGGCCTCTTCCTCTGCAGGGAACTGCCCTTCTGGTTGTCTCTTCTCCCAGGCAACCAGCACCAGAACAAGAGGACACAGTATCAAGCTGTGCCAGGGGAGGTTTAGGTTGGATGTTAGGAAGAAATTCTTCATAGAGAGAGAAATTGGCCATTGGAATAGGCTGCCCAGGGAGGTGGTGGAGTCACCATCACTGGAGGTGTTTAGGAGGAGACTTGATGGGGTGCTTGGTGCCATGGTTTAGTTGATTAGATGGTGTTGGATGATGGGTTGGACTCGGTGATCTCCAAGGTCTCTTCCAACCTGGTCTGTTCTATTCTATTCTATTCTATTCTATTCTATTCTATTCTATTCTATTCTATTCTATTCTATTCTATTCTATTCTATTCTATTCTATTCTATTCTATATTCTCTCTTCTGACCCATGGGCTGAGAAAACCCTGAGCTGAAGGTGCATACCAGTTGTCTTTGCAAGGTTAACAATTTCCCCCCCACACACACAACCCCAGACTTAAATTCTCTCTTGTGCTTTGTTCCATGTGTAATTGATGGACTAAAGGACCACCAAACAGTCCTGACCCCAAAGCACTTCCTCCCTGATGTCAAGCAGGGGACATTTTTCATTTTTGTTTATTAAAGGACTGAATTCCACAGCAAGGCTCTCATCAGCTACTGTGAGAACAAGATTCCATGTTAAGTGACTTCCCTAAACTCATGGCAAAGTGTTCACAGAGTCACAGAAACATTCAGGTTGGAAAAGACCCTCAGGATCACCAAGTCCAACCCAGAATCCTACTCTACAAGGGTCACCCCTAAACCATATCCTCAAGCACCACAGCCAAGCCATCTTTAAACACAGCCAGGCTTAGGGACTCCACCACCTGGCTGGGCAGCACATTCCAATGCCTGACCACTCTTGCTGTGAAATTTTTTTCCCTAATGTCCAGTCTAAACCTCCCCAGTGGCAGCTTGAGGCCATTCCCTCTTGTTCTATCACTAATTACCTGTGAGAAGTGACCAGCACCAGCCTCTCTACAATGTCCTTTAGTAGACAGTTGTAGAGAGCAATGAGGTCTCCCCTCAGCCTCCTCTTTTCCAAACTAACCATCCCCAATTCCCTCAGATTCTCCTCATCAGATTTGTTCTCCAGGCCCTTCCCCAGCTTCATTGCCCTCCTCTGCACTGGCTCCAGCACCTCAACAGTGTTCTGGTAAGACAAATATGGAGCTCTAAGCTCCTGAATATCTGTGCTACCTTGCAAGAGCACAGGGATGGCGATTCAACCTCTTCCCTGCACAGCCTGTTCCAGTCTTTGAGAACCCTTTTGGTATAGAACCTTTTCATTTGCAAAATATGACTTCAGATTTTTAAGTGTACCATCAGTGCAATCAGCACCAGAACAAGAGGACACAGTCTCAAGCTGTGCCAGGGGAGGTTTAATCTTGAGGTGAGGAGAAAGCTCTTCCCAGAGAGAGTTGTTGGCCGTTGGAATGTGCTGCCCAGGGAGGTCATGGAGTCACCGTCCCTGGAGGTGTTCAAGAGGGGATTGGATGTGGCACTTGGAGCCATGGTTTAGTAGTCATGAAGTGTTGGGTGACAGGTTGGACTTGATGATCTTTCCAACCTTATTGATTCTATGATTCTATGATCAAAACTGTTTCCTCTCCCTTGATATTCATATCAGTCAGAAATAACTTTGAAGTTTACCTAGCCAAGAAGAGAAATAATTCAGACTTTTCATGCCCTAATGCCGCTGAATACAGAATGAAGCATTTATTTTAGGGCGGTTTAGGCTGTGCCCACTTCATCTCAGGAAGGTTTCTGAGATGAAACCTGTATTCTAGCTGGCATGTCATCTTCCAGGTAGCTCCCCAACTGCAAAAGAATGTGAATGAAGACATGTAAGACAGATGGGCAGAGTCCAACAGGATGGCGTTCAACAAGTCCAAGTGCCAGGTGCTGCACTTTGGCCACGGCAACCCCATGCAGAGCTACAGGCTGGGGTCAGAGTGGCTGGAGAGCTGCCAGGCAGAAAGGGACCTGGGGGTGCTGATTGACAGCCACCTAAACATGAGCCAGCAGTGTGCCCAGGTGGCCAAGAAGGCCAATGGCATCCTGGCCTGCATCAGAAATAGTGTGGCCAGCAGGAGCAGGGAGGTCATTGTGCCCCTGTACTCTGCACTGGTTAGGCCACACCTTGAGTCCTGTGTCCAGTTCTGGGCCCCTCAGTTTAGGAAGGACATTGAGACTCTTGAACATGTCCAGAGAAGGGCAATGAGGCTGGGGAGAGGCTGAGGGAGCTGGGATTGTTTAGCCTGGAGAAGAGGAGGCTCAGGGGAGACCTTATTGCTGTCCACAACTCCCTGAAGGGAGGTTGTAGCCAGGTGGGTGTTGGTCTCCCAGGCAATCAGCACCAGAAGAAGAGGACACAGTCTCAAGTTGTGCCAGGGGAGGTTTAGGCTGGAGGTGAGGAGAAAATTCTTCATGGAGAGAGTTGTTAGCTGTTGGAATGTGCTGCTCAGGGAGGTGGTGGAGTCACCATCCCTGGAGGTGTTCAAGAGGGGATTGGATGTGGCACTTGGTGCCATGGTCTAGTAGTCATGAGGTGTTGGGTGACAGGTTGGACTTGATGATCTCTGAGGTCTCTCCCAACCTTATTGATTCTATGAGTCTATTCTATGAGTCTAAGTACATCCCATCTTGTACACACCCTGTGCCAGCACCACTGGCAGGCAGAGCATTGCCACTGGCAGGCTTCTGTGGTAGCAGGACATGCCCTGGATTTCCAGTGGCACCCATCCTACCACTGAGCAGTGTCTTCACATTCTCATTGCCCAGACTGAGAAGCTCAAGCTAACAAAGCTTTCTGCAGGGAATTTAGGGTCTGTATAAATTATAAGCTTGACAGACTTGGAAGCAAACCTCCAGCCACCTCTAAAAGGTGTAGATACAGGAACAGCAATACAAATTGCATGAATTTGCCAGTTTGTGGGCTGGAGGTGGACACTCTCCAGGAACACTGATATGGTTTTACTTACCCTGGCCATTCAGACATGTTTTTGGAGAATTCATGCAGATGCTGTTGCTCTGCTGCCCTGGAGATCAGTTCCAGCCAGATACCTAATTACATGCAGGTCCCTTAGCTGCCAGGACAATAACAAGAAGAGATGCTGAATGCATTGGCAGTTTGATGGGACACCTGCTAGTATCCTGGGAAGCAGAACGCAGAATTAACCAGGTTGGAAAAGACCTTTGAGATCATCGAGTCCAACCTATCACCCAACACCATCTAAGCAACTAAACCATGGCATCAAGTGCCTCAGCCAGGCTCTTTTTAAACACTTCCAGTGATGGGGACTCCACCACCTCCCTGGGCAGCACATTCCAATGGCTAATCTCTCATTCTGGGAAGAACTTCTTCCTAACATCCAACCTAAACCTCCCCCGGTGCAGCTTGAGACTGTGTCCTCTTGTTCTGTTGCTGGTTGCCTGGGAGAAGAGACAGAGCAGACTCTGTGAATCCCACAGCCATCTCCTGCCAGTCCCTGCCACTGACTGGGATCACAGAGCCTAAGCAAACTTTGGCTCCCAAGTCCTGCAAGCATGTGGCTTCAGCATGTGGCTAGCAGCAAGGCTGCAACTACATAGGGAGAGCTGAGTAATCTCAAGTCTCTTGCTCTGAGAGGAAGCAAGGTGGGAGAGGTGCTAGCAACCATCCCTAGTCCACCCTGGGAGGGAGCCTGTGATGGAGGTGGGAACATCAGACATCTATTACAGAATCACAGAGTCACAGAATCACAGTAAACACCTGGTTGGAAGGGACCTCCAAGATCCTCTACTCCAACCCTTGACCCAGCACTGAAGGGTCAACATTATGCAACAGGGGAGGTTTAGGCTGGATGTTAGGAAGAAATTCTTCATAGAGAGAGAGATTGGCCATTGGAATGTGCTGCCCAGGGAGGTGGTGGAGTCACCATCCCTGGAGGTGTTTAGGAAGAGACTGGGTGGGTTGCTTGGTGCCATGGTTTAGTTGATTAGATCGTGTTGGGTGATAGGTTGGACTTGATGATCTCAAAGGTCTTTTCCAGCCTGGTCTATTCTATTCTATTCTATTCTATTCTATTCTATTCTATTCTATTCTATTCTATTCTATTCTATTCTATTCTATTCTATTCTGTTCTGTTCTGTTCTGTTCTGTTCTGTTCTGTTCTGTTCTGTTCTGTTCTAGGTCAAAAGGCTGTTTAAACACTTCCAGGGATGGTGACTCCACCACTGCCCTGGGCAGACCATTCCAAACTGTGCCTGATTCAACCCAGGTCATCTCTTCTGGAACAAGCTGCCCAGGGAAGTGGTGGAATCACTACCTCTGAACATTTTCAAGAAACATGTAGCTTTGATACTTCAAAACACAGTAGTGGTAGCGTTGGACCATAGGATATTAGGGGTTGGAAGGGACCTTCAAAGATCATCGAGTCCAACCCCCCTGCCAGAGCAGGATCATAGAATCCAGCACAGGTCACACAGGAACACATCCAGATGGGTCTCAAAAGTCTCCAGGGTTGATGTTTGGACTTGCTGGTCTTACAGGTATTTTCCAACCTTAATGATGTAATGAGTCTGTTACTCCCTGGCTCTCTGAGATGGGGCTAGCTGTCACACTGCTCTCAGACATGTGCAGATTTTGTTTTGCACTTCCTGGCTGGGAAAGGCTGCAGGCTCTTGAGCCACAATTCCACGTGAAGATGCATTTCAGAGGCATGGCCAGATAGTGCTGTCGCTGTGCTACTTAGGTGCAATTTGTTTTTCTAGGTGCTTTTCAGCCCTGTTCCTCTGACGCAGCTCTGCAAGCGCCACACAGTGCATTGGAAGCAAGGTGTTCTCACCGCTCTTTAGAGTGAATATTTCGCATCTGGTTCCCCGCTTGCCCTTCGCTGGACCGGAGCGCCGAGGATGCTGCACAACTCCCCCGGGCATCCTCCCCTGCTTAAGAAAGCTGCCGGCAGAGGGCGCCCGCGGCTCGTCGCTGCCGGGGCTGGAGCTGCTGCCGCTGCCCCCGGCCGGCCCCGCCGCCCGCGGCGCTTGGCCCCCGCTGGGCTGGGGCTGCCGGCAGCCCGGCACCTTTGCTCCCCGCTCCTGCCGAAACCACGGCGGTGTTCCACGTGTAACGGCCTCCAGTCGGAGACGGATGCTCCGGATCTGGGGGGTTAAGCTGCCTGCTCAGACCAAGCTTTGTCCCTGGGCTGAGAGAGCAGTGGGTGTTTAGCCTAGAGAAGAGGAGGCTCGGGGAAGACCACATTGTCGTCTACAACTACCTGAAGGGAGGTTGTAGGCAGGTGGGGGTTGGTCTCCTCTCCCAGGCAACCAGTGACACAGTCTCAAGCTGTGCAGGGGGAAGTTTAGGCTGGATGTTAGGAAGAAATTCTTCCCAGAGAGAGAGATTGGCCATTGGAATGTGCTGCCCAGGGAGGTGGTGGAGTCACCATCACTGGAGGTGTTTAGGAAGAGAGTGGATGAGGCACTTGGTGCCATGGTTTAGTTGATTAGATGGTGCTGGGTGATAGGTTGGACTTGATCTCAGAGGTCTTTTCCAACCTGGCTCATTCTGTGACTCTGTGATTCATGGATTCCTTTGCTGTATCTCCTTCCCAACACATCAGAGCACTGGCCTTGGCAGGGGCCTCTGGCTGCTACTGGAGGCTCAAAAAATAACAGCCTACAACTGAGACTTTTCTGAAAGGCAAGTTTTCTGTGTTCTCCTTTCCATCTGCTTTTGCTCCTTCTCTGTTTTTGCTTACCTGCTGAAACTGGAGCTGCTGAGATAGATTCCCTTCTGCAACCAGCTTCCCTTCAGCAGAAGACCACAACATAAAATGCCTTACCTTTCCTGCAGGGCTCCTTTCTGTTGCCAGACAGACTGGGGGAGCTTCAACAGAGAATGGAACCCACTGTTTGATCACTGCTTTGGTCTGATGTCTCAGAGCATGGGCTGGCATTATCTACAGGCCAACATAGACATGCAGAACTGCTAGAACAGAGTAGCACAAGGCATGCAGAGGGTGGCTTGTCATCTTAGCTAGAGGATGGCCACTTAAGGGTATTTATGGATGTTGTACACAAGAACACTGTTTTTTTGCCATAATAGGTAAGTCCCGGGTTCTCCACCTGGGCCACAACAACCCCATGGTAAGCTACAGACTTGGGGATGTGTGGCTGCAAAACTGCAACTTGGAGGAGGACCTGGAGGTTCTGGTTGACAACCAATTAAATATGAGCCAGCAGTGTGCCCAGGCGGCCAAGAAAGCCAATGGCATCCTGGCTTGGATTAGAAACACTGTGGCCAGCAGGGACAGGGAGGTGATCATCCCCCTGTGCTCAGCACAGGTGAGGCCAAACCTCAAGTGTTGTGTTCAGTTCTGGGCCACTCACTACAGGAAGGACATTGAGGTGCTGGAGTGTGTCCAGAGAAGGGCAGTGAGGTTGGAAAGGGGCCTGGAGCACATGGCCTATGAGGAGCATCTGAGCATCCGAGCTGTGCAGTCTGGAAAAGAGCAGGCTGAGGGCAAGCCTCATTGCTCTCTACAACTACTTGAAGGGAGGTTGGAGTGAGGAGCGGGCAGCCTCTTCTCCTTGGTGGCAAGTGACAGGACCAGAGGAAATGGCTCCAAGCTGCACCAGGGGAGGTTCAGGCTGGTTGTTAGGAGATGCTTTTTGACAGAGAGGGTTCTCAAACACTGGAATGCTCTGCCCAGGGCAGTGGTGGAGTCACCATCCTTGGAGGTGTTCAAGCAGTGTGTGGACCTGGTGCTTAGGGCCATGGTTTAGTGCTGACCCTTCAGTGCTGGGTTGAAGGTTGGGCTGGATGACCTCAGAGGTCTCTTCCAAACCGACGTTTTCTGTGATTCTCTGCACATCCAAGAAGCTAAAATACCTAGAAGGGAATATTCCAGGGCATCTCTCCTTGGATTTGGCATTTACTGTAGGATTCAGAAGTTAACCACACATCTAATAAAGGAGGCTGTGCAGTAATTCATTTTTAATGATCATTTCCTGGGTGTGGTAAGTGGTTTTGTCGCTCGAAATTCTTATGCAAATAGACTCAGGCTAATCTTCTTAAATAGGTAGCTGTAGCTGTGTCAGCCTATTCTGAACTGGCAGGAGAGCTGCACAATACTTGGAATTCCCTAAATTGTTCATGTCAGTGGGATATCAACAATGGGCACAATAATAATGATAATGGGCATGTGTTTGCCTGCAAAGAAATTATGGCATAACTGAGGGACTCATTAAGGGTTTTCAAAACCTCAGAAGAATGCCCCCAACTTTCTGATTGTTTGCATGCTATTAATACCAACATCACACAAGCCACTCCCCAAGAAGCTTCGAAGCAGCATGCTGTTTTAATCACTGATCAGTTAGGAGATGCAGATGCAAAGACATCTTTGAAATGAATTAGCGGTGCAGTTGTGCCTCCAGTGCTTTGATTAACAGAGAAGAGCGCCTGCTTACGAGGCTCCCATACCTCCAAAGCAATAGCCTCTCATTCCACAGGATCACAGAGCTTTAGGGACTGGAAGGGACCTCAAAAGGTCATCCAGTCCAACCCCCCTGCCAGAGCAGGATCACCTAGAGCAGATCACACAGGAACTCACCCAGGCAGGTCTTGAATATCTGCACAGCCCTCCTCCTGGGCAGCCTGTTCCAGTGGCCATCACCCTCACAGTGAAAAATGTTCTCCCTCCTGTTTCCATGGAGCTTCCCATGCTTCTCCTTCCACCCACTGCCCCTTGTCCTGTCATTGGGCATCACTGAGCAGAGCCTGGCTCCATCCTCTTGGCACTCACCCTCTACATCTTTATAAACATTGATGAGGTCACCTCTCAGTCTCCTTTTCTCCAAGCTAAAGAGCCTCAGCTCCCTCAGTCTCTGCTCATAAGGGAGATGTTCCACTCCCTTCATCATTTTTGTGGCTCTATGCTGGACTCCTCCAAGCAGCTTTAGAATAGAATAGAATAGAATAGAATAGAATAGAATAGAATAGAATAGAATAGAATAGAATAGAATAGAATAGAATAGAATAGAATAGAATAGAATAGAATAGAATAGAATAGAATAGAATAGAATAGACCAGGTTGGAAGAGACCTTCAAGATCATCATGTCCAACCTATCATCCAACACCACCTAATCAACTAAACCATGGCACCAAGCATCCTGTCAAGCCTCGCCCTGAACACCCCCAGCGATGGCAACCCCACCACCTCCTCAGGCAGCCCATTCCAGTGGGCAATCACTCTCTCTGTGTAAAACTTCCTCCTAACCTCCAGCCTAAACCTCCCCTGACGCAGCCTGAGGCTTTCTTGAATCATGCAATGAAGCTCCTAATGTGAGTCCAGCCAGCTCACATAAACGGTAGAGGAGCTGTAATTGTTAAGCATAAACCTTTCAGTGACTTCTACAAGTAAAAAAGTGAACACTATCAGCCCAGCCCCACCCCGGTGACACAGGAAACCAAATGACAGCTCTGGGGCACTCAGGTGAGATCACCCTCATCACTAAGTCCAGGGCATCACAGTCACAAGCATTCTGCAGCAAGTCTCAAGCACCCTGACAAACTGTAGAGTGTATCCATGTCTTGTTTCTCCACAGCATGCATCACAGAATCACAGAATTGTTAGGGTTGGAAGGGACCTCAAGCATCATCTAGTTCCAATCCCCCCTGCCATGGGCAGGGACACCTCACACTAGAGCAGGTTGCCCAGAGCCACATCCAGCATGGCCTTAAAACCTCCAGGGGTGAGGCTTCCACCACCTCCCTGGGCAACCTGTGCCAGTGTCTCACCACCCTCATGGGGAAGAACTTCTTCCTGACATCCAATCTGAATCTACCCATTTCTAGTTTTGTTCCATTCCCCCTAGTCCTATCACTCTCTGACACCCTAAGAAGTCCCTCACCATGCCATGAAACGCTCCACCACCCAAAACTGTCTGAAAGCCTTTGCCACCCAAACCTGCTGTGCCATAGGGAAGGAGCCAGAGGTTTGAGCAGTGTGGCCAGATTTCCAAATTGCATTCTTGAAGAGATTTGATTAAGGTGGGGATGCCCAGCTGGCAGGGCAGCCTGAAAGATGCTGACAGCCTTGAGCTTGCCTTGTATGCTTCTGAGACTAGAGTCTCAGCACGCAGCCACCAAGTGTCTGCATGATTATATGAGGCAAGCCTGAAACCTAGAGGGCTGGGACTACTTTCCCACTCGTGGGCCTGCAGCCTGGGTCTTTAAACACTTCTTAAGAAGGCAGTAGATAATCTAGGAAGCCAACCACAACCCACACTGCAGAGCGAGGAAAACAACAACAACACAATCGTCCCTGCCAATGTGACCTAGGGCAAAATTCCTTCCTGACCCTAGATCTGGTGATTGGTTTAACCCAAGTATGTGAGCCACACCTGCCCACAGGTACTTGAGAAATTTTCCAATACCACTGCAAGCATAAGCATGCTTGTCCAGCCTCCTTTTATTCAGCCAGGGCAACGCTGGTACTTCAACAGCGGAATGAAACTCTGCGGCGCAGGTGAGAAGTCACAGCGGTTGTGGAGGAGATTTCTTCCCAGTCCTCAGGCAGGCAGCAGAAGCATGAAACATGCTGCTGACAGGAGAGAAATACAGCACAGAAAATGGCAACCGAGTCAGCTTTGTGCTCCTTTCCCCCTCCTGCTCATCACAGCCTTGAGAATAACAACAAATAACAATAACGACAACAACAAAGAGGGGCAACAAAGCTGGGGAGGGGTTTGGAGCACAGCCCTGTGGGGAGAGGCTGAGGGAGCTGGGGTTGCTTAGCCTGGAGGAGAGGAGGCTCAGGGGAGACCTTCTTGCTGTCTACAACTCCCTGAAGGGAGGTTGTAGTCAGGTGGGGGTTGGTCTCTTCTCCCAGCCAACCAGCACCAGAACAAGAGGACACAGTCTCAAGCTGTGTCAGGGGAGGTTTAGGCTGGATGTTAGGAAGAAAGTCTTCACAGAGAGAGAGATTGGCCATTGGAATGTGCTGCCCAGGAAGGTGGTGGAGTCACCATCCCTGGAGGTGTTTAGGAAGAGACTGGATGAGGCACTTGGTGCCATGGTTTAGTTGATTAGATGGTGTTGGGTGATAGCTTGGATTTTGAAGGTCTCTTCCAATCTGTTCTGTTCTGTTCTATTCTATTCTATGCTATGCTATGCTATGCTATGCTATGCTATGCTATGCTATTCCATTCCATTCCATTCCATTCCATTCCATTCCATTCCATTCCATTCCATCCTACATCAACCCCCACCTCCCCTAGCCACATCCTGATACACTTCCCACTTGCCAGTACAAAGAAAAGGGATGAAACAAAACTACCTGACAGGGAAAGTAAAACAGTAAAACCTGGAAAGAGGTGAACAAGCCAAGACCCATGCTAGCTAACTGCCAGCCCCAGTACAACTTGCTTTAGCATCTTGTATTAGCCAACCTGTTGTGCCACCCTCAGTGGTCATGGACGCCAACCGCCAGGCATCTTCCCTTGCTGTTGAAGTCACCTGCTGCTCCATTTCTGTGGTGTGCTCTGCTGAGGCATCCACCTTGTGCTTTCTAAGTTATTCCCCACACAGTCTCCACCCAGACTTTGTAGAGTCCACATGGCTGTGGCAGTTCAGTAAGTCGGGACGGGACGGGACGGGACGGGACAGGACGGGACGGGAAGGGAAGGGAAGGGAAGGGAAGGGAAGGGAAGGGAAGGGAAGGGAAGGGAAGGGAAGGGAAGGGAAGGGAAGGGAAGGGAAGAAGCCAGGTTGGAAAAGACCTTTGAGATCATCGAGTCCAACCTATCACCCAACACCATCTAAGCAACTAAACCATTGCACCAAGCATCCCATCCATTCTCTTCCTAAACACCTCCAGGGATGGTGACTCCACCACCTCCCTGGGCAGCACATTCCAATGGCCAATCTCTCTTTCTGGCAAGAACTTCTTCCTAACATCCAGCCTAAACCTGCCTTGGCATAGCTTGAGACTGTGTCCTCTTGTTCTGGTCTTGTCTGTTCTTGTCTATTCACTTAGCCATGAAATGGTGACCTGGTCCATCAGATGTTACAGAATCACAGACAGAGAGGAAATGAAGCCTCTTTCTCCATGTCTCTCTGCTATTCATTCCTGCAGGGCTTCTTGCCAGATGCAGAACATCCATACTTCCTGTCAAGGTATACAGTGCCATCATCCTTCTGTAGGCTTCTTCTCCTTCTCCCAAGGGAAAAAAAGACTGAATCAAAATCAGCAGAGGAACTGGGACTGCTGCACCGTTGGCTGAGTCCACATTTGTGTCTGGTCTTCAGATCTACAAGATCATAGAATCATAGAATGGTCTGGGTTGGAAGGGACCTCCCAAGGTCATCTGGTCCTGCAGTCAGCAGGGACATCCTCAACTAGATCAGGTTGCCTACAGCCCTGTCAAGCCTCACCTTGGATATCTCCAGGGATGGTGCCCAAACCACCTCCCTGGGCAACCTGTAGCTTGAGCTAGCAATCATTTGCCTGAATCTTCTTCCCCTAGACTGCCACACCCCCTGTGGTTTGTGCTGGGGTGGTTCACTACGCTCACCATTTCCTGTTGCAACAGAAACATCTGAGCAAGAACGACCTGGTGTGAGAGACTAAACATCAAGGACTCAGTATCTGGTCTTTCCAAACATCAGGCCTGAATAATCACTTGGTTGACTCTGAACTTCACTCTCTGCTTTGTAAACAATCCAAAGCAGGAAAACCATGATCCCTCTGGAGCACTCAAGGACTGCCCTGGAGAATTTCTCTTTCCCTCT
The DNA here is from genome assembly GCF_014839835.1 of Dryobates pubescens. Taxonomy (NCBI): domain Eukaryota; kingdom Metazoa; phylum Chordata; class Aves; order Piciformes; family Picidae; genus Dryobates; species Dryobates pubescens. The sequence goes on from NC_071657.1 coordinate 134,113,536, forward strand.
TATGCAGCATGTTGAGCTGCTGGCTTTTACCCTGACAGAGCAGAGACTGGTGAATAGCTGTGGCAATATTTTTTTGTGGCTGATGAATTATTCTGTGGAAGAATAATGTGCTTTTACTATTCTTTATCATCTTCTGAGCTGGCAGCATGCTTCCATCTCACAGGAGGGAAACTTCTTCATCTGCATATGCAGATGAGCATGCCCTTACTTCTACCTGGTAGTCATGAGGTCTTGGGTGACAGGTTGGACTTGATGATCTTTGAGGTCTTTTCCAACCTTATTGATTCTATGATTCTATGGTTCTATGGTTCAAATTCCAGTCAGTCATTGTTTCTTTGTGAGTTTCTGCATGTAGTGCCCCTACAGGAGTGATGCCTGGATGGAGAGACAGCCCAAGACACTACATATGGACTTGGTTAAGAATATTAGTGTCTATCTTCTGGAATGAAGGGTGTCATGTGGAAGAAACTCACCAGGGCCTCCTCCTCCTCCAGTTGTGCAGAGCACCCCCCAAACAGGAGCCACATTTTGTGCAGTCGTGGCTGACTGCATGCCAGATGTAGCCACTCTGCCAGGCCCATGCCAGGAGCAATGGCAATCCCATTGTGTGCATCTCTCAGAGGAGATGCAGTGGTCCCAGGGCACTTGGAGACCAACATGAGGAACGATGGCAAGTGGAACAGCTCTTACCAGAACAGGCTTCAGACTATGCCAACTGTAATTTCAGAGTGCTGTGCTCAAAACCATGTGTGCCCCACGGACAAGACCAGACCTTATCCACAACAGAGCTCCCTTGATCCTTCTGGACTTGGGAGTGACAGCCTAAAGGCTCTGGGGCAGCTCGCTTTAAACCCAAGCTGGAATCCAGTATGAACATGAATAATCCAAGCTACACATTGGCCTCTACTATTTATTTTGATACTGAAGTACATTTATCTTAGCCTTTCCCTAAACATCCTCAGCAGTCTTCCACTGAAGTGGGAAGAGCAGCAACAAGGAATACCACAAATACCAAGGTAATGTTATCTGTTTTTTCTAAAGCAAACTTGGCAGGTTTTGAAAGGACACCCACTGTGGCAAATTCCAGGCTTGAGTAAAACCTTTTGATAGTGAAAATATGAAAGCTCAGATATCGATAATAGAGCCCAGGTTCCTCATTTTGTTGTGGCCCTTTTCAGACTGGACCAGAAAAAGGCCCAGGCAGCTTTGCAGCAATGGGGTGGTGGGAGAGAAGCTCAGGGATGTGCCCTCTCCTACAGCTCCTGAAACAAGGGGCTTACCATAGTATCATAGTATCAGTCAGGGTTGGAAAGGATCACAAGGATCAGCTAGTTCCAACCCCCCTGCCATGGGCAGGGACACCCCACACTAGATCAGCCTGGCCAGAGCCTCATCCAGATTGGGCTTAAACACCTCCAGGGACAGCACCCCAACCACCTCCCTGGACAACCCATTCCAGGGCTTCACCACTCTCATGGCGAAGAACTTCCTCCTCATGTCCAGCCTGAATCTCCCCAGCTCCAGCTTCATTCCATTCCCCCTAGTCCTATCACTGCCTGAGATCCTGAGAAGTCCCTCCCCAGCCTCCTTGTAGGCCCCCTTCAGATACTGGAAGGCCACAATTAGGTCACCTCAGAGCCTACTGGGGAGGTATGGAGATGGATGGGAACAAGTTACTTCAGCTGATAAAACAGCTCATGAAGGACTGGTACAAATTGGCTAGGGAGGCATTAGTAATAGTTTCTCTTTGCACTGCCACCCCAACCAAGCCAATCATTCCCAAATGGATAATACATGGGCATTGGGCTGGATGTAGAATCTGGCTCCCAAAGTGCTGGTTAAATGTTTCAGAAAGAAGATTCTGCCACTTACTTGCAAATACTTGCTCTCACCTTTTCAAACAGATGCAAATGCAACACCTTATCAAAATGGAGACAATTTAGGCAGAAGACTAGGGAAAACCTTCTGAGGGTGAGAAGCTGCTTCTCATGAGTGGCCTCAGTTTAAAGAAGATCAGAGAGTCACAGAAATGTTCAGGTTGGAAAAGACCCTCAGGATCACCAAATCCCACCCAGAACCCTACTCTACAAGGGTCACTCTTAAACCATAGCTCCAAGCACCACATCCAAACCACCTTGAAACACAACCAGGCTTGGGGACTCAACCACCTTCCTGGGCAGCACATTCCAATGCCTGACCACTCTTGCCCTGAAAAAATGTTTCCTAATGTACAGTCTAAACCTCCCCAGTGGCAGCTTGAGGCCATTCCCTATTGTTCTATCTACCTGTGAGAAAAGACCAGCACCAGCCTCGCCACAATGTCCTTTCAGGTAGTTGTTGACAGCAAGGAGGTCTCCCCTTCCACCTCCTCTTTTCCAAACTAACCATCCCCAGTTCCTTCAGTTGCTCTTCATCAGATTTATTCTCCAGGCCCTTCCCCAGCTTCCTTGCCCTCCTCTGCACTGGCTCCAACACCTCCATCTCTCTCTTGTATTGAGGTGCCCAAAACTCAATACAACACTCAAAGTGTGGCCTCACCATCGTGTACCAGATGTCATATTTGAATCACCAAGGGCTTCAATATGCAAAACCCTAGCACTCACTCTGGGGCAAACCATTCCTGCCTCAAGTGGAAGTGGATGGCTACACTGTGTGCCCTAGCAAAGTTTTCTCCACACAATACACCACATGGGCAGCTCTGAGGAAGAAACCTCTGTCCCTCTTCCCTTTTGTAAGAGGACTATCTTATGCATGCTGAACTTGGGCTGCATTGGAGCTGCTTGGAGAGAAACCAATCCCTTTTGCATCCACTGGAGTGTTTGTTTTCACCTCCACCTGGCCACTAATGTTTCTTAACAGCAGATTATCAGAAAGCACTGAGGTGAGGCTGCAGCCAGACTGCGGTTTCTCCTCTCTCTCTTTGAGGCACGGAACATTTGTAACCACTTTCCTGTCTTCACAGAGCTGCCGATGACTGCATCTTCTTGGAATTCGCCTGCTCGTGCTGGCGCACAGCGGCCGCAGAACCACCGCAGCCGCCGGGGGCTCGCAGATCGCCTCTCTCCTCCCGCTGCTAGCTGGGGGTCACTCTGGTTTCTGCTCCAGGGGAAGGAGAATCCAGGGGCGTGTGTGTGATCTAGCTCCAGCTAAACTCACGGGCGGACAGCAGAGCCCGAGGAGGGGTGAGAGGAAATGAGAGTGAAGAGGAGATTAACTCTGCGTGAAGCCCAGCAAGGCGCTGAACCACGCCGCAGCAGCTGATGGGCGGCAGGGTGGGTGTGGGACGTTTGGCCCTCACCTCTCCACATCAAAGCTCTTGAGAAATAAATAAACCCCCCCCCCCCAAAAAAAAAACCCCAACAAACCCCCAGCATCTGGAGAATTAGGGAGGGTAATTCAACAGTGTCACAGTGCCTCTCCTACGGAGAGAAAGCACTCGCAACAAAAGGCAGCTGACCAGGGCAGGGGCAACTGAATGCAGCTTAGGGAAGATGTCTTGGGGGTTGAACTTCCTATGAAATCATTGTGTGGCCTCAAAGGTGCAGGGCTCCTCGACCTCTCCCCCTGTAGGAGGTGGTCCCAGGCTCAAGCGGAAGCAGCAGCGTGCAGAACACACGCGGAAAAGCTGGCTGCTGCCATCAGCAGGTCAGGGCTCAGCTGGGGTGAGTCCTTAACCCCGATGGCAGGAGGGCTTTCCCATTGCACTCCAGGTGAGGATTTGGCTCAGCTCCTGCAATCTCCATTCAGCAAAGCCACATAACCTCTGCTTGGAAAAGCATGTGCTGAGGAGTTCCCCATTTTTGGATTAAATCTCTGTCTTGCCTCTAATCTGTTTATCTGTCTCTAATCTTGCCTGCTTCCATCTAAAGCTGGTCTAACCATAACTCTTTTACTTTTATTTTTCCTTTTTTTTTTCTAAATTATTTTTCCTTTTAAAATTTTTCTTTTTCTTTCTCTTTTTCTTTCTCTTTCTTTTTCTTTTTCTTTTTCTTTTTCTCTTTTTCCTTTCCTTTCTTTTTCTTTTTCTTTTTCTTTTTCTTTTTCTTTTTCTTTTTCTTTTTCTTTTTCTTTTTCTTTTTCTTTTTCTTTTTCTTTTTCTTTTTCTTTTTGTCTTTTTCTTTTTCTTTCATTTTCTTTTTTCTTTCTTTTTATTTTTCTTTTTTCCTTCTCTTTTTATTTTTCTTTATTCTTCCTTCTCCTTCTCCTTCTCCTTCTCCTTCTCCTTCTCCTTCTCCTTCTCCTTCTCCTTCTCCTTCTCCTTCTCCTTCTCCTTCTCCTTCTCCTTCTCCTTCTCCTTCTCCTTCTCCTTCTCCTTCTCCTTCTCCTTCTCCTTTCTTCTTCTCCTTTCTTCTTCTCCTTCTCCTTTCTTCTTCTTCTTCTCCAAGGCAACCAGCACCAAAACAAGAGGACACAGTCTCAAGCTGCACCCTGAGGGGAGGTTTAGGCTGGATGTTAGGAAGAAATTCTTCCCAGAAAAAGAGATTGGCCATTGGAATGTGCTGCCCAGGGAGGTGGTGGAGTCACCATCACTGCAGGTGTTTAGGAAGAGACTGGATGGGGTGCTTGGTTGATTAGATGGTGTTGGATGATAGGTTGGACATGATGATCTCAAAGGTCTCTTCCAACCGGATTTATTCTCTATTCTATTCTATTCTATTCTATTCTATTCTATTCTATTCTATTCTATTCATCCTTCTCTTTTTCTTTTCTTTTCTTTTCTTTTCTTTTCTTTTCTTTTCTTTTCTTTTCTTTTCTTTTCTTTTCTTTTCTTTTCTTTTCTTTTCTTTTCTTTTCTTTTCTTTTCTTTTCTTTTCTTTTCTTTTCTTTTCTTTTCCTTCTTTTAATTTTTCTTCTTCTTTTTCCTTTTCTTTTACTTCCCCCCCATTTTTCCTTTTCTTGTTCTTTTTCTTTTCTTTTTTCTGTTTCTTTCTCGTTTTTTTCTTTTTCCTTCGTTTTCTTTTTCCTTCTTTTTCTTTTTCCTTCTTTTTCTTTTTCCTTCTTTTTCTTTTTTCCTTCTTTTCCTCCTTTTCCTTTTCTCCTTTTCATAGTATCTGTTTTGGCTTTCCTAACCAGGTCTCTTGCTGCTTGGGCAGCTTCCTTATATACCCCCTGTTCTAGCTGTACCCCCTGTCCTTTTCCTCTTCCTCTTCCTCTTCCTTTTCTTCTTCCTTTTCATCTTCCTCTTCCTTTTCCTTTTCCTTTTCCTTTTCCTTTTCCTTTTCCTTTTCCTTTTCCTTTTCCTTTTCCTTTTCCTTTTCCTTTTCCTTTTCCTCTTCCTTTTCCCCTTTCCCTTTCCCTTTTCCCCTTTCCCTTTCCCTTTTCCCCTTTCCCTTTCCCCTTTCCCCTTTCCCTTTCCCTTTTCCCCTTTCCCTTTCCCTTTTCTCCTTTCCCTTTCCCTTTTCTCCTTTCCCTTTCCCTTTTCTCCTTTCCCTTTTCCTTTTCTCCTTTCCCTTTCCCTTTTTTCCTTTCCCTTTTCTCCTTTCCCTTTTCTCCTTTCCCTTTTCTCCTTTCCCTTTTCTCCTTTCCCTTTTCTCCTTTCCCTTTTCTCCTTTCCCTTTTCTCCTTTCCCTTTTCTCCTTTCCCTTTTCCTTTTCTCCTTTTCCCTTTTCATTATTTTTTTAGTAGTTGAATTATATCCAGTTAGAAATGTGTGTGCTTGCGCTGGTGCTGTTCCCTGGTGGGAAGCTGCTAGGTGCTGTAGGTTATGGATGCACAAAACAGAAGTTAGGAGACTGGGCTTCTCTGGACCACCTTTTGCAGCACCTTCTGACCAGGCTGCCCATGTGGGCTCCTCACAGGCTCTGCAATGACTTGCACAGCCCACAGCTTCTGAAGGCTGACGGCTTGTGGTAGTTAAATGACTGCTTGGTTTTGCCTCAGCCTGCTCAGCCTTTAAAGTGTTTTTTACTTCTTCACATAATCTCTTTAAGCACATGAACCAGGGGAGATGCTATCCTCCTCTTGCTCATCCATTAGCTGCTTTAGCTAGCCAGATGCTTTCAGGGAGAGAGAGTGTCAAATATACATCTCCCTGGCTGGCTGACAACAGCCCCTCCCCTGTGCCAGCACTTCAAGAGCTGTGTGGGAGTCAGATCTGGGACCTGATTCATTGATAGATAAACCTGGGGTGGGAAATAATATGTTTTCAGCCAGGTTAGTTCCCTTATTCAGCTGAGCCTGTTGCAGCTTGAGATCTCACAAAGCTCTGACACAGGCAGTAGGAACAAGCAACCATCACCAAAGGAAAGGAGAAGCTCACCTCTTTTAATGACTTCTTAGCTAAAAGTCATTCTGTCATAGCTGCAAACACCACATCCTTGCTGCCACCTTCATTTTGGCTACTCAAAAGTCCCAAATCCTTCTTCCACTGTCCACACAGTCCTATGTGTCCTCTCCCATCCAGCTGCCCTTAGAACGCTCACTCTTCCCTCAGTTTGGAGTTTGTATCTTATCACCTTAGACTTTGGCTTCTGATATGCAGTCCTTCTCTGACAGCTGAATATCACCAGGGCTGACACAACTGATTGAAGTTTCTTCAGTCAAGTTTTCTGCTAAAGGATAACATGAGCCCAGTTCTGGTGCCCCCATCAGAAAAAGGACAGAGAGCTGCTGCAGTCCAGAGAAGGGCTGCAAAGGTGATCCAAGAGCTGGAGCACCTCTGTTACAAGAATAGGCTGAGGGAGATGGGAGTTGTTCAGCCTGAGGAAGAGAAGGCTCTGGGGGGACCTTAGAACTGCCTTCCAAGACCTGAAGGGATCCTATGGGAAGGCTGCAGAGGGACTTTTCATCAGTGTCTAGAGACAGGACAAGGGGGGATGGTTTGAAGCTGAGGGAGAGTAGGTTTGGACTGGATCTTAGGAAGAAGTTCTTCAGTACAAGGGTAGTGAGACTCTTCAATAGGTTGTCCAGTGAGGTTGTGGATGCCTCCTCTCTGGGGTTGTTCAAGGCTAGGCTGGATGAGGCCTTGAGCAGCAGAGTCTAGTTGAGAGGCATCCCTGCCCATGGCAGGGAGGTTGGAGTAGATGGTCTCTGAGGTCTCTTCCAACCTGAGCCATTCTATTCCTGTTTAATTTCTTGGCAATTAATGCCAAGAAATTGAACAGGAGGATGAGATTAAAAAAACCCCAACCCTCAAACCTCAGGATATTGTGCTAAACACAGGTCTACTGCAAAAAAAAGATAGTGTCTGTGTGTCTGTGTCATCAGTGATGACAGATACTGCTGATAAGTACAACAGGGAAACCAGGGTGCAGCCCTGAACACTCCATGGAAATTTCCAGCTTCCTTATCCCCCAAACATTTGCACAAGTTTGCCATCTTTGACTGCTCAGAGCCCGATTCAAAGCCCCACACAGTCCCCAGAAGGAATACCAATGATTTTAGAGCACTTTGGGTCTTGCTTGCCTGCCTGGAGGAGAAGGGGAGGCAGAGCTGTTAGGGGAAGAATGATCCTCATGCTTCAAGCATTTTTTCTGGATTCCTTGGGGTGTGTCAGGCTCACAGCATGCCAGCAGCTGGAAAGTGCACTGAGTGCTCTCCTTTGCCATCACCTCCCATTGCTAAGCAGAGGAATAAAGGACCTTCACTTCATCTGACTTTCCCTAACGCTATTGGTGCAAGCCTTCAATAATTCCTCTGCAACTGTGAAGGCACTGCATGGTTTTTGCCCAAACTGCTCTCAGCCTGGGAAAGAAATGGTGTTGTCCCCTAGATCAAAACACTGTGATCTCTTTAGAGAAGTACCTTGAGGTCTTGACAGCTGATGATCCCCACTAGCACAAGTAGTAAGTGAAAATACAATGAGTGAAGGAGACATGCACTACACATCCTTTTCCTACTCCCTTTCAGCCTTAGGTCTCAATTCAGAATGACAAAATGTGGTTTAGGGGCAGAGCCCAGTTCTGGATCATTAAGACAATCCCCAAGTGTGCTGTCTGCTTGCACTAGAAACCTCTTGGGATTTTTGTTGGTATAGATAATCTCCATTAGCACAAGTAGTAAGTGAAAATACAACTGGAATGAGTGAAGGAGGCATCCACTACACATCCTTTTCCTACTCCATTTCAGCCTCAGGTCTCAATTCAGAATGACAGAATATGGTTTAGGGGCAAATCCAGTTCTGAATCATAGAACCATAGATCCAGTCAGAGTAGGAAGGGACCACAAGGATCATCTAGTTCCAACCCCCCTGCCATGGGCAGGGACACCTCACACTAGATCAGGCTGGTCAGAGCCTGGCCCAGCCTGGGCTTAAACACCTCCAGGGACAGGGCCTCAACCACCTCCCTGGACAACCCATTCCAGGGCTTCACCACTCTCATGGGGAAGAACTTCCTCCTCACATCCAGCCTGAACCTCCCCACCTCCAGCTTTGTTCCATTCCCCCTAGTCCTATCACTACCTGATATCCTGAGAAGTCCCTCCCCAGCCTTCTTGTAGCCCCCTTCAGATACTGGAAGGCCACAATTAGGTCACCTCAGAGCTTTCTCTTCTCCAGACTGAACAGCCCCAACTCCTTCAGTCTGTCCTCACAGGAGAGGTGCTCCAGCCCCTCATCTATTAATGTTGTCATCTATTAATGTTGAAGGAGGCATCCACTACACATCCTTTTCCTACTCCATTTCAGCCTTAGGTCTCAATTCACAATGACAGAATATGGTTTAGGGGCAGAGCCCAATTCTGGATCATTAAGGCAATCTCCAAGTGTGCTGTCTGCTTGCACTAGAAACCTCTTGGGATTTTTGTTGGTGTAGATGAGGACATCCAGGCTGGATGAGGCTCTGGCCAGCCTGATCTAGTGTGGGTTGTCCCTGCCCATGGCAGGGGGGTTGGAACTAGATGATCCTTGTGGTCCCTTCCAACCCTGACTGATACTATGATAGATGATCTCCACTAGCACAAGTAGTAAGTGAAAATACAACTGGAATGAGTGAAGGAGGCATCCACTGAACATCCTTTTTCTACTCCATTTCAGCTTTAGGTCTCAATTCAGAATGACAGAATATGGTTTAGAAACCTCTTGGGATTTTTGTTAGTATAGATGATCCCCACTAGCACAAGTAGTGAAAAAAACCCAACCAACCAAAACAACAACAACAAAACCCCCAAACAAAAACCCCCAAAACCCCCAAAAAACTGAATCAAACCAAACCCAAACCAAAACCAAAAGCCAACCAGCCAAACCCAAACAAAATCCCAAACAAACCCAAAGCATTTCCAAGGCTTTGAGAACTAGAGATAAAAGAAAAGAACAGATGAAATGTAAAGCAAAATAGGCCAGGCTGAGAGGTCAGACAGATCCTTTGTACTTCAAAAGACTGCAATACCCTGCAAGGCAACCCCAGTTCTATTTAACCTCCAGTGGGCAGGGAGAGGAATTCAGGTTGTGACTCGTGCAGGTGAGTTAAGCCACGAGCCAAGGGCTGTTCCAAGAGCAAAGTGATTTGTAAAGGCACAAGGGCTGGAAGAGGAGCACACAAAATCTCCCAGCATCCTGCAAGGGCTTTTCAGAGGTGGATGCTGGTTCTCTCTGGAGTCCAGGGTTATTCAGAGCATCAGCAAGGCAACCCCAGTTCTATTTAACCTCCAGTGGGCAGGGAGAGGAATTCAGGTTGTGACTCATGCAGGTGAGTTACACCACGAGACAAGGGCTGTTCCAAGAGCAAAGTGATTTGTAAAGGCACAAGGGCTGGAAGAGGGGCACACAAAATCTCCCAGCATCCTGCAAAGGCTTTTCAGAGGTGGATGCTGGTTCTCTCTGGAGTCCAGAGTTATTCAGAGCATCAGCAAGAGGTTGGGAGTGCCTGGTTGTGTTCTTGACTCCTTGTAAAAGGACATGCCTCCTCAGGACTGCTCTAATCTATAGCCAGAGCTCGGGAGGTATAGCTAAAGGATGCTAAAGGACACTCAGGATAGATAAACCAAAGAAAGGGAGGAATTTCAGTTCAGGAATTTGTAAACATCTGAGAAGGGAATTAAGTGGAAAGCTTCCTCAGGTCAGGCTGAACTCCTTTGCAATGGCATGTGTGTCTGCACTCAAGCAGGAGGCACACATGGTCAGCACTCTTTAGAGGGGTCTTTGGCACGCTTTGCATTTGTGCCTGCTTCAACCCTTCCACACACACCTTCCAGTTTAAGCAAGAGGAGGGAATGGGCACATGTGAGACCCTGAAAAGCTGGTGAGGGGTTTTTTAGGGTGTCAGGTAATGATAGGGCTAGGGGGAATGGAACAAAACTAGAAATGGGTAGATTTGGATTGGATGTTAGGAAGAAGTTCTTCCCCATGAGGGTGGTGAGAGACTGGCACAGGTTGCCCAGGGAGGTGGTGGAAGCCTCATCCCTGGAGGTTTTTAAGGCCAGGCTGGATGTGGCTGTGAGCAACCTGCTGTAGTGTGAGGTGTCCCTGCCCATGGCAGGTATTTTGGAACTAGCTGATCCTTGAGGTCCCTTCCAACCCTAACAATTCTATGATTCTATGTTCCCATGCTAGCCCTGGCAGGGCTGAAGTCCCACTGAACCATGCCACTCATGCCAATAGCAGCAGCAGCAACACAGAGAGCTGGGTCAGGCAGCACTGGCCTCACCATGGGTGGGCATGCTGCTGAGCCCACACAAAGCAAGGGTAAGACTCTGTCAGAACCTGAGTCTACAGGCTAGACTGACAGAAACAGGGGCTGTGCTGTGCAAAAGTGACTCTTAGCTGGTGTGTGTGCAAGTGGGAAATGCATTGCATATGTGTTGGGCTGCTCTGTGTGTGTGTGAGAGAGAGAAAGAGCCATGCCTAAACCTTCAGCATTTTGAATAACTTTCTTTTCTTTTTCTGCTTTTGCCAGCATGGGAAGGTTGCCTCCCACTGCTCCCCACTCTCTGGCTGCCCCAGCGATGCTGCTAAGGTTTCAGCTGCATCCATCTATAACCGATGTGAATATTTAAAGCTGTTAAATTGATGGGCTTGAGTAAATAGGATTAGCTCCGTGTGCCCAAGGGGGGGAGCACCGCTGCTCGCACACACTGAGAGGAAGACATGGAAGGGGGTAGCGGGGGTGGGGTGAGGGAGAGGCTGATGAGAAGATTGCTTTCGAGCTAACAAGAATATGCTGTATGGGAGGTAGGCAGATAGCTTCCAATCTGCCGGTGATTGGATTAGCCATGCTCTTAAATGCGAAGTGCCTATACAAGTTTGAGGCTTTAGCTGGTGCCGGGCTGCTGAGAACCTGCCGAGGTGCTCCCCGAGGACCGCGGCCACCCCGGCGAGCCCTGGAAACTGTCAGGGGGCAGAAAGCCCCCGCTGCTGGGTCCCGTCTAGCCCACCCTCCCAGGCATCACATCTTTAACCCGCTCCCGGTGAAAGCTGAGATCCTGTGCCTCCATCTGTTCACATGAGCCGGCCGTACAATTGCCCCTGTAACCCACCAAAGGAAAGCGTGAAGCGCTCTCTCCCTGCCTGCTGGAAGGAAATCTCTCCCTCCATCTCCTTCCCCACACCCACACCCCCCTCTTTTTCTTTTTTTTTTTTCTCTTTTTTTTCCTCCTTCCAGATGAAGAATCTGAAGGTCTTTCATGGTCTGTTTAAAATATAAAGTGGATTCTTGACACAGTTTTTTTTGAAGCCATGCTGGTCTGGGCATTGATTATTGTCGCCGAGAGCAACGTGAGACAAATGCTTCCCTTTTCTGCCCCCAAACTTTGGTAATATCACCAAGAACTTTGGCTGCTTTTTAATGAAGTCTGTTTCAGAACCAAAACACTCAGTATAAACTAGTTTGCAACTGGCCTGTTATGTGATTCTGTGGGTTGGGGCAATCCCAAGCACTGATATAGGCTGGGCAGGCACTGGCTTGAGAGCAGCCCTGAAGAAAAGGACTTGGGGGTGCTGGTGGATGAGAAGCTCAATATGAGCTATCAGTGAGCACTTGCAGCCCAGAAAGCAAATCCCATCCTGGGCTGCATCAAGAGAAGCAGAGCCAGCAGGTCAAGGGAGGTGATTCTCCCCCTCTACTCTGCTCTGGTGAGACCCCACCTGGAGTGCTGTGTCCAGTTCTGGAGCCCCTAGTACAGGAAGGAGCTGGAGGTGCTGGAATGTGTCCAGAGAAGGGCCATGAGGATGATCAGAGAGCTGGAGCTCCTCTCCTATGAGGACAAGCTGAGGAAGTTGGGGTTGTTCAGTCTGGAGAAGAGAAGGCTCTGAGAAGATCTTATTGTGGCCTTCCAGTATCTGAAGGGGGCTACAAGAAAGCTGGGGAGGGACTTCTCAGGGTGTCAGGGAGTGATAGGACTGGGGAGAATGGAACAAAACTAGAAGTGGGTAGATTCAGATTGGATGTTAGGAAGAAGTTCTTCCCCATGAGGGTGGTGAGACACTGGCACAGGTTGCCCAGGGAGGTGGTGGAAGCCTCATCCCTGGAGGTTTGTAAGTCCAGGCTGGATGTGGCTGTGAGCAACCTGCTGTAGTGTGAGGTGTCCCTGCCCATGGTGTTTTGGAACTAGCTGATCCTTGAGGTCCCTTCCAACCCTGACAATTCTATGATTCTATGTGAAATAGCTGTGAATGGCATTTGGTGAGGCCTTTTTAAGGTTTATAGCAAAACAGCTCACTGGAGCAGAAAATACAACCACCACCTCCCCCACCACCCCAAAAAAAAGGGAGCAAAAATATTGTAGTTGTTGAACAGAGGAGAAATGAAGTCAGTTTTCCAGCTGCAATTCTTTTGCACAGTGTACAACTGTGATAACTGGGGGTTGTTGCATGGCTATTAGCCTTTATTCATTATCTAGTCTGAGGGAAAATATTGGTGAGGAAAAGCTTTGCCCGACGACTGTTTTGACAGGGGTTAGGCAGCACTCTGATGTCTGTGTGCTCACTCCTCATTAAACTCTCTCCTTGCTTTTGATACAGATGCTTGCTCTGATAGAATACAAAAGAGTTGCACATCCTTCTTTTCTTTTCTTCTGTTTTTCTCTTCCCTGTTTTTGTTTATTCTGGCTGGGAATAACAATATCTCACCGGTGAGGTCTGAGCTGCAGCAATCATTTGGATGAATGGAAACAGCTGAGAGAAACACAGGAAGGACCATGATTAGAATAGACTAGAATAGACCAGGTTTGAAGAGACCGTCAAGATCATTGAGTCCAACCCATCAACTAATCCAACCCACCTAAACAACTAACCCATGGCACCAAGCACCCCATCCAGTCTCCTGCTAAACACCTCCAATGATGGTGACTCCACCACCCCCCCGGGCAGCCCATTCCAATGGGCAATCACTCTCTCTGTACAGAACTTCGTCCTAACATCCAGCCTAAACCTCCCCTGGCACACCTTGAGACTGTGTTCTCTTGTTCTGGTGCTGGTTGCCTGAGAGAAGAGACCAACCCCCACCTGGCTACAACCTCCCTTCAGGTGGTTGTAGACAGCAAGAAGGTCACCCCTGAGCCTCCTCTTCTCCAGCTCCCTCAGCCTCTCCTCACAGGGCTGTGCTCCAAACCCCTCCCCAGCTTTGTTGCCCTTCTCTGGACACCTTCCAGCAACTCAACATCTTTCCTAAACTGAGGGACCCAGAACAGGACACAGGACTCAAGGTGTGGCCTGACCAGTGCTGAGTACAGGGGCAGAATGACTTCCCTGCTCCTGCTGGCCACACTGTTCCTGATCCAGGCCAGGATGCCATTGGCCTTCTTGGCCACGTGGGCACACTGCAGGCTCATGTTCAGCCTACTATCAACCAGTACCCCCAGGTCCCTCTCTACCTGGCTGCTCTCCAGCCACTCTGACCCCAACCTGTAGCTCTGCATGGGGTTGTTGTGTCCAATGTGCAGAACCTGGCACTTGGATGTGTTAAATCTCCTGCCCTTGGGCTCTGCCCATCTGTCCAGCCTGTCGAGGTCCCTCTGCAGAGCTCTCCTACCCTCTAACAGATCAACTCCTGCCCCCAGCTTGGTGTTGTCTGAAGATTTACTGATGATGGACTCAATGCCCTCATCCAGATCATCAGTGATGATATTAAAGAGCATCGGGCCCAGCACTGATCCCTGGGGGACACCACTAGTGTTCCTAAAGCTCATCAAGCACAACCTTAATTAAACTTTCCTATTAGACTTTTCTGTCCCCATGTGTCTGGTGTGGCAGAGCCCCCAACCTGTATTTTATATGCATTTATATAAGGCTTGGCTGAAGCACAAAAGTAAATGGTTTGCTGTGCTGGGTTTCAGGTTTCCTGCCACATACCTGGGGAGATTTAACATTTGAGCAACACCTCCTGTTCTTTGCTCAGAAATACAGCTTCCTGGAGGTGACCTCAGGAAGCAGCATTGCTCTCCACCAGCCAGACCAGCTGGCTGAAAGGCAGAAGGCAGAGCTTTGCTGAGCTCCCCAGCGTTGTTGAGTCACCCTCAGCTTGCCCTGTGGCCACCTGAAGTGCTCAGGCGCTCTCCTAGCCAGGCACTGCTGCCTCCTGCACCTCAGCCTTTGCATTCCACACTGCTTGCAAGCATGTCAATAATGCATGGCATTCCCCTGGTTGTTCCTCCCCAGCTTCCCCACTTCACTTGGACTGAAAGCTTTTGCCGCAGGAGGAAGCCCTTGGAGATCCTTGTAGAGGTTGCCTTGGCTGGGTGCTGTTAAGGACAAAGGGGCTGAGTGGCATTTCCATTCCTTGCAGGGCCCCAGACCTGTACAGCATGAAGCAAGTCACTTGATCTCTCCACGCCTTACCTTCCCTTTGGTTGAACAGAGAGATACAGCAACTCACATTGGTATTGGGAATGCAGCACAGGGCAAGAGCTTCAGACTCCTCTGAAGTCTCCCACCAACACACAGATACAGAATTAACCAGGTTGGAAAAGACCTTTCAGATCATTGAGTCCAGTCTAGCACCCAACATCATCTAATCAGCTAAACCATGGCACCAAGTGCCTCATCCAGTCTCTTCCTAAACACCTCCAGGGATGGTGACTCCACCACCTCCCTGGGCAGCACATTCCATTCACTCCATCATGTCCACATTCTTTCTGTGTTGAGGGCTCCAGAGCTGGATGCATTACTCTAGGGGAGGTCTCACCAGAGCAGCTCTCTCAATCTGCTGGCCACTCTTCTCTTGATGTGATTTGCCTTCTGGTCTATCAAACTGAGGGGGGGAACACTCTACTCTCATCTCCTCTGAATAGAATAGAATAGAATAGAATAGAATAGAATAGAATAGAATAGAATAGAATTAACCAGGTTGGAAAAGACCTTGGAGATCATCAAGTCCAATCTATCACCCAACACCATCTCATCAACTAAACCATGGCACCAAGCACTCCATCCAGTCTTATATTAAACACTTCCAGGGATGGTGACTCCACCACCTCCCTGGGCAGCACATTCCAATGGCCAATCTCTCGCTCTGTGAAGAACTTCTTCCTCACATCCAGCCTAAACCTCCCCTGGCACAGCTTGAGACTGTGTCCTCTTGTTCTGGTGCTGGTTGCCTGGGAGAAGAGACCAACCCCCACCTGGTTACAACCTCCCTTCAGGTAGTTGTAGAGAGCAAGAAGGTCTCCCCTCAGCCTCTTCTTCTCCAGGCTTTGGTTAAGTCTTTCTCTGCTCCTTTCTCCCTTCTTTTGTACAGGGGGATAGTGGGGGGGGCAGAAAAAGGAGAAGCTGGTAGCTCCCCCTGGTCTTTGACCCAGGGGCTGTTTGTTAGCTGTAAATACCTGTAAATATTGTCACTCCTGTACATTTTATACATATTCCTTGCATTCCATTGCAGAGTGTAGTTTTGCTTGTAAATACAACTTTCATTTGCTCCCAGCTGGGCTGAGCTGGCAGAGTTAATGCTGGGGGAGCAGGGGGGGGGGGAAGAAACTTCACCCCACCACAGCATCACTCCCCCTCGGTCCTGCCACTCGGTCAGATGTGCATCAGAAAGCACTGGGAGGGAGAAAAACTCTGGTGGGAGTGCTTCTAAAATGCCATTCTCATTCTGGGAAAATCAGTTTTTCTCAGGGAAAGAAATAAAACCATGACCTAGTGGTTAATGCACACGCAGAAGAGTCAGATGTCAATTTTTGTGTGGTTTGAAGGGATTCATTCATAGCTCATTAAAACAGAAAGGGGAGGGTGGCTCGTTTGATGCTCAGTTAATCAAGAGGCTGCAGAAGCTACTTCTTTTTCCCCTGGGGATGTTGATACCTGCTGGATTTGGCCCTTGAGAATGAGATTGGTTAAAGTGTTTGTCTCCATTGCAAGTGATTTTAAGAGACTCTCAGTTTAAGAAGGATATTGAGACACTTGAGTGTGTTCAGAGAAGGGCAACTAGGCTGGTGAGAGGTCTGGAGCACAAGCCCCATGAGGAGAGGCTGAGGGAGCTGGGGCTGTTTAGCCTGGAGAAGAGGAACAGAACAGAACAGAACAGAACAGAATAGAATAGAATAGAATAGAATAGAATAGAATAGAATAGAATAGAATAGAATAGAATAGAATAGAATGGAACAGAATAGAATAGAATAGAATAGAATAGAATAGAATAGAATAGAATAGAATAGAATAGACCAGACCAGACCAGACCAGACCAGACCAGACCAGACTGGAAGAGACCTTCAAGATCATCATGTCCAGCCTATCATCCAACACCACCTAATCAACTAAACCATGCAACCAAGCACCCTGTCAAGCCTCCTCCCAAACACCTCCAATGACAGCAACTCGGGGAGACCTTCTTGCTGTCTACAACTACCTGAAGGGAGGTTGTAGCCAGGTGGGGGTTGGTCTCTTCTCCCAGACAACCAGCACCAGAACAAGAGGACACAGTCTCAAGCTGCACCAGGGGAAGTTTAGGCTTGAGGTGAGGAGAAAGTTCTTCACAGAAAGAGCAGTTGGCTATTAGAATGTGCTGTCCAGGGGGGTGGAGGAGTCCCCATCCCTGGAGATCTTCAAAAAGGGATTGGATGTGGCACTTGAAGCCATGGTTTAGTTAGTCATGAGGTTTGGGGTGATAGGTTGGACTTGATGATCTCTCAGGTCTTTTCCAAGCTTATTGACTCTATGACCCTCAGACACAAAAAAAAAGGCCAAGGCAGCAGTACAAAATCCCTGAAGCTTAAGTCCATTTGAAATCTGATTCCAAACCTGAAGCACATCTGATTCCAAGCCTCAAGAGAGGTAGTTGTAGAGAGCAATAAGGTCTGCCCTGAGCCTCCTCTTCTCCAGGCTAATCAACCCCAGCTCCCTCAGCCTCTCCTCACAGGGCTGTGCTCCAAACCCCTCCCCAGCTTTGTTGCCCTTCTCTGGACACCTTCCAGCAACTCAACATCTTTCCTAAACTGAGGGGCCCAGAACTGGACACAGGACTCAAGGTGTGGCCTGACCAGTGCTGAGTACAGGGGCACAATGACAACTTTCTGACTGTATGGCCCACATCCTGCCATTCATGTATGTGCTAGAAGGAGCTAGTGAGAAGGAGATTCAGCCTTTCCAGTCCTTTCTGCCTTGTCCCCCCGACTCTCACAGAGCATCCAAGAAACCACTGAAGACTTGCCTAACAGCTCTTCTAATACAGTGTTTAAGGAGTTCACTTGGTAATAAGGCTGAAGCACAAGGAGAGAGATGGGCAATGGGGGCTCTTGAGACTCTTCACCTTCCTCACAGAAAGGCTGATTAGGTACTGGAGTGGACTGCCCAGAAAGGTGGTGGAGTCACCATCACTGGAGGGCTTTAAGAAAAATAGGATGTGGCACTTGGTGGCAGGGTTTAGCTGAGGTGGTGGTGTTAGGCCATAGGCTGGACTTCATGATCTCAGGAGGTCTTTTCCAGCTTCAATAATTCTGTGATTCTGAAGGTGTGCAAGCAGATGACAGTGCCTCACTGCCAGATCATTGCCTCAGTGATGTTATTCATGATGCTTAAATCTAACCACAGGCTTCTCTGTTTAGTCAAAGAACCATAGGTTGGGAAAGACCTCAGAGATCATCAAGTCCAACCTATCACCCAACACCTCATGACTAAACCATGGCACCAAGTGCCACAACCAATCCCCTCTTGAACACCTCCAGGGATGGTGACTCCACCACCTCCCTGGGCAGCACATTCCAATGGCCAGCAGCTCTTTCTGTGAAGAACTTTCTCCTCACCTCAAGTCAGAGGAGAACCAGATGTCCTATTGTAAGTTAGGACTTTAGGGAATTTCTGCAAGCCTTCAGGGATGACTTGTCATGCCCACCAGGTAAGCATCCAACAGAGAGCCATGAGGGTGATTAGGGGATTTGAGCATCTCCCCTGTGAAGAGAGACTGAGAGCCTTGATCGCCTAAGAGAGGATCTGATGTCTATCAATATCTGAGGGGTGGGGGCCAAGTGGAGGGGGCCAAGCTCTTTTCAGTTGTGCACAGTAATAAGACAAGGAACGACATATTCCAAGCTTGAACACAAAAGATTTCACCTCAACATGAGGAAAAACTTCTTTCCAGTGAGGGTGACAGAGCACTGGAACAGGCTGCCCAGAGAGGTTGTGGAGTCTCCTTCTCTGGAGACTTTCCAAACCCACCTGGATGCATTCCTGTGCAGACTACCCTGGGTGATCCTGCTTTGGCAGGGGGGGTGGACTCAATGATCTCTGGAAGTCCCTTCCAACCACTCATGTACTGTGGTAATGTGGTACTGTGAACTACAACTAAGGATCTTATAACTACAACCTATCCTTTCTTAGAAACTCTGATGTAGAATAATAACTGCCCAATTACAGGTAAAAAAACCCCTGTCTTTAAAAAGATTAGAGATCTTTGCAGGTGCCAGACTTGCCTGAGGAGATCTGATTGTGACCTTCCAGTCCTACAAGAAAGCTGAAGAGGGATTTTTTTTAGGGTTTCAAGGAGTGATAGGACTAGGGGGAATGGAACAAAACTAGAAAGGGGTAGATTCAGGTTGGATGTTAGGAAGAAGTTCTTCCCCATGAGGGTGGTGAGACACTGGCACAGGTTGCCCAGGTGGAAGCCTCATCCCTGAAGGTTTTGAAGGCCAGGCTGGATGTGGCTCTGAGCAACCTGATCTAGTGTGAAGTGTCCCTGCCCATGGCAGGGGGGTTGGAACTGGCTGATCCTTGAGGGTCCCTTCCAACCCTGACCATTCTATGATACCAAGTGAATTTATAAAAGATCTTTTCTTCCCCTATAAAAATGACCTCACTTATAAGGGCAGTCACATGCAAAGCAGCAGAAATGATCAGTAGACCAGAGTAAACTGATTAGCTGAACTGATGCAAAATGGTCTCTACATTCCCCTGTGCTTTCCTGCAAGCTGCTCCTCTGAAGGCCTATGAGAAGAGCTTAGCAGAAAGAGTTACAGCATCACAGGACCTCGCTCTGCTCTCACATCAGAGCAGTTCTGAAGTAATTCCATTAAAGTGAGCAGAGTTGCACTGATGTGAGATCACAATCAGCCAGAAATGGAAAATTCCTAATAGCTTATCCAGTTCATAACCCTGAGGGCCAGCTTGCAGCTATGCCTCGCACTAAAACCGCCCCTTTCATGCTTCAAAACATGAATCGTGGAAAATGGGGCTGGGGAGGTGTTTTGGCCACTGGGGAGGGTTTCTTTCATTCCTCTCCCAATTTCTTCTCCTGGGAAAATCCTTGCTTTTGACTGAAAGCCAAGACCTCATCTACATTGCCCAAGCAATGAAATATGGAATGTGGTAGATACGCCACATCCTGGGAGTGTAATTCCAAGTGCCTCATCCTTAGGCTAGTGAGGGAGGTTCTCCTAACCCTTCTACTCTGCTCTGGTGAGACCTCACCTGGAGTATTGTGTCCAGTTTTGGGCTTCCCAGATCAAGAAGGACAGGGATCTGCTCGAGATAGTCCAACAGAGGGCTGCAAGGATGATGAAGGGACTGGGGTACTGCCTGGTGAGGAAAGGCTGTGAGCCCTGGGGCTGTTCAGTTTGGAGAGGACCTAATAAATGTCTATAAATGGAAGGGATCTAATAAATGTCTATAAATATCTGAGGGCTGGGTGTCAGGAAGGAAGGGACAGCCTCAGCTCACTTGTGCCTTGGGACAGGACAAGGGGCAATGGATGGAAACTACAGCAGAGGAGGTTCCACCTTAACATGAGGGTCACGGAGCCCTGGAACAGGCTGCCCAGGGAACTTGTGGAGTCTCCTTCTCTGGAGACTTTCCAGCCCCATCTGGATGTGTTCTTGTGTGACCTGTGCTAGGTTCTGTGGTCCTGCTCTGGCAGGGAGGTTGGACTCCAGAAGTCCCTTCCAACCCCTACTATCTTGTGAGCCTGTGATATATGGAGGCTTTAGAGAAGGTGTTGCAAAGAACAAGCAACAGGGCTCTGTGGGAGAACTAGAATTAGAGTAATCTAATACTCTATCCTTTTGCCAGAGATCTTTCTGCTTTCTATTGAAATATCTAAACATTCTGGGGCATGAAGAGGTTTTCTTCACCAAATCCACTCTTAGTTAATTGGTTCTACTTTGGAGCACCTCTTCCTGCATTAAAAGAATTTCAATGGAAGCATCCTGGCCTGTGTCAGGAACAGTGTCACCAGCAGGAGCAGGGAGGTCATTCTTCCCCTGTACATCAGCACTGGTTAGGCCACATGTTGAGTCCTGTGTCCAGCTCTGGATCCCTCAATTTGAGAAGGACATTGAGACTCTTGAATGTGTCCAGAGAAGGGCAACAAGGCTGGGGAGAGGCCTTGAGCACAAGCCCTAAGAGGAGAGGCTGAGGGAGCTGGGGTTGCTTAGCCTGAAGAAGAGGAGGCTCAGGGCAGACCTTCTTGCTGTCTACAACTCCCTGAAGGGAGGTTGTAGCCAGGTGGGGGTTGGTCTCTTCTCCCAGGCAACCAGCACTAGAACAAGAGGACACAGTCTCAAGCTGTGCCAGGGGAAGTTTAGGCTGGAGGTGAGGAGAAAGTTCTTCCCTGAGAGAGTTGTTAGCCATTGGAATGTGCTGCCCAGGGAGGTGGTGGAGTCACCATCCCTGGAGGTGTTTGAGAGGGGGTTGGATGTGGCACTTGGTGCCACGGTTTAGTGGTCATGAGGTGTTGGGTGACAGGTTGGACTTGGTGATCTCTGAGGTCTTTTCCAACCTTATTGATTCTATGATTCCCTGATTCTGTGCTGAGGTCCTAAAATCAGCCTGCTTGTGAAAGCCCTCGCTGAAGCACGTGAGCTACATGTGACAGTAAACCACACAAGGCACTCAGCAGAGCCTGATAGCATTTCCCTGTGAACAAAAAGCAGGAGGAAATCTCACAGCTGCTGTTCCTGCCCTTCAGCAACGTTTCATTTGGATTGAGCGGCACAACACCTACGCGGCCACATCATCCACCAGAGGCACCGGGTCTGCTGCAGGAAAAGCAGATTGTTTGGGGTTGTCAACAGCTGGCAGAGGCCACCAGGAACTGCTTCTCCATTCATTTGTTTTTCTCAGACATCTAGCAAGAGCTGTCATCACATATCAAACAAAGCAAGTATCGGGCAGCGTGTGTGTTTCGATGCCGGCGCGTAAGGCCCCTTCATCCCTCACTCGGAGGCTTGTAGTGAGGCATGTCAGCCATGACAAGGCAGCAAAGAGAGTACAAAGTGGGCTCAGGCACAGACAGCACCTCTCCTGTGAGGGCAGACTGAAAGAGTTGGGGCTCTTCAGTCTGGAGAAAAGAAGGCTCAGAGGTGACCTAATTGTGGCCTTCCAGTATCTGAAGGGGGCTACAAGAAGGCTGGGGAGGGACTTCTCAGGATCTCAGGTAGTGATAGGACTAGGGGGAATGGAATGAAGCTGGAGGTGGGGAGATTCAGGCTGGCCATGAGGAGGAAGTTCTTCACCATGAGAGTGGTGAAGCCCTGGAATGGGTTGTCCAGGGAGGTGGTTAGGGTGCCGTCCCTGGAGGTGTTTAAGCCCAGGCTGGATGAGGCTCTGGCCAGGCTGATCTAGTGTGAGGTGTCCCTGCCCATGGCAGGGGGCTGGAACTAGATGATCCTTGTGGTCCCTTCCAACCCTGACAGATTCTATGATTCTAGGATTTCAGAGCTGGTGGCTTCTGAAGCTCACTTCTGCTGTGGGTGGTGATGCCAACAGGCCATGCTGGAGCTGGGGTTGTTCAGCCTGGAGAAGAGGTCCCTGCTGTATGCTGTTGCATGTTTTCCCAGACAGCAAAACCAACAGGAGGCAGTTTGACCCTTAGTGTCTCTCTGCCCAGCCCAGTCAATCCTTCCCTCCCTGTGCTACAGGTCACCACACCAATTCTGCCAGGACAAGCATTCACCACCGATTTAAACAAGATACATGGAGAAGAACGTCTACCAGACAGCTGGCCTGCAGAACTGGCAGAGGGAGCCAGGGAGCTGCATGGTTTCCCTTTGTTCCATGAGCAAGTGATAGGAGCTCTCCTCAGCAGCTTGGACCCCCACAAGTCCATGGGACCAGATGGGATCCATCCTAGGGTGCTGAGAGAGCTGGCAGATGAGCTGGCCAAACCACTCTCCATTATTTTTCATCAGTCCTGGCTCACTGGAGAGATCCCACATGACTGGAAGCTGGCCAACGTGGTACCCATCCACAAGAAGGGCCGGTTGGATGAGCCAGGGAATTACAGGCCTGTCAGCCTGACCTCAGTGCCAGGAAAGATTATGGAGCAGGTCATCCTGAGTGCAATCACACAACACTTAGAGGATGGCCAAGGGATCAGGCCCAGCCAGCATGGGTTTAGGAAGGGCAGGTCCTGCCTGACCAACCTGATCTCCTTCTATGATCAGGTGACCCGCCTGGTGGATGTGGGGAGGCCTGTGGATGTAGTCTACCTGGACCTCAGCAAGGCCTTTGACACCGTTCCCCATAGCAAGCTCCTGGCCAAGCTGTCAGCCCATGGCTTGGATGGGACCACACTGCGATGGGTTAGGAACTGGCTGGAGGGCCGAGCCCAGAGAGTGGTAGTGAATGGTGCCACATCCAGCTGGCAGCCAGTCACCAGTGGTGTGCCCCAGGGATCAGTGCTGGGCCCCATGCTCTTTAACATCTTTATTGATGATCTGGACGAGGGCATCGAGTCCATCATCAGTAAATTTGCTGACGACACCAAGCTGGGCGCAGGAGTTGATCTGCTGGAGGGTAGAGAGGCTCTGCAGAGGGACCTCGACAGGCTGGGCAGTTGGGCAGAGTCCAACGGCATGAGATTTAACACATCCAAGTGCCGGGTTCTGCACATTGGCCACAGCAACCCCATGCAGAGCTACAGGCTGGGGTCAGAGTGGCTGGAGAGCAGTCAGGCTGAGAGGGACCTGGGGGTGCTGGTCGACGGTAGACTGAACATGAGCCTGCAGTGTGCCCAGGCAGCTAAGAGGGCCAATGGCATCCTGGCCTGCATCAGGAACAGTGTGGCCAGCAGGAGCAGGGAGGTCATTCTGCCCCTGTACACTGCACTGGTTAGGCCGCACCTCGAGTACTGTGTCCAGTTCTGGGCCCCTCAGTTTAGGAAGGATGTTGACTTGCTGGAACGAGTCCAGAGAAGAGCAACAAAGTTGGTGAGGGGTTTGGAACACAAGCCCTACGAGGAGAGGCTGAGGGAGCTGGGGTTGCTTAGCCTGGAGAAGAGGAGACTCAGGGGTGACCTTATTACTCTCTACAACTACCTGAAGGGAGGTTGTAGACAGACAGATGTTGGTCTCTTCTCCCAGGCAAGCAGTACCAGAACAAGAGGACACAGTCTCAGGCTGCGCCAGGGGAGGTTCAGGCTGGATGTTAGAAAAAAGTTCTATACAGAAAGAGTGATTGCACATTGGAATGGGCTGCCTGGGGAGGTGGTGGAGTCGCCATCACTGGAGGTTTTTAGGAGAAGACTTGACAGGGTGCTTGGTGCTGTGGGTTAGTTGCTTGGGCGGTGTTGGATTGGTGATGGGTTGGACGCGATGATCTTGAAGGTCTCTTCCAACCTGGTTTATTCTATGTATTCTATTCTATGTAAGAGGAGGCTCTGGGGAGACCTGATAGCAGCCTTCCAGTACCTGAAGGGGGCTACAGAAAGGATGGAGAGAGACTGTTTGCAAAGGCCTGCAGTGACAGGACAAGGGGCAATGGCTTCAAACTAGAGAAGGGCAGATTTAGACTGGATATCAGGAAGAAGTTCTTCACTGTGAGGGTGGTGGAACACTGGAACAGGTTGCCCAGGTGGGTAGTTGAGGCCTCATCCCGTGAGATATTCAAGGTGAGGCTGGATGAGGCCCTGGGCAACCTGATCTAGTGGGGATGTCCCTGCTGACTGTAGGGAGGTCAGACTGGATGCCCTTTGGAGGTCCCTTCTGGCCTGGACCATTCTATGATTCTATGATAATCTGGTCCTGTGGGGACCATGCACGCTGTCTCATCAGAACCTGTACGTGATGAAGGCTGTTGCCTCCATGACACAAAGTAATATTTGCATTTCACTGTGCTCTGAAAGGATTCCCAAACACTAGAATAGGCTCCTCAAGAAAGGGGTTGAACTCCCATCCCTGGAGGCATTTAAAAGATGTGGTGCTAAGGGGCATGGTTTAGTACCAGGCTCAGTAGAGCTAGAAAATTATTTGACTTGATGAACTTAGAGCCCTTTTTCAACCAAAATGATTCTATGATGGGGGCCAAAGGATTTTTCATGACAAAATCAAGAGCCTGGCATCATTTGCCCTGAGGTGGCTGGACAGATGGGCAGAGTCCAAGGGCATGAGATTTAACACATCTAAGTGCACACTGGCCACAACAACCCCATGCAGAGCTACAGGCTGGGGTCAGGGTGGCTGGAGAGCAGCCAGGCAGAAAGAGACCTGGGGGTACTGGTTGATAGTAGGCTGAACATGAGCCAGCAGTGTGCCCAGGTGGCCAAGAAGGCCAATGGCATCCTGGTCTGCATCACAAATAGTGTGGCCAGCAGGAGCAGGGAAGACATTCTGTCCCTGTACTCAGCACTGGTCAGGCCACACCTTGAGTCCTGTGTCCAGTTCTGTGGCCCTCAGTTTAGGAAAGATGTTGAGTTGCTGGAAGGTGTCCAGAGAAGGGCAACAAAGCTGGGGAGGGGTTTGGAGCACAGCCCTGTCAGGAGAGGCTGAGGGAGCTGGAGAAGAGGAGGCTCAGGGGAGACCTTTTTGCTGTCTCCAACTGCCTGAAGGGAGGTTGTAGCCAGGTGGGGGTTGGTCTCTTCTCCCAGGCAACCAGCACCAGAACAAGAGGACACAGTCTCAAGCTGCACCAGAGGAGGTTTAGGCTGGATGTTAAGAAGAAATTCTTCCCAGAAAGAGAGATTGGCCATTGGAATGTGCTGCCCAGGGAGGTGGTGGAGTCACCATCACTGGAGGTGTTTAGGAAGAGACTGGATGGGGTGCTTGGTGCCATGGTTTAGCTGATTAGATGGTGTTGGGTGACAGGTTGGACTCAATGATCTCAAAGGTCTCTTCCAACCTGGTTTATTCTATTCCATTCCATTCCATTCCATTCCATTCTATCCCATCCTATTCTATAAACTGGTCTTTAAACTCTTTTCACCTATGCAGATTTCTGGTTAATATTTGTGAGAGTGGGATGCCCATGATATCCCCTAGTATGCACCAAAAAAACTCCTCTGAAAGATTTCTGTGACGTGTGTGCAAGCCATTTTGGCCAATATTAAAGCCAAAGGCAAGCTGAACTACTGCATATCCTCACATTGTGCTGCAGTGGTGAAGAAAACTGTTTCACTGAAGTAACAGAGAGGGATGGAGGGCAGTGAAATACATTTTCCGTGCTGGACTGTAACCAAGATAAATGCCACTGGTGCTGATAAAAGACCACAGTCATTTTGAAGGCCATAAGTGGTTGGGAGGTTGGTGCCTCAGTCGTGTTCAAAACTCAGCAGCTTTATAGAACAGCCCCTGTTAGGCACTGCATGTGGGTGCTTGGCTCAATACTGACTCAGAGGGAAGAATGCTACCCACTGAATCACCAGCCCCACTTCCTCCAGCACAGCCTTCTCTCTGCTGGTTATCCACTCAAGCCCAAACACGCTGAGCATGCAAGAGCTAACAGGGCTGCAGCCCTGAGAAGAATGGATGGCACAGGAGGAAAGCCTTGTGAGTGCCAATATGTCAATGTAACCCTCAAGAGAATCACTGTTTCTGGGCTCTGCTGTGTGATTTGTGGGATGGTCACCATGAGATGTGTCTCCAGGGGACGCACCACTCTGTGGGTGCTCACCTCTGCTCTCCAGCACTTCAGCAAGCGTGGCCCGTGCAAGGGTTGCATTGAACACATTGCAGGGCCCACGCTCTTGCCATGCAGGGGAAGGATTTGTGTTGCCTGCAGCTATCACCCACCCTTCTCCTCTGGAAATTACTGAGCCTCCCACAAAGGATGAAGAAAAGCACAAAACTCATGCTGTGTTTGATCTGAGCTGTGCTTAGGCTATCCCTTCTCCCTGCAACTCCACTGAGCTCATTCAGGCTGGGGAGAAGGAAAGCCTGGTGCCAGAAATAGATGATCTATATTTAACACATTGGCCTAACAAAGAAATAGAATCACTGTGGCCCACCAAAGTTAGGAAGTTTTACTGGGAAATGCAGTCAGGTTTCTCTCCTCTGCAGCATCCAAGAGGGAAGAACCAACTTCCTAGACACAATGTACTTGCACACCCGACAGAAGGGACCCAGATACGCACTTTGGTTTAAGGATTAAAGAAATCCTCCACTCACACACATCATGCACATGTAAGTAATTTGCAGTCTTCAAGTACTAATCCTTCACAGCCTGAAGCAGGGGCAAGTTCCTTCTCTGATTCTCACAGGCCTGTTATTATGCAAGCCCTCATTCTGAAACTCAGATGAAAAGCACCCAGGTTGGTGAAGCTGAAGTTAAGCAACCCAAAATGAAAACACTAAGCAACCCAAATGAAAACACTGTGTGTCTGTTAACACGTTCTTATTTCCCTTCTATCTCCTTTTAGGCACAAACTCTTTATTCTCCCAGCAGCCCAGCTCAACATGGCACATCACAAGGGGGTTTTTTTGCAGGTATCATCGATGGCTCAACTTCAGCTCCTCAGACTATTGACACCTGGAGCACTGCATCCAGTTCTGGAGCCCCTAATACAGGAAGGATCTGGAGGTGCTGGAAGGTGTCCAGAGAAGGGCCACAAGGATGATCAGAGGGCTGGAGCTCCTCTCCTATGAGGACAGACTGAGGGAGTTGGGGCTGTTCAGTCTGGAGAAGAGAAGGCTCCGAGGAGACCTTCTTGTGGCCTTCCAGTATCTGAAGGGGGCTACAAGAAAGCTGGGGAGGGACTTTTGAGGGTGTCAGGGAATGAAACAAAATAGGAATGGGTAGATTCAGATTGGATGTTAGGAAGTTCTTCCCCATGAGGGTGGTGAGACACTGGTACAGGTTGCCCAGGAAGGTGGTGGAAGCCTCATCCCTGGAGGTTTTTAAGGCCAGGCTGGATGTGGCTCTGAGCAACCTGATCTAGTGTGAGGTGTCCCTGCCCATGGCAGGAAGGTTGGAACTGGATGATCCCTGAGGTCCCTTCCAACCCTAACAATTCTATGTTTCTGTGATGCATAAGTCTGATAGCAAAGTGCTTCCAGGAAGGTTTAAAATAGATTATCACAGCAGGAGAAGGAGAAAAAAAGGCTAATAGGCTAGCACAGGATGGGTTGAAGGAGACATTGGATCTAATGGTGAATTGCTTCATATCTTTGGTCAAAGTAGTCAATAATTCTGCTGTATTTTTTTCCACATGTAAATATTTACTTGTTATTTCATAGTACCATAGAATGGTCTGGGTTGGATGGGATGTCCAAAGGCCATCTAGTCCAATCCCCTGTGCAGTCAGCAGGGACATCCTCAACTAGATCAGGTTGCCCAGAGCCCTGTCGAGCCTCATCTTGAATATCTCCAGGGATGGGGCCCTAACCACCTCCCTGGGCAACCTGTTCCAGTGTTCCACTACCCTCATGCTACAGAACCTATTCCTAGCATCCAACCTAAATCTGTTCTTCTCTATTTTGAAGCCATCACACCTCATCCTCTCACTGCAGGCCTTTGTCAACAATCTCTCTCCATCCTTCTTGTAGTCTCCCTTCAGGTACAGGCTTATAATTCTGTATAGATATATTATTCATCTATGCTTCTTATTGTATCATTTGCAAGAATGTTTAATTGTTGAGCTCTTGTAGCATTATGATCCAGAGACACAGATGGGAATGATTGCCCACAGACATTGGTCTCTTGGGAGAAGACAAGGAAATGAAAGCACAGGTGCCAGAAAGAATAAAAGATGGAATCAGGAAGGAGCAAAGATTATTAGAGACATGTAAGTGCTGGAGGGAAAAAGGGGAGAAGGGGAGGGGAGGGGAGGAGAGGTTTGGGAAGGGCAGGGGAGGGGAGGGGAGGGGAGGGGAGAGGAGGGGAGGAGAGGGAGAGGAGAGGAGAGGGAGAGGAGAGGGAGAGGAGAGGAGAGGGAGAGGAGAGGGAGAGGAGAGGGAGAGGGAGAGGAGAGGGAGAGGAGAGGGGAGGGAGAGGGAGAGGGGAGGGAGAGGGGAGGGAGAGGGGAGGGGAGGGGAGGGGAGGGGAGGAGGGGAGAGGAGGGGAGAGGAGGGGAGAGGAGGGGAGGGGAGGGGAGGGGAGGGGAGGGGAGGGGAGGGGAGGGGAGGGGAGGGGAGGGGAGGGGAGGGGAGGGGAGGGGAGGGGAGGGGAGGGGAGGGGAGGGGAGGGGAGGGGAGGGGAGGGGAGAGGAGAGGAGAGGAGAGGAGAGGAGAGGAGAGGAGAGGAGAGGAGAGGAGAGGAGAGGAGAGGAGAGGAGAGGAGAGGAGAGGAGAGGAGAGGAGAGGAGAGGAGAGGAGAGGAGAGGAGAGGAGAGGAGACTCAAGGAGAGGAGACTCAAGGAGAGGAGAGGAGAGGAGAGGAGAGGAGAGGAGAGGAGAGGAGAGGAGAGGAGAGGAGAGGAGAGGAGAGGAGAGGAGAGGAGAGGAGAGGAGAGGAGAGGAGAGGAGAGGAGAGGAGAGGAGAGGAGAGGAGAGGAGAGGGGTGGGGGGAAGCTAAGATGAACCTAACATTTTAATGATTTGGTTTGGTTTTGAAGTGTTTTCTCAGCAGTTGTGCTTTCCTTTGTGAAACCATTATTTGATTTGTGTTAAAAATGGTTTTCAACAAAAATCTCCAGTGCAGGTCAGAAAGAAGAACATAAAACCTAAGCTCTGTAACCTGATTTATGTATATATGTATTATACTTAAAAGTTCCATGTTTTCAAGAGTTTGGTGGTGCTTTGTTTTGGGTTGTTTTTCATGAAAACCTGATGTTTCTGTGGGAAAGTCCTCACTTCCCAGACACTTCTGTTTTTAGACCTGTGTGTCAGTTAGCCTGGTACTCATTTGCAGAAGGGCTCTTTGCAGCACCAGTGAAATACAGTATCACAGTATCCCAGTATATTACATGTTGGAAGAGACCTCAAGAGATCATCCAGTCCAACCTCCCTGCCAGAGCAGGATCACCTGCTCTGTGTGTAGAAACACATAGGCCACAACAACCCCATGCAGTGCTACAGGCTGGGGTCAGAGTGGATGGAGAGCAGCCATGAAGAGAGGGACCTGTGGATACTGGTTGATAGTAGGCTGAACATGAGCCAGCAGTGTGCCCAGGTGGCCAAGAAGGCCAATGGCATCCTGGCCTGCATGAGAAATAGTGTGGCCAGCAGGAGCAGGGAAGTCATTGTGCCCTGTATCCAGCACTGGTTAGGCCACACCTTGAGTCCTGTGTCCAGTTCTGGGCCCCTCAGTTTAGGAAAGATGTTGAGTAGCTGAAAGGTGTCCAGAGAAGGGCAACAAAGCTGGGGAGGGGTTTGGAGCACAGCCCTGTGAGGAGAGGCTGAGGGAGCTGGGGTTGCTTAGCCTGGAGAAGAGGAGGCTCAGGGGAGACCTTCTTGCTCTCTACAGCTACCTGAAGGGAGGTTGTAGCCAGGTGGGGGTTGGTCTCTTCTCCCAGGCAACCAGCACCAGAACAAGAGGACACAGTCTCAAGGTGTGCCAGGGGAGGCTTAGGCTGGATGTTAGCAAGAAGTTCTTCCCAGAAAGAGAGATTGGCCATTGGAATGTGCTGCCCAGGGAGGTGGTGGAGTCACCATCACTGGAGGTGTTTAGGAAGAGACTGGATGGGGTGCTTGGTGCCATGGTTTAGTTGATTAGATGGTGTTGGTGATAGCTTGGACTCGATGATCTCTGAGGTCTTTTCCAACCTGGTTAATTCTGTTCTATTCTATTCTATTCTATTCTATTCTATTCTATTCTATTCTATTCTATTCTATTTCATTCCATTCCATTCCATTCCATTCCATTCCATTCCATTCACCCAGGGTAGTCCACACAGGACTGCATCCAGGTGGGTTTTGAAAGTCTTCAGAGTGACCAAAATGGTTAAAACGGAGCCTGCCTGCCATTAAAGCTCCATGCCAGGCACTTTATGGTAGCTGCTAGGCAGTCTTCCTTTTTCTCTGACCATGTGTAAAGAGAAACAGGGGATCTCAAACCTTCCAGTGAGAACTACTCCAGGCACAAAATCATTGACGGGAAAAGACAGCGAGCCATAAAAACACAATGTACAAGAATAACCTTTGCAAAGCTGAGTCCCAAATTGTGCCTTGGTTGTGTGATTGATCTTCACATTATCCACAAGTAATCCTTTTGGTTTTGCTGCTACATGTCTGGAACATCAGCTGAAGCAGCTGCCCCATGGGAGAGATTCTGCAACGGCTCTGTCAGAACAGACAAGCGCAGCGGCAAATGTGAGTAAGTCACTTGAGCGTATCTGCTGCTTTCTGCCCACAGAAAGTTGTCTTTGTGGCAGTGTTCCCATTAACAAGATTTGTGCTTGAGGGGATGAGAAAAGCTGCCTGGATGATCATGGGAAAGTTTATACACACAGTGACTTAGCCAGCAAAGCACATGGTGCAACACGCTGCAAGAGTGGTAGCTGCCCATCAATGGGCTCTGACGGCGTTCAGCCCCCGAGCAGGTTGGCTCGCTTGGGCCATGGATCTCCTCCACCACGGGCCCCACGCTGCCAACCAGAGCAAAGCAGCTGACTGAGGGGCAGGGTGACACCACAGAATCACAGAATTACAAAATCACAGTCACAGAGTCACAGAATCAAAGAATCACAGAGTCACAGAGTCAAAGAATCACAGAGTCACAGAATCACAAATTCACAGAGTCACAGAGTCAAAGAATCACAGAGTCACAGAATCACAGAATCACAGAATCAAAGAATCACAGAGTCACAGAGTCACAGAATCAAAGAATCACAGAGTCACAGAGTCAAAGAATCACAGAGTCACAGAATCACAGAGTCACAGAATCACAAAGTCACAGAGTCACAGAGTCAAAGAATCACAGAGTCACAGAGTCACAGAATCAAAGAATCACAGAGTCACAGAGTCACAGAATCAAAGAATCACAGAGTCACAGAATCACAGAATCACAGAATCAAAGAATCACAGAATCACAGAATCACAGAATCACAGAATCAAAGAATCACAGAATCACAGAATCACAGAATCACAGAATCACAGAATCAAAGAATCACAGAGTCACAGAGTCACAGAATCAAAGAATCAGAGTCACAGAATCACAAAGTCACAGAGTCACAGAGTCAAAGAATCACAGAGTCACAGAGTCACAGAATCACAGAATCAAAGAATCACAGAGTCACAGAGTCACAGAATCAAAGAATCAGAGTCACAGAATCACAAAGTCACAGAGTCACAGAATCACAGAATCAAAGAATCACAAAGTCACAGAGTCACAGAATCAAAGAATCACAGAGTCACAGAGTCACAGAATCAAAGAATCAAAGAATCACAGAGTCACAGAATCACAGAATCAAAGAATCACAGAGTCACAGAGTCACAGAATCAAAGAATCACAGAGTCACAGAGTCACAGAGTCACAGAATCAAAGAATCAGAGTCACAGAATCACAAAGTCACAGAGTCACAGAATCAAAGAATCACAGAGTCACAGAGTCACAGAATCAAAGAATCACAGAGTCACAGAGTCACAGAATCAAAGAATCAGAGTCACAGAATCACAAAGTCACAGAGTCACAGAATCACAGAATCAAAGAATCACGAAGTCACAGAGTCACAGAATCAAAGAATCACAGAATCACAGAATCACAGTCACAGAATCAAAGAATCACAGAGTCACAGAATCAGAGAGTCACAGAATCACGGAATCAACCAGGTTGGAAGAGACCTCCAAGGTCATCAAGTCCAACTGATCACCCAATCCTATCCAATCAACTGGACCATGGCACTAAGTGCCTCATCCAGTCTCTTCTTAGACACCTCTAGGGATGTCGAGCCCACCACCTCCCTAGGCAGCACATTCTAATGGCCAGTCTCTCTTTCTGGGAAGAACTTTTTCTAAGATCAAGCCTAAACTTCCCCCTGTCTTCTTGTTCTGTTTGTGGTTGCCTGGGAGAAGAGACCAGCCCCACCTGTCTACAACCTCCCTTCAGGTAGTTGTAGACAGCAAGAAGGTCTCCCCTGAGCCTCCTCTTCTCCAGGCTAAACAATCCCAGCTCCCTCAGCCTCTCATCAGAGTGCTTGTGCTCCAGATCTCTCCCCAGCCTCACTGCCCTTCTCTGGACACATTGGAGCAACTCAACAGCCTTGCAAAAAGTTACCTGCCAAAGGATTCTCAAATGTTTTGCTGGACAGATATAGTTCCCTCTGCTTTGTAGTTGAATATCTAGAGTTGCACTGGGTCTAGCATCAACATTACCTCACAGACTGCACATCCCCCTCTTCACTGGGCAGCCCCCAGGCTGAAGCCCCTGGCTGGCACTTCCAGAAAGGTCAAAACCCTGTATGGGCAGCTCCTCTCTCTGATGGAAACCTAAAGATCTGCTCCTCCAGGCTTCACCTGCCTGGCACAAGCAAACTCTTGTATTTGTCACGGTTGGTGTTGCTATGGCCACTGTATGCAGGTATAAACCTTGCCCAGAGGACATTGTTATGGGAGAGCAGGGTGCAGCCCAGGAAAGGGTGCTGACATGATTTATTTTCCTGACCTATGGAGTTCATCCATTCAGTTGCTTTTGCAGGAAATCTCCTGGTGCATTTGGCAATAATATTTTACATCCATATTGGGCTCTGTGCGTTCCAAGCACTGTACAAACACAAACTCCTTCATCTTATCTTTTTCATCTCCTGACAGCTGCCTGCAGTGCTGAGCTGGTTTGATCCCAGCCTCACAGGCCTTTCAGCAGTGGAATTGTTACCTGACTAATTGTCCAGCTAAATCCCCAGGAAGGACTGGTAGCTGGGCTCCACGCTCAGTTTCAGTGAGACATCTAGGGTTTCCTGCTGCTGAAGATAGGAAAGAGACCTCATGTGGCAGTTTGAGGCTGATGCCTAGGGAAATTTTCCACAGATTGTGTAGGAAAGTGGAAGAATGTAAATAAATTGCCATTGGATGGAAAAGGAAGCCAATGATAAGGTTAGAATAGAATGGAATGGAATGGAATGGAATGGAATGGAATGGAATGGAATGGAATGGAATGGAATGGAATGGAATGGAATAGAATAGAAGAGAATAGAAGAGAATAGAATAGAATTAACCAGGTTGGAAAAGACTTTAAGATCATCGAGTCCAACCTATCACCCAACACCATCTAATCAACTAAACCATGGCACCAAGAACCCCATCCAGTCTCTTCCTAAACACCTCCAGGGATGGTGACTCCACCACCTCCCTGGGCAGCCCTTTCCAATGGCCAATCTCTCTTTCTGTGAAGAACTTCTTCCTAACATCCAGCCTAAACCTCCCCTCAAGGTGCAGCTTGAGACTGCACCAGGAAACCTCACCCGGCCCGGACATGGACAGCATTGACAGATTGAGAGCTCTTTCTTGATTCTCTGGGTGGTGCACAGCCATTCTTAGT
Organism: Dryobates pubescens; assembly: GCF_014839835.1. Taxonomy (NCBI): domain Eukaryota; kingdom Metazoa; phylum Chordata; class Aves; order Piciformes; family Picidae; genus Dryobates; species Dryobates pubescens. Next base: position 134,147,455 of record NC_071657.1, read on the forward strand.
TGGTGGAGCAATTTGTCTGGTTAATTATGATAACTGTGTCCTCTTGTTGTGTCGCTGGTTGTCTGGGACCAACCCCCACCTGGCTACAACCTCCCTTCAGGGAGTTGTAGACAGCAAGAAGGTCTCCCCTGAGCCTGCTCTTCTCCAGGCTAAGCAACCCCAGCTCCCTCAGCCTCTCCTCACAGGGCTGTGCTCCAGACCCCTCCCCAGCTTTGTTGCCCTTCTCTGGACACCTTCCAGCAACTCAACATCTTTCCTAAACTGAGGGGCCCAGAACTGGACACAGGACTCAAGGTGTTGCCTAACCAGTGCTGAGTCCAGGGCAGAATGACCTCCCTGCTCCTGCTGGCCACACTGTTCTTGATGCAGGCCAGGAAGCCATTGGCCTTGTTGGCCCCCTGGGCACACTGCTGGCTCATGTTCAGCCTACTATCAACCAGTGCCCCCAGGTCCCTTTCTGCCTGGCTGTTCTCCATCCACTCTGACCCCAGCCTGTAGCTCTGCATGGGGTTGTTGTGGTCAATGTGTAGAACCTGGCACTTGGACTTGTTGAATGTCATCATGTTGAACTCTGCCCATCTGTCCAGCCTGTCAAGGTCCCTCTGTAGAGCTCTCCTACCCTCTAAGAGATCAACACCTGCCCCCAGCTTGGTGTCATCTGCAAACTTACTGATAATGGACTTAATACCCTTGTCCAGATCATCAGTAAAGATATTGAACAGGATGGTGCCCAGCACTGATCCCTGGGGCACACCACTAGTGCCTGGCTGCCAGCTGCATGTGGCACCATTCACCACCACTCTCTTGGCTCAGCCCTCCAGCCAGTTCCTGACCCAGCACAGAGTGCTGCTGTCCAAGCCATCGGCTGACATGACCTCATGCTCTAAAAAGAGCCATCCATCAAGACCATGAGCAGTAGCATTTGCCGCCAGGTTATCTGGTGTACTTGAAGCAAAGTCTTCAGTTTGCCTTCCACCACACCCAGTTGCTAGATGATACCCTCTTAATGCTTCTCTCTGACCTTTGCTGTTGAAATCCAGCTGCTGAGGCTCAGTCCCATGGGCCCAGATTCCTCAGCCAGCCTTTGGTGATCAGGATGTCCTCAAGCATCTTTCTCAGTGTTATAGTGGTACATGAAACATTTCTTTCTACCTTTTCCACCATGTTTGATGTCTGTATTATGTGAGACACTGTCTAGCCAGACTGCATTAGAGGCATGACAGGAGAAACTTAACCAGCTGAAAGAACAATCATCTCATGTGGTCAACAACATCTGCAGTGACTAATTCAGCAACTCAGTCTGTCTCTTCCTGAGACTGGCCCCATCTTTTTGTTGAAGTTATTGATTCAAGTCAATGCTGAGCACAGAAGCTCTCTGTCAGCTAGACTCCTTGTGACTTCAACTTGCTTGAGCAAATTTGAGGTTTGAAGTCCTAATCATAGAATTGTTAGGGTTGGAAGGGACCTCAAGGGTCATCTAGTTCAAGCCCCCTGCCATGGGCAGCCTCTGGAAGCATGATCTTCTAAAACACAGGTGTGACAGTTTGTGGAGTCATAGAATGGTCTGGGTTGGAAGGGACCTTCAAAGTTCATCTAGTCCAACCCTCACTGCAGTAAGAAGGGACATCCTCAACTAGATCAGGTTGCTCAGAGCCTCGTCCAGCCTGACCCTGAATATCTCCAATGATGGAGCCTCAATTACCTCCCTGGGCAACCTGTTTCGGTGTTCCACCACCATTATAGTGAGTTCCCACATTCAACCTTCCTGCCAGCATTTGAGGTGGTAGTTTTAAGGCAGGCTGTTCTCATCTGTGGAAGTCTCAGTTGAGAAAGGCTGTGCAAAAGGACTCTCCCAGTTTGGCAGAGCCGCGTTGGTGACAGCTGAGCTTCCAGCGGTAGCCTGGGCCGCAATCTCTGCCTAGGAGCCTTGACCTTCAACAAGCCAGCTGCCAGAAAGGTTCCACCCCTTGAGGAGGTGATGCCCTGGCCAACCTTGTCCTCATGGCCAGGCACTGGAGAAGGAAGCTGGTGCCAGGGTCAGGCACCATCTGCTGCAGTCTACCTTCAGCTGCCAACGGCGTTGCGGTGCCCGTGGAGATGTGAAACTGCTGTTTGCGCACAAGGTGTAACTGTTTGACAGCCCAGCCTACCACGTCCTTGTTGCTCCATCCAGGGCTGTTATTGCTGTCCCAGCCCTTTGATAAGGTGAGGGCCTGAGATAGCTACTGTACTTTCAAGTCTGCCTCCAAATAAGCGGCTCCCCTTTCATCTTTGTTTTATTGCCAAGGACAGAGACAGGCGGGCCGGACCACTGGCTGGCTAATAAGTAATAGGGCACTTTGCTGAACCCCAACAGGCCTCCTCATTAGGTGAAATACTTTTATATATACATATATATATATTTTTACACCTAGAAATCTACACAGAAATGGTTTTAGATCTACAGCTCCCTTAGAGCGAGGTGCAGGCAAAGGCCAGCACATGGTGCAGGCACAGGCACTGGTGTTACCGCGTGCCTGCAAAGGGACTCAGCTGTAACTGAGTAACTCAACAGGTAGAACAAACTCTTGGAGCCCTTTGCTCTTTCCAGTCCCCAAATATGATAGCTTAATCATTTTCTAGATGCAAAATGTCACTGAGATAAAGGGGAAGCTCATTAAAGGAGGACTGGTCACGTCACAGAACAGCAACCAAAAAATACCCCATTCTGGTAATATGGCAAAGCAAAGAAACCCAAAGTTCAGGAAACATTTGTTTTCCTCCAAGCTTTCCCCCCACCACCACTCTTTCCTCTCTCTCAGCACTCAGAAAGTTGGAAATTCAGCCTGAAGTTTCCTTAAACAAATATAGCCCTGTCCTTCCCATCACCATACAGCTCTCCATCAGTGCCACATTTGGTGAACTGTGAAAGTCAAAGCCCAGTTGCTTTGTTCCAGCTCTTCAGAGGTGCACAGGCACTGAAAGGTTTGCTGAAATAACTGGAATGGGTATTTCCTGTGATCATTCACTTATAGCTTCCTATGCCTTATGATATGCACCAGTGATGGGACAAGGGGCAATGGATGTAAGCTACAGCACAGGAGGTTCCACCTCAACATGAGGAGGAACTTCTTCACTCACAGAGCACTAGAACAGCCTCCCCAGAGAGGTTGTGGAGTCTCCTTCTCTGGAAACTTTCAAGACCCATCTGGATGCATTTCTGTGCAACCTGTGCTAGATTCTATGGTCCTGCCCTGGCAGGGGGGTTGGACTTGATCTTCAAATGTCCCTTCCAACCCCTAACATCCTGTGTGTGATCCTCTTTGCGATATCATTAAGGGAACTCAAACTGAGACATGTGGTTTTTTTTCTCCACACCAAAGCAAGCGTATCTTAATGCTTTCACTTCAGCTGCCAGGAGCTCCCCACAAGGGATGGGGTCATTGCATTTCACCTCCCTTCCAGGGACATCTCTTAGAACTCTGGTTGTCACCCTCTCTGCTTGGATTCTCCTCCCACTAATCTGGGTTGCATCACTAAGTTTCAGTTAGGAAACCAGGGTCAGCTTTTGCCTTTGTGTGCATAACACGGTTGAAGTCATCCACATGAAGTGCCACCACACGACAGTCAGCATAGGCAGGAGGCAGTATTGGGCTTCCATGCTTTGCTCTGTGCTGTTTGGGGCTTTTTGTTGCCTGTCTAGGTGCTGTGCAAAGAATAAATGAGTAGGAAAAAGAGGCCAAGGGAAGGAGCTTATTTTTCCAAGCTGCTCTCACGAGTCCCCACCTGGAGTACTGTGTCCAGTTCTGGAGCCCCTGTAACAGGAAGGATCTGGATGTGTCCAGAGAAGGGCCATGAGGATGATCAGAGAGTTGCAGGTCCTCTGCTATGAGCACAGGCTGAAAGAGTTGGGGTTGTTCAGTCTGGAGAAGAGAAGGTTCTGAGAAGACCTAATTGTGGCCTTCCAATATCAGAAGAGGATGATCAGAGGGCTGGAGCTCCTCTCCTGTGAGGACAGACTGAAGGAGTTGGGGCTATTCAGTCTGCAGTGGAGAAGGCTCCCAGGAGACCTTCTTGTGGCCTTCCAGTATCTGAAGGGGGCTACAAGAAAGCTGGGGAGGGACTTCTTAGGGTGTTGCATAATGACAGGACTAGGGGGAATGGATCTAAGCTAGAGGATAGGAGATTTAGATTAGGCATTGGGAAGAAGTTCTTTGTCATGAGGGTGGTGAGACACTGAAACAGGTAGCCCAGGTGGATGCCCCATGCCTGGAAGCTTTTAAGGCCAGGCTGGATGTGAGGGGTCTGGAGCACAAACCCTGTGAGGAGAGGCTGAGGGAGCTGGGGTTGCTTAGCCTGGAGAAGAGGAGGCTCAGGGGAGATTTTATTGCTCTCTACAACTACCTGAAAGGAGGTTGTATCCAGGTGGGGTTGGTCTCTTCTCCCAGGCAACCAGCAGCAGAACAAGAGGACACAGTCTCAAGCTGCACCAGGGGAGGTTTAGGCTGGAGGTTAGGAAGAAATTCTTCCCAGAAAGAGAGATTGGCCATTGGAATGTGCTGCCCAGGGAAGTGGTGGAGTCACCATCCCTGGAGGTGCTTAGGAAGAGACTGGATGGGGTGCTTGGTGCCATGGTTTAGTTGATTAGATGGTGTTGGGTGCTAAGTTGGACTCGATGATCTCAAAGGTCTTTTCCAACCTGGTTAATTCTGTGAGTCTGTGATGTGGCTGTGGGCAACCTGATCTAGTGGAATGTGTCTCTTCCCATGGCAGGGTGGTTGGAACTAGATGATCCTTGAGGTCCCTTCTGTGACTGTTTGATTCCATAATTCAGAGCCTTCTCTCAGTGTTTATTATCTACCTCGAGAGGCCAAGGGTTGCTCTTTGTAGAGTGCATAATTGCATGCACAGGCTGGATAGAACTGTTCCTGACCTCTAGCATAATTAGTCATGTGGTTTCTTGTAAGTGCTTCTTGGGTGCTTGGATGAATCACCAAATGTTGAGGTTTGCAAAGGGTACTTTTTTTGTAACACCTCCTAGCCAGCAGTGTGGTGATCCACATGTGTTTGCTTTTTGTGTTGCATTCTTTTTACCAGAAGACCTTGGAGGCCTGGTGGCTTTCCACAGCCTGAATGGTACCACTGGGCTTACTATTTGTGCCTTAGTGTCCACAAAAAGACCCAAAGCCTGTGCAAACTTGCTGGAGGATGCAGTCTCAGCCCTAGGAAACTTGCACTCTCCAACAAGAGCTGCAAGGTGTAGAAAAGCACACAAGCAAAGCCATGAGGACAAAGTTCTCCTAGCTAACCACATCAACCATGGCTTTCCAGAAGTGTGTAGATGCCCAAAGATACATCTGGTATCAGTACAAATGCACAAGAAACATGCACAAAACAATGTATTAAGTGGGTTGGGTGTTTAACTTCCATGGAAGATTAGCAGGGACTTTTTAGGGTGTCAGGTAGGGATAGGACTGGGGGGGAGTGGAACAAAACTAGAAATGGGTGGATTCAGGCTGGATGTTAGGAAGAAGTTCTTCCCCATGAGGGTGGTGAGAGACTGGAATAGATTGCCCAGGGAGGTGGTGGAAGCCTCATCCCTGGAGGTTTCGAAGGCCAGGCTGGATGTGGCTGTGAGCAACCTGATCTAGGATCAGGATGATCAGAGGGCTGGAGCACCTCTCCTATGAGGACAGACTGAAGGAGCTGGGGCTGTTCAGTCTGGAGAAGAGAAGGCTCCCAGGTGACCTAATTGTGGCCTTCCAGTATCTGAAGGGAACCTATAAGAAGACTGGGGAGGGACTTCTCAGGATCTCAGGTAGTGATAGGACTAGGGGGAATGGAATGAAGCTGGAGGTGGGGAGATTCAGGCTGGACATGAGGAGGAAGTTCTTCCCCATGAGAGTGGTGAAGCCCTGGGATGGGTTGTCCAGGGAGGTGGTTGGGGCGCCATCCCTGGAGGTGTTTAAGCCCAGGCTGGATGAGGCTCTGGCCAGGCTGATCTAGTGTGGGGTGTCCCTGCCCATGGCAGGGGGTTGGAATTAGATGATCCTTGTGGTCCCTTCCAACCCTGACTGATACTATGATTCTATGATACTATGATCTAGAGTGAGGAGTCCCTGCCCCTGGCAGGGGGGTTGGAACTAGATGATGCTTGAGGTCCTTTCCAACCCTGACACTTCTGTGATTCTGTGATTGAGTGCCTTATCCACTCCATTTTTAACCTAGATATCAGATGGCTTTTGTCAACCTGCACCTACCTTATTAAGGTTTTTCTAAGTTGAGATTTCATTGATTTATACTAGAAAAAGAAGCCCCAACGGAGATGTTGTTGGAGGTGGACAGAGGATGAGAAATGGATTTAGAAGTGGTGCAGAAGGGAAAATAAAAGTGAGAGGGGAGAAGGTAGAAAAGAGCAAGAAGAGAGAGGAGTTAGGGTGAGGTTTGCAGGGTGAGGTTTGCAGGATGAGGTTTGCAGCCTCCCAGCTTGGTATCATCAGCAAACTTGCTGAGCAGACACTGTGCAGGACACCATGCCTTCCAAGCTGAATCTTTGTATTTGCTACCTTGGAAAAGATATCTGGGATGAGGTGAGGGGGACTGCAGGGTGGAAGGAGGAGGGGGAAAAAAAGAAGAGAAAGCCAAGCTATTGCAAGCAAACTCTGATGAAAGTCCTTGCCCATAACAAGGCATCTTAAGCCATGCCATTTGGAGCTTGTAACTCCGCAACTGGGCTGGCTCCCCCCCTGGCTCACCAGGCGAGGTGCTGGGGATGGAACTGACAGATGGGAAAGGGCAGAGAGGAGGTGCCAGCTCTCTGTGTGAGGATGCCTAAGGTATGGAAATTCTTTGCTGAGCATGTGTTCATACTGGAAGCTGTGTTACGGTATGTCCTTGGCCAGGCGTCACCGTGCTGTGCTTAACCAGACACCTCTGCTGAAAGCAGAGGCAAGCGCCCACAGAGCACCAGGCACAGCACCCTGCTTCCCCTGCAAGGGCTTGCCAGGCTGTGCAACCAGGCAGTGGAACACAGCCATGCCAGTTTGGCCTGAAGTCCAGTCGCTGCTTGAAGGTTTTCAACCAGATGACTTCACGTGTGCCCAGCTTCAGCCAGGTATGGCGACGACGGAGGTTCTTGGAATCAATACGGCTGACCAATATGATCGGTATTGATCCTTTATTGTTCCAGTATTGCCGGCCTATGGCTCAGGCCTATGGTGAAAGCATGACACAGTAGAGCATGGAAGGAGAGGAGACAGGACAGGCAGAAAAAGAAGTGCATAGCGAGGAAACTGCTACAGTTTATATAACCTTGGTATGCCTTGTTGGCATGGACTCATTGGTCCCCTATGAGTGACCACACATCACACTATTGTAGATTATTGGTCCAACTATGGATGACACACGAGGTTTGTTGATGCAGGTGCGTGTCCTGTTGTCCTGAGATAACTCACTGTGTTTCTAGCTACCAGCATCTTGTTTGAGTTACAGTGCTGCAGGCACAGCACTGTTTTGGCATACTGGTAGCTGCACTTATGCTGAGCATGGCCTACCACCATGTCAGGCTCTTAGGCCTGCACTGCCAGATTGCTCACACTGCTCCTAACTGGTGTTCTCACACCCAGTCATTGAGGTTTGGGTGGGTTTTGCTTTGGTTGGGATGTTTTTATCATAGAATCACAGAATCAGCCAGGTTGGGAAAGACCTCAAAGATTATCAAGTCCAATCTGTTACCTAATACCTAACACCTCGGGACAACTAAACCATGGCTTCAAGTGCCACATCCAAGCCTTTTTTGAACACCTCCAGGGATGGTGACTCCACCACCTCCCTGGGCAGCACATTCCAATGGCCAATCTTTCTTTCTGGGAAGAACTTTCTCCTCACCTCTGAGCATAAACTTCCCCTGGTGCAGCTTGAGACCGAGTCCTCTTGTTCTGTTGCTGGTTGCCTGGGAGAAGAGACCAAAAAATTAGACACTTAAGCACACTGAAGAACTGGGGTTTGAGAGAGTGTATGAGGTGGAAGAGAGCAAAACATTCATATTTACAAAGAATAAATGACCAAATGAAGCTGACTTTGGTGTGATCCCAGGATGATAGGGGTTGGAAGGGACCTGGGAGAAGAGACCAATCCCCACCTGGCTACAACCTCCTTTCAAGAAGCTGTAGAGAGCAAGAAGGTCTCCCCTGAGCCTCCTCTTCTCCAGGCTAAGCAACCCCAGCTCCCTCAGCCTCTCCTCACAGGGCTGTGCTCAAGGCCTCTCACAAGCTCTGTTGCCCTTCTCTGGACACAGTCAAGTGTCTCGATGTCCTTCTTAAACTGAGAGGCCCAGAACTGGACACAGGACTCAAGGTATGGCCTAATTAGTGTTGAGTCCAGCGATGGAATGACTTCCCTGCTCCTGCTGGCCACACTGTTCCTGATGCAGGCCAGGATGCCATTGGCCTTCTTGGCCACCTGGGCACACTGCTGGCTCATGTTCAGCCCACTGTCAACCAGCATCCCCAGGTCCCTTTCTGCCTGGCTGCTCTCCAGCCACTCTGACCCCAGCCTGTAGCACTGCATGGGGTTGCTGTGGCCAATGTGTAGAACCTGGCACTTGGGCTTGTTGAATGCCATCATGTCAGACTCTGCCCATCTGTCCAGCCTGTCAAGGTCCCTCTGCAGAGCTCTCCTACCCTCTAACAGATCAACACTTGCCCCTAGCTTGGTGTCATCTGCAAATTTACTGATGATGAACTCAATCCCCTTGTCCAGATCATCAATAAAGTTATTGAACAGGATGGTGCCCAGCACTGATCCCTGGGGGACACCACTAGAGCCTGTCTGCCAGCCAGATGTGGCACCATTCACCACCACTCTCTGGGCTTGGCCCTCCAGCCAGTTCCTGACCTTGTAACTCACAGCTGACCATATTTGTTTCCTTCCTCCTCCCAAGTATGTGTGAATGCCTATTAGCTATTAAAATGCAATTTACATACCTTTCCTGCACTCAGCCAAGAAACACCCACAAAACCCAACCCAATAAATCAGACCAAGGGGAAAACAAAGAGGAGAGAAAGGGGGGGTGCAGAGCTGGGGCAGAGTGGGGCACTCATGCAGGACACTTGAGGACTGCTGCTAGGGCTGCCAGAGCCACTCTTGGCCTGGAGATGTTCAAAAAGGGATTGGACATGGCACTTGGTGCCATGGTTTAGTAGTCATGAGGTGTTGGGTGACAGGTTGGACTTGATGATCTCTGAGGTCTTTTCCAACCTTATTGATTCTATGATTCTATGTCCCCCAGCAAGGGCAGCTGCCACAGCTCTAGCTGAGCATGGCAAACAGTTTCAGCCCAAAGGAAGGGAAGATGAGTGCTTCCAAATTACAGCACTTGCTTCTTCAAACTCTTGTCTAGTTCTGTTCCAGTGTGGTTTCTGTTACCTGGTCAGCTCTCATTAAGAGAGTGAACACTCTCCTGACAGAGAAGGGAGGGAAGGGGAAGGGGAGGGGAAAAGGGAAGAGGAACGGGAGGGGAAAAGGGAAGGGGAAAGGGCTCAAGATTTGCCACCATAGGGGAAACCAGAACTTTCCACAGAAAATCAGAGCATGTTAGGGGTTGGAAGGGAACCTGAAAGATCATCCAGTCCAACCCTCTGCTAGAGCAGGATCACCTAGAGCAGATCAAACAGGAACACAAGCAGGTGGGTTTGGAATGTCTCCAGAGAAGGAGACTCCACAACCTCTCTGGGCAGCCCGTTCCAGGGCTCTGGCATCCTCACAATGAAAAAGTTTTCCCTTAAGCTCACATGGAACCTCCTCTGCTCCAGCTTGCACCCTTTGCCCCTTGTCACTGAACATCACTGAGCAGAGCCTGGCTCCATCCTCCCAACACTGCCCTGCACATCTTTATCAACATGAATGAGGTCACCCCTCAGGCTCTTCTGCTCCAAGCCAAACAGCCCCAGCTTCCTCAGCCTGTCCTCAGCAGGGAGACGTTCCACCCCCTTCAGCATCTTCATGGCTCTGTGCTGGACTCTCTCTAGCAGTTCCCTGAGGTCCTTCTTGAACTGAGGGGCCCAGAACTGGACACAAGATTCCAGATGTGGCCTCATTATGGCAGAGGAGAAGGGGAGGAGTAGCTTGGAAAAGTTTTTATCCGCTTTTAGATCCTCAGCATGTAGAAAACATCTTGGGTGATCTGAAAGCTTCTGTTTTGTCAATGGCATCAGGAGGTCTATCAAAGGAACTAGAATAGAATTAACCAGGTTGGAAGAGACCTTTGAGATCATCAAGTCCAACCTATCACCTAACACCATCTAATCAACTCAGCCATGGCACCAAGAACTCCATCCAGTCTCTTCCTAAACACCTCCAGTGATGGAGACTCCACCACCTCCCTGGGCAGCACATTCCAATGGCCAATCTCTCTTTCTGTGAAGAACTTCTTCCTAACATCCAGTCTAAACCTCCCCTGGTGCAGCTTGAGACTGTGTCCTCTTGTTCTGGTGGAGCTTGCCTGGGAGAAGAGACTAACCCCCACCTGCCTACAACCTCCCTTCAGGTAGTTGTAGAGAGCAAGAAGGTCTCCTCTGAGCCTCCTCTTCTCCAGGCTAAACACCCCTAGCTCCCTCAGCCTTTCCTCATAAGGCTTGTACTCCAGACCCTTCCCCAGCTTTGTTGCCCTTCACTGCATTCCATTGTAGAGTGTAGTTTTTGCTTTCTAAATGCAGCTTCCATTTGTTTCCAGCTGAGCTGCTCGTGCTTAGTTAATGTGAATGGGAAACTTTAACCCAGCACATCTGGACACATTTGAGCATCTCAACATTTGGCATCACATACTCCATCTCCTTTAGAAGAAAAGCCACCGGAGATCCATGCGCAATCTGGATCTTGCAAGGAGGGGTAGTGAGCAGGGGGTGCACACATCCAACCTGAATGGTGGTAGAAAGATGATCTGGCTGTGATGGGTGGGTAATCAGAGGCAGAGCTGTGGGCCCTGCTGTATGCTGTTGCATGAATGTTTTCCCAGACAGCAAAACCAACAGGAGGCAGTTTGACCCTTAGTGTCTCTCTGCCCAGCCCAGTCAATCCTTCCCTCCCTGTGCTACAGGTCACCACACCAATTCTGCCAGGACAAGCATTCACCACTGGTTTCAACGAGATACACAGAGAAGAGAAGGCTCTGGGGAGTCCTGATAGCAGCCTTCCAGTACCTGAAGGGGGCTACAGAAAGGATGGAGAGAGACTGTTTGCAAAGGCCTGCAGTGACAGGACAAGGGGCAATGGCTTCAGACTAGAGAAGGGCAGATTTAGACTGGATATCAGGAAGAAGTTCTTCACTGTGAGGGTGGTGGAACACTGGAACAGGTTGCCCAGGTGGGTAGTTGAGGCCCCATCCCGTGAGATATTCAAAGTGAGAATCAACAGGGCTCTGGGCAGCCTGATCTAGCTGAGGATGTTGCTGCTTACTGAAGTGGGGCTTGGACTAGATGACCTCTGGAGGTCCTTTCCAACCCAAACCATTCTATGGTGCTATGGTTCTGTGATTCTTTGATGTAAGGAATTCTATTCTTTGCTGTTGCCAAATGAGTCTTTGGTCAGATAAGCTACTGGAAGTGACTCAGGTAGTGGCCACACAACAGCTATTTTCAATGCAAGGGGAAAAGAGCCAGCACATACCTGAAGCTGCCCTTAAGAGGCACAGCTCCCATTCAGCTAATTTAAGAGCTGCTCCAGCTCTGGCTCATTCCTGCCTGTAGCTATGCATTTTTGTCCCTTTATTTGCACCAGCACTGATCATCATCCCCTACAGAACCATTCCAGCTTGCTAAGCTGGAAGAAAACTATTTGATGACATTCTGAAGTGGTTTGCTGCAGGTTTAGCAGGCTGGACTAGCTTACCTTGTAGGCTGCAGGAGAATGAGGAGGGGCAGGGCAGCCTTCATTCACATAAGCTCTGGCAGTTGTGGAATCTGAGCTACAACTGAGTCTGTGGCAAGCTGGAAATGAATGAGGACACTCAGCAATTGCCCTCTTCGTGCTGAGGGGATGTTAGCCCTGAAACTGCATGGGGGTGATACAGATAAGCTCTCTGGCTGCTGGTAGTTTTATGAGAAACATCCATCTAATAGGATAATCCCAAACTCAAACAGCTCTCCCCAGTGTCAGAAGCCACAGCTATGCTCAGCCCAGAGAGAAAAACCTCAGGTTCTCTCCAGAGCAGCTTCCTGTAAAAGTCACACATTTGTCACTTCAAAAGGACAAGAAAAGATCTGCTGGATATTGGAAACAGAGAACGTGGAGGCAGTGTGAAATGCACCAAAGTTTCCAACAAATCAGCCAGGGGCTGCCACAAAGTCTGCTTTTCTGCACAACCACGTGAAACCCACTGGGCTTTCCCCAGTGAAACGACGCTGCTTCCTGGCTTTGAGTCTGCTGGCCCTGCTGTGACACATGTTAGAGTAGAATAGATTAGGGTAGAATAAACCAGATTGGAAAAGACCTTCGAGATCATCAAGTCCACCCTATCACCCAACACCATCTCATCAACTAAACCATGGCACCAAGTGCCTCATCCAGCCTCTCCTTAAACACCTCCAGGGATGGTGACTCCACCACCTCCCTGGGCAGCACATTCCAAAGGCCAATCTCTCTTTCTGTGAAGAACTTCTTCCTAACCTCCAGCCTAAACCTCCCCTGGTGCAGCTTGAGACTGTGTCCTCTTGTTCCGGTGCTGGTTGCTTGGGAGTTTTACTACAACCTCCCTTCAGGTAGTTGTAGGCAGGAGTGTGGGAAGAGACTTCGGCTCCATCCCGGCATAGATCACACAAAGGCTCACTGAAAATCCAAATTCAAGCACAGAAGTGGACCAGATGAAGTACAAAGGGAAGGTGAGAAAGAGTTTAGGCCTAAACAAAGCAGGGGGAGGGGTTTGGAGCCCAAGCCCTATGAGGAGAGGCTGAGGGAGCTGGGGTTGCTTAGCCTGGAGAAGAGGAGGCTCAGGGGAGACCTTCTTGCTGTCTACAACTACCTGAAGGGAGGTTGTAGCCAGGTGGGGGTTGGTCTCTTCTCCCAGGCAACCAGCACCAGAACAAGAGGACACAGTCTCAAGCTGTGCAAGGGGAATTTTAGGCTTGATCTTAGAAAGAAGTTCTTCCCAGATAGAGAGATTAGCCATTGGAATGGCTAATGGCTCAGGGAGGTAGTGGAGTCACCATCACTGGAAGTGTTTAAAAAGAGACTGGATGAGGCACTTGGTGCCATGGTTGAGTTGATTAGATGGTGTTGGGTGATAGGTTGGACTTGATGATCTCTGAGGTCTTTTCCAACCTGGTTGATTCTGTATTCTAAATACATGTTAGGAGGGATTACAGATGTGAAAAGGGATAGTGAGGCACACATCACCAATGAATAAAATGTCTTCCTGGATTGCTGTGAGTTTTAAACCAAGACTTTTCCCAAGAGTATTAGAAAGGAGGCAGAAGCAAGCTGTAACCAGCAAATGATGTTGTCCTGCCTGGTTTAGTTTCACTGAGCAAAAGTGCAGAGCATAAACAAAATTGCAGGGAGCAAATGCAAAGTTTAGTTCAAAATGGTTTTAGCCTTAAATAAGCCCTATGAGGAGAGGCTGAGGGAGCTGGAGTTGCTTAGCCTGGAGAAGAGGAGGCTCAGGGGAGACCTTATTGCTCTCTACAACTGCCTGAAGGGAGGTTGCAGTCAGGTGGGGGTTGGTCTCTTCTCCCAGGCAACCAGCACCAGAACAAGAGGACACAGTCTCAAGCTGTGCCAGGGGAAGTTTAGGCTTGATCTTAGAAAGAAGTTCTTCCCAGAAAGAGAGATTGGCCATTTGAATGTGCTGCCCAGGGAGGTGGTGGGGTCAGCATATAAGAAGAGCCTGGATGAGGCACTCAGTGCCATGGTCTGGCTGATTAGGCAGGCTTGGGTGATCGGTTGGACTTGATGACCTTGGAGGTCTCTTCCAACCTGGTTGACTCTGTAATCAGGCAGCACACTGCCCAGAAGCTTTAACTTCTGTGTCTCTCTGCTCATGGTAAGTTTATTTTAAACATGTAATTGATTTTGTTTTGAGTGGTTCAAACCTGTGTCTCTGTTTGCACCACTACTTTGCGGGCAACTCTGATGCTTTGCTTAGCACGTTGCCTGCCTTGTTAACAAGCCAGAGCAGCCAGAGCAACACACTCCTCAGCAGCATTAGAAGAGAAGCAAAGCACTCCAGAAATCCATGGCAGGGATGAGTAAGCAAGCCTTCCTGCTTGTTGATCTGTGACATATTCAGCAATTTCAGCAGAGGAAATAATTTATCTTCGAAGGGTGCTGAGCTTCCGCTAGGGCTTTTTTCACTCCAGCACAAAAGCCCAGTGCTGAAAGCTTTAATGAGCAGATGATTTGCTTTCCCCCTTTGAGTCACAGCAGTGACTTTTGCTGTGTGCTTTACCTGCCTAAGCAAACAGCAAGTGCTCTTTGGTGTGTTGCAGGGGCAGAGCAGGAAACTTCTCGCAATGTGCAGTGACAGCACAAAAGGTTCACCTCCCTCGCAAGCTAGCGACGTGGATAAATAGCAGAGCAGATTGGCTGGGTCACAGGTAGGTGACCTCCCCTCCTCCAACAAAATCTGCCTTCCTAGGCTGGGTTAGGCTGGAATCCTAACAGTGCTGTTAGGCCAAGAGCAGAGATCCTCATGCCTGTGGTATTTGCTCAGAGGGCATGACCACTTTGGGCAAGTCTTTCATGTGAGTCAGCTTTAGCTGATCCATGGGAAAATTCCTTTCTGTTGTCAGGCAGAGTATGTTCACCATTTCAAAGGATAATCCAACTGAAAGGAAAATGCATCTAAAATTTAGCATATTGCTCTCAGCTCTTCAATTAAACGAGGTGCAAAGCAAGGGATGCTCAGGTTTTAGAATAGAATAGAATAGAATAGGAATAAAATAGAATAGGAATAGAATAGAATAGAATAGAATAGAATAGAATAGAATAGAATAGAATAGAATAGAATAGAATAGAATAGAATAGAATAGAATAGAATTGGAATGGAATGGAATGGAATGGAATGGGAATGGAATGGAATGGAATGGAATGGAATGGAATGGAATGGAATGGAATGGAATGGAATGGAATAGAATAGAATAGAATAGAATAGAATAGAATAGAATAGAATAGAATAGAATAGAATAGAATAGAATAGAATAGAATAGAATAGACGGGACCAGGTTGGAAAAGACCTTTGAGATCTTTCAGTCCAACCTATCACCCAACACTATCTAATCAACTAAACCATGGCACTAAGTCTCTTCTTAAACACCTCCAGTGATGGTGACACCACCACCTCCCCGGGCAGCACATTCCAATGGCCAATCACTCTCTCTATGAAGAACTTCTTGCTAACATCCAGCCTAAACCTCCTCTGGTGCAGCTTGAGACTGTGTCCTCTTGCTCTGTCACAGGTTGCCAGGCAGAAGAGACCAACTCTGACCTGGCTACAACCTCCCTTCAGGTAGTTGTAGAGAGCAGCCTCCTCTTCTCCAGGCTAAGCAACCTCAGCTCCCTCAACCTCTCCTCACAGGGCTGTGCTCCAAACCCCTCCCCAGCTTTGTTGCCCTTTCTGGACACCTTCCAGCAACTCAACATCTTTCCTAAACTGAAGGGCCCAGAACTGGACACAGGACTCAAGGTGTGGCCTAACCAGTGCTGAGTACAGGGGCAGGTTAGCTTTTGCAGGTCAGCTTCAGTAAGGAGAGCCCTCAATGAGGAACCTGTGCCTCCTAAAATATTCAGCCCTCTTGCTGGGTTCTGCATCATCTCTGACCACACCAAATGCCATGTGTGCAGATAAGATCAAAACAGACTCAGAAGCAAAGGGTAAGCTTTGACTCTGGTGCCTAGAGAAAGTAAATTAAAGAGCTAACCTTGCAAAGATTAATTCATTTGGCCATCCTGTGAGCTTTCAGGTTCCTTTCTTACCAAAGAAGAGACAGCAGGGTCAGGGCAAAATCAGGGCAGAATACCTTCCACTCCCCTTCCATGTTCCTTCTTGAGGAGCATCCAGAAGCCTCCACTCCTCCATCACTGTGGAAGAGCTGTTTGTTCAGGACTGGCTGAATGTGCTGCCTGGGAAGTTGGTGGTGTCACCATCCCTGAAGGTGTTCAAAAAAAGGATTGGATGTGGCACTTGAAGCCATGGTTTACTTGTCATGAGGTGTTAGGTATTAGCTAGTAGGTTGGATTTGATGATCTCTGAGATCTTTTCCAACCTGGTTGATTCTATGATTCTTTTGTGGTTTTTCTTGCCCAGTCAATGGCTGAGACAGTCAGATCCTCTTTTGAGAAGAATTCATGGCTGATAATGTGCAGTGTGAGTTAAAAACAGTGCAATTCAGGCTCAGCTTCTTCTAACAGAGCCTGCAGACCATCCTTGGTCATAGAAAGAGAGATTGGCCATTGGAATGGGCTGCCCAGGGAGGTGGTGGAGTCACCATCCCTGGAGGTGTTTAGGAAGAGACTGGATGGGGTGCTTGGTGCCATGGTTTAGTTGATTAGATGATGTTGGGTGATAAGTTGGACTTGATGATCTCAAAGGACTTTTCCAACCTGGTTTATTCCTATTCTATTCTATTCTATTCTATTCTATTCTATTCTATTCTATTCTATTCTATTCTATTCTATTCTATTCTATTCTGGTATTACTACCATGTGCACAAATGATGGTCACTGTATGATGGTAATCAAGTACTGGGCAGAGACAGTGGAAATCTCACTAGATATCCCTCTGCTTCTTTATGCACTTGCATAGTCTTAACATTGTGGACTGCCTCAGCTGTGTTCAGGTTCTGGACCTGTAAAAGGGGATCAGCAGACACTTCCCTGTTACATGAAGCTTAATACATACACAGCCAGAAGAGGCTTGGATACTTCGGTAGTGGCCATTCAGAAACAACTGCTCTATGTGCCTGATGTCTGGCGGCTGCCCTTGCAGCCCTTTCCCTGCAGTTTCTCTCATCTAGTACCAACTGCACCATTTGCAAAGGAGGAACAACCTCTGGTACTCTGGTGCTGAGGAGGCTGTCCTGGTGGATGCTAGGACTCTCTGTATGACCAAATACAGGGGAGGGCCTGAGAGAGCTGGGGCTCTTTAGCTTGGAGAAGAGGAGACTGAGGGGTGACCTCATCCATATTTGCAAATATCTAAAGGGTGAGTGTCAAAAGGATGGAGTCATAGAATCAACCAGGTTGGAAAAGACCTCAGGGATCATCAAGTCCAATCTACTGCCTAATAGGTAACACCTCCTGACAAGTAAACCATGGCTTCAAGTGCCACATCCAAGCCTTTTTTGAACACCTCCAGGGACGGTGACTCCACCGCCTCCCTGGGCAGCACATTCCAATGGCCAATTACTCTCTCTGGGAAGAACTTTCTCCTCACCTCTGAGCATAAACTTCCCCTGGTGCAGCTTGAGACCGAGTCCTCTTGTTGTGGTGCTGGTTGCCTGGGAGAAGAGACCCAAAAAAAGTAGACACTTAAGCACACTGAAGAACTGGAGTTTGAGAGCGTGTACGAGGTAGAAGAGGGCAAAACTTTCACAGTTACAGAGACAAAGAATAAATGATCAAATGAAGCTGACTTTGGTGTGATCACAGGATGTTAGGGGTTGGAAGGGACCTCTGGAGATCATTGAGTCCCACCCCCCTGACACAGCAGGGCCACAGAATCTAGCACAGGTCGCACAGGAACACATCCAGATGGGGCTGGAAGGTCTCCAGAGACATTTCACAATCTCTCTGGGGAGCCTGTTCCAGTGCTCTGTGACCTTCACAGTGAAGAAGTTTCTCGATATATTGAGGTGGAACCTCCTGTGCTGTAGTTGACATCCATTACCCCTTGTCCTATCACAAGGTGCAACTGAGCAGAGCCCTGACATGCTAAAAGGCTTCTTGAACCCATTAGTGAAACTGAGACCTGTGAGGTGACCTCAGGGGTGACCTCATTGCCCTCTACAACTACCTGAAAGGTGGTTGTAGACAGGAAGGGGTTGGTCTCTTCTCCCAGGCAACCAGCACCAGAACAAGGGGACACAGTCTCAAGCTGTGCCAGGGGAGGTTTAGACTCGAAGTGAGGAGAAAGTTCTTCACTGAGCGAGTCGTTCGTCATTGGAATGTGCTGCCCAGGGAGGTGGTGGAGTCACTGTCCCTGGAGGTGTTCAAGGGGAGATTGGACGTGGCACTTGGTGCCATGGTCTAGTCGTGAGGTCTGTTGGGATAGGTTGGACTTGATGATCCTTGGGGTCTCTTCCAACCTTAGTTATACTGTGATACTGTGATACTGTGAGGTAAGGGCAGGTAGCCAGCAGAATGAGGAGTCAGAGGGCAGCAAAAAAAGGAATCATCACTACACCTCTGAAGAAAGCAGAGGGGAGAGAAGCAATGGCATCAGGAGTCTCCATTGTAGGGACTCACTGCTGAAAGGCTGTAGTAAGAGTCCTGAGCTTGCCACTCAGTTTATGGCATAGCTAGCTCTTCCTCAAAAACTCCACAGAACAACTGTTTGATGTCATCAAAGTGTCTACTTTCAGATGACTATGACTCTTCTAAAGGAGATGGGGTATGAGACATGCCAAATGTTGAGATGCTCAAACATGTCCAGAGAAGAGCAACAAAGCTGCTGAGGGGTCTGGAGCACAGCCCTGTGAGGAGAGGCTGAGGGAGCTGGGGTTGCTTAGCCTGAAGAAGAGGAGGCTCAGGGGAGACCTTATTGCTCTCTACAACTACCTGAAGGGAGGTTGTAGCCAGGTGGGGGTTGGTCTCTTCTGCCAGGCAACCAGCAGCAGAACAAGAGGACACAGTCTCAAGCTGCACAGGTGGAAGTTTAGGCTGGATGTTAGGAAGAAGTTCTTCCCAGAAAGAGAGAATGCCCACTGGAATGGGCTGCCCAGAGAGGTGGTAGGGTCAGCATCCCTGGAGGTGTTTAAGAAGAGACTGGACAAGGCACTTAGTGCCATGGTCTAGTTGCTTGGATAGGGTTGGGTGATCAGTTGGACTTGATGATCTTGGAGGTCTCTTTCAACCTGGCTGATTCTCTATTTCTGTACCCAATCTCACAAAGGCACATATTGAGTAGCTGAAAACAGTGGCTGGCTCACCTGACTAGAGGCATATGGAAGGGACTTGAGCATCTAGCCTATGAAGAGAGACTGAGATCTCTGGGCTGTTTAGTCTGGAGAAGAGAAGACTGAGAGAGGATCTGATCAATGTCTGTAAATAACTGAGAGGTGGGTGTCAAGTGGAGGGGGCCAAGCTCTTTTTGGTGGTGCACAACTATAAGAGAAGGAGCAACAGGTTCAAGTTTGAACATAGAAGGTTTCACCTCACCTTGAGGAGAAACTTCTTTCCAGTGAGGGTGACAGAGCCCTGGAGCAGGCTGCCCAGAAAGGTTGTGGAGTCTCCTTCTCTGGAGACTTTCCAAACCCACCTGGATGCATTCCTGTGTGGACTACCCTGGGTGCTCCTGCTTTGGCAGGGGTTTGGACTTAGTGATCTCTGGAGTTCCCTTCCAACCTCTAATAGAAAGGAAGGAAGAAAGAAAGGAGGGAAGAAAGGAAGAAAGGAAGGAAGGAAGGAAGGAAGGAAGGAAGGAAGGAAGGAAGGAAGGAAGGAAGAAAGAAAGGAAGAAAGAAAGGAAGAAAGGAAGAAAGGAAAAAAGGAAGAAAGAAAGAAAGGAAGGAAAGGAAGGAAGGAAGGAAGGAAGGAAGGAAGGAAGAAAGGAAGAAAGAAAGGAAGAAAGAAAGGAAGAAAGGAAGAAAGGAAGAAAGGAAAAAAGGAAGAAAGAAAGAAAGGAAGGAAAGGAAGGAAGGAAGGAAGGAAGGAAGGAAGGAAGGAAGGAAGGAAGGAAGGAAGGAAGGAAGGAAGGAAGGAAGGAAGGAAGGAAGGAAGGAAGGAAGGAAGGAAGGAAGGAAGGAAGGAAGGAAGGAAGGAAGGAAGGAAGGAAGGAAGGAAGGAAGGAAGGAATAGAATAAAGCAGGTTGGAAGAGGCCTTCGAGATCACTGTGTCCAACCCATCACCCAACACCATCTAATCAGCTAAACCATGGCACCAAGCACCCCATCCAGCCTCCTGCTAACCTGTACAAGCCTCCTCCTAAACGCTCCTAGCGGCCTGCCATGCTGTGATACAGAGCAGACTACCCCAGCCGGTTTCTAGCATCAATAGCTCTTTCTGAAAGTCTGGGGCATTTTTCATTCCCCCTTGCTTTTCACTTGGATCACAGCTTGTGCTTTTCTAGCAAGGGCTGGGAGCCAAACTCCCTAACAAACTGCTGGCAAGGCAGTTCTCATCCTATTTCCAGCCCAAGCGGAAGGCAGGACGAGCAGATATCTCACGAGCAAGCTCTTTCTCTTGAGGCTTCTGCTCCAGCTTCACACACTGGAGGAGGAGACAGAAGTGTTACGGCAGGAGCATGTTAAGCTCCATAAAAACATTGCATGCCCAGACCAGTGCATTGCTTGAAACTGAAATATTTCAATAAAAGGTGTGCTGGCACCCGAGGAATAGAAGGGAGGGAGTTCCCTAACAACTTGGTTACCTCATGTGCTGCTGGGGAGGGCCCCTCCAAAGCCACCTGGCTAGGTGCTGTGTACAGGTGGGGCCTGAAAACTCTTTGCTGACTGGTTTTGCTCTTCCAGGTCACAGGAGATGTGGGTTTGATTTCTCCCACTTTTTCCCCTTTCTCTGTCTGAATTTTTAATTGCTGAATTGAATCAAGAAGAATGGAGCCTTGGATGAGGCTCTGGCCAGGCTGATCTAGTGTGGGGTGTCCCAGGGGGGCTGGAACTAGATGATCCTTGTGGTC
Organism: Dryobates pubescens; assembly: GCF_014839835.1. NCBI lineage: Eukaryota > Metazoa > Chordata > Aves > Piciformes > Picidae > Dryobates > Dryobates pubescens. The sequence goes on from NC_071657.1 coordinate 134,168,280, forward strand.
CCTTCCAACCCTGACTGATACTATGATACTATGAAGACATAACCCACAAAGATCAGCCCATTGGGCTTCTGGGAGTCAGATTGTCTGAGTAACCCTCTGGTTTGGACTCAGAGATGAGAAAATGTGGGATGAGAACCCACCCTGAGCAGGAGAATGGACATGCTGAGAGCTTCAGGATCGTAGCAGCTTAGAATGGTCTGGGTTGGAAGGGACCTCCAAAGGATATCTAGTCCAATCCCTCTGCAGTCAGCAGGGACATCCTCAACTAGATCAGGTTGCCCTGAGCCCTGTTGAGCCTCACCTTGAATATCTCCAGGGATGGGGCTTCAACTATGTCCCTGGGCAACCTGTTCCAGTGTTCCATTAAACTCATACTATAAAAGTTGTTCCTAACATCCACTCTAAATCTGCTCTTCTTTACTTTGAAGCCATTGCCCCTTGTCCTGTCACTGTAGGCCTTTGCAAACAGTCTCTCTCCATCTTTCTTGGATGTCCCCTTCAGGTACTGGAAGGCTGCTATTAGGCTTCCCTGGAGCCTTCTCTTCGCCATCCTAAATAACCCCAGCTCCCCCAGCCTGTCCTGTTAGAAGAGGTGTTCCAACCTCCTGATCACCTTTGTGGCCCTCCTCTGGACCTACAAAGCCTGGAGAAGAGGAGGCTCAGGGGAGACCTTCTTGCTGTCTACAACTACCTGAAGGGGAATTGTAGCCAGGAGGGAGTTGGTCTCTTCTGCCAGGCAACCAGCACCAGAACAAGAGGACACAGTCTCAAGCTGCACCAGGGGAGATTTAGGCTCGAGGTGAGGAGAAAGTTCTTCACTGAGAGAGTCATTCATCATTGGAATGGGCTGCCCAGTCACCATCCCTGGAGGGGTTCAAGAGGGGATTGGACATGGCACTTGGTGCCATGGTCTAGTCATGAGGTCTGTGGCAACAGGTTGGACTTGATGATCTTTGAGGTCTCTTCCAACCGTGGTAATACTGTGATGCTGTGACACTCCATCAGCTCCATGTCCTTCCTGTGTTGAGGGCTCCAGAGCAGGATGCAATCCTCCAGGTGAGGTTGCCCAGAGCCCTGTCAAACCTCACCTTGTGGGAGTTTGCCCTGAGCCACACACACACAAAAACTTTAGTGCCAGTTTAGGGAACTTCCACCGAGGAATCACAAATTCAGAGAATGGTAGGGGTTGGAAGGGACCTCCAGAGGTCATCCAGTCCAAGCCTTCTGCTAATCAGGTTCAGCTGGAGCGGGTTACACAGGAGCACATTGAGTCCATCATCAGTAAATTTGCTGATGACACCAAGCTGGGGGCAGGAGTTGATCTGCTGGAGGGTAGAGAGGCTCTGCAGAGGGACCTCGACAGGCTGGACAGATGGGCAGAGTCCAAGGGCAGGAGATTGAACACATCCAAGTGCCGGGTTCTGCACATTGGCCACAACAACCCCATGCAGAGCTACAGGCTGGGGTCAGAGTGGCTGGAGAGCAGTCAGGCTGAGAGGGACCTGGGGGTGCTGGTTGATAGTAGGCTGAACATGAGCCTGCAGTGTGCCTAGGCAGCTAAGAGGGCCAATGGCATCCTGGCCTGCATCAGGAACAGTGTGGCCAGCAGGAGCAGGGAGGTCATTCTGCCCCTGTACACTGCACTGGTTAGGCCACACCTCGAGTCCTGTGTCCAGTTCTGGGCCCCTCAGTTTAGGAAGGATGTTGAGTTGCTGGAACGAGTCCAGAGAGGAGCAACAAAGTTGGTGAGGGGTTTGGAGCACAGCCCTATGAGGAGAGGCTGAGGGAGCTGGGGTTGCTTAGCCTGGAGAAGAGGAGACTCAGGGGTGACCTTATTGCTCTCTACAACTACCTGAAGGGAGGTTGTAGACAGACGGATGTTGGTCTCTTCTCCTAGGCATCCAGAACCAGAACAAGAGGACACAGTCTCAGGCTGCACCAGGGGAGGTTCAGGCTGGATGTTAGGAAAAAGTTCTCTACAGAGAGAGTGATTGCACATTGGGATGGGCTGCCTGGGGAGGTGGTGGAGTCGCCATCACTGAAGGTGTTCAGGAGGAGACTTGATGGGGTGCTTGGTGCCATGGGTTAGTTGTTTGGGTGGTGTTGGATTGGTTGATGGGTTGGACGCGATGACCTTGAAGGTCTCTTCCAACCTGGTTTATTCTATGTATATGTATATTCTATGTACTTATGCCCTGTGTAATTTTCCTGGTCTAATCTATTCCTGTATGCCAGTGAAGCCTGTATTTTTAAGACCAAATGTTTGATGATGATGATGATGACTCTTCTCAATATTGGTGGTTACATGCAGTTTAACATTCAGACAGGTTTTGAGCATCTCTAGAGAAGGAGACTGGAAAGACTTTCTGGGCAGCCTGTTGCAGTGCTCTGTCAGTCTTGAAGACTTTTTTATTCCCCTTTAATTCCAGGGTGGGATTTTTTTTTTGGACTGGTGACTACATTTTGTTCCAATTTAATTTCAAGTAGCAAAAATTAATACCATGCAATTATCCCAAGTGAACTCCCAGTCTAAGGTGCTGCTTGCTTTAATCTGAAAACACAAGATAAGCCTAAATTCCTCACTCACAGCTTCTCATTGCTAAATAGATGCTTAGTTGGTTCACTAACACTTAGGGTTCTCATGGCAAATTTTAAAGCAGCTTAGAGAGGTGATTCTGTCACTTTGCTCTGCTCTGCTGAGACCTCACCTGGAGTACTGTGTGCAGGTCTGGAGCCCTCAATACAGGAAGGACATGGAGCTGATGGAGAGGGTCCAGAGGAGGGACATGAAAATGATCAGGGGGTTGGAGCATCTCTGCTAGCAAGACAAGCTGAGGAAGCTGGGGGTGTTCAGCTTGGAGAATGCTCCAGGGAGACCTAAGAGCAGCCTTCTAGTACCTGAAGGGGGACTACAAGAAGGCTGGAGAGGAACTGTTTCCAAAGGCCTGAAGTGATAAGGGGCAGTGGCTTCAAACTAGAGAAGGGCAGATTTAGATTGGGTGTTAGGAACCAGTTCTTTACCATGAGGGTGGTGGAACACTGGAACAGGTTGCCCAGGGAGGTGGTTGAGGCCCCATCCATGGAGATAATCATCGTGCGGCTCAACAGGGTTCTGGGCAACCCAGTTGAGGATGTCCCTGCTGACTGCAGAGGGGGGTGGACTGGATGACCTCTGGGGGTCCCTTCCTACCCCAAATATTCCCTGATTCTATGAAATGATGAGTTATGCAGTAAAATCCTATGGGAAGTCCGGACACAGACAACTTCAGGGAACTTCCTCAACAGCAGCAGGAGGATTTCCCTTGATCTCAGCGTGTCTGTGCCTCACTTTTAAACTGTGTTCAACGAAGAGGGCCTTTCTGTTACTGTTTTTGTTAGGAAGGAAGATCTGTTCCTATGCAAGTCCAACATTATTCTTACTTTTTTCCCCCTTCTTTTTTTTCCCCTTACTTCTTTTTTCCCCCCCTTTCATATATATTTAAGAGCAGGATCAAACCTCTATTTATTTATACACCAAATAAAAAGTTCCATCCTTCCCTCTGGGAAAATGTTGTTCAGACCAAATTTGTTATGGACTGTACATTTTATTTTTGGAGCAGAGAGCAAGCAGCAAGTTAAGAGAGCATCATTTCTTTTTTTTTTTTTCCCAGCAGAAAAGATATAATGAATGTTTTTAGGCATTCCTGGAATTGGATCAAGTTTTTGAACTGGAGGCAAAACCAAAGGGGATTGCATCATGAAAAAAATAAAAATACAAGCAGAAGCAGAAGAAGCAGAAGCAGAAGAGGAAGCAGAAGAAGAAGCAGAAGAAGCAGCAGCAGAAGAAGAAGAAGAAGCAGCAGCAGAAGAAGAAGCAGAAGCAGCAGCAGCAGAAGAAGCAGCAGAGGAATAAGAAGAATCAGAAGAAGAAGCAGAGGAAGCAGCAGCAGAGGAAGAAGAAGAAGAAGAAGAAGAAGAAGAAGCAGAGGAAGCAGCAGAAGAAGAAGCAGCAGCAGCAGAAGAAGAAGCAGAAGAAGCAGCAGCAGTAGAAGAAGCGGCAGCAGCAGAAGAAGAAGCAGAAGAAGCAGAAGCTGAAGAAGCAGAAGCAGAAGAAGAAGAAGCAGAAGCAGCAGCAGCAGCAGCAGAAGAAGAAGAAGCAGAAGAAGAAAAAGAAGAAGCAGCAGAAGAAGCAGCAGAGGAAGAAGAAGAAGAAGAATCAGAAGAAGAAGCAGAGGAAGCAGCAGAAGAAGAAGCAGCAGAAGAAGAAGAAGAAGCAGAAGAAGCAGCAGCAGAAGAAGAAGCGGCAGCAGCAGAAGAAGCAGAAGAAGCAGAAGCTGAAGAAGGAGAAGCAGAAGAAGAAGAAGCAGAAGCAGCAGCAGCAGCAGCAGAAGAAGAAGCAGCAGAAGAAGCAGAAACAGAAAAAGAAGAAGCAGCAGAAGAAGCAGCAGAGGAAGAAGAAGAAGAAGAATCAGAAGAAGAAGCAGCAGCAGAAGAAGAAGCAGAAGAAGCAGCAGAAGAAGAAGAAGCGGCAGCAGCAGCAGAAGAAGCAGAAGAAGCAGAAGCAGAAGAAGAAGAAGAAGCAGAAGCAGCAGCAGCAGAAGCTGAAGAAGCAGAGGAAGAAGAAGAAGAATCAGAAGCAGCAGAACAAGAAGAAGAAGCAGCAGAAGCAGAAGCTGAAGAAGCAGAGGAAGAAGAAGAAGAATCAGAAGCAGCAGAACAAGAAGAAGAAGCAGCAGAAGCAGAAGCAGCAGAAGCAGAAGCAGCAGAAGCAGAAGAAGACGACGACGACTACTGCATAGGCAAAACCTATGCAATTTTATTAGGATGCACTATTACTAACAGCAGGTATTGGCACTATTATTTATGGACCAATTTCTACCTCAGTTGGCATTTGTGAGGTAAGAGGCACTTACATCTACCTGAATCACAGAATTGTTAGGGTTGGAAGAGACCTCAAAGATCATCTAGTTCCAACCCCCCTGCCATGGGCAGGGACACCTCACACTAGAGCACGTTGCCCAGACCCACATCCAGCCTGGCCTTAAAAACCTCCAGGGATGAGGCTTCCACCACCTCCCTGGGCAACCTGTTCCAGTCTCTCACCACTGAAGAACTTTTTCCTAACATCCAGTATCAATCTACTCACTTCTATCTTTTTTTCCAGTCCCCCCAGTCCTATCACTCCCTGACAACCTAAAAAGTCCCTCCCCAGTTTTCTTGTATTCCCCTTCAGATCCTGGAAGGCCACAATTAGGTCTCCTCGGAGCCTTCTCTTCTCCAGACTGAACAGCCCCAACTCCTTCAGTCTGTCCTCATAGGAGAGGTGCTCCAGCCCTCTGCTCATCCTCGTGGCCCTTCTCTGGACACCTTCCAGCACCACCAGATCCCTCTCGTAATAGGGGCTCCAGAACTGGAGGCAGTACTCCAGGTGGGGTCTCACCAAAGCTGAGTAGAGGGGGAGAATCACCTCCCTTGATCTGCTGGCCACACTTCTCTTGATGCAGCCCAGGATCTGATTGGCTTTCCAGGCTGCAAGTGCACACTGAGAGCTCCTGTTGAGCTTCTCCTCCCCCAGCACCCCCAAGTCTCTCTCCTCAGGGCTGCTTTCCAGCCAGTCCCTGCCCAGCCTGGATTTGTGCCTGGGATTGCCTCGACCCAGATGCAGGACCCTGCCCTTGGTCTTGTTGAACCTCATGAGGTTGGCTTGTGCCCACCTCTCCAGCCTGTCCAGGTCCCTCTGGATGGCATCCCTTCCCTCCAGCCTGTCTGCTGCACCACACAGCTTGGTGTCATCAGCAAACTTGCTGAGGGTGCACTCAATGCCACTGTCCATGGCACCCACAAAGATGTTGAACAAGACATGAAGATAAATGAGGTGGCTAAAGGAAGCATTTCAGCACTATTCACTTTGGGGGGGGAGGGGAAGGGGGGGAAGAAGGCAAATAGTTATTTAACCTTCTGGTTTGTTCTTGATCCAGAAACTCCACAAAAGGTCTGTACCCTGGGGTCAATGCAGCAGCATCAAAAGTGCTGTGGCATCAAGGGCATAATTTGATGTGAGAGTACCTGATGCATGAGCAAGTGCCCAGAGCAAGAGATGCCCAAAGCTTTATATATACCACCTACAGTAAACCCATGCAAACTCATGCCTTTGGCTAGTGCTTCATTAAACTTGATACTACTTGTAATAGAATCCTGAGGAGTTCCCATATTGCTGGCTGGGATATGTTAGGACTAGCCAAACTTGACAAAAATAAGAGCACCTCTCCTTTTTTCCCTCAGTCAAGGATGCTGAGAAGTGAAAACTTTGAGCCAAAGGAAGGACAGCAGCACCCTTCAGAATCAGCTCATGCTCATGCAAAAACAAGTTCTGAAGGGAGGTTTTGGCCCTTCAGCCAGTATTCATCTGTGTTACAGCTATGCTATTGCCACAGCTTAAATGCAGTGGGTTCATTCTGTTCCACTTGCCCAGTAAGATCACCAATGCACCTTCAGAGTTACATTGCTATGAAAGCAAAGTACAACCTCACAGATGTGCTCTGTGCAGGATCACAGGATGTTAGGAGTTGAAAGGGACCTCTGGAGGTCATTGATTCCAACCCCCCTGCCAGAGCAGGACCATAGAGGAGGTGGAGGAATGCATCCAAGAAGGTCTTGAAAGCCTCCAGAGAAGGAGACTCCACATCTCTGGGCAGCATGTTCCAGTGCTCTGTGAGCCTCACAGTGAAGAAGTTCTTCCTCATGTTGAGGTGGAACCTCCTGTGCTGCAGTTTATATCCATTATCCCTTGTCCTATCAGAGGGACAAATCCACTCTCAGTTTTCCCCTCTCCAGACTGAACAGCCCCAGGGCTCTCAGCCTCTCCTCATCAGGCAGTACTCCTGTCCCTTCATTATCCTTGTGGCCCTCCATTGGACTCCCTTGAGTAGATCCCTGTCCCTCTTGAACTGAGGATGCAATATTCCAGGTGTGGCCTCACACAGGACCGAGTAGAGGGGAGAGAACTTTCCTGGATCTGCTGGACACACTTCTCTTAATGCACCCCAGCATCACATTGGCTTTCTTGTCTACCAGGGCACATTGCTGTCCCATGGAGAACTTCTTGTCCCCCAGCACTCCCAGGTCCTTCTCCACAGGGCTGCTCTCCAGCAGGTCACCTCCTAACCTGTGCTGGTGCAGTTTATTCTTTCTGCCCAGCTGCAGGACTCTGCACTTATCCTTGTTGAGCCCCATCGGGTTCCTCTTTGCCCAGCTCTCCAGTCTGTCCAAGCCTCATTGAAAAAGAAGGTGGTATTATTCCACCCCCAGGACATCAGCAGATCATCAAAAAGAAAGCAATGCACCTGAGAATGTCTTTATTATGCAAAACAAACAAACACCAAACAAACAACAAAGAAAACAACATTAACTCTTGGCTAGGCTTTTATTGCTCCCAAAGTAAAAGCAGATTATCCTTTCTGTTTAATGCAAGACCTTCTTTCTTTTGGTTTTTTTCAGTCAAAAACTTCTAAGGAAATTACATGCTTGCAATTCTTCTATAATTCTTCTTCTATAATTTTTCTTCTCCCCCTGGACTCAGCACTGGGTAGGCCACACCTTGAGTCCTGTGTCCAGTTCTGGGCCCTTCAGTTTAGGAAAGATGTTGAGATGCTGGAAGGTGTCCAGAGAAGGGCAACAAAGCTGGGGAGGGGTCTGGAGCACAGCCCTGTGAGGAGAGGCTGAGGGAGCTGGGGTTGCTTAGCCTGGAGAAGAGGAGGCTCAGGGCAGACCTTTTTGCTGTCTACAACTACCTGAATGGTAGGGGTTGGTCTCTTCTCCCAGGCAACCAGCACCAGAACAAGAGGACACAGTCTCAAGATGTGCCAGGGGAGGTTTAGGCTGGATGTTAGGAAGAAGTTCTTCACAGAAAGAGAGTTTGGCCATTGGAATGTGCTGCCCAGGGAGGTGGTGGAGTCTCCATCACTGGAGGTGTATAGGAGGAGGCTGGATGGGGTGCTTGGTGCCATGGTTTAGTTGATTAGATGCTGTTGGGTAATAGGTTGGACTTCATGATCCCAAAGGTCTTTTCCAACCTGGTTAATTTTATTCTATTCTATTCTATTCCATTCCATTCCATTCCATTCCATTCCATCCCATTCCATTCTATTCTATTCTATTCCATTCTATTCTATTCCATTCCATTCCATTCCATTCCATTCCATTCCATTCCATCCCATTCCATTCTATTCTATTCCATTCCATTCCATTCCATTCCATTGCACTCCATTCCATTCCAAGCATTTTTTCACAGCAAGAATGGAATTGGAATATGCTGCTCAGGGAGGTGGTGGAGTCCCCAAGCCTGGATGTGTTTAAAGGTGGTTTGGATGTGGTGCTTGGGCATATGTTTTGGGAGTGACCCTTGTAGAGTAGGGCTCTGGGTTGGACTTGGTGATCCTGAGGCTCTTTTCCAACCTGAATGTTTCTGTGATTCTGGGAGGGGGGGAAGTTTGAAAGCTTCTCTCAAAGTCTGGAATTTGTCTGAGTGGGAGTTTGACTCCACTGCTTTGCAGTGGAAGAGACAAGGGTTTGTTGTTTGTGATCTGCTCTCTCACAAGCACCACTCAAAAGGAGGCAGTGGCAAGGTTGCTGCCACATCCCGGCCTGCTAATCTGTTGATCCTACATCAGGTTGTGCTCTCCCTCTGCCATCTGTTCAGTGAGGAGTCAGGGCACTGTCAGAGCTCTTCATTTCAGCCTGCCAGATCGAAAGACACTCTTATCTGGGAGAAAAGTGCCCTCAAGGAGAAAGGCTAAGAGATAAGCCTTCTGCTAAGACTGCTTGCTCACATGCTGGCCTCACAGACAGCATTCAGGAGCTCTAAGGGAAAGTGGGATTAGACTAAAAGTGCTGACATGTGTTTGAGTGAGATCATAGCATCACAGAAACCTTCAGGTTGGAAAAGAGCCTCAGGATCACCAAGGCCAACCCAGAACCCTGCTCTACACAGTTCACCCCTAAACCATAGCTCCAACCACCACATCCAAACCACCTTGAAACACAGCCAGGCTTGGGGACTCAACCACCTCCCTGGGCAGCACATTCCAATGCCTGACCACTCTTGCCCTGAAAAAATGTTTCCTCATGTCCAGTCTAAACCTCCCCAGTGGCAGCTTGAGGCCATTCCCTTTTGTTCTAATTACCTGGGAGAAGAGACTAGCACCATCCTCTCTACAACATCCTTTCAGGTAGTTGCAGAGAGCAATGAGGTCTCCCCTCAGCCTCCTGACTGCTATCAAACAGCACACTGCCTAAATTTGCATCTCCTGCAGGTGCACAGCAGGATTGGTCTCCACAGTGGGTGGGGGTGAGCCAAAAGGAAGCAGATTACTGAGTTCACTTTTATTATCCATGGATCTAGCTGCACAGCCACGTGAGAGCATGACCTCAGACTATGATATGGATGGGGCATCTCTGTGAGGCAGATGCATCTTCACAGCCTGGGTGAGCACACAAAGCACTGGAAAAGGATGCCTGAGCAGGAAGCCAAAGGCTTGCTCAACCAAGAGTTGCCTAGAGGAGTGGCTCCTTCCATCATTCTCCTTCCATCATGCAGGAGACTTTCTGGGCAAGGACAGATATTGCCAGAGCTGTGGCTGAGCTGATCAAGAGCCAGAGAAGGTTCCTTGTATCTGTTCCACCATTGCCTGGGCAGGTTTGTGGAAGTAGAACAGTGTTACCTCTGCACCTATCCAGCTGCTTTCTAGGTGCCAGTGCACATCCCCAGGGTTCAGCTGCCTGTGCCCAAGGCCAGCTCAGCTCTGGGGTAGCTGTGTGACCTTGGATATGACTGCTGGGAAAGAGCTGTGTGACAAAGACCTAGGAGACTCTTTGGGAGATTCACTTCTCTTGAGAGCTGCCTTTAAGTTCAGATCCTCAGTCTTGGTCCTTGTGTGAGCTACATAGCAGCTGTCTTGTGCTGGAGCCAGTGCAGAGGAAGGCAACAAAGCTGGAGAATAACTCTGATGAAGAGCAACTGAAGGAGCTGGGGATGGTTAGTTTGGAAAAGAGGAGGCTGAGGGGAGACCTCATTGCTGTCAACAACTACCTGAAAGGATGTTGTGGAGAGGCTGGTGTTGGTCTCTTCTCACAGGTAATTAGTGATAGAACAAGAGGCAATGGCCTCAAGCTGCCACTGGGGAGGTTTAGACTGGACATTAGGAAGCATTTTTTCAGGGCAATTGGAATGTGCTGCCCAGGGAGGTGGTGGAGTCCCCAAGCCTGGATGTGTTTGAAGGTGGTTTGGCTGTGGTGCTTGGGGATCTGGTTTAGGGGTGACCCTTGTAGAGTAGGGTTCTGGGTTGGACTTGGTGATCCTGAGGATCTTTTCCAACCTGAGTATCTCTGTGATTCTAAGACATGCAGCTAAGGACCTCGACTTCACACCTGCATCCTGCCTCATTTCTCCAGGATTGTCAGGCCATCACTGATCTCCTGAATGCTCTGCTTCAGGTGACCATTGGTATTCAGGTGATGCAGGACTGTACCCTGTCTGATGACACAAAACCCTGCCTGCTTTTTAGTCACGAGCAGATCTCCTGCTGCCCCCTGAAACCTATGAGGTTCCTGCTGTAGCCACCTGCTTCATCACACCAGCTGATGGTGGGGACTCAGGACAGAGAATAGCTAAGCCAGGATTATGTAATAACCTGGTTAATTCTGTATTCTGAACTAAAACACTCCCTTCCAGCCCAAACCATCCCATGATTCCATGACTCTATGAAATGAAGAGTTATGAGCTAAAACACTCCCTTCCAGCCCAAACCATTCCATGATCCCATGATTCCATGAAATGAAGAGTTATGAACTAAAACACTCCCTTCCAGCCCAAACCATTCCATGATTCCATGAAATGAAGAGTTATGAACTAAAACCCTCCCTTCCAGCCCAAACCATTCCATGATTCCATGAAATGAAGAGTTATGAACTAAAACCCTCCCTTCCAGCCCAAACCATTCCATGGCTCTATGAAATGAAGAGTTATGAGCTAAAACACTTCTTTCCAGCCCAAACCATTCCATGATTCCATGAAATGAAGAGTTATGAACTAAAACCCTCCCTTCCAGCCCAAACCATTGCATGGCTCTATGAAATGAAGAGTTATGAGCTAAAACACTTCTTTCCAGCCCAAACCATTCCATGATTCCATGAAATGAAGAGTTATGAACTAAAATACCATGGAGAAGTCAAAAGTGATTCTGTGTCATTTCCTGTGACTTAATCTGCATGAAAGGTCACTATAACAAAAGGAAAAGCAAAACAAAGACCCATGCAAGCACTTGGTTTTCTTCTTTCAGTGACCAACTCAACCTGCCATGGTTGTCCTTCTCCATGGAAGGCTAATCACTCTTTATCCTCTATAGGCACAGTGTTTTTTTAAGCATAAGTGCTGAAAGAGGAACTGAGATGGTCTGGCAAAGTTAATCATAGAATCAATAGGGTTGGAAAAGACTTTTGAGACCATCAAGTCCAACCCAAAACCTCATGACTAACTAAACCATGGCTCCAAGTGCCACGTCCAATCCCCTTTTGAACACATCCAGGGATGGTGACTCCACCACCTCCCTGGGCAGCACATTCCAATGGTCAGCAGCTCTTCCTGTGAAGAACTTTCTCCTAACCTTGAGCCTCAACTTCCCCTGGTGCAACTTGAGACTGTGTCCACTTGTTCTGGCGCTGGTTGCCTGGGAGAAGAGACCAAGCCCCTCCTGGCTACAGACTCCCTTCAGGTAGTTGTAGACAGCAAGAAGGTCTCCCCTGAGCCTCCTCTTCTCCAGGCTAAGCAGCCCCAGCTCACTCAGCCTCTCCTCAAAGGGCTGTGCTCCAGACCTCTCCCCAGCCTCATTGCCCTTCTCTGGACACGTTCAAGTGTCTCAATGTCCTTCTTAAATTGAGGGGCCCAGAACTGGACACAGGACTCAAGGTGTGGCCTAACCAGTGCTGAATCCAGGGGCAGAATGACTTCCCTGCACCTGCTGGGTTGGACTTGATGATCTCAAAGGTCTTCTCCAAGTTGGTTAATTCCCTTCCCTTCCCTTCCCTTCCCTTCCCTTCCCTTCCCTTCCCTTCCCTTCCCTTCCCTTCCCTTCCCTTCCCTTCCCTTCCCTTCCCTTCCCTTCCCTTCCCTTCCCTTCCCTTCCCTTCCCTTCCCTTCCCTTCCCTTCCCTTCCCTTCCCTTCCCTTCCCTTCCCTTCCCTTCCCTTCCCTTCCCTTCCCTTCCCTTCCCTTCCCTTCCCTTCCCTTCCCTCCCATCCTATTCAGGGCAGGATGCTATTGGCCTTCTTGGCCACCTGGGCACACTGCTGGCTCATGTTCAGCCTACTAACAACCACTACCCCCAGGTCCCTTTCTGCCTGGCCACTCTCCAACCACTCTGTCCCCAGCCTGTAGCACTGCATGGGGTTGTTGTGACCGAAGTGCAGCACCCTGCATCTTGGGGGGGAAATCTCAACCCACCTCAAGAGGAAAGAGCTTTCTTGTCAAAGGCAACACACTGCCTGCCTGGAAGCCCTTCACCCAGTCCCCTCCCATGCACTGGAGGGGGATATTTCTTTAAGGTTTGGTTATTGTGTTCATGTAACAGGGCAAGTGCATACGTGACATGAGCTTTTGCTGCAGCCCTGAGTCTGCAGGGGAATGTTCTAATGATCATTTTTGACTTAATAGGCACAAGTTGTTAGCCTAAGCTGGGAAAGCCTTTGTGTGTGTGTGTGTGTGTGTGTGTGTGTGTGTGTGTGCCAATTCCACCCCCTCATTTCTCTTTTCTCTCTTTTATATTTCTGTGTGTGTGTCATGGATTTAGTTCCCACAGCTAATGCACCTAATAATGAGGCTGGGCAAGGCGAATGCCAGCGTAATGATATGGAGCTTGTTTGGCCCTGACAAAGAACACAGAGCGAGGCTGGATGGCCCTAAACAACAGGCCAAGGGCTCTATTCAGCTCCAATGATCTCTTGCCTTGCATGCCATCAAGTCCCACAGAAGGGAGGCTGCACGACTGGGTTGCACCTCGGGGTGGGAGAGGTGGCGTTCAGCAGGGGCTTGGCCGTGCCCCACGATGCCCCCCCTGAGCCCCTGTTGTGGGGCTTTCTGCTAAATGGGGGGTCAAAACAGAGGAACAATCAAGGGTTAAGCCCTTGGCTGGATATTTTAATGGCTGTTTCCTAACACCAAGCAGCTACAGAGAGGGAAAACATCCTTTAAAACTCAGCAGACATGTCACAAGAACTCTGTTTGGACTCAGCCCCCTGAGCTTTGGTGGAAAGCAGGGGGTGGTATTCTGCCTTTTTGTCATTTTCCCTTCAGTGGTTTTCCTCTCCCCTTCCCCTCCCTTTTCAGGCTGGGTTAATAAACACCCAGCAACTTACTCCATGGCTTCTGTGTGCAAACAGCTCCCACCAAGCCAGTGAAAACTACTGCTGCGAGAATCTGATTAGAGCTTTTTCCACCTTGCCCCCCCGAGCACTCCACAAAGGAAGGTGGTGTTCCTGCAGACAGTCAATTCCCTGGATCAGGCCAGCACAAATCCCTTCCCATGGTTCATGTCCCCTTAGTCCACAGAATCACAGAATCACCAAGGTTGGAAGAGACCTCAAAGATCATCGAGTCCAACCTGCCACCACAGACCTCATGACTGAACCATGGCACCAAGTGCCACATCCAATCCCCTCTTGAACACCGCCAGGGACGGCGACTCCACCACCTCCCTGGGCAGCACATCCCAATGGCCAACAACTCTCTCAGTGAAGAACTTTCTCCTCACCTCCAGCCTAAACTCCCCCTGGTGCAGCTTGAGACTGTGTCCTCTTGTTCTGGTGCTGGTTGCCTGGGAGAAGAGACCAACCCCCACCTGGCTACAACCTCCCTTCAGGTAGTTGTAGACAGCAAGAAGGTCTCCCCTGAGCCTCCTCTTCTCCAGGCTAAGCAACCCCAGCTCCCTCAGCCTCTCCTCATGTGGCTTGTGCTCCAAACCCCTCCCCAGCTTTGTTGCCCTTCTCTGGGTTAAGACCTCAGGTGCTAACCAGATATGTTTTGCATTTTCCATTTTTCTTTATTTTTTGAGAAAAAGTTATTTTAAGGGGGGAAACAAAGAAAAGAAAATTAAAACAAATCCAATTTTGTTTCATCATCTCTAGACCTTCCTTCAAGAAGCATAATGAAGACAACAATGTCCTTCTGTTACTCTCATTTGCGTTCTACCCATGTTTTACATGGGACCAAGCAACACAACTCCAAGGATCAGTAGCTTGAGAGAGCTTTAATGTTCTTTACTGCTTAGAGAATATCTGACAGGAATTAGTCATGCTCTGTATATTGTGGAATGGAATGGAATGGAATGGAATGGAATGGAATGGAATGGAATGGAATGGAATGGAATGGAATGGAATGGAATGGAATGGAATGGAATGGAATGGAATGGAATCCTTTCTGTGCTAGGGGCTCCAGAACTGGACACAGTACTCCAGGTGGGGTCTCACCAGAGCAGAGTAGAAGGGGAGAATCACCTCCCTTGACCTGCTGGCTCTGCTTCTCTTGATGCAGCCCAGGATGGGATTGGCTTTCTGGGCTGCAAGTGCTCACTGCTGGCTCATGTTGAGCTTCTCATCCACCAGCACCCCCAAGTCCTTTTCTTCAGAGCTGCTCTTCTGAGTTGAATGAGATATATATGCAGTTAACCAGGTCAAGACTCTCTGTGAAGATGTCAACACCCAACAGAGTATGATTGCAATGTAGAAATATAGAATAGAATAGAATAGAATAGAATAGAATAGAATAGAATAGAATAGAATAGAATAGAATAGAATAGAATAGAACTAACCAGGTTGGAAGAGACCTTTGAGATCATCAAGTCCAACCTATCACCCAACACCATCTAATCAACTAAACCACGGCACCAAGCACCCCATCCAGTCTCTTCCTTAACACCTCCAGTGATGGTGGCTCAATCACCTCCCTGGGCAGCACATCATACCAAAATATTAAGCACTGAGAGGAGTTGTTTTGGCTTTGATTTTTAATAATTTATGCACTCTTGCACTATTTTAAACAGATTTTTCTCTTTGCTAGAGGAAGTGAGTTGCTGTGGTGTAATTGGTCAGCTGAAGCTGAAAGAGTTGGGGTTGTTCAGTCTGGAGAAGAGAAGGCTCCAAGAAGACCTTATTGTGGCCTTCCCATATCTGAAGGGGGCTACAAGAAAGCTGGGGAGGGACTTTTGAGGGTGTCAGGGAGTGATAGGACTGGGGGGAATGGAACAAAACTAGAAATGGGTAGATTCAGATTGGATGTTAGGAAGAAGTTCTTCCCCATGAGGGTGGTGAGACACTGGCACAGGTTGCCCAGGGAGGTGGTGGAAGCCTCATCCCTGGAGGTTTTTAAGGCTAGGCTGGATGTGGCTCTGAGCAACCTGCTGTAGTATGAGGTGTCCCTGCCCATAGCAGGGGGGTTGGAACTGGATGATGCTTGAGGTCCCTTCCAACCCTAACAATCCTCTGATTCTAAGCATATGTTTCTTATCCCCAGCTGGATGACCACATTCCCCCTATGAACGTGTGTGGAAGCCCTGACCTACCAAGGTTGAAATCTTTATAGACTGATTGTGATAAATAAATATAACTCTGTGGATGCTCACAGAAAGCTGAAATGAGCACAATATTAGCATGGCCCAAGCAAATACTCACCTCGAGTACTGTGTGCAGTTCTGGGACCCTCACCTCAGGAGGGATATTGAGGTGCTGGAGCAGGTCCAGAGGAGAGCACCCAGACTGGGGAAGGGACTGGAGGGAAAGTCTGATGAGGAGAGGCTGAGGGAGCTGGGGGTGCTCAGCCTGAGAAGAGGAGACTTAGAGGGGACCTTATCACACTTTACAACTACCTAAAAGGAAGTTGTAGTCAGGTGGGGGTCAGGCTCTTCTCCCAAGCAAGACAGGAGGGCATGGTATGAAGCTGCAGCAGGGGAGGTTTCAGTTAGATATTAGGAAGCACTTCCTCACAGAAAGGCTGATTGGGCACTGGAATGGACTGCCCAAGGGGGTGGTGGAGTTGCCATCCCTAGAGGTGTTGAAGAAAAGCTTGGATGTGGCACTTGGTGGCATGGTTTAGCTGATGTGGTGGTGTTAGGTCATAGGCTGGACCTGATGATCTCAGAGGTCTTTTCCAGCCTCAATAATCCTGTGATCCTGTGAAATTCACACCTAAACTTTAATGATAGAATGGTCCAGGCTGGAAGGTACCTCCAAAGACCATCCAGTCTGACCTCCCCATAGTCAGCAAGGACACCCCTAACTAGACCAGGTTGCTCATGAAGAAATGCTTGCAGTACCAAGATGATCTCAAACTGCTGAGCTGCTTCTGTGTACAGTCAGGGCATGACACAGTGGCAGGACACCTGTAAAACTTGCCTTGCATGTTATGATTTTGTTCCTAGGCATGAGGCAAATGCCATTACACAGACATTTGAGGTTCCTTGCTTCTCTCTGAAGCAAAACACTGATTCAAGCATTGCCTGTGGGCAGGAAAGGCAGGTAGGTTGCACATGAGGTGATGGATTGTGCTTTGATGCTACCTGCTGTGGAAGGAGGCTCTCCAGAAACAATAGTCTGGGTCAGAGGTAGTTTTTGAGGTTTTGTTTTTAACCAGAGCCTTTTACTGTACAGTATAAACCACACACACACACACACACACACACCCCCATTAGCATTTTCCTTTCAGATGCTTTTCTGCTCCACAGCTGCTATGACTCTGCAGTCAGGAGAGCAGAATTGGTGTGGCTGCAATTCAGGAAAGAAGCTGAAAGGGGTGGGGGGGAGGAAGAAAAATAAGGCTTTCTAAGAGAGCTAGAAGAAAGCATGCCAATTAAATTTTTGAAGAGAGACTGAGGGTGGGAAGGAAAACAAAGAGCTAGGAAGCTGGAGGAACCTGGGGAAATCTGGGGAGGGGAGAGGGGAAGGGGCACAAGAGAACCACAGAAATGGGAAATGAGATGAAGAGAGAGGTGAGGAAAGTTAAGACACTGTACAGCAGCAGTGCACACATTGCACCCAGTTACTGAGGGAGAGTGGGACAGGACAGGACAGGACAGGACAGGACAGGACAGGATAGGATAGGATAGGATAGGATAGGATAGGATAGGATAGGATAGGATAGGATAGGATAGGATAGGATAGGATAGGATAGGATAGGATAGGATAGAATTAACCAGGCTGAGGGAGCTGGAGTTGCTTAGCCTGGAGAAGAGGAGGCTCAGGGGAGACCTTCTTGCTCTCTACAACTACCTGAAGGGAGGTTGAAGACAGGCAGAGGTTGGTCTCTTCTCCCAAGCAACCAGCACCAGAACAAGAGGACACAGTCTCAAGCTGTGCCAGGGGAAGTTTAGGCTGGAGGTTAGGAAGAAGTTCTACAGAGAGAGAGTGATTGCCCATTGGAATGGGCTGCCAAGGGAGGTGGTGGAGTCACTATCATTGGAGGTGTTTAGGAAGAGACTTGGCAGGGTGCTTGGTGCCATGATTTAGTTGATTAGATGGAGTTGGATGATAGGTTGGACTTGATGATCTTGAAGGTCTCTTCCAACCTGGTTTAATCTATTCTATTCTATTCTACTCTACTCTACTCCATTCTATTCTATTGTATTCTACTCTACTCCACTCTATTCTATTGTATTCTACTCTACTCCATTCTATTCTATAGTATTCTACTCTATTCTACTCCATTCTATTCTATTGTATTCTACTCTACTCCACTCTATTCTATTGTATTCTACTCTACTCTACTCCACTCTATTCTATTGTATTCTACTCTATTCTACTCCATTCTATTCTATAGTATTCTACTCTATTCTACTCCATTCTACTCTATTGTATTCTACTCTACTCCATTCTATTCTATTCTATTCAACTTTATTCTATTCTATTCTATTCTATTCTATTCTATTCCTCACGCCTGTCTCAGGGAGCCTCTGAGTTACAGCTGCTCTGGAGGCCTCTCCTTTGGCTAGAGGAGAAAAATCTTGGGAAAACACTGTTGCAGGTATTGTGGGCACCTAGAGATATAGTCAAACCCCCACAGGATTTTCCAAGAGCACCTCAGCAGCCCCAGCCCTTTCAGAACACCTCCTCACAGCCAATCTGCTTCTTTATGTGCCTACAGCCCTTTGAAATGTTGGCCTTTAGCCCCTTGTCCTTATAAAAGTATTTCCTTAGGAATAAATGACTGGCAATTAGGTTAACAACGAGGCACTCCCTTTTACACCCAGTACAAATAGCCAGAGCAGGTAAACCACCACAAGGCCAGGGACTCCAGATTGATATTTTGCCAAAGCAACTCACAAGAATATAGTTTTGAAGCTGCCTGGCTGTGTTAATGCATGGAGAAAGGGTTTACATCCTGGCTGCTCAGGGATTTGAAATGTAGTTCTCACTTAGCAACTGTTTTTCCCCAAATTAGGGTCCTAGGGTCAAAATTACATGAACATGAGCCAGCAGTGTGCCCAGGTGGCCAAGAAGGCCAATGGCATGCTGGCCTGCATCAAGAACAGTGTGGCCAGCAGGAGCAGGGAAGTCATTGTGCCCTGTGCTCAGCACTGGTTAGGCCACACCTTGAGTCCTGTGTCCAGTTCTGGGCCCCTCAGTTTAAGAAGGACATTGAGACACTTGAACGTGTCCAGAGAAGGGCAACAAGGCTGGGGAGGGGCCTTGAGCACAGCCCTGTGAGGAGAGCTGGGGTTGCTTAGCCTGGAGAAGAGGAGGCTCAGGGGAGACCTTCTTGCTGTCTACAACTATCTGAAGGGAGGCTGTAGCCAGGTGGGGGTTGGTCTCTTCTCCCAAGCAACCAGCACCAGAACAAGAGGACACAGTCTCAAGCTGTGCCAGGGGAAGTTTAGGCTCAAGGTGAGGAGGAAGTTTTTCACAGAGAGAGTAGTTAGCCATTGGAATGTGCTGCCCAGGGAGGTGGTGGAGTCACCATCCCTGGAGGTGTTCAAGAGGGGATTGGACGTGGCACTTGGTGCCATGGTTTAGTCATGAGGTCTGTGGTGACAGGTTGGACTCGATGATCTTTGAGGTCTCTTCCAACCTTGGTGATTCTGTGATTAGGGAGTGTTAAAAAGAGGTTTCCTGAAAACTGATTTCTGCAGTGGTTTACCAAGCCACAGAAGTGAATGAACAATTAGATGCTTTAAATTATAAAATCCTGCTAAAAGAGAAAAAGAAGGACACAAGCTGCAGTAGCTACCCCGAGCAAGGAAGAAAATTCCTTCACAAGTACAGTAGTGCAATGTTCTCAGCCACAATCACAAGGAATCACAAAGAGCTAGGGGTTGAATGGAACCTCTAGAGGTCATTGAGTCCAAACTCCCTGCCAGAGCAGGATCACCTAGGGCAGGACACACAGGAACATATCCAGGTGGGTTTTGAAAGTCCTTGGAGGAGGAGACTCCACAGCCTCTCTGGGCAGCCTGTTCCAGTGCTCTGGGACCCTCCCAGTGAAGAAGTTCCTCCAAATGCTGAGATGGAACCTCCTGTGCTGTAGTTTGCATCCATTGCCTCTTGTTCTATCCCAGGGCACAAGTGAACAGAGGCTGTCCCTTCCTTCTTGACACCCAGTCATCAGATATTTATAGACACTGAATAGATCACCTCAGTCTTCTCCAGACTGAACAGCCCCAGAGCTCTCAGCCTTTCCTCATAAGGAAGTGCTGCAGTCCCTTCATCACCCTTGTAGCCCTCCACTGCACTCTCTCCAGCAGATCCCTGTGCCTCTTGGGTTGGGGAACCAGACCTGGATGCAATATTCCAGGTGGGACCTCGCTAGGTCAGAGTAGAGGGGGAGGAGAACCTCCCTGGATCTACTGGACACACTCTTCTTAATGCACCCCAGGATGCACTGATGGTGATGTCATGGGGTCCTGGCATTGTAAACAGCTGGGGAGAGAGCTAGTGCTCCAAACTCAGGTCCTTGAGGTCCTGTCTTCTGGAGAACCAGTGTGCAGGCATGCTGGCTGTGGCAGGTGATAAAGAAGAGATGCAGTCCAGGGAGGGTGATGGCTCTAAGTTAATCCTGGAGAGATTCCCATTGGACTCCAGAGAAAAATGTTTTCACAGAATCATGGAATCAGTCAGGGTTGGAAGGGACCACAAGGATCATCTAGTTCCAACCCCCCTGCCATGGGCAGGGACACCTCACACTAGATCAGGCTGGCCAGAGCCTCATCCAGCCTGGTCTTAAACACCTCCATGGATGTTTCCCATGAGAACAGTCAGACATTGGAATCATCTGCCAAGGGAAGGAGTGGATTCCCCTTCACTGGGCAGTTTTAAGACTTAGCTTGACAGGTTGCTGGGCTGTCTCATTTCAGCCACACCATCACCTAGAAAGGTTGGACCAGAGGATCCTTGCAGTCCCTTGCAACCTGGCATTCTGTAGTTCAGCTTGGAGGGAAGAGAAAGATATCCTACTTGCCTCCCCCCACACATTTAGAATGAATCTGTAGCAGAGCAAAATAACACAGAAGTGTCAAGGAGGCACTTGGACTTCCTGAGTGTGAATGACTTGTTTCAAAGATGGATGACTGAGGCATGAATACACTTCTCAGGATATGATTAGTCTAGGCTATACACTTCTCTTCCTCCCTAGCTTGTTAGCTGCTGAAGTAGAGAACTTTGCAAGCAAGCTACTGTTTAGGACTTTTTAGGGTATCTGGTAATGATAGGACATGGTTTAGTCATGAGGTGTTGGGTGACAGGTTGGACTTGATGATCTTTGAGGTCTCTTCCAACCTTGGTGATTCTGTGATTCTCTGGCTAGGGGGAATGGGGGAAAACAAGAAATGGGTAAATTCAGATTGGATGTTAGGAAGAAGTTCTTCCCCATGAAGGTGGTGAGACACTGGCACAGGTTGCCCAGGGAGGTGGTGGAAGCCTGGAGGTTTTTAAGGCCAGGCTGGATATGGCTCTGAGCAACCTGACCTAGTGTGAGGTGTCCCTGCCCATGGCAGTGGGGGTTGGAACTGGATGATGCTTGAGGGCCCTTCCAACCCTAGCAATTCTATCATTCTATGATCTCATTAAAAGGAGATATATAACAACAAAAACTCTTTGTCTGGAAGTATGTTCTCTTCAATTAAGTACTGATTTTGACTGATTACTGGGGGAAATGATTTGGGGTACTTATAAGAGAACAGATGATGGGAGACCAACATGGAGTTGCAGAGGTGTTCCAGCACCCTGATCATTTTTATAGCCCTCCTCTGGACCTGATCCATGAGCTCCAGAGCCTTCCTGTGTTGAGGGCTCCAGAGCTGGACACAGTCCTCCAGGTGAGGTCTCACCATGCTTCTGGCCACTTAAAAACCATGACCACCAGCACAGCTATGATCTAGAGCTCTGGAGAACACACAGCCTCATCAGTCCAGCTCAGGAATAATAAGGGAAGGGCTTACATCTGCATACACTTCCCATACATCACAGTGCTGTGTAACAGATTTCCAGACAAGGAGGTTTCATTATGGCCATCTAAGTCTGCAGAATCCAGGCAATCATGTTGGTATTAAGGACAAAGCTTCTGGCTGAGTTAGATCAAATCATTTACAGTAATCCAGGGAGGCAATGAAGCCCCCTCTCCCCCCCCCAGCGCCCCCCTGAGAAGCTGTGCCAACAGTTCATGGCCCCTCCTTGTTAAAAATATGCCTCTTAGTTCAGTCAGCTATCCAGAGAGCTTGACAAGGGCTGGATTTTGTTATGCTTTTGTCTGCAGAATTAAACGGCCCTCCGCAGCCACAATTATTCACCCCTCATGGAGGTGCTCTCAACTGTAACCAAATCACTTCACCTGCAGCTGGTGGCTCATGGGTCTTACCACCCCAGAGCACAGGCTGGCTCCAGCACCTGCAGCTGTTCACTATTGCATCTGAAGCATCTTCTTCCTGGGCTTTTCCCTGCCTGCCAAACCTCTCAGCTCTCCCGGCAGCAGCAGTACTGAACAGTGCCACGCTCCGGCCACCACTGTGGCTTAAAGGGAAAAAGCCACATGAATGTGTGTGTGTGTGTCCATGGGATCTGCTGGTTAAATGTTTTCCTTTCCCAGGGGATATATTTGACATCAAGATAAAGGGGCAGTGTGGAAAACAAACTTACTTCCCCCCCCCCACCTCCCCTTCCTCCCTCTCCTTGGCGTTTGGTATTGTAAAACAAGCTGCGCTGGCTGAGATTCTTTTTGAAAGCTCCTGGTTATCTTAGCAGCTGTAATATAAGCCACAACCTCCTTGAAGTATCTCCCTACCACAGTTCCCTTCCTAGTGAAGGGGGTGGGGGTGTGGAAGGGCAACACATATCAGAGTATTCATGAGGAATAACACTTTGGGGGAGTGTGGGGGGGTAAGTACAGGCACTTTTCTTTTCCCCGTATGGTTTTTCTTCTGGAGCTCTGCTAAAGCCACTAGTTCCACATGTGCAAAATGGGAAAGCATCCATCCCTCTGCACCTCATCAATGGTTATCTCCCTTGCCTTTTGTTTCCATCCTGATGAACAGCAGTGGGAAGTAAAAGGGGTGATGGTTATGAAGCGTGTGCGGGTGAAGGGCAGAATCGGAGTGGCTGCACCTGAGCGTCGCTTGTTCGGATGTTCAGGCTTCTTGGAGGTGCTGAACCACGTCCCACACAGGCCAGCTCACATCAGTGTGCTGCAGAGGAAATATCCTTGTCATTGTGGCACAAGGATGTTGCCTGGTGCACGAGCACCTCTGTGTTAGGTAGCCACTTCCAGCTGGCACCTCTTGTGGCTGCCCAAGGGAGCCTTCCTCCTCTTGCAGACCCTGACCTTTGAAGGCGTGGGACTTAGCCTTATGGAGCAACTCTAGGAGGTGTTTGGGCTGTCTGGCAGGCAGTGATATCCACATCCTTGATCTTTAACCCACTTTATTTCCCCTCCCTCCCCCTGCTTCTTAGTTTCTTCTGCTGGTGTGAAAATGTCTGGGGAAGAAGGAGGAAAGTGGAGGTGCCAGGCTGGAGAAGACATTGGCTCCCCCTTCTGCAGCTGATTTGCCACTACAAGCAGCTGCCAAAATCTTCCCCCTCCTCCAATAACCTCCAGCCCCCTCCCACACTGGGCACAATGTTTCCAACCATGCAGTGGCAGAAGCCCTGCGCTGAGTCAAGCCAAAAGCACAGCAACAAAGAAGGAGCAGGTCACAGAAACCTGTTTCCATTATGGTGCTTGTAAATAGCCTCCCAGCTTATCTCCCTGATTAGTGCACCCTACCTGAGCTGTTCCCATCTCTGAGGAGCTTGCAGAAACATTGCCACTACAGAAGGGTACCTGCAGGAGCAGAGGGGCAGAAAGAATTCAGCTCAAGGGTTTCAATGTCTCTGGCAGAGCGTTTCTCACCCCTCTCAGGCAAGTTCATTGTTGACTTCCCAAGAGCCCCACATGGGAGAGTGGCAGATCTGGAGACCACCCCTCAATCACATGCAATCATTACTTACCCTCTTAAAAGCTACCTGTGTCTGATCTCTTCCGACAGGATCAGCCAGGTTGGAAGAGACCTCCAAGATCATCAAGTCCAACCAATCACCTAACTAATCAACTAGAGCATGGCACTAAGTGCCTCATCCAGGCTTTTCTTAAACACCTGTACTTCAATCTGTGTCTGACAGCCCAAACTCTTGGGTTTTTTCCCCTCTGGAAGACAGATTTCTCACATTTTCAACTCCTTCAAAGAAGGAAATCAATGAGTGATGCTTTTCAGAGCTGCTCAAGGAACTCAAGGGTTTGCATCCCAATGTTATTCATGATCAGAAATTCTGATTTTATATAGCCCTTCTCTGGACACCTTCAAGTGTCTCAAAGACCCTCAGTTTAAGAAGGACACTGAAGACATTTGAAGGTGTCCAGAGAAGGGCAACGAGGCTGGGGAGAGGCCTTGAGCACAGCCCTGTGAGGAGAGGCTGAGGGAGCTGGGGTTGTTTAGCCTGGAGAAGAGGAGGCTCAGGGGAGACCTTCTTGCTCTCTACACCTACCTGAAGGGAGGTTGTAGCCAGGTGGGGGTTGGTCTCTTCTCCTAGGCAACCAGCACCAGAACAAGAGGACACAGTCTCAAGCTGCACCAGGGGAGGTTTAGGCTGGAGGTGAGGAAGAAATTCTTCCCAGAAAGAGAGATTGGCCATTGGGATGTGCTGCCCAGGGAGGTGGTGGAGTCACCATCCCTGGAGGTGTTTAAAAAGAGACTGGATGAGGCACTTGGTGCCATGGGTTGGTTGATTAGATGGTGTTGGGTGAGAGGTTGGACTCAATGATCTCAAAGGTCTTTTTGAACCTGGTTAATTCTACTCATAGAGGCTCCAGAACTGGACACAGTACTGGAGCTGAGCCAAGGTATCTGGCTGTGCAAATGCAGTCTCACATCCTGGCCAGCAAGAGGAGAAAAGTGCTGAACTTCTGCCACTTTCTGGTGAGGTTATAAGCTAACCTGGCTTACCTCACTTTTGCCAGAGGCTAAGAGCCTGCACATAGTTGCCACCATGCAGCTGACAGCCATTAAATCATTAAGCAGCACTAACTGCCATGCATCTGCATTCCTCCCTTCCAGTCTGGTCTTCAGGCTGGGTCCCTCTAGCCCAGCAGGATGCACCTCCAGCAATTGACTGGCACCTCTGTTTCTAGGCTCAGCCAATACACACATTGGCATGGATGCATTTCAGCAATCAAACCTGAAAGTTATTTTGTCAGCTCCTGGGATCAGGGTGAATTTCTCCTTCATTGTGTGTAGTGATGGCTTATCCCTTTTCCTTTTCTTCAAGCACCCTGAGGCACTGTGCTAAATGGAGCTGCACTGCATCAGGGACCCCACCCCAGAGCCCAGGGAAGGGGCAGCTCCTGCTGTGAAGGGTGGCCAGCCTGTGTGGATTGGGGAGATGAGGGTGGCACAGACAAGAAAACAAAGAAGTGGTAACAAAAAGGCAGAAATATTCCCAGCTTCTTCTTTGTGTTGGTTTTCATCTTTATGATGAAAGGAGCTTGTAGCCAGGAGGGGTTGGTCTCTTCTCCCAGGCAAGCAGCACCAGAACAAGAGGACACAGTCTCAAGCTGCACCAGGGGAGGTTTAGGCTGGAGGTGAGGAGAAAGTTCTTCCCAGAAAGAGTAATTGGCCATTGGAATGTGCTGCCCAGGGAGGTGGTGGAGTCACCATCCCTGGAGGTGTTCAAAAAGGGATTGGATGTGGCACTTGAAGCCATGGTTTAGTTAGTCATGAGGTGTTGGGTGACAGGTTGGACTTGATGATCTCTGAGGTCTTTTCCAACCTTATTGATTCTATGATTCTATGATTTATGGAGTGTCACTGAGGAGATGGAAAACCTAAGGGAAAGAAAGAGTAACAAGGGCTGAAAAGGAGCACAGTGGAGAAAACTGCAAGAAGGGGACAGGGGACAGGGGACAGGGAACATGAAGCTTCCCTCCATCTCTGCCTCTCCTGCTTTCTCTAAGTGCTGAGCTGGTGACAGCACCTGGCCAGCTCCTGCCTACCTCCTCCAGATGCCGGTGATGGAGGACACAGCAGAGTTCCTTCCTCTGTATCTCCTTCTCCAATGATCATAGTATCACAGTATCACTAAGGTTGGAAGAGACCTCGAGGACCAGTGAGTCCAACCTGTCACCACAGACCTCATGACTAGACCATGGCACCAAGTGCCACATCCAATCTCCTCTTGAACACCTCCAGGGATGGTGACTCCACCACCTCCCTGGGCAGCACATTCCAATGACGAATGACTGGCTCGAAGAACTTTCTCCTCACCTCAAGTCTAAACCTCCCCTGGTGCAGCTTGAGACTGTGGCCCCTTGTTCTGGTGCTGGTTGCCTGGGAGAAGAGACCAACCCCTTCCTGGCTACAACCTCCTTTCAGGTAGTTGTAGAGGGCAATGAGGTCACCCCTGAGCCTCCTCCAGGCTAAGCAACCCCAGCTCCCTCAGCCTCTCCTCACAGGGCTGTGCTCAAGGCCTCTCCCCAGCCTTGTTGCCCTTCTCTGGACACCTTCAAGTGTCTCAATGTCCTTCTTAAACTGAGGGGCCCAGAACTGGACACAGTACTCAAGGTGTGGCCTAACCAATGCAGAGTACAGGGGCACAATGACCTCCCTGCTCCTGATGGCCACACTATTCCTAATACAGGCCAGGATGCCATTGGCCCTCTTGGCCACCTGGGCACACTGCTGGCTCATGTTCAGGCAGCTGTCAATCAGCACCCCCAGGTCCCTCTCTGTTTGGCAGCTCTCCAGCCACTCTGACCCCAGCCTGTAGCTCTGCATGGGGTTGCTGTGGCCAAAGTGCAGCACCTGGCACTTGGACTTGTTAAATGCCATCCCCTTGGACTCCGCCCATCTGTCCAGTCGGTCAAGGTCCCTCTGCAGAACCCTTTGGCTCTCTAACTGACCAACATCTGCTCCCAATTTGGTGTCATCTGCAAACTTGCTGATGACTGACTCCAGATCATCAATGAAGATGTTAAAGAGGATGGGGCCCAGCACTGATCCCTGGGGGGTGCCACTGGTGCCTGGCCGCCAGCTGGATGTGGCACCATTCACCACCACTCTCTGGGCTCGGCCCTCCAGCCAGTTCCTAACCCAGCACAGAGTGTTGCTGTCCAAGCCACGAGCTGACAGCTTAGACAGCAGTTTCCTGTGGGGGACAGTGTCCACCATGTCCATATCCTTCCTTGTATTGAGACACAGCGCTCCAGGTGAGGTCTCACTAGAGCAGAGTAAAGTGGCAGAATCGCCGCTCTGGATCTGCTGGCAACGCATCTGTTGATGCAGCCCAGGCTGCCATTTGCCCTCTGGGCAGCAAGTGCACGCTGTCTGCTCATGTCCAGCTTTCTCTGTTCTCAGTCACTGGTTTGCATGAAAAGGTGTTTCCCAAAAGTGCTCCACGCAGCTCCATGAACAGCACTGCAATGTGAAAGAGCCACGGGGAACGGCAGAGGAAAAGCTTCACAGAATAAAGAGCTGCTCAGCTGCTAAACCAAAATTGCTGCCTTGAGGTTAGTCCATTGGGCAGTACATCAAAACAAGATGTGGCTGACACTGACTGTTCGTGCCTCCAGCTTTGATGTGTGTCCAGCAGATGGAGGGAGGTTCTCCTCCCCCCTCTACTCTGCCCTGGTGAGGCCACACCTGGAATACTGCATCCAGTTCTGGGCTCCCCAGTTCAAGAGGGAGAGAGATCTACTGGAGAGAGTCCAACAGAGGGCTACAAGGGTGATGAAGGGACTGGATGAGGAGAGGCTGAGAGACCTGGGGCTGTTTAGTCTGGAGAAGACTGAGAGAGGATTAAATAAATGTCTATATATATCTGAGGGCTGGGGGTCAGGAGGGAGGAGACAGGCTCTGCTCACTTGTGCCCTGGAATAGGACAAGGGGTAATGGATGTAAACTACCACACAGGAGGTTCCACCTCAACATGAGGTTGAGGGTCCCAGAGCACTGAAACAAGCTGCTCAGAGAGGTTGTGGAGTCTCCTTCTCTGGAGACTTTCAAGCCCCATCTGGATGTGTTCCTGTGTGACCTATGCTAGATTGTATGGTCCTGCTCTGACAGGGGGGGTTGGACTCCAAGATCTCCAGAGGTTCCTTCCAACCCCTGCCATCCTGTGAGCCTGTGATGTCTCTGCAGCTCTGCACAACTTTTTAACAAGTTTCTTTCCCTCAGTTAATGTTTGAGGATAAATACTGTGAAAAATGGTAATGCTGGTAGGGACTTTAAGGAAAAAAAAACCCAAACCCAACCAACCACTTGTTGGCCAATACCCCAAAAAGCAAAACATTTGTATGGGAATGCCAAACATATGACAAAACCTTGGGCAGGATTAATGGTTTCTAGGGTCCTGAATGGACCCAAGAGCAGCAGTGGGTAGAGCATTTAGGGTGTCTGCTCACAGGCAGCTGTAAAATCCCACCTTTCCCTGGCAGAGCCTTTCCTCCTGAGCCAGCCACTTCCTTCTCAACTTTAGATGAAGCACCTCCACCAGCACTTGCAGGCTGAAGAAGCCAAGTGACCTCTTGACAGATGGTGGCTCTAAATACACACAGAATCACACAATCACAGAGCCATTCAGGTTGGAAAAGACCCTCAGGATCACCAAGTCCAACCAACAGCCCTGCTCTAGAGGTTTCACCCCCAAACCATATCCCCAAGCACCACATCCAAACCAGCTTTATGTGAAAGTGATTTAGCAGGGAGGAGTATTTGTTTCCACAGCTTATAGTCAACAGGTTTGAACTGAATGGATAACTTTATTGCCAGATTTCAGTTGATTTCCTCAACAGTTCACACTGTATCAGTTTAATCTACCCTGCCCTGATGAGATCTCACCTGGAATATTGCATCCAGTTCTGGGCTCCGCAGCTCAAGAGGGACAGGGAGACTTTCCATTACTGCTAGCCAAGGCAAAGAGCAGGATTGATGTTAGTTCAGACAATGGTTTGATAGCTGTTTTTCTTTTTCCCACTCTAAAACAGAGCACTTCAACATGCACTGCCTCAGTGCTCTCGTTGGGAGAGGAGGAGTGAAACCTGCTCTCAACCCCTTGGCTGACCTAAGTCCTCTTTGCCTAAACATGCAAGAGATCAGAGCCTCTGACTCAGATGCTCCCTCTCTTTGGTAAGTGTCCTCAGGACAGGCTGACAATCACTTTTTCTCTCCCCTCCCTGCCCCTGTCCCCTAGCATAGTAAATATTGAAGTATTTCTGACAGAGCAGGATGGTTGCCATAGGAGCAACCACGACCATCAAGAACCAAAGTAAACCAAACATGAAATGATGATGGAAAGTGCTATGGGATCATATCAACCTGGGAAGAGCAGAGGCCTGAATTTGTCTCTCCCACATCCTGGATCCTAATAGATAAAAGGGGGTGAGGGTGAGATATAGTTTTACTTTGGCTCAGTCAGTGTGTCTTAAATGTTACACATACAGATAGATATAGGTAGATATAGATATAATAGTTTATATATTATATAATATATATATAATAGTTTATATATTATATAACATGTATTGCATAATATATTGCATTCATAATTATGTGATACATATTAATGTATATATTAATATCTTCAAAAGTTACATATGTAGTATATATATTTATATACATTGATAGATAGGATAGGACAGGACAGGACAGGACAGGACAGGACAGGACAGGACAGGATAGAATAGAATAGAATAGAATAGAATAGAATAGAATAGAATAGAATAGAATAGAATAGAATAGAATAGAATAGAATAGAATAGATTTGAATTGAATAGATTTGAATTGAATAGATTTGAATTGAATAAATTTGAATTGAATTGAATGGAATTAACCATGTTGGAAAAGACCTTTGAGATCATCAAGTCCAACCTATCACCCAACACCATCTCATCAACTAAACCATGGCACCAAGCACCCCATCCAGGCTCTTCCTAAACACCTCCAGGGATGGTGACTCCACCACCTCCCTGGGCATCACATTCCAATGGCCAATCTCTCTTTCTGGTAAGAACTTCCTCCTTGCATCCAGCCTAAACCTCCCCCGGCACAGCTTGAGACTGTGCCCTCTTGTTCTGGGGATGGTTGCCTGGCAGAAGAGACCAGCCCCCACCTGCCTACAACCTCCCTTTAGGGAGTTGCAGGCAGCAACAAGGTCTGCCCTGAGCCTCCTCTTCTCCAGGCTAAGCAACCCCAGCTCCCTCAGCCTCTCCTCACAGGGCTGTGCTCCAAACCCCTCCCCTCCTTTGTTGCCCTTCTCTGGACACCTTCCAGCATCTCAACATCTTTCCTAAACTGAGGGGCACAGAACTGGACACAGGACTCAAGATGTGGCCTAACCAGTGCTGAGTCCAGGGGCAGAATGACTTCCCTGCTCCTGCTGGCCACACTATTTCTCATGCAGGCCAGGATGCCATTGGCCTTCTTGGCCACCTGGGCACACTGGTGGCTCATGTTCATATTGCATGTATTGTACAATATTCATGATATCACATATATTCTAATTACATATAATATGCCTATATTATATATAGATATTCTATATGGAAATTCTCTCTCTCAAACATTCCAGCAAATATCACTCAAATCTGTCACCAGTTTCTAGAGAAGACAGCCAGCATTTTGTCAGTAAAATCCCCTTTTGCCACCAAGAGGGAAGAAAAAAGATCACTCAGCTCTGGGTTACTCCATGCATGCAAGCTGCAGTTTCGT
Source organism: Dryobates pubescens (assembly GCF_014839835.1). Taxonomy (NCBI): domain Eukaryota; kingdom Metazoa; phylum Chordata; class Aves; order Piciformes; family Picidae; genus Dryobates; species Dryobates pubescens. The sequence continues at coordinate 134,198,518 of NC_071657.1, forward strand.
ATGGGCTCCAATCTGAGTGTGAAATCCACCCAGAAACAAGCTGCAGTTAGTTAATACCAGCACACACACACCTGAGGGACCTTCAGGATGTTGGGCAAAGAGTCCCGACACAGAAATCTCCTTGTGAACATTTCCTGAGACCAAGGGGAGGATCTGGGGCAGGGAAAGGGTTGCACCCTCTCCCATTCTACCAGAGCAGTGAACAGCACCTCCCTTGCACCCCCTGCCATGTATTAAATTCCACTTCTCCTTGTCACACTCTGCACAATGTTGTTTCTGTGCTGTGAAGGGTGTCTGCCTCTCCCCTTGACTAATCACTGGGCACTGGAGGGTCCTCTCTGGAGCTTGAGAACTTGACCTCCCATGACACCCATCTGACAGGGATGCAGCCACATGTGGCTCCCCTCACCCATCCCCACTCACCCCAGGAGTCCTCCTCTGATTCCCTGTCGGCGTAGGCTTTCCAGACAAAAGATACTGGTGATATCAACAACAGTCAAAGGAATGTGGCCTTCTGCCCTAACAGCCTTTGATTGAGATTCTTTATTTCAACAAAACCTTAACTTGGTTAAAAAAAATACAGTGTCCAACCTGGTTTGGCATTTCCAGGCAGGACATGTCTGCAGAACTAGCAGGGTCACTGAGGCAATCAATGTGTTTCAAAGCAAATAACGGCTCTGGCTTTCAAAACCACAAGGTCACTTTATCTGGACGTGTTTCTCCTGTGATCTGCCAAGCTTCTGCTTTAAAAAATAGCCATGGCAATACTCTTATTTACTATCCACCTTAGGATAATGCCCAGAGGCCTGAGCAGCTGAGGGTTTCCCAGTGCTAGATGCGTAACAACACAGAGTCCCTGCCCTGCAGAGCTTCCTGTCCCCACCAGGCTGTTTGCAGACCAGGCTTTGAAATACAGAGCTGAGGGAAAGCTGAAACCACAGAAGCAGAAAGCTCAGCACAGAGGCAGAAACAGAAACATTCAGGCTGGAAAAGACCCTCAGGATGACCAAGTCCAACCCAGAACCCTACTCTACAAGGGTCACCCCTAAACCATAGCCCCAAGCACCATATCCAAAACACCTTGAAACACATGCAGGCTTGGGGACTCCACCACCTCCCTGGGCAGCACATTCCAATGCCTGACCATGCTTGCTGGGAAAAGTTTTTTCCTCATGTCCAGCCTCAACCTACCCAGTAGCAGCTTGAAGCCATTGCCTTTTCTTCTATCACTAATTACCTGTGAGAAGAGACCAGCACCAGCCTCTCCACAACCTCCTTTCAGGTAGTTGTAGAGAGCAATGAGGTCTCCCCTCAGCCTCTTTTCCAGACTAACCATCCCCAGCTCCTTCAGTCACTCTTCATATGACTTATTTTCCAGGCCCTGAAGGCTGAAGCCTTCTTTGAGAGCCATGCTGTGCCCTTCTCTGAGACAAAAGGCCCTTTTTCCAGAAGGTGACTCCCTTAATGCCTTTCTCTGTAGGGCTTTCAGCATGTGCCCTCTGCTGTAGGAGCATCCTGGCCACAGTGCCTGGTACCTCATCCCCTGGCAAGAAAGGAGGCAAGCAACACCAGCCTCTGAGGAATCCCCTCACCCTTCAGGTAACGACCCTTATGCATAGGAGACACAGGGCTCCTTCACATGCTCTTCCTGCTCTCCACAGGAAATTTCATGTTCCCTTTCTCCCCACTAAAAATAAGAATTCATCTTGGAGAAGAGGAGGCTCAGAGGAGACCATCTTGCTCTCTACAACTACCTGAAAGGAGGTTGTATCCAGGAGAAGGTTGATCTCTTCTCCCAGGCAACCAGCACCAGGACACAGTCTCAAGCTGTGGCAGGGGAGGTTTAGGCTGGAGGTGAGGAGAAAGTTCTTCACAGAAAGAGAGATTGGCCATTGGAATGTGCTGCCCAGGGAGGTGGTGGAGTCATCATCCCTGGAGGCATTCAAGAGGGGATTGGATGTGGCACTTGAAGCCATGGTTTAGTTGACATGAGGTGTTAGGTATTAGGTAATAGGTTGGACTTGATGATCTCTGAGGTCTTTTCCAACCTGGTTGATCCTATGATTCCATGATTCTATTATCCTATGATTCTATGATCCTATGATTCTATGATTCTATTATCCTATGATCCTATAATTCTATGATCCTATGATTCTATGATTCTGTTATCCTATGATTCTATAACTCTATGATTCTATTATCCTATGATCCTATAATTCTATGATCCTATGATTCTATGATTCTGTTATCCTATGATTCTATAATTCTATGATTCTATGATCCTATGATCCTATGATTCTATGATCCTATAATTCTGTAATTCTATGACTCTGTTATTCTATGATTCTATGATCCTATGATCCTATGATTCTATGATTCTGACTCTTATATCCTATGATTCTATGATCCTGTAATTCTATGATCCCATGATTCTATTATCATTTGATCCTATGATTCTATTATCCTATGATTCTATAATTCTATGACTCTGTTATCCCATGATTCTATGATCCTATAATTCTATGATCCCATGATTCTATTATCCTTTGATCCTATGATCCTATGATCCTATGATCCTATGATGCTGTGATCCTATCTCTCACATGTGAATCTGGGAGCATTTAAATGCTCAAGCTGCAGCTGGCATCTACTGGAGGCCGAATTTTGATCCCTTTCATGAAGTAGTGCCAGGGTTTCTAGGAGAGATAGCAAGCCAGGAGAGACTTCATGTGCAGAGACCTCTGTCCTACAACAATATTTTACTGAAATGCTAGCTGTAATACCGAGGCGTTTTGCAGCTCCACCCTTTGGAAATGGTTTTCTTAGAGAAGAGGGAAAAGTGTTTAAGGCCTTGGTGTTCTAACAGCCATTCTGCCCCCACTTGCAAACAACATTTTTCAAAATATTTTTCTTTCCTATCACACCCTCTCTCCTTTCTTTGGTTGTCAGCAACTTCTTCCCTCTGTTGCAGCAGCGCTGCCTGCCACCAGCACGCCTGGGTCCTGCTGCTCTCACATTAGGAAAGAATCATTCTGTGGCCTTTGCAAAGCCTGCCAGGTACTCCCTCATGACAGAAAAAACCCCAAACAACTATGCTTTAGGTAGAGCAGCTACCCCTCCCCTGCATAATTAGAGTAGAATAGAATAGAATAGAGTAGACCAGACCAGGTTGGAAGAAACCTTTAAGATCATCGCGTCCAACCCATCAACCAATCCAACCCACCTAATCAACTAAACCATGGCACCAAGCACCCCATCAAGTCTCCTCCTGAGCAATGTCAGAGTAGTCCAAGAGCCTCATCCAAAAGACAAAGCCCAGACAAGTGCAGGGAAATGCACTTGCAGACCAGGAAGGTGGAAGAGGTTTCTTTCCAAGTCTGTTTTGAGCCCATCCTAACTAACTTCAAGTCCAACCTATCACCTAACACCATCTACTCACCAAGTGCCTCATCCAGTCTCTTTCTAAACACCTCCAGGGATGGTGACTCCACCACCTCCCTGGGCAGCACATTCCAATGGCCAACCTCTCTTTCTGTGAAAAACTTCTTCCTAACATCCAGCCTGAACCTCCGCTGGCACAGCCACAGCTCTCAGGAATTGCAGCATTCATTGGGACATTAACTGAGTTGCTTGCACAGGTGAGAGTCCTACCTGAGACTCCAGGGGAGAGAACACACTTTGCATGTAAGAAATACTTTGAGTGAAACAACAGCTGAAGTCCAGTGATAGTAACCTGGAAATGCCTGCACTTTAAGATCAGGATCTTGTGAGCAAGATCTTCAGCCAGAGCAAATTAATGCTTGTGAGGCCAAAGCAACTTGTGCCACTTGAAAATTATTTGGCCCAAAGCAGGCATCATCATTCAGGAATTCCCACAGAAGAAACATTTCTTATTAGTTAAACTCTCCTCAAATGTGCTACTTAAAAAAATGAAGCCTAAGTTTGGAGACCTTCTTGCTGTCTACAACTACCTGAAGGGAGGTTGTAGCCAGGAGGGGGTTGGTCTCTACTCCCAGGCAACCAGCACCAGAACAAGAGGACACAGTCTCAAGCTGCACTAGGGGAGGTTTAGGCTCAAGGTGAGAAGAAAGTTCTTCATAGAGAGAGTTGTTAGGCACTGGAATGTGCTGCCCAGGGAGGTGGTGGAATCCCCATCCCTGGAGGTGTTCAAGATGTGGCACTTGGTGCCATGGTTTAGTAGTCATGAGGTCTTGGGTGACAGGTTGGACTTGATGTCCTTTGAGGTTTTTTCCAACCCTATTAGTTCTATGATTCTATGGTTTCACCTTGAACTCATCTGTAAGAGCAGTATTGAGGCATAAGAAGGGTCGGATGCTCAGTATAACCTCAATCTAAACACCCCCATATCCTTCTACTTTGCCCAGACAGGTAACTATTGAGTCACACATGCTGCTCCCCAGCCCTGAGCACCCCATCATCACACAATCATAGAGCTGTTAGGGTTGGAAGGGACCTCAAGGATCATCCAGTTCCAACCCCACTGCCAAGGGCAGGGACACACCTCACACTACATCAGGTTGCTCAGAGCCACATCCAGCCTGGCCTTAAACACCTCCAGAGATGGGGATTCCACCATCTCCCTGGGCAACCTGTGCCAGCATCTCACCACCCTCATGGGGAGGAACTTCTTCCTAACATCCAATCTCAATCTACTCACTTCTAGTTTTGCTCCATTTCCCCCAGTCCTATCACTCCCTGACACCCTAAAAAGTCCCTCCCCAGCTTTCTTGTAGTCCATCTTCAGCTACTGGAAGGCCACAATTAGGTCTCCTCAAGAGCCTTCTCTTCTCCAGACTGAACAGCCCCATCTCTCTGTCTGTCTTCAGGTTATTTTCTATGCAGGATATCATGGCCTTTTAAAATAAAAGCCACATTTAATACAGTAGAGCAACAAATCATTCTGCATTCCTGTTCTGGAGGTGCTTAAGAATGGATGAGACCTAATTACTCACACCTGTCTACTCCCTCTGCTCTGTCTTGGCTGTGTTCAGACAACTGTGCCTGTAGTCATGACCATGCCATATCTCACTGAAGGATCCACTTTGTTATCAGGGCTACATTTTGCCCAACCCTATCCTCCCTCCAGAGCTAAGCAGATGAGATATGGCTGCAACGTGCTCAGCAGATTCCCATTATTAGAGTCCCATCTCTGATCGGATAGCATTTCACAAGCCACCTCTTCTCTGGTTTCCTGTGCCACACAAGTATCATTGCTTCCTTGAGGCTGTAGGAGATGCAGGATTTGTCCACTCCATTTGCCTGAAAGCCTCTGGACACAAACCAGCTGCGTGGAGAGCCATGGCTTTTACAGAGATAGATGGTCAGAAGCCGCTCAAGGCTGAAGCCCAGAACCACTTTGTTACCTGTGATTTATATGGCATCCTTAATTTCTAAAAGCCAGCTGCTTCCCAAAACAGCTGCAAACAAAGAGGCCAGGCTCTAATCTTGATTAGGCCACTTTATCTCTCCAGTTACCCTCAATTTACACCAGGTAAGCAGAGATCAGAATCTAGCTCCATCTTGCTCTGCCTTGGCCATAAATAAGCCCATTAGGGTTTGTCCTGATGATGTAATGCTTTAATGCAGTACTACACATCTATTTGTGTCAGGGGAGTTGCTGTGGGAGAAGACAGAGCTAGGATTAGATGTTTCCCATGTTTCTTCCCAGCCACCTTTCATCCCCACATTCTTCACTCCCTGCTCCAGACAGCTGCTTGTCCGTTGCTCCAAATGTGGCAATAGAATAGAATAGAATAGAATAGAATAGAATAGAATAGAATAGAATAGAATAGAATAGAATAGACCAGGTTGGAAAAGACTTTTGAGATCATCAAGATCATCATCCAACACTTTCTAATCAACTAAACCATGGCACCAAGCACCCCAGCCAGTCTCTTCCTAAACACCTCCAGTGATGGTGACTCCACCACCTCCCGGGCAGCACATTCCAATGGCCAATCTCTCTTTCTATGAAGAACTTCTTCCTAACATCCAGCCTGAACCTCTCCCAGAGCAGCTTGAGACTGTGTCCTCATAGAATAGAATAGAATAGAATAGAATAGAATAGAATAGAATAGAATAGAATAGAATAGAATAGAATAGAATAGAATAGAATAGAATAGAATAGAATAGAATAGAATAGAATAGAATTGAATTGAATTGAATTGAATTGAATTGAATTGAATTGAATTGAATTGAATAGACCAGACCAGATTGGAAGAGACCTTTACAGACCCTAGGAGTAGCCTCCTGCCCACTGAGGCTGGAAAATCCCAGAATGAGACAGCATGGACCCTAGTCCTGGACACTTTTAACTATGAAGCCCTAGAATAAGGGGGCAGGAGGAGTTTGTCACTCTTGACTAGGCAGCCTTCAGAGACAGCTTTGCAGACAAGCATCTTAAAGGCAGTTGCTACAAATCTGCACTGTAGCCAGCAACACAGAAATTTGGCCTAACCAAGGCCTCTGCACAATCAAAACATTAAACAATCAGATAAGCATCCACAGCTAAAGATGCGAATGCCTAAACCCACGAGGAAATAGGCTGCAGTAGAAGGAAAAAGCAGGTTGCAGAAGAAGAATATTTGGTGCTTGCTATTAGGATGTGCTGGCTGCCTTCTACGAAAAGTCAGCTACCTGCACTTTCACAGAATCACAGAAGACCAGGCAGGCTGGGTGAGGACTTGAGCAACCTGGGCTAGGGGAAGGTGTCCCTGACCATGGCAGGCTGCTTGGAACTAGATGATCTTGAAGGTCCCTTCCAACCTGAACCATTCTCTGCATCCAAAGCCAATGGCATCCTGGCCTGCATCAGGAATAGTGTGGCCAGCAGGAGCAGGGAAATCATTGTGCCCCTGTACTCAGCACTGGTTAGGCCACACCTTGAGTCCTCTGTCCAGTTCTGGGCTCCTCAGTTTAAGAAGGACATTGAGACATTTGAATGTGTCCAGAGAAGGGCAAGGAGGCTGGGGAGATGCCTCAAGCACAAGCCCTGTGAGGAGAGGCTGAGGGAGCTGGGGTTGCTTAGCCTGGAGAAGAGGAGGCTCAGGGGAGACCTTCTTGCTCTCTACAACTCCCTGAAGGGAGGTTGTAGCCAGGTGGGGGTTGGTCTCTTCTCCCAGGCAACCAGCACCAGAACAAGAGGACACAGTCTCAAGCTGCACCAGGGGAGGCTTAGGCTGGAGGTTAGGAAGAAATTCTTCCCAGAAAGAGAGACTGGCCATTGGAATGTGCTGCCCAGGGAGGTGGTGGAGTCACCATCCCTGGAGGTGTTTAGGAAGAGACTGGATGGGGTGCTTGGTGCCATGGTTTAGTTGATTAGATGGTGTTGGGTGATAGGTTGGAGTTGATGATCTCAAAAGTCTTTTCCAACCTGGTTAATTCTATTCTATTCCATTCTATTCCATTCTATTCCATTCTATTCTATTCTATTCTATTCTATTCTATTCTATTCTATTCTATTCTATTCTATTCTATTCTATTCTATTCTATTCTATTCTATTCTATTCTATTCCATTGCATTCTATTCCATTGCATTCTATTCCATTGCATTCTATTCCATTCCATTGCATTCTATTCCATTCCATTCCATTCTGTTCAGTTGTGTTCCATTCTATTCCGTTCTGTTCTATTCCATTCTATTCTATTCTATTCTAGTCCAGTCCAGTCTAGTCTAGTCTATTCCACTCCATTCCATTATATTCTATTCCATTCCACTCCATTGCATTCCATTATCTATGAATCTGTGTATGAAGAACACATCCAAGATTTTACACTGGGGAGAGGAAAACTCTCCCCAGAAGAGTTTTGGCCGAATCTATCTGTTTCATGGTAAAACTCTGCATTTTCATGCACGAACTCACTTTACTCACGATTTAACAGGCACCAATCAAATGTTTATACCGACTGCAGAACAAAACATGCTCAGTTTCTCTTTATTTTTTTCTTCTGGCCAAGACATTGACATCAGATTGATTTTGAAATCAGCCAAAACGGGGTGGGTTTTTTTTTTTTTGTCTCATTTTTGTTAAGATTTTTTTTCCCCCACTTTGATAATCGGTTGAGCAAGTTTTCAAAGAGGGGGATAAAGAAAAAATAGCTGTTCATTACTCCTCGAGTTCAAAGGGAGTCCCCACCTGCCTCAACACCGCTTTAGCTTTCCCATCTCGGGCCATCGCCCTCCCAACCAGCACTTCAGAGCTGAATGGCTCTCTCTTGGCAGATTGCTCGGAGCCTTCTCTCCGCGTCTCTTAAGTGGGCAGCAGCAGCCAACTGGCCTGCGAGTAGCGGCGCAAAATAGTTAAGTTAAAGAAAGCACCCAAAAGTTTGGATGCCCATCTGAATGCTTAGCGGCTTCCATTAGTAATAATCCATTGTTCAGGGAGAGAGCTGCTGCTAACGACCCCTGTTCAGGAAAGCATTTAAACAGAGGCTTAACTCTGTCCCTATTCAGCCTGGTACTTATGTCTCAGTTTAAGTGCTGCGCTGAATAGGTTTGGGTTGTGTGGGGGGTTTGGGGTTGGGTTTTTTTTGTTGTTGTGTTGGTTTTTTTTTTTCCTGAATCGGGGCCAATTTCAGTTCATCATCCCTGAGGAACAGATGCACTCTTCCCCCCCTCCCCCCCACCTTCCCCCCCTTTCTAACAAACGTGGAAAAAAAAAACATCAAAACAACACGTAGCTAATATTTAACGTGGAAAAGGGAACGGTCCAGGATAAGAAAAGGAATCTCCTCTCTTTCTAGCAAGCGCAGAACTACCTCCAATGTGCTGCCCGGACATTCAGTGGTACTCACTTGTGGCTTGCGGTGGAGGCCACTGCGATCCTCTGCCACGGGAAGCAAGAGGACATGTCGCATCGGGTTGGGTTGGATGGAGAGTGGCTCCTCTGAAATTCATCTTTGCATTCCTAGGAAGCAGCAATTCTGTGGGATTCAAGAGGGAGAAAGAGCTAAAAAGGGCAAACTATTATCAGTCCTTGCTCAGTAAGTCACTACCCAGCATCGATCTGGCGGCAGGAATGTGTCTCATCCCCTAAGGCTCAGCTGTGGCCTTATCAATAGGGGATGGGAGGGGATGCAGTAACTGTTAAGGGAGACATTTATGACCACACGTTAAGAAGTAAAAGGAAGGATACTTTAAAAGGTAAAAAGGGCAATTAAGCACCGAGTTCCTTTATCTACCTTCCACAAGCCCCCTTTAAAAACTCTGGGAGTGGGTGCTTTTCTTTTCAGCAGTATCTTTTCCGGCAGCAGCAATTACTCCAACCGCTGTCTTTCTCTACTAAGTAACACACAGGGCCCCCACCCCATGAGACAGCTCTCTGTGCAGATCCAGTTCAGTAGGGCTACCTGAGGCCCTGGCAGGGCTCTCTCAGGCACCTGAGCATTGACTGTGACAGTAGGCAGGTTTCTGTATGTGCTCAGCTCAAGAAAAGAAGAAAAGTGACATTGAAGCTTTTGACTTTGTGGATGAAGTGGTGATGCTACCACAATATATACTGTAATACCCAGAGATAATCCTAGAATGATCTGGGTTGGAAGGGACCTCCCGAGGTCATCCAGTTCAACCCTCTCTGCAGTCATCAGGGGCATCCTCAGCTAGATCAGGTTGCCCAGAGCCCTGTCGAGCCTCACCTTGAGTATGTCCAGGGATAGGGCCCCAACCACCTCCCTGGGCAACCTGTTCCAGTGTTCCACCACCCTCATGGTAAAGAACTTGTTCCTAAATGGTACTAGAAAATTAAATGCTGTTTGTTCAGCATGCACACAGAGGAGGAAGGAGACAGGAAGATTAATTGCCAGTGTTCTAAGTGGTAAACATGATGACTAGAATCCAAGGAGAAGCTCTCAGCCCTGCTGGAGAAACGATTCTCAGCATCATTTCACAGAATCACAGAAACATTCAGGTTGGAAAAGACCCTCAGGATCCCCAAGTCCAACCCAGGACTCTGCTCTACAAGGTTCACCCCTAAACCATATCCCCAAGCACTACATCCAGACCACCTTTAAACACATCCAGGCTTGGCGACTCAACCACCTTCCAAGAGAGTATTTCCATGCTCATCATACTTTGTTTCTCACACCCTGAATTGAAAAGGTGGCAAATGCTATCCTGATGTCTTTAGCCCCACTACAAACCCAAAGCATCCCTGCTGCTAAGTTGGTAAAACCAAATTAAAAGGAAAGTGAACATTTTCCTTTCATTTCTTTGAGCTGATGATTCAGATGGGGGAGGAAAAAGAACAGGAACACAAGGAAGGTGCCTCTAAGAGCACTGGAAGTATTGTGCTAGAACAGCTTTGGAATCTGCTGCAGGGAGCCTGAAAAACAGAAAGGTGAAATCCACATCAAACACAAACATTGGAATATGACAGGGTTTTCATGGCATTTAGCATAGTGCACAAGGTTCAGGTATGTAAACACAACGAGGCTGGGGAGAGGCCTTGAGCACAGCCCTACGAGGAGAGGCTGAGGGAGCTGGGGTTGTTTAGCCTGGAGAAGAGGAGGCTCAGGGGAGACCTTCTTGCTGTCTACAACTACCTGAAGGGAGGCTGTAGCCAGGAGGGAGTTGGTCTCTTCTCTCAAGCAACCAGCACCAGAACAAGAGGACACAGTCTCAAGCTGTGCCAGGGGAAGTTTAGGCTTGAGGTGAGGAGAAAGTTCTTCACTGAGAGAGTCATTGGCCATTGGAATGTGCTGCCCAGGGAGGTGGTGGAGTCACCATCCCTGGAGGTGTTCAAGAAGAGATTGGATGTGGCACTTGGTGCCATGGTCTGGTCATGAGGTCTGTGGTGACAGGTTGGACTCGATGATCTTTGAGGTCTCTTCCAACCTTGGTGATACTGTGATACTGTGTGATACTTGGTGCCATGGTCTAGTCATGAGGTCTGTGGTGACAGGTTGGACTTAACGATCTTTGAGGTCTCTTCTAACCTTGGTGATACTGTGAAATACATTATGGGCTGCTTTTCCCCCTCAATACAGGGCGCAGCTTGCAAAGCCCGAGGAATTCCTAACTGCATTTTCTCCTGTATGATCCTGCAGCCTTCCTTTCTCTTTCATATTATAAACATATTATTACAAACAGGCAGTGAATAGACCCTTTATTCCCCCCCCCCCCCCCCTTTCTTTTTCTCCTGCAATACCCTTAAATAAAAGAGAGAGGGAGAAAGAAATGAAATAAAATGAATTGTTATCAGCTTTAATGATATGATAAGCTTTAAAGTTCCCCTGGGAAGCTACGGCGGCCGTGCTGATTTACATAAGCATTTCCCTGCACAATGCTGCGGCGTTGCAAGCTCTCTGATCTCATTATTCATTAGGGGAAAAAAAAAAATAAATTAATGATATCTCTCCAACGTGAAAAGCAGGGCAGCTCCGCAGAGGGTGCTGGAAATTGGCTGCTCCTCGACGCGGTAGTCGTTTTCAATTTACGGCCCCGAAAAAAAGATGCTTTTAAGCAAATAAAAGGGGGCTGACATCAAACAGATACTTGTCCCGCTGCCAGGGAACGAGCTGCCTTTTAAGGCAGGAAGGTGGGACTTGAGTGATGTGAATAGGAAGAAAAGAAAACAAGCCAGTCAGAGTTAAGCAGCTCTGCCCCATTCATGAAAAATGTCTAGGCTCATTTCCTCATTGCCAGAGGTCTTTTTTTTCTCTCTCTCCCCCCCCCCCCCCCCCCTTAAATTCTAAAGCCCTGTGCTCTGTTCTTGCCAATAATAAATAGCAGCCTGTCGTTAGGAAAAGGGGGGGGGGGGGAACCACAACCCAAACCCAAGTGCAAACTACAGAGGGTTTTTTTCCTTCAGGTGTTTCTCCCCCCTCTCCCCCCAAGCTACACAAATGGTAGCGTCCCATGGATGAAGAGACAATGTTAAGCCTGGAGAAGAGAAGGATCAGGGGTGACCTCATTGCCCTCTACAACTACCTGAAAGGTGGCTGTAGACAGGAAGGGGTTGGTCTCTTCTCCCAGGCAACCAGCACCAGAACAAGGGGACACAGTCTCAAGCTGTGCCAGGGGAGGTTTAGACTCGAGGTGAGGAAAAAGTTCTTCACTGAGCGAGTCATTCGTCATTGGAATGTGCTGCCCAGGGAAGTGGTGGAGTCACGGTCCCTGGAGGTGTTCAAGGGGAGATTGGACGTGGCACTTGGTGCCATGGTCTAGTCGTGAGGTCTGTTGGGACAGGTTGGACTTGATGATCCTTGGGGTCTCTTCCAACCTTAGTTATACTGTGAGACTGTGAGATGCCTCCAAACTCTGCTGATAACTACATCCTGAAACTGAGCCTGAGGCTGTGGCAGAGTGAACTGGGGCAAGTGTTTAGAATCAAGGATGGCCATGGATTACCCTGTGACTGAAGAGAGAATCACAGACACATCACAGAGTGGCAGAAACATTCATAGTATCATAGTATCAGTCAGGATTGGAAGGGACCACAAGGATCATCTAGTTCCAACCCCCCTGCCATGGGCAGGGAGACCTCACACTAGATCAGGCTGGCCAGAGCCTCATCCAGCCTGGGCTTAAACACCTCCAGGGATCGAGCCTCAACCACCTCCCTGGACAACCCATTCCAGGGCTTCACCACTCTCATGGTATTTCCCTTTGTTCCTAATCCCATCCTCAGAGTGATTTATGTGTTCAACACAAGGTACTATGCTACCAGCAGCTACCTCATGCTGAAGAGACAAACCCATTTATTTCCTTGTTCTACAAGGATGTGAGGTGCTGTGGGCTGCCCCTTAGCTAGTAACTGCCATCTGTCATCTGGATGTGTTCCTCTGTGACCTGTGCTAGATTCTATGCTCCTGCTCTGGCTGGGGGAGGGGGGTTGGACTCGATGATCTTCAGAGGTCCCTTCCAAACCCCTAACATCCTGTGAGCCCGTGCTTCTATGGTGCTATGAAACCTGTGCCTGCTGGTTGTGGAAGTAGATACAATCTTTGTGAGCTTTGATTGCTGCTGTTAAATGAAATCTGTAGCTCAGATAGCACCATAAACTGTTCTGGGGTGTGGTAGAAGAAGGGATATTAGGGCCTGCACTGCAACATCCTGTTTTGGAACTAGTTTAATATGAGGCTCACAGGCTCAGCATTACAAAATTCTGCAGTCAAGCTGTCACTTGCCAATTTTTTTTTTGCATGTTATTTTTGGTGTTCTTCTTTTCCTTCTTTTTTTAATTTTTTTTTTTTTTTGCTTTTTCCTCTTTCCTGTGATTGGTAGCAGCATAAAAGGAAACATCTGGCCCTGCAGTGTCTGAATGAGAGGGATGCCGTAAGAAAACTGCACCTAAACGACACCAGATCTGCAGGCAGCAGACAGCGTGAGAACGTGGGCAGTCTGCAGACTCTACCTGTAGGGAACCAGAGATCTGCCACTGCAGGGAGAAGTCCACCAGGCTTCTGGGGTGGATGAGAAGGGCTGTGGTTAGTAGGTGGAGAGAGGTTCTCCTCCCCTTCTACTCTGCCCTGCTGAGGCTGCATCTGGAAGATGGGTCTGGTTCTGGGCCTCTCAGTTCAAGAAGTTCCCCTCAGGGAACTGCTTGAGAGAGTCCAGCACAGAGCCACAAAATCATAGAATCAATAAGGTTGGAAGAGATCTCAAAGATCATCAAGTCCAACCTGCCACCCAAGACCTCAGGACTTGTAAACCATGGCAGCAAGTGCCATGTCCAATCCCCTCTTGAGCACTTCCAGGGACAGTGACTCCACCACCTCATGGGCAGCATATTCCAATGGCCAACAACTCTCTCTGGGAAGAACTTTCTCCTCACCTCGAGCCTAAACCTCCCCTGGTGCAGCTTGAGACTGTGTCTTCTTGTTCTGGTGCTGGTTGCCTGGGAGAAGAGACCAACCCCCACCTGGCTACAACCTCCCTTCAGGTAGTTGTAGAGAGCAAGAAGGTCGCCCCTGAGCCTCCTCTTCTCCAGGCTAAACACCCCCAGCTCCCTCTTGAACTTGGGCATGTTCAAGAGTCTCAAAGTCCTTCTTAAACTGAGGGGCCCAGAACTGGACACAGGACTCAAGGTGTGGCCTAACCAGTGCTGAGTACAGGGCAGAATGACCACCTGCTCCTGCTGGCCACACTGTTCCTGATGCAGGCCAGTGATGAAGGGAGTGGAACCTCTTCCTTATGAGGAGACACTGAGGGAGCTGAGGCTCTTTAGCTTGGAGAAAAGGAGACTGAGAGGTGACCTCATTCATTTTTAGAAATATGTAAAGGGTGAGTGCCAAGAGGATGGAGCCAGGCTCTGCTGGGTGATGCCCAATGACAGTACAAGGGAAGGAAGTTCCATGGAAACTTGAGGAAAACATGTTTCACTGTGAGGGTGATGGAACACTGGAACAGGTTGCCCAGGGGGGTCATGGAGTCTCCCTGTCTGGAAATATTCAAAACCCACCTGGATGCAGTCCTGTGTGATCTGCTCTAGGTGATCCTGCTCTGGCAGGGGGGTTGGGCTGGATGATCTTTCAGGGTCCCTTCCAACCCCTAACATTCTGTGATTCTGAGATTTCACCAGTCCAGACAGAGCACTAGCCCAGAATTGATGTTTTGACCACATCTACAACCATTATGATATCCAGCAACCTGTGCCAGGGGAGGTTTAGCTGGAGGTGAGGAGAAAGTTCTTCCCAGAGAGAGTTGTTAGCCATTGGAATGTGCTGCTCAGGGAGGTGGTGGAGTCACCACCCCTGGAGGTGTTCAAGAGGGGATTGGATGTGGCACTTGGTGCCATGGTTTAGTAGTCATGAGGTCTTGGGTGGCAGGTTGGACTTGATGATCTTTGAGGTCTCTTCCAACCTTATTGGTTCTATGACTCCATGAAATACAGAATGCAAAATAATTAAACTAAAAATCATCCAGTTACAGCTGTCACAGGAGTGTCAACTCTGGTTTGGAGGAAAAGACTTGCAAACCTTTTCTGAGTTCAAGGGAACCTGAACTCAGGGAAGCAATTGTTCTATCAGACAGCAATGCTGTGGAGGCCTAGTTCTATTCTATTCTAATGAGTATATACGTTTGTGGCTTAGACTAAGACTGACCAAGAAAGCCAAAGGCATCCTGGCTGGGATTAGAAATGCTGTGCCCAGCAGGAGTAGGGAGGAGATTGTCCCCTTCTACTCAGCTCTGCTGAGGCCACACCTGGAGTATTGTGTCCAGTTTTGGGCACCTCAATACAAGAGAGATGTGGAGGTGCTGGAGCCAGTGCAGAGGAGGGCAAGGAAGCTGGGGAAGGGCCTGGAGAAGAAATCTGATGAAGAGCAACTGAAGGAGCTGGGGATGGTTAGTTTGGAAAAGAGGAAGCTGAAGGGAGAACTCATTGCTCTAAAAATACCTGAAAGGATGTTGTAGGCTCTTGCTGGTCTCTTTTCCCAGGTAATCAGTCATAGAAAAAGAGGGACTGGCCTCAAGCTGCCACTGGGGAGGTTTAGACTGGACACTAGGAAACATTTTTCACGGCAAGAGTGGTCAGGCATTGGAATGTGCTGCCCAGGGAGGTGACTGAGTCCCCAAGCCTGGCTGCGTTTCAAGGTGGTTTGGATGTGGTGCTTGGGGCTATGGTTTAGGGGTGACCCTTGTAGAGTAGGGTTCTGGGTTGGACTTGGTGATCCTGAAGGTCTTTTCCAACCTGAATGTTTCTGCCATTCTGTGATCTCTGATGGGTGTTTATCAATAACAGGAACTAATAGGTTAAGACATCAAGACACATTTGGAGAGAGAGATTTCCACCTGAAAGGAAAGGAAGATCTTAATTGTCCTTAGATGAAACCCCTCAAAATCTGCACTAGAAACTATCACACATGAAAGAAAATTCTCTTAGCCCCAGAACTTGCAGCCAAGAACAATGCAGTCAGCAAATATTTGGAGATGGTTATGGTTTAGAGAAAGAGAGGAAGTGTTCATTGATTCATAGATCCCTTGGTTTAGGTCAGAAGAGATCTTAAAGGTCATCTAGTTCCAAGCATTCTGCCATGGGTAAGGGACACCTTCCACCAGACCAGGTTGCTCAAGGCCTCATGCAGCCTGGCCTTGAATACCCCCAGAAATGACCTTATTACTCTCTACAACTACCTGAAGGGAGGATGTAGCCAGGTGGGGGTTGGTCTCTTCTCCCAGGCAACCAGCACCAGAACAAGAGGACACAGTCTCAAGCTGCACCTTGAGGGGAGGTTTAGGGTGGATGTTAGGAAGAAGTTCTTCCCAGAGAGAGCAATTTGCCATTGGAATGGGCTGCAAAGGGAGGTGATGGAGTCACCATCACTGGAAGTGTTTAAGAAGAGACTGGATGAGGTGCTTGGTGCCATGGTTTAGTTGATTAGATGGTGTAGGGTGATAGATTGGACTCAATGAACATGAAGGTCTTTTCCAACCTGGTTAATTCTGTATTCTGGAGGTTTTTTAAGATGGGTGCCTAAATCCACAACTTCTGCTTCTAAAAGCAGGTACTTAAGAACCTAAACAGAGGTCTGCATAATTATCCTTTGGAAAGCAGGTTTTTAAACTGTGCAGCTGACACTTGGGAATTCCAAGTGGCTGATCAAACTGAATAGAAAACTGTAGCTAGAAAGTGAATGAGTGACCAGACTATATTGAAAAGAGCAGCTTATTATGACAAGAAAAGCCACTAGCACTTTTCCCATGATCACCAGCATTCTGATTTTCACAGGACAGAGTCCAAAGAAGACAAAAAAAACCCCCAAAGTCCACTGTCCCACATCTGGATATTGCCCTATTCTGTAGTTTGCCTTCTGTTGCTGTTAGGCTTAAATTTGATTTCAGGGGGATGCTCTCTGTAATTTGCAGCTTGTGTATGCAGGAAGCTGCTAGCCACAAACCTCTGATTGCAGGGACAGAGGGGATGGCAACAGGGCTGGAAACTGTGATGTGGAACAGCACACAAAAAAAATGGTGTGGATATAGAATCAGAGAATTGTCAGGGTTGGAAGGGACCACAAAGATCATCCAGTTCCAAACCCCTGCCATGGCATGGACACCTCACACTACAGCAGGTTGCTCACAGCCACAGCCAGCCTGGCTGCAAAAACCTCCATGGATGAGGCTTCCACCACCTCCCTGGGCAACCTGTGCCAGTGTCTCACCACCCTCATGGGGAAGAACTTCTTCCTAACATCCAATCTGAATCTATCCATTCCTATATTTATTCCCCCTAGCCCTATCACTCCCTGACACCCCAAAAAGTCCCTCCCCAGCTTTCTTGTAGCCCCTTTCAGGCCACAAGAAGGTCTTAATTTTTTGAATTAAATTTAAATTGAATATTTGTTGAAAAAGCAGAAAATATTGCTACCTGAACCACACTGAACACAATAAAACCCTGGGTGTGGAAACCTGCCTTCAGGAGTCTCTCACAAAATACCTTTGCCTCCTGAGGCAGCAAATTGTCCCAGCAAATTGTCCCACAAAGAGCAGAAGTTGAACTGCAGCATTAGAACTGGAAAACTGCTTCCAGTAGTGAGCACAGTGTCCCAGCATGGTAGAGGCTGGAAGGGACCTCCAGAGATCATCCAGTCCAACCTCCCTGCCAAAGCAGGATCACTTAGGGTAATCCATGCAGGAATGCATCCAGGTGGGTTTGGAAAGTCTCCAGAGAAGGAGACTCCACAACCTCTCTGGGCAGCCTGTTCCAGTGCTCTGTCACCCTCACTGGAAAGAAGTTTTGCCTCATGGTGAGGTGAAACCTTCTATTTTCAACCTTGAACCCACTATTTCTTGTCTTATCACTGAGCACCACTGAAAAGAGCTCAGCCTCCTCCACTTGACACCCACCCCTCAGATATTGATAGGCATAGATCAGATCACCTCTCAGTCTTCTCCAGACCAAACAGGCCTAGGTCTCTCAGTCTCTCTTCACAGGGGAGATGCTCAAGTCCCCTAATCATCCTCATGGCTCTCTGATTGACTCTCTCCAGCAGGTCTCTGTCTCTCTTGAACTGGGGAGCCCAAAACTGGACACAGGTGTGGTCTCAGCAGGGCAGTATCAGTTATGCCATTTTGTATTGATTTGGATCCATCACACATTCATGACCTGACACAAAGCTATGTAGCAGCAACACAGAATGCTTGATGGGGCATAAACCCTTTGGGTACAGAATTAACCTCTCAACAACATCTAATGAGCTTGAACCAATAAGGTGAGATGACACAACTCATCTTGGGGTCCTGTGGAGGCAATGTTTGTGACCTAGTATAACAAGTGCTAAGGCTATGTGCATCATAGTGACAGAATAGAATAGAATAGAATAGAATAGAATAGAATAGAATAGAATAGAATAGACCAGACCAGGTTGGAAGAGACCTTCAAGATCATTGTGTCCAACCTATCAACTAATCAAACACCACCCAAACAACTAAACCGTGGCACCAAGCACCCCATCAAGTCTCCTCCTGAACACCTCCAATGATGGTGACTCCACCACCTCCATGGGCAGCACATTCCAACGGGCAATCACTCTCTCTGTGTAGAACTTCTTCCTAACCTCCAGCCTAAACCTCCCCTGGCACAGCTTGAGACTGTGTCCTCTTGTTCTGGAGCTGCTTGCCTGGGAGAAGAGACCAACCTCTGCCTGTCTACAACCTCCCTTCAGGTAGTTGTAGAGAGCAATAAGGTCACCTCTGAGCTTCCTCTTCTCTAGGCTAAGCAACCTCAGCTCCCTCAGCCTCTCCTCACAGGGCTGTGCTCCAAACCCCTCACCAAATTCGTTGCCCTTCTCTGGACACGCTCCAGCAAGTCAACATCTTTCCTAAACTGAGAAGAATGGAATGGAATGGAATGGAATGGAATCAGTAAGGTTGGAAAAGATCTCAGAGATCATCAAGTCCAACCTATTACCTAACACCTCATGACTACTAAACCATGGCTCCAAGTGCCACGTCCAATCCCTTTTTGAACACCTCCAGTGATGGTGACTCCACCACCCCCCTTTGCAGCCCATTCCAATGGCAAATTACTTTCTCTGTGAAGAACTTTCTCCTCACCTCCAGCTTAAACTTCCCCTGGCACAGCTTGAGACTGTGTCCTCTTGTTCTGGGGCTGGTTGCCTGGGAGAAGAGACCAACCCCCACCTGGCTACATCCTCCCTTCAGGTAGTTGTACAGAGCAATGTGGTCTCCCCTGAGCCTCCTCTTCTCCAGGCTAAGCAACCCCAGCTCCCTCAGCCTCTCTTCACAGGGCTGTGCTCGAGGCCTCTCCCCAGCCTCGTTGTCCTTCTCAGGACACGTTCAAGTGTCTCAATGTCCTTCTTAAATTGAGGAGGCCAGAACTGGACACAGGACTCAAGGTATGGTCTAATCAGTGTTGAGTACAGGGCAGAATGACTTCCCTTCTCCTGCTGGCCACACTGTTCCTGATGCAGGCCAGGCTGCCATTGGCTTCTTGGCCACCCAGGCACACTGCTGGCTCTGTGTGCAGAGCTCTTATATAAACTGGTGGGGGTTCTTTTTGTGCTCAGTTTGTCAGAGAGGAGTTTATTGGCATCAGCTGTAGCAGCAAGTAAACCCAGCCACTTAGATAGCATCACTGGTGGCCATCACAGAGTTAACACCGAGTTCCTAAATAACAGGGGGACAAATTCTTGCAACAGGATGCAATTAGCAGGGGTTAGACCTTGCTTTAATTTGTTGCTTAGTGCTCCCATGGAATCAATTCCTTAGGGCACATCAGAAAGGAGAAGCAACTGGAAAAGATGTTTCCCAAACTTTCATTCCTGCCACTTGCTCCGCTGGAGCCAACAAAAATACCCAGTTAGAGGGGGAGCAAAATCTATTCCCCAGGCCCAGCCACTTTCCCCCCTGATACTTCACATCTTGGCTGGGCATTTCTTTGCCTGGTTTCTTATCTCAGCAGCCTGTAGTCAGGCAGTGGGAGCTGGGAACAAAGGCAGCCAGGAAAGCTGCTGGTACTGTTGTTTCCTGCTCTGAATTAAAGTCATCTGAAAGACGCCGAGATGATGGCTCGGAGCGAGATGCTGCACGATGAATCCCTCCCCAACAAGGACAGCAAGGCCAAGAGCATTTTGCCTCCACTGCAATTCAATCAGGGTGCCTTGCAGCTCAAATTGCTACTATTTTGTGGGTCACTACCTCCTCCAATATTCTGTGTGCCCTCCCTTGTTTTCTTTTCATTTGCTATGCAGGCTCGCAGACCTTCCTGCTAGGCTTCACTTTGGGAGGCCCAGAACCCCTGTTCTGCAAATCCTAACAGGACCTTGATGGATGTTAATGTCTCTGCCTCTCGGATCGTTTTACCAGGGAAATCTTTGATCTGTCAGCAGCCTTTACATCACCACAGCCATCCCATAAAACACAGAATATGACAAAAATATCTCTCCTGCTAACACAGAGCATTTCCCCCCACCACCACCCCACTCCTCCTGAAAACACAGCGTTAGGGAGTTTACTTTAACCTCCAGCAGCCAGATGTGCTGTAAGGGCAGAACTGGAAGCAAAAATCTTTCTGTTTGGTTTTTTTCTTTCCTTCATTTTTCTTCCTTTTTTCTTTTTTTTTTTTTTTCCCTTATAGTTTATTTTGTTCTATTTTTTAAAGCAGTCTGGTGAAGGAACTTGTAAAGCAACAAGTACTGTACATTATGATTCAGAGCAGCAAGGGACAGCTGGAGAGACTTGATTGGCTCCAGCCCAATGAAACAGAGGCTTCTTGTGACCAGCTGCTGTGCTGCAGCATGAATGACAAGGGTAATAATTGATTACTAACTGGCAGCTCAAAAGGAAGAAAGAATTAACAAGAGTGATGAGGTGCTTTACAGCTTGGTAACTGTAAAACCAGTAGAACAATTAGGGGAAAAAGAAAGGGGTTTCACTTCTTACCTTCGAGTTACAAGGACAGTGCTAGTTATTGTAAATCCCATGACAAGCAAGCCAGAGGGGCAGGTCAGTGGGTAATATGGGGGCTTTGCACACCCCACAGGTCCTGCAGAGTCGTTCAGCAGATTTGCTGGGGAGCAGCTAAACTTCAGTCAAAAGCATCCAGCCATGCCAATTACATTGGTAGTCAAGGCAAGGGCTCTGAGCCGTCAGCCATAATATCATAGTGGATCTGAAACCTCCAGCGACTGGTGCATTGTGACAAACCAATTCTTTGCCTTTCAGTGGGTGCTTGATGGCACATACACCCTTTCTGCCCTGAGAATAAGCCCATGCTTTTTTTCTTTCCCTTCTTTTTTCTTTCTTACCCCCCTCCCCCCCCCCCGCCACCTCCCGTGTTCTTGTAAATGGCTTTTGTGTTCACCGCTAAATGCACTGGATGCATTGTTGCTACACCTTTCTTCCAGAGGCTTGTACTGACCTCATGCTCTGGGCCATGTTAAAGCCTTCTGGCCACTGAGAGCCAGGCTCTGCCCCTTTTTTCATGCAGAGCAGCACCTCACTCCGGGCCAGATCACGGCCAGCATGCCAATGCAAGAAGTAAGGGGCCATAGCGTGTCCTGTGTCTTGCTTCTCACACACAGAGGAATAATAACAGTCTCTGAAGGCTGTGCCCTTTCCTTAGCGCTAGTGGGAAGAAGGGAGAACTTGATGGATCCTTCATTTCCTTTCCCAAGGCATCTGGCAGGAGGAAGCATGTGCTGTGCCAGCTACAGACCCGTCACGGTTTGCTCTCTTCCCAGAGCAGCAAGGAGACAGGTCTGCCCCAGCGGTAGCTCAGCAGTGGGTGGCTCCTGTCCTGGGGCTGAAGCACCACGTTCTGGTCTAGCTTTCTGTGAGCAGAGCTGATAAAATAATGGGACTAGTCATGGGGAAAGGTATCATTCAGCATGAGCAAAGCTGGCAGCCTGCGCTCTGACATATGGAAAATGCTCTTCTAGCTGGTTGAAGATTTTTCTACCCAGCCCAGCCTCAACCCCTCCTCTCTCCCGCTCCAGAATCTGCCATCCTTGTGCTAACAGAGTGGCACCTTACCACTGGCAAGGGCTGGCAGCTTCCAACTCCAAGTTAACAAGATTTTTCTGTCCTTTCTTTAGCTATTCTGGGCCCCTCAATTTAAGAAGGACATTGAGACTCTTGAATGTGTCCAGAGAAGGGCAAGGATGGTGGGGAGAGGCCTTGAGCACAAGCCCTACGAGGAAAGGCTGAGGGAGCTGGGGTTGTTTAGCATGAAGAGGAGGCTCAGGGGAGACCTTCTTGCTGTCCACAACTACCTGAAGGGAGGTTGTAGGTAGGTGGGGGTTGGTCTCTTCTCCCAGGCAACCAGCACCAGAACAAGAGGACACAGTCTCAAGCTGTGCCAGGGGAGGTTTAGGCTCAAGGTGAGAAGAAAGTTCTTCACAGAGAGAGTTGTTAGCCATTGGAATGTGCTGCCCAGGGAGGTGGTGGAGTCACCATCCCTGGAGGTGTTCAAGAGGGGATTGGATGTGGTGGCACTTGGAGCCATGGTTTAGTTATTCATGAGGTGTTGGGTGTCAGGTTGGACTTGATGATCTTTGAGATCTTTTCCAACCTTATTGATTCTGTGATTCTATTTAAAAGCTAAACAACCCATCTGAACTGGGAGTTCAGCCATCATCTTCTACAGCTGCTACAAAGACAGCTTTCCCCCCCACCCAGAGGTGAATTCTTTCTACCTGCCTCAAATGAGTGCTCAAGGGTGGTGTACCATCCACCTCTCTCCCTGGCCTGGGAGCTTCCCTCAGCAACTAGTTAAAAGCTGACTTTGAATTTTTTTGGAGGCTAGAATCACAGGACCACAGAATGTTAGGGGATGGAAGGGACCTCAAAAGATCATCCAGTCCAACCCCCCTGCCAGAGCAGGATCACCTGGAACAGAAGCAAAGAATTAGCCAGGTTGGCAGAGACCTCCAAGATCATCAAGTCCAGCTGATCAGCTAACCCTAACTAATTAACTAGACCATGACACTAAGTGCCTCATCCAGGCTTTTCTTAAACACCTCCAGGGATGTCAACCCCACCACCTCCCTGGGCAGCCCATTCCAGTGGCCAATCTCTCCTTCTAT
This sequence comes from Dryobates pubescens, assembly GCF_014839835.1. Classification (NCBI taxonomy): domain Eukaryota; kingdom Metazoa; phylum Chordata; class Aves; order Piciformes; family Picidae; genus Dryobates; species Dryobates pubescens. Next base: position 134,221,525 of record NC_071657.1, read on the forward strand.
GAAGAACTTCTTCCTCACCTCCAGCCTAAACCTCCCCTGGTACAGCTTGAGACTGTGTCCTCTTGTTGTGGTGCTGGTTGTCTGGGAGAAGAGACCAACCCCCAGCTGGCTACAACCTCCCTTCAGGTTGTTGCAGACATTTTACAGAATATAGAATTGACCATGCTGGAAAAGCCCTTTGAGATCACCCAACCTATCACCCAACACCATCTAACCAACTACATCATAGCACTAAGTGCTCTTTTTAAACACCTCCAGTGATGGTGACTCCACCACCTCCCTGGGCAGCATATCCCAATGGCCAATCTCTCTTTCTGGGAAGAACTTCTTCCTAACATCCAGACTAAACCTCCCCTGGAAGGGGGGAGAGGGGAGGGGCATAAAAGTGCTGTGAGTATCTGGAGGTGGCCAGAAGTAAGGTGGTAAGATACCTCCTTGCTCTGCAGCCAGATGTGTCAGTTCCTGTAAGCACTGTTAACAGATAAGACCTTGCTCTGAGTGTCTTGCCACTTTATCATGTTACTAAGTGCAAGTCCTCTGGCCACAGTGGAGGGGGATATCCTGAGGTTTAACTGTTGGTTAGGCTGTTTCTTTTTTTTTTCTTTTTCCCTTCCCCTAGATGTTAGCAAAATGACTTTAGCTGATTGTAAGAACAAAGAGGTGGAGAGCCAGGTCTGATGGAAGTATCTGTGGGGGGATTTTTGAGCTGCCACTTGCAAAGTGGCACTGAGTTCCAACTCCTCACAGCCCTCATCTGGGACCTATCTGTGCATGAATAGATGCCAGGAAGCAGAATCATACAATCATAGAATTGTTAGGGTTGGAAGGGACCTCAAGGATCATCCAGTTCCAACCCCCCTGCCATGGACAGGGACACCTCACACTACAGCAGGTTGCTCACAGCCACATCCAGCCTGGCCTTAAAAACCTCCTGGGCAACTTGTTCCAGTGTCTCACTACCCTCATGGGGAAGAACTTCTTCCTAACATCCAATCTGAATCTACCCATTTCTAGTTCTGTTCCATTCCCCCTAGTCCTATCACCACCTGACACCCTAAAAAGTCCCTCCCCAGCTTTCTTGTAGCCCCCCTTTAGATACTGAAAGGCTACAATAAGGTCTCCTTGGAGCCCTCTCTTCTCCCTCAGGTCTCACCAGGAAAACAAAGGAAACTCAACTTTCCCTGTGGCTGCTTCTGCTAACCAGCCTGAGCCACACCAAGAAAAGCTGTCTCTGGGGGACTGGAGGGGTGGTCTGGCTGCCACTCCAGCAAAGAGAGTGTGATCAGGAGACCAAGAAAGGAGCTGCATGACTGAACAAGACAAGAAAAAGCTTGGCACAAGAAGATAGAGTTGAATGCAGGGACAGAGTGAGGAACAAAGAAAGGAGATAGGACCTTACCATCGAGGAGTAACTGGGCTGGGACAAGCAGCTGGGATCTGTTGTGGGAAAAGGACACTTGTGAGTCGGTGCTGATTTGAGATGCCCAGTTTGGAGAGAGACTCTAGGAGTAGATGGGCAAGAGGAGAGGGGCTGGGAGGGAGGTCTGAGATGAGAAACTGAAACTGTGGCTCACCAGCAGTGTGTCTCATACAGGATTTATTCTTACCCCATTGTACAGGTGAGGAAGCTGGATCACAGAGATATTAAGTGAATTCTCCAAAGAGATGCAAGTAATTGTGAAGGTAGATGTCAACCCTTTGCTTTTCTACTCAGAGAGGAAGAGTGGGGCTTGCCATGTGACTGCCCTTCTCTTTGAGGCTGGCCTGGTTGTACCCCAGACCTTCACAGTGAGATGCAGGAACCTGAGTTCTTCTCAGAGCTCTCCTGCTGCCCAACAAGCAGCATGGATCACTCACTGCATCTCAAGCTGTGCCAGGAGAGGTTTAGGCTGGATGTTAGGAGAAAGTTCTTCCCAGAGATTGGCCATTGGAATGTGCTGCCCAGGGAGGTGGTGGAGTCACCATCATTGGAGGTGCTTAGGAAGAGACTGGATGGGGCACTTGGTGCCATGGTTTTGTTGATTAGATGGAGTTGGATGATAAGTTGGACTTGATTTCAAAGGTCTTTTCCAACCTGGTTAATTCTATTCCATTCTATTCCTATTCTATTCTATTCTATTCTATTCTATTCTATTCTATTCTATTCTATTCTATTCTATTCTATTCTATTCCATTCCATTCCATTCCATTCCATTCCATTCCTTTCCATTCCATTCCATTCCATTCCATTCCATTCTATTCTCTCTGAGGCCCTGTCCCTGTAGCCTTCAGGACAACGTGCTGCACCAAGCGACTCTCTAAAGCCTGCTCCCAGTCATTTGTGCAGACCCAGGCAAGCCCCAGAGCATGCCCTGTCAGCAAGAAGCAGAGCATTTGTAGAATCCTAGAATGGCTCAGGTTGGAAAGGACTTTAGAGATCATCTCCTCCAATCTCTCCACCATGGGCAGGTGTAATGGGTTGGGGCAGATCCCCTCCCCACCACAGGCAGAAATAACGACTCAGGCAAACGGATTGCAAAAGTGATGAAAGTTTAAATAGAAAGCAGTGAATGTTACAGAAAACCCAAAGCGCAGTGACAAAGAAAGATCCCATCCCCACCTGAGGGTGCATGCAAAACCCCCAGGGCTCCTTCTTCCCCCTCCCTCTGCTGGGCTAGTCTCAGCTGGCCAGGCCTGAGACTGCCCATCCCCCTGTGGCCTTGGGCCCAATCAGGCCCATGGCCGGGAGATCTCTCCCCCAGTTACCAAGTCTCGGAGAGGGAAGGAAAGAGGAAGTGCCAGACTCCGCACTGGATCTTATAGTGGTGCAAAGAATTATGGTAGGAAATACACAATTTCCTGTGTCCATCCCTCTGGGCTGGACTTCTGGACACAGGAAGTGAATGCACCAGGGGGGCACCCAGCTCAAACTACAACATGCCACCGCTCAAACTACAACAGCAGGGTCACCTCTCAGCTAGACTCTGCTGCTCAAGACCTCATCCAACTTGGCCTCCAACACCCCCAGGAAGGAAGCATCCACAACCTCTCCAGGCAGCCTACTCCAGAGTCCCACTTCCCTTGTACTGAAAAACTTCTTTCTAAGATCTAGTCTGAACCTACTCTCCCTCAGCTTCAAACCATTCTCCCTTATCCAGTCTCTAGACACCCTTATGAAGTCCCTCTCCAGCCTTCCTGTAGGATCCCTTCAGTTATTGGAAGGCAGCTGTAAAGTCCTCCTGGAGTATTCTCTTCTCCAGGCTGAATAACCCAATTCTCTCAGCCTATCCTCACAGCAGAGGTGTTCCAGCCCTGGGATCATCTTTGTGGACCTCTTCTAGACTCACTCCAAGAGCTCTGTGTGCTTCTAATGATGAGGACACCAGAACTGGACACAGTGTTCGAGGTGGGGGTCTCACAAGAGCAGAGTAAAGGGGGAAAATCTCTCTTGCTGTGTTGGCCACATTCTTCTTGATGCAGCCTAGGATGTGATTTGCCTTCTGGGCTGTATGGAAGAAGTCTGGTAGGCTGCAATGTTAGAGATGCTGAAGACTAGAGCCAGAAAAGGAGTTAAATGAGTTATGTACCTGTAAGTGTGTTCTGCTACCTGGTTATTTCTACATGTGGGTCTCACTCATTTGTTTTTTTCCAGACAGCTCCAGTGAGCCTTACTGAGTGAAAAAGAACAGCACAGGAAAACATTTGTAAACTCTGAGAGAAACTCAAATTCCCATGTAAAGTGACTTTGGAATCTTTCAATATCCTTCCTGATGAGAAGCTGGATGTGAGCAGGCAGTGTGAGCTTGCAGCCCAGAAGGCAAAGCACATCTTGGACTGCATCAAAAGATGTGTTAGCAGCAGATCCAGAGAGGTGATTCTGCCACTTTGCTCTGGTGAGACCACACCAGGAGTACTGTGTACAGGTCTGGAGCTTTCAATATAGGAAGGACATGGACCTGATGGAGAGGGTCCAGAGGAGGGCATGAAAATGATCAGGGAGTTGGAACTCCTCTGCTAACAGGCCAGGCTGAGGGAGCCTGGGGTTGCTCAGCCTGGAGAACAGGAGGCTCTGGGGAGGCTTAATAGCAGCTTTCCAGTATCTGAAGGGGACCTACAAGAAGGGTGGAGAGGGACTGTTTGCCAAGGTCTTTCTCTTTGGAGCTGCTTTCCTTCAGGGCAGCCCCTAACCTGTACCAGTGCCTGCTGTTACTCCTCCCCAGATGCAGGACCCTGCACTTGTCCTTAGGAGGTTTGTCTTCACCCAGCTCTCCAGCCTGACCAGATCTTGTTGGATGGCAACAGCTATCATTAGATACTAAGAATTTGCTCACAAAGGTGTGGAATAAAGTGGAGAGGTGCCTCGTGGGGCTGCCATCAGGCTAAAATTGCTTGTGACTCAAACTGAAAATAAGAGGCACTGCTGCACCCATTGCTTGCAGGTTAAAGTGCAGTCAGCATTATTAAGCAAAAGTGAAAGTGTTGCAGCCAAAAGACCTGTTCTGGTAATCCTCTGGTTAAACATTCTCTTTTCTTCCCCTTGCCTGCACATATGCAGGGCTGCCCCTCTGCTATCACTCTTTCCAAACCAATTTGCTTATGGTAAAGTTTAGCAAGAGCCTGGGAAAACTGTTCTGAGAAGGGCATTGCTCTTATGGTAAAGCACAGAGCTGTGAAATGGGTGCACTTCCTAGCTTCTCAGTGAGCTTTCCTGTGTCTGCTCAAGTTGTTCAGTGTATCTATGCCCCAATTCCCAAAGAAAGCCAACGGCATCCTGGCCTGAATCAGGAACAGTGTGGCCAGCAGCAGCAGGGAGGTCATTCTGCCCTGTGCTCAGCACTGGTCAGGCCACACTTTGAGTCCTGTGTCCAGTTCTGGGCCCCTCAGTTTAGGAAGGATGTTGAGTTGCTGGAAGGTGTCCAGAGAAGGGCAACAAAGCTGGGAAGGGGTTTGGAGCACATCCCTGTGAGGAGATGCTGAGGGGGCTGGGGTTGCTTAGCCTGGAGAAGAGGAGGCTCAGGGGAGACCTTCTTGCTCTCTACAACTCCCAGAAGGGAGGTTGTAGCCAGGTGAGGGTTGGTCTCTTCTCCCAGGCAACCAGCACCAGGACAAGAGGACACAGTCTCAAGCTGTGCCAGGGGAGGTTTAGGCTGGAGGTTAGGAAGAAATTCTACACAGAGAGAGTGATTGCCCATTGGAATGTGCTGCCCAGGGAGGTGGTGGAGTCACCATCACTGGAGGTGTTTAAGAAGAGCCTGGATGAGGCACTTGGTGCCATGGTTTAGTTGATTAGATGGTGTTGGGTGATAGATTGGACTTGATGATCTCCAAGGTCTTTTCCAACCTGGTTAATTCTATTCTATTCTATTCTATTCTATTCTATTCTATTCTATTCTATTCTATTCTATTCTATTCTATGGAGATGAGAGTAGAGTGTTCCCCCCCCCTCAGTTTGATGGACCAGAAGGCAAATCAGATCAAGAGAAGAGTGGCCAGCAGATTGAGAGAGCTGCTCTGGTGAGACCTCACCTGGAGTAATGCATCCAGCTCTGGAGCCCTCAAAACAGAAAGGACATGGACATGATGGAGTGAATCCAGAGGAGGGCCATGAAAATGATCAGGGGGTTGGAGCACCTTTGCTAACAGGAGAGGCTGAGGGAGCTGGGGTGTTCAGCCTGGAGAAGAGAAGGCTCTGGGGAGACCAAATAACAACCTTCCAGTACCTCAATAGGCCCTACAAGAAGGATGGAGAGAGGCTAGAGAAACTAGAGAAGAGCAGATTTAGACTGGATGTTAGGAACCAGTTCTTTACCATGAGGGTGGTGGAACACTGGAACAGGTTGCCCAGGGAGGAGATTGAGGACCCATCCCTGGAGATATTCAAGGTGAGACTTGACAGGGCTCTGGGCAGCCTGATCTAGTCAAGGATGCCTCTGCTCACTGCAGGGAGGGTTAGACTATAGGACCCTCTGAGGTCCCTTCCAACCCAGACCGTTCTATGATGCTATGGTTCTATGCTGGCTTGCCAAGCATTACAAAGCATAGAGGGTGAGAGGTAAATGGGAGTTCCCCAGCCTGGAGCTTGGACAGGTCTGCAGAGCTGTGAGGGAATCTGGAGCAGGATCTTGGCAGCCCATAGGAAACTGTAATGTTGGAACCCCCCCAAGGTTAGTGTGTAGCCAAAGTTGCATGAGATCTCATGACATCAAATGACATAGCATGAGGTGTTACAGAATGCAGAATTAACCAGGTTGGAAAAGACTTCTGAGATCATCCAGTCCAACCTATCACCCAACACCACCTAATCAAATAAACCATGGCACCAAGCACCCCATCCAGGCTCTTTTTACACATCTCCAGGGATGGTGACTCCACCACCTCCCTGGGCAGCACATTCCAATGGCCAATCTCTCTTTCTGGGAAGAATTTCTTCCTAACATCCAGCCTAAACCTCCCCTGGCACAGCTTCAGACTGTGTCCTCTTGTTCTGGGGCTGGTTGCCTGGGAGAAGAGACCAACCCCCACCTGGCTACAACCTCCCTTCAGGGAGTTGTAGAGAGCAAGAAGGTCTCCCCTGAGCCTCCTTTTCTCCAGGCTAAGCAACCCCAGCTCCCTCAGCCTCTCCTCACAGGGCTGTGCTCCAAACCCCTCCCCAGCTTTGTTGCCCTTCTCTGGACACCTTCCAGCAACTCAACATCTTTCCTGAACTGAGAGGCCCAGAACTGGACACAGGAGTCAAGGTGTGGCCTAACCAGTGCTGAGTACAGGGGCAGAATGACCTCCCTGCTCCTGCTGGCCACACTGTTCCTGATGCAGGCCAGGATGCCATTGGCCTTCTTGGCCACCTGGGCACACTCCTGGCTCATGTTCAGCCTACTATCAACCAGTACCCCCAGGTCCCTCTCTGCCTGGCTGCTCTCCAGCCCCTCTGACCCTAGCCTGTAGCACTGCATGGGGTTGTTGTGGCCAATGTGTAGAACCCTGCACTGAGATGTGTTCAATCTCCTGCCCTTGGACTCTGCCCATCTCTCCAGCCTGTCAAGGTCCCTCTGCAGAGCTCTCCTACCCTCTAACAGATCAACTCCTGCCCCCAGCTTGGTGGCACCTGCAAATTTCCTGCTGATGGACTCAATCCCTTCATCCAGAGCATCAATAAATATATTCAACAGGATTGGACCCAGCATTGATCCTTGGGGCACACCACTAGTGCCTGGCTGCCAGCTGGATGTGGCACCATTCACCACCACTCTCTGGGCTCAGCCTCCAGCCAGTTCCTGACCCGATGCAGAGTGCTGCTGTCCAAGCCATGGGCTGACAGCTCGGCCAGGAGTTTGCTGGGGGGGACAGTGTCAAAGGCCTTGCTGAAGTCCAGGTAGACTACATCCACAGCCTGCCCCAAGACAGGGAGCCAAGGCATGGTAAGGTGCTGCTGAACATCAGAATCTGTTTCTCACACATCCACTGCATCAGCATCCTTGGCTTTATGACTCAGATTGGCTGTTAGGAGGGACTTTCCAGGGTGTCAGGTAGTGATAGGACTAGGGGTAATGGAACAAAAATAGAAATGGGTAGACTGAGATTGGGTGTTAGGAAGAAGTTCTTCCCCATGAGGGTGGTGAGAGACTGGCACAGGTTGCCCAGGGAGGTGGTGGAAGCCTCATCCCTGGAGGTTTTTAAGGCCAGGGTGGTTGTGGCTCTGGGCAACCTGCTCTAGTGTGAGGTGTCCCTGCTGATGGGAGAGGGGTTGGAACTGGATGATCCTTGAGGTCCCTTCTAACCCCAACAATTCTGTGATCCTGGGATCTCCAGGAGGAGCTGGCTGTGAGTGAGAGGGGTGATGGATCCGTGGAACAGTCGCAGCAGGGCACTGTGCATCCGGAAGTAAACCCAACAGGAAGGAAACGATCACGCAGGATGCATTTGTCACATTGCTTGGAGGCTGAAAGCCTGAATTAGGTGAAAGGCAGCTCTTTCACTCAGCTATCCCTCCAAGACTGTTCAAGCTGTCTCAGCAGAGCAGTGGAAGCACAGAAGGATGTCAGTGAAGTGCCACTGGTGATAGGCAACAGAAGAGAGCACCGAGCAAAGCTCTTTCAGTTCATTAAAACGTAAGGCTTTAGAGCCTGGAAGAGGGGAGGTTGGAAGGAGCCCTATGGAAAACTCCTGTGGAATTTAATAGAAAAAAAATAAAATAAAATAATAAAATAAAAAAATTAAAATATTACAGCTTTTGAAAGCCTGTTGGGAATATTCCTTCCCCTGAAACGGTTCTGGAGGTGGTTTTTTTGCACTGGTTTCCCTGACATCTGTCTTCACGTTTCTGTAGACCCTCCTGGATGCATAGCTTGTACATTTCACAAGACTTTTCCATACAGACATGCAAACTGAAACCACAGAAAATATTTTTCATGCACCCTCCACCCTCCAGAGCAAACCCACCACGCTCTCCCCGACTCCAGCGAGGTGTGACGTGGCAGCTTCCACAGAGGTGCCAGCCAGCTGCAGCAGGCAGGGAGGCAACAGAACGTGGGTGGAGGGAAATAAAGCCAGCTTTTAGGTGCAACTTCTGTGCTCACTGCCCTTTTTTTTACCTTCTTTCTTTTGCAGCCAAGCAAATCTGAGGAAGTTTATAAGCCACTCTTAGCAGGACCTGTGACAATCCTAACTACAGGGCATCCATGACCCTAGCAAATCCTGCTCTGGTGGAAGTGAGCACACCACCCACTGAGACCAGAGGGAGCTCTTCCTAATTATACTAATCACAGAATATTAGGGGCTGCAAGGGACTTTGAGAGATCATCCAGTCCAACCCCCCTGCCAGAGCAGGAGCACCTAGAGCAGATCACCGAGGAACACATCCAGGCAGGTCATGAATATCTCCAGAGAGGAAGAATGCTGAACATGGCCTCATTAATGATTTCTTCCTTCCCTTCTTTCTTTCCTTCTTTCCTTCTTTCCTTCTTTCCTTCTTTCTTTCTTTCTTTCTTTCTTTCTTTCTTTCTTTCTTTCTTTCTTTCTTTCTTTCTTTCTTTCTTTCTTTCTTTCTTTGTTCTTTCTTTCTTTCTTTCTTTCTTTCTTTCTTTCTTTCTTTCGTTCTTTCTTTCTTTCTTTTCTTTCTTTCTTTCTTTCTTTCTTTTCCTTCCTTCCTTCCTTCCTTCCCTCCCTCCTTCCTTCCCTCCTTCCTTCCCTCCCTCCTTCCTTCCTTCCCTCCCTCCTTCCTTCCCTCCTTCCCTCCTTCCTTCCTTCCCTCCTTCCCTCCTTCCTTCCTTCCCTCCCTCCTTCCTTCCCTCCTTCCCTCCTTCCCTCCCTCCTTCCTTCCTTCCCTCCCTTCCTCTCTCCCTTCCTTCCCTCCCTTCCTCTCTCCCTCCCTTCCTCTCTCCCTCCCTCCCTTCCTTCCTCTCTCCCTCCCTTCCTCCCTCCCTTTTATTGTTGGACATTGCCTAAATAAATAAATAAAGACACTGGGGAAATGTGGATGGTATAAAGTGTTGTGAAAGTGTGTGGGTTGGAGAAGGCTTGGGTTTTAATAAAGGAAACATTCATTGCAGCTCATTTCAAGGACTTCCCTTAGATAGAAAGGAGGCAGCAAACAGGAAGCTGAAGCCTTTCTTCTGCTGGCTGTCCCTTTGCTATCAAACACCAACATTTCTAATGAAAAAGGAAAGGAATAGTAATGGCAGGGAGGAGTTGTGGGCCAGCAGTGTGCCCAGGGGTTATGGAAGGCCAATGGCATCTTGGCTTGGATCAGGAATAGTGTGGCCAGCAGGGCTAGGGATGGAATTCTGCCCTGTACTGGGCACTGATGAGGCCTCACCTGGAGCACTGTGTGCAGCTCTGGGCTCCTCACTGCAAGAAAGATCTTGAGGTGCTGGAGCAGGTCCAGAGGAGAGCAACAAGACTGGGGAAGGGACTGGAAGGAAAGTCTGATGAGGAGAGGCTGAGGGAGCTGGGGGTGTTCAGCCTGGGGAAGAGGAGACTCAGGGGGGACCTTATCACACTCTATAACTACCTGAAGGGAAGTTGTAGTCAGGTGGGGGTCAGGCTCTTTTCCCAGGCAACTTGTGACAGGACAAGAGGGCATGGCCTGAAGCTGTGCCAGGGAAGGTTTAGGCTGGGTGTTAGGAAGCACTTCCTGATGGAAAGGGGAATTATAGACTGGAGTGGACTGCCCATGGAAGTGGTGGAGATGCCATCACTGGAGGTCTTTAAGGAGAGCTTGGATGTGGCACTTGGGAGGCATGGTTTAGCTGAGGAGGTGGTGTTAGGTCATAGGCTGGACTTGATACATAGAATATACATAGAAACAGACCAGGTTGGAAGAGACCTTCAAGATCATCACATGCCACCCATCAACCAATCCAACACCACCTAAACAACTAACCCATGGCACCAAGCGCCCCATCAAGTCTCCTCCTGAACACCTCCAATGATGGTGACTCCACCACCTCCCTGGGCAGCCCATTCCAATGTGCAATCACTCTCTCTGTATAGAACTTCTTCCTAACATCCAACCTAAACCTCCCCTGGTGCAGCCTGAGACTGTGTCCTCTTGTTCTGGTGCTGGCTGCCTCTCAGAGGTCTATTCCAGCCTCAATAATTCAGTGATTCTGAGTTGGAAATGGTGTAGCTGTGGAGGCCTGGGATGTTTCCTTACCTTCACTAAGGGCAGAGCTTGGCATTGCATAGAGAGCAAGCGTGCTGGGTGCTCGGCCGGCTTGGTGGAGATCCTGACTGTGTCCCATTGCCCAGAAAAGGTAACAGATTAACCCTTTCCCAGATACCTTCAGGTTAATTTTTGAAGGGTTGCTATGGGATTTAAAAAAAAATAAAAATCAATAAATTTAGAAGTAGTATTTTAGAAGTAGATTCAAACTCTCCTTAACACTCAGCACACGAGTGGCATCTTATCGGTTGGAGTCGATGGTCTCAAAGGTCTTTCCCAACCTGGTTAATTCTGTATGCTGCATCTTCTGGAGTTATGTCCAGCCACACCTACAGCCTTTAGCTCTATTATTATTATTATTTATTAATTATTAACATTATCATTAACTTTATTATTACTATTGTTGTTATTTTCAAAGGCATTTTCACTGGGATGCTTTCCAGGCCTCCAGAGCTTTAGGTGGGCTTCCCTCTTCCCAACTTCCTTCTGCTCTGCTTCCTCCTCATTGTTTTCATCTCCCTAGTACATCCCTGCCTGATTTGTCATAATTCCATGTTGACATGCTGTAGTAAGGCAACTGCAGCTGCTCTCTCTGAAGAATGCAAACTGGGTTCTGTCATCTCCTCTCCCTTCCTCCCCCCCTCCCTCTCCCGGCAGGGATGGATTTCACAGGGAATGAAGGGACCGTGGCCACGGAGAAGGGGCTGCAGCCTGCCCGTGCAGAGGGGCTGGCAGATGATCCCTTGTCATTCAGATCTTTGTTTGGCCACTACAGTTTAGGCTCAGGCTAAATGCTCGCCCGCCAAGTGTGTGGATGTTTATGTAGTCGACGCTGGGATGCAAACGGCATTCCTCTTATCATACAGAGAGAGGATATGAGCTCATGCATAAAGAATCCCGGCTCTGGGGGTGCCCCACTCGCTTAATCCAAGCATCCCCTGCATGCCCCTTCTTCTGAGAGGGTGGAAGAAAAAGCAAAGCACAGTGCTATTGGCTTTTAATAAGCGGGATAATATATTTCAGAGAGGAGCTCAGACAGGAGAGGAAATGAACTTGGCTAGACAGGCACTTCAAGGGAAGGAAAAAATCATACCAGGGGGTGGGGTGGTGAGATTTGCAAAACTCATTCCATTATTTCATGTAAATATACTTGGCTGAGTAAAGGCAGGCTGATACAATCATAAGATGCTGAACAGGACTAAAGGCCATCTCTCCCCTTTAGACAGATGTAGCAACACGGCACCGTATTCCCGGCCTGTACCAGGAACGGTGTGGCCAGCAGGAGCAGGGAGGTCATTCAGGTCATTCTGCCCCTGGACTCAGCACTGGTTAGGCCACACCTGGAGTACTGTGTCCAGTTCTGGGTCCCTCAATTTAAGAACGATATTAAGACACTTGAACAGGTCCAGAGAAGGGCAACAAAGATGGGGAGAGGTCAGGAGCACAGCCCTGTGAGGAGAGGCTGAGGGAGCTGGGGTTGCTTAGCCTGGAGAAAGAGGAGGCTCAGGGGAGACCTTCTTGCTCTCAACAACTACCTGAAGGGAGGTTGTAGCCAGGTGGGGGTTGGTCTCTTCTCCCAGGCAACCAGCCCCAGAACAAGAGGACGCAGTCTCAAGCTGTGCCGGCGGGGGGTCAGGCTGGATGTTAGGAAGAAGCTCTTCCCAGAAAGAGAGATTGGCCATTGGAATGTGCTGCCCAGGGAGGTGGTGGAGTCACCATCACTGGAAGTGTTTAAAAAGAGCCTGGATGAGGCACTTGGTGCCATGGTTTAGTTGCTTAGATGGTGTTGGGTGATAGGTTGGACTTGATGATCTCAAAGGTCTTTTCCAGCCTGGTTAATTCTATTCTATTCTATTCTATTCTATTCTATTCTATTCTATTCTATTCTATTCTATTCTATTCTATTCTATTCTATTCTATTCTATTCTATTCTATTCTACTCTATTCCATTCCATTCCATTCCATTCCATTCCATTCCATTCCATTCCATTCCATTCCATTCCATTCCATTCCATTCCATCCTATTCTAAATTCCCAGCTGCTGAAGATACACAGCAACATAAGTGACTCACTGGTATTCTTCAAGTGAATCTACAGCATTTGCTGTTGATGAGAAAGCTTTAAAGTGTAACAGGAGATGGCTGAAAACTGAGAAACATGAACAGAACTTGAACTACTTTTCTAAATCTCTTATTATTTTTTTTTCCCAGCCAAACCTGTAAATACTTGCAGCCTGAACTTTTGGCACTGGCAACATTTCTTACTCTTATGCTTCAAGGTGTGAGGTTCAGTTCTGGGCCCCTCAGTTTAGGAAAGATGTTGACTTGCTGGAAGGTGTCCAGAGAAGGGCAACAAAGCTGGGGAGGGGTTTGGAGCACAGCCCTGTGAGGAGAGGCTGAGGGAGCTGGGGTTGCTTAGCCTGGAGAAGAGGAGGCTCAGGGGTGACCTTCTTGCTGTCTACAGCTACCTGAAGGGAGGTTGTAGCCAGGAGGGGATTGGTCTCTTCTTCCAGGCAACAAGCTCCAGAACAAGAGGACACAGTCTCAAGCTGCACCAGGGGAGGTTTAGGCTGGAGGTTAGGAAGAAGTTCTTCCCAGAAAGAGAGATTGGCCATTGGAATGTGCTGCCCAGGGAGGTGATGGAGTCACCATCACTGGAGGTGTTTAGGAAGAGACTAGATGAGGCTCTTGGTGCCATGGTTTAGTTGATTAGATGGTGTTAGATAGTCTATCACAGAATCACAGAATGTTAGGGGCTGGAAGAGGCCTACAGGGATCATCCAGTCCAACCCCCCTGCCAGAGCAGGATCATCTAGAGCAGATCACACAGGAACACATCCAGGCAGGTCTTGAATATCTCCAAAGAAGGACCCTCCACAACCCCCTAGGGCAGCCTGTTTGACCATGGTACATGTGGCAGTGGATGCCTTTTCCTGACAGTATCTCTGTCAATATTTGTGAACTACCCAAGGGACAAGGCTGTCAAGTGTGACAGACAATCACAGGAAGGTGGTAATCACCCTCTCCTCACAGCAGGATTCAGAAGTGCATGGGGAGGTACAAGGCTGTACACTGACCCTGGTGATGAAAACAATGCTGCATATCTGCCTCCTGAGCAAGCACCATGGAATGGAGCTGGATGTCCACATTTGTTTGGTCACTTCCCAGCCCTTAAGAGTGCCCTGCTTTTAGTCAGAATTGCTTTTCCTGTAACACATAGGGTAGAGATAGCTAGGAAGAGATACTTCCCCCTCTAAAAAAAACCAAACACAACACCCAGCAAAGCAAGGCTTTATCATTTTCATTGAGAAAAAATATCATATCATTGGAGGGGGGAAAAATAAGCAGGAAAAAAAGAAAGCACCCACTCAAACAAACATCCTCTTCAGTCTGGGAGGAAAAACTGAACAGAATTGTCAGGGCTGGAAGGGACCTCAAGGATCATCTAGTTCCAACCCCCCTGCATTGGGCAGGGACACCTCACACTACAGCAGGTTGCTCACAGCCACATCCAGCCTGGCTATAAAAACCTCCAGGGATGAGGCTTCCACCACCTCCCTGGGCAACCTGTGCCAGTGTCTCACCACCCTCATGGGGAAGAACTTCTTCCTAACATCCAATCTAAATCTACCCATTTCTAGTTTTGTTCCATTCCCCCCAGTCCTATCACTACCTGATATCCTGAGAAGTCACTTCCCAGCTTTCTTGTAGCCCCCTTCAGATACTGGAAGGCCACAAGAAGGTCTCCTGGGAGCCTTTTCTTCTCCAGACTGAACAATCCCAACTCACTCAGCCTGTCCTCATAAGAGAGCAGCTCCAGCCCTCTGATCATCCTCATGACCCTTCTCTGGACATGTTCCAGCACCTCCAGATCCTTCCTGCAACAGTGGCTCCAGATCTGGACACAGCACTCCAGGTGGGGTCTCACCAGAGTGGAGCACAGGGGGAGAATCACCTCCCTTGACCTGCTGGCTCTGCTTCTCTTGATGCAGCCCAGGATGGGATTGGCTTTCTGGGCTGCAAGTGCTCACTGCTGGCTCATGTTGAGCTTCTCATCCACCAGCACCTCCAAGTCCTTTTCTTCAGGGCTTTTCTTCTTTCTTGTACTAGGGGCTCCAGAACTGGACACAGTACTCCAGGTGGGGTCTCACCAGAGAGGACTAGAGGGGGAGCATCACCTCCCTCGACCTGGTGGCCACAAGTGCTTTCTAGCTGTAAGCTTTTTAGAAACCCATTTTGCTTCCAAACTTGTGCAGAATTAGTAAGTCTCTGTCAAATCCATCCAAGAGGAAAGTTTTTCACTGTTCCCTCAATTAGTGCACACACACATGTAGACAAGAATTGCATGCACATTTCTTCTTGTTTCTATCTGGCTGGCTTGTAAAACTCATAAAGGCTCCCAGCAGCTTCTGTGAAGGAGGGCAATCAAAAAGCCCTGCATCCACTTTACAGATGTGCAGCAAGATTTAATCAGATTTACCCAAGGACACACAAGAAGTCTGTGCAACAGCTGGGAAGAACCCCCCCAAGTCCTGGTCATGTGCTTTAGCCACAGAATTGTCCTTCCTCCTGGAAAAGCCAAGGGGTGCTCTTGTGGAAAACAATGAGTTGTAAAGCCTGAGGAAAACAAACTCTCCCAGGCTTGTTCTTAAGCAGGGCTGGAGAAAGAATTTGTCGCAGAAGGGTTGCAGGGGGTGATGCTTCAGCGTGAACTTCGGTCACAGAGTCACCAAGGCTGGAAGAGACCTCGAGGATCATTGAGTCCAACCTGTCACCACAGACCTCATGACTAGACCATGGCACCAAGTGCCACATCCAATCTCCTCTTGAACACCTCCAGGGATGGTGACTCCACCACCTCCCTGGGCAGCACATCCCAATGATGAATGACTCACTCAGTGAAGAACTTTCTCCTCACTTCCAGCCTAAACTTCTCCTGGTGCAGCTTGAGACTGTGTCCTCTTGTTCTGGTGCTGGTTGCCTGAGAGAAGAGACCAACCCCTTCCTGGCCACAACCACCTTTCAGGTAGTTGTAGAGAGCAATGAGGTCTGCCCTGAGCCTCCTCTTCTCCAGGCTAAGCAACCCCAGCTCACACAGTATCACAGTATCACAGTAACTAAGGTTGGAAGAGACCCCAAGGATCATCAAGTCCAACCTGTTCCAACAGACCTCACAACTAGACCATGGCACCAAGTGCCACATCCAATCTCCCCTTGAACACCTCCAGGGACGGTGACTCCACCACCTCCCTGGGCAGCACATTCCAATGACGAATGACTCGCTCAGTGAAGAACTTTTTCCTCACCTCGAGTCTAAACCTCCCCTGGCACAACTTGAGACTGTGTCCCCTTGTTCTGGTGCTGGTCGCCTGGGAGCAGAGACCAACCCCCACCTGGCTACAACCTCCCTTCAGGGAGTTGTAGACAGCAATGAGGTCTCCCCTGAGCCTCCTCTTCTCCAGGCTAAGCAACCCCAGCTCCCTCAGCCTCTCCTCACAGGGCTGTGCTCGAGGCCTCTCCCCAGCCTCGCTGCCCTTCTCTGGACACCTTCAAGTGTCTCGATGTCCCGAGTGGCCCAGAACTGGACGCGCTTGCAGCCTGCTTTGCTTTAGCAAAGAAGTATCTCCATGCACTTAGGTGGGCTTGAGCAAACCTCCATCAGTGAAAGACTCCTTGACAAAACCACTGGTGCAGAGGAGAGCCCAGCTTCCCCCGCTGCTTGCATGCAGCTCCCCACCCTTGCCAGCCCCCTGCCGTCACCGACGCGCGGTTCTTTCATCCCCGTGTGAAACAAGACCTCCATTATGAGCCCAATTCTGACTCTCCCTCCAGACGAAAAATAATCAGCCTGAACTTTCACAGGCATGATATTATCCCAGGCTAGAATATCCTTGTAGGAAACTCGAGGCTGACTGAACAAAGTTCTCAAGGGATGGTTTTTTTCAGGGGGTAGGGGTGTGTGTGTGTGTGTGAGGGAAGTAGGAGAGTGAGAGGGAAGCCCACCAAATAGAGCTGGTTTGGTAACTTCCTAGCCTGCTCTTTAAGAATCACAGAATGGTCCAGGCTGGAAGGGACCTCCAAAGGGCATCCAGTCTGACCTCCCTGCACTCAGCAGGGACGTCCCCAACTAGATCAGGTTGCCCAGAGCCCTGTCAAGCCTCACCTTGAATATCTCCAAGGAAGGGACCTCAACCACCTCCCTGGGCAACCTGTTCCAGTGTTCCACCACCCTCACAGTGAAGAAGCTGTTCCTGAATTCCAATCTAAATTTGCCCTTGTGTAGTTTGAAGCCATTGCTCCTTGTCCTGTCACTGCAGGCCTTTGTAAACAGATTCTCCCCATTCTTCCTGTAGTCCCCTTCAGGTACTGGAAAGCTGCTATTAGATATCCCCAGAGCCTCCTCTTCTCCAGTCTGAACACCCCCAGCTCCCTCAGCCTGTCCTGTTAGCAGAGGTGTTCCAACCCCCTGATCATTTTCATGGCCCTCCTCTGGACCTGCTCCATCAGCTCCATGTCCTTCCTGTATTGAGGGCTCCAGACCTGCACACAGTACTCCAGGTGAGGTCTCAGCAGAGCAGAGCAAAGTGGCAGAATCACCTCTCTGGATCTGCTGGCAATGCATCTTTTGATGCAGCCCAGGATGTGTTGTAGAGAGGCTGGTGCTGGTCTCTTCTCCCAGGTAATTAGTAATAGAAGAAGAGGGAATGACCTCAAGCTGCCACTGGGTAGGTTTAGACTGGACATTAGGAAACTTTTTTCAGGGCAAGAGTGGTCAGGCACTGGAATGTGCTGCCCAGGGAGTGGAGTCCCCAAGCCTGGCTGTGTTTCAAGGTGGTTTGGATGTGGTCCTTGGGGATAGAGTTTAGGGGTGAGCCTTGTAAAGTAGGGTTCTTGGTTGGACTTGGTGATCCAGAGGGTCTTTTCCAACTTGAATGTTTCTGTGAGTATGTGATTGCTCAACTCCAGCACAATCCACTGCAGACCTCAGTGCTGCTGCAAACCTTTGTGTTGGCACAGACAGAGCTTGTAAGGGACAGCCAGGGCAGCAAAGCAGAAGCAGGCAGCTACAGAGCTCTGAGAATTGGTTGTTGGACACACCAGAGGAATGGGGCATGGTTTTGGGATGCAAAATTACACCTAACAACAGCTGAATGATAGAATGGAATAGAATGGAATGGAATGGAGTGGAGTGGAGTGGAGTGGAGTGGACTGGACTGGACTGGACTAGAATAGAATAGAATAGAATAGAATAGAATAGAATAGAATAGAATAGAATAGAATAGAATAGAATAGACCAGGTTGGAAGAGACCTTGAAGGTCATCGAATCCAACCTATCATCCAACACCATCCAATCAACTAAACCATGGCACCAAGCACCCCATCAGTCTCCTTCTAAACACCTCCAGTGATGGTGACTCCACCACCTCCCTGGGCAGCATATTCCAATGGGCAATCACTCTCTCTGTGTAGAATTTCCTCCTAACATCCAGCCTGACCCTCCTCTGGCACAGCTTGAGACTGTGTCCTCTTGTTCTGGTGCTGGTTGCCTGGAAGAAGAGACCAGGCCCTGCCTGGCTACAACCTCCCTTCAGGTAGTTGTAGAGAGCAATAAGGTCTGCCCTGAGCCTCCTCTTCTCCAGGCTAAGCAACCTCAGCCTCTCCTCATAGGGCTTGTGTTCCAAACCCCTCACCAACTTTGTTGCCCTTCTCTGGATACCACAGTGATCTACATTGCACTACATGAAACTGCCCTTGGGGCAAGTCCTGGGGAACAAAGGTGGCTGAGTTGTTCAGTTCCTTCTCCTGGCAGCAGAGCATAAGGGAAAAGAGGCATGATCAAGATGTTCATGAATGGCAGCTGAACCTTCCTGACAGAAGGGGAGAGCTGAAATAATAACTAACTCCAGGAGACCTGCCTGCTCCTAGGTTTTAGAACACAAAGAATTTGATGTCTTTTTGTGGCACTATTTTTCCCTGTACCAGAGGAACAAGAGGACACAGCCTCAAGCTATGCAGAACAAGAGGACACAGTCTCAAGCTGTGCCAGGGGAAGTTTAGGCTCAAGGTGAGGAGAAAGTTCTTCCCAGAGAGAGCTGTTAGCCATTGGAATGAGCTGCCCAGGGAGGTGGTGGAGTCACCATCCCTGGAGGTGTTCAAGATGGGATTGGATGTGGTGGAGGAGGAGAAGAGAAAGGGAAAGGGAAAGGGAAAGGGAAAGGGAAAGGGAAAGGGAAAGGGAAAGGGAAAGGGAAAGGGAAAGGGAAAGGGAAAGGGAAAGGGAAAGGGAAAGGGAAAGGGAAAGGGAAAGGGAGAGAGAGAAAGGGAAAAGAAGAGAGAGAAAGGGAAAGTGAAAGGGAAAGGAAGAGAGGGAAAGGGAAAGGGAAAGGGAAAGGGAAAGGGAAAGGGAAAGGGAAAGGGAAAGGGAAAGGGAAAGGGAAAGGGAAAGGGAAAGGGAAAGGGAAAGGGAAAGGGAAAGGGAAAGGGAAAGGGAAAGGGAAAGGGAAAGGGAGAGAGAAAGAGAGAGAGAGAAAGAAAGAGAGAGAGAGAGAGAAAGAGAAAGAGAAAGAAAGAAAGAGAAAGAGAAAGAGAAAGAGAAAGAGAAAGAGAAAGAGAAAGAGAAAGAGAAAGAGAAAGAGAAAGAGAGAGAGGAAAGAAGAAAAAGAAAGAAAAAATGGTTTTCATCCTGAGAAACTTTACTGACCTGACCTTCAAGACTTAGTAGTCTTACACAGAGCAGTTCCACACATTAGCTGCATGCCTTCAACAGCCACGAGTAATGAGGCATCCCCAGGCCTACAACAAGATTTGGATGCCAGGCACCACTGTCATGTCTTTTTCTCCACCTCATATATATGCATGTGTGTGAGAAAACCCCACCTTCATACATGGCAGGGCTTTCTAGTGACACTTTCACACGAGAGAGGGAGGCTGAGGTAATCTTATTATCACCAAAATGTCGTAAAAACGGCAGAGCACAGGAGAACTTTAATCCTCCCTCGAAATTATGGACTTGAGGACATCACAATCGTGCTGAGCACAAAGGCAGAGCTGTAACTTGACAGGCTTGTATAATTTACAGCCTCCATAGTAAAAGAAGGGTTTTTTATTAAAGCACTGCCTGCATTTCCACAGCCACTTCAGCCTCTGATGATACTGGGGAGGCTTGCATTCTGCTGCCTTCAGTCAAATCCTTCCCTTTCACCACATGAATGTGGCTGGGATTCCAGGTCCAAACCCATGTACAGTTATTTCATCTATTCCTGCTGGTCAGTTCAGAGCTGAGGCTCTTGGTGCTGCTACCTCTTAAGCAGCTTTTCTTTCTCACTTCATAAAGCTGAAGTTTATTTCTCAATGGAGCATCAACTAAACAATAAGCAAAATATCTCAGTCATATTTCAGTCATCAGCAAACTTGCAGATGACACCAAGTGGGGAGAAGTTGTTGATGTGGTAGAGGGCAGAAGTGCTCTGCAGAGGGACCTTGACCGACTGGACAGATGGGCAGAGTCCAACGGGATGGCATTCAACAAGTCCAAGTGCCAGGTGCTGCACTTTGGCCACAGCAACCCCATGCAGTGCTACAGGCTGGGGTAAGAGGGGCTGGAGAGAGGCCAGGCAGAAAGGGACCTGGGGGTACTGGTTGATAGTAGGCTGAACATGAGCCAGCAGTGTGTCCAGGTGGCCAAGAAGGCCAATGGCATCCTGGCCTGCATCAGGAATAGTGTGGCCAGCAGGAGCAGGGAAGTCATTGTGCCCCTGTACTCAGCACTGGTTAGGCCACACCTTGAGTCCTCTGTCCAGTTCTGGGCCCCTCAGTTTAAGAAGGACATTTGAGACACTTGAATGTGTCCAGAGAAGGGCAAGGAAGCTGGGGAGAGGCCTTGAGCACAGCCTTGTGAGGAGAGGCTGAGAGAGCTGGGGTTGTTTAGCCTGGAGAAGAGGAGGCTCAGGGGAGACCTTCTTGCCCTCTACAACTACCTGAAGGGAGGTTGTAGCCAGGAGGGGGTCGGTCTCTTCTCTTAAGCAACCAGCCCCAGAACAAGAGGACACAGTCACAATCTGTGCCAGGGGAGGTTTAGGCTGGAGGTTAGGAGGAAGTTCTTCTTAGAAAGAGTGATCAGCCATTGGAATGTGCCGCCCAGGGAGGTGGTGGAGTCCCCATCCCTGGAGGTGTTCAAGAAGGGATTGGACGTGGCACCTGGTGCCATGGTTTAGTCATGAGGTCTGTGGTGCCAGGTTGGACTTGATGATCTCTGAGATCTCTCCCAACCTTGGTGATTCTGTGATCTCCCCCCACAAAAAAATTTGCCCCTTTCAAAGAAGGTTTCATGTTCAATGCATTCAAATTCTTCTTGAAGAAGAACTAAAACAACCTACAACAAATAAAGAATTAAAGCTTCTTCCTTTTTTTTGCCATGGGCACCTGACATCATTTTTCACTTCTGTGTTGTAGAGAAGAGAAGAACAGTTGTACAGTGAATGTGTGTGTGTGTAGGGGGGGGGGGGAATACTTTTATCAGCATCCACTAAAGGATATTTCTGCACTGATCAAATAAGACCAGGCAATAGGGTGGGTGACTTCAATCTCAGTGCACACTCCAGAAGGATGTTTACACTGCTGGAATGAAAACAATTCATAATCAAGCTTTTAAGTTAAAATAAGTAAGATAAATATTTATCAGCCTGGTGTTTTAAGGGCTCTATTACCAAGCCCTTTCTGTGGTCTGCTGAGAGTGACAGCCATTGTTAAAACTGAAATGCTTTCATAGCAGAAAATGAACTGAAATCCATTTAGGCAGCATGGAATTCTGCATTAGTGAGCAGACATTGGCTGGGCTTAGTAAAACCTCAGGTCAGATAGACCTTATCCTGGGAATGTGCTGTGTCTTAGCTTGACCTCTTCTGTGGAACCCACTGATATGTAGCAGAGAGCCTGCAGCCCTTTCTCTTTTAAGGCAGGTCCTAGGGAACAATTTCTAGATATCATTCCACAGTCCATAGACAGCTGCTGAGCTTTAAGCCTGTGAAAGCTACCACTGACTCCAGTGCAGGCAGATACACACCTAAAGGTAACCAGGTGCCCTTTACTGGGTGAGAGGCACAGCACTCAAGCTCTTGTAACACCAAGCCTCCAGTGCCTCAGTTGGTAACCCTCAGATCATCATCTCCCAGAGGGTAGGAGAGCTCTGCAGAGGGACCTCGACAGGCTGGAGAGATGGGAAGAGTCCAAGGGCAGGAGATTGAACACTTCCAAGTGCAGGGTTCTGCACATTGGCCACAACAACCCCATGCAGAGCTACAGGCTGGGGTCAGAGTGGCT
Organism: Dryobates pubescens; assembly: GCF_014839835.1. Lineage (NCBI taxonomy): Eukaryota > Metazoa > Chordata > Aves > Piciformes > Picidae > Dryobates > Dryobates pubescens. Next base: position 134,243,483 of record NC_071657.1, read on the forward strand.
GGAGAGCAGCCAGGCAGAGAGGGACCTGGGGGTACTGGTTGATGGTAGGCTGAATATGAGCCTGCAGTGTGCCCAGGTGGCCAAGAAGGCCAATGGCATCCTGGCCTGCATCAGGAATAGTGTGGCCAGCAGGAGCAGGGAAGTCATTGTGCCCTGTACTCAGCACTGGTTAGGCCACACCTTGAGTCCTGTGTCCAGTTCTGGGCTCCTCAGTTTAGGAAAGATGTTGAGTAGCTGAAAGGTGTCCAGAGAAGGGCAACAAAGGTGGGGAGGGGTTTGGAGCACAGCCCTGTGAGGAGAGGCTGAGGGAGCTGGGGTTGCTTAGCCTGGAGAAGAGGAGGCTCAGGGGAGACCTTCTTGCTCTCTACAACTCCCTGAAGGGAGGCTGTAGCCAGGTGGGGGTTGGTCTCTTCTCCCAGGCAACCAGCACCAGAACAAGAGGACACAGTCTGAAGCTGTTCCAGGGGAGGTTTAGGCTGGATGTTAGGAAGAAATTCTTCATAGAGTGAGTGATTTCCCATTGGACTGTGCTGCCCAGGGAGGTGATGGAGTCACCATCCCTGGAAGTGTTTAGGAAGAGACTGGATGGGGTGCTTGGTACTATGGTTTAGTTGATTAGGTGGTGTTGGGTGATAGGTTGGACTCAATCTGAAAGGTCTTTTGTAACCTGGTTAATTCTATTCTATTCTAATTGTGTTGCCTTGTGACTCATCCATGAAAAAAAGGATTAGGATCTTCACTCACATTTGGTCTTTTTAGCCTGCTTATGATGCATGGAAGTCAGAGCAAGGATTTCTCTCTGTCCAGTAGAGTTGTGAAGCTAGCAGGAATTTCTACTGGTAAGAAGATGGTTCCATATCCCCATAAAAAAATGAATGGCATTTTTATTCTGTTCTATGTTTCTGTCTATGTTGTCTAATTCTTCAGCCCTCCAAAAGAAACACAGGCATGTCTAAGAGGTTTTAGCATCATCACATCCCCCTTCAGAGACAATTGAGGCATGCCTCAAGGTCTTCACCTAAGTAGGAACAGAAAAATGGTTGTCCACATGGTTAAGAACCTTAGCCACTAGAGAAACTTCTTGAGGTGCTGCCAAAACCAGTTACCATGGCAGGCAAGTTTGTTTGTTCTTCCTCTTGCTGTACAGGTCTAGGTGACACACAGTGTGGTCACACAGACCTGGAGCTGCCATGACCTCCCAGAGCAGCTTTTCTCTCTTTTCTGAAGAAAAAGAGCAGTGTTTCCTAAGTCAGTCACAAACTGCCACACCAAGGCACTGCCTTACCACGCTGTGCCTGGGAGCTGTAACTACCCAAGTGCTAGAGCCAAGGCAGGACAGCAAATGTTGAGGTTTTTAATGACACCTACTGCACACAAAGCCATAGAAACTCCCCTGGACCATTCACCACACAAACTCTGGCTGCAATTGTGTTAAACCTCAGCACCTGGAAAGGGCAGGGGGCCACATCATCTCCTCAGCTGTGGTGCTGTTTTGGTGGCCTTCAACCTGGCTCCAGAGGTATTTTCACAGAATTACAGAACCAGAGTTGTTTTGGTTGGAAGAGGCCTCTAAGATCATCCAGTCCAGCCTTCAACCCAGTTCCACCACTACTATCAAACCATGTCCCCAAGTGCCATGGCCACATATCTCTTTAACACCTCCATAGATGGGGACTCAACCACCTCCCTGAGCAGCCTGTTCCAATCCCTGACCCTGATCTCCAACATAACCCTCCCCTGGCACACTTTCAGGCCATTCCCTCTCCTTCTATCACCTGATCCTAGAGAAAAGAGACCAACCCCCACCTCACCCCAACCTCCTCTTAGGCAGTCACAGAACATTCTTTCTGACAGCTTGTCTCTACATGAAGGTTACTACCAGCAGTGTTGCTTTTGTGGCTCTTCCTGGGCCAGCACCTGTAGCTAGGTCACCTGGTTCACAGGCCAGTTCCCTTTTTATCATCAGTCCTTTGTGGTACCAGCAGGAATCCATATGAAGATACATAGCAAAGACATTGCTGCACATCACAGGATATTAGGATGTTGGAAGGGACCTCTGGAGATCATCAAGTCCAGCCCCCCTGCCACATTAGGACCATAGAATCTAGTGCAGGTCACAGAGGAATGCATCCAGAGGAGTCTGGAGCCCCCAGAGAAGGAGACTCCACAACCTCTCTGGGTAGCCTGTTCCAATGCACTGTGAACCTCACAGTAAAGAAGTTCCTCCTCATGTTGAGATGGAACTTCCTGTGATGGAGGTTGTCTCCATAACTCAAACTACTCTGTCCCAAATTATCACTCTCCAAGGTGTGCTGGAAGTGTGGATAAAAGGTCTGAAATGAAAAGAGAGCAGCTTGGGCTCTACAAGGAGACTTGTGACTGAAGACCTCAGTTGGCATTTTCAAGAGGTGCAGGAATACAAACCCCAACCCTTCCACACGTGTGCAAGCTCAACTGCAGAGGCCTGAAACACAAGCCTGTAGTGACAAAAATCTTTCTTATTATATTACAATGCAGGTTTCATTTTGACCTCCCTGAGAAAAGCTGCTAGAAAGGAAGCACATTAACTAATTGTCCTTTTTTCACATGTTTACCTTTATTTCTTACAGAGGCACACCAGAACTCCAACAAGTTGTTCACATAACAGAGTCAGTTATCATTTTTCTAGCTCAAAAGCCAGAGCTGATTTGAGGTACTATGAAGGCTTGTAAAGGAAACCTGTTTAAATAGAAGACTCAGAAAACTTTGAGGTTAATGGCTGTTGTTTTGCAGATGACACCAAGCTGGGGGCAGGTATTGACCTGTTGAGGGCAGAAGGGCTCTGCAGAGGGACCTCAACAGGCTGGACAGATGGGAGAGTCCAAGGGCAGGAGATTGAACACATCCAAGTGCCAGGTTCTGCACACTGGCCACAACAACTCCATGCAGTGCTACAGGTGGGGGTCAGAGTGGCTGGAGAGCAGCCAGGCAGAAAGGGACCTGGGGGTACTGGTTGGTGGTAGGCTGAACATGAGCCAGGAGTGTGCCCAGGTGGCCAAGAAGGCCAATGGCATCCTGGCCTGCATCAGGAACAGTATGGCCAGCAGGAGCAGGGAGGTCATTGTGCCCTGTACTCAGCACTGGTTAGGCCACACCTTGAGTCCTGTGTCCAGTTCTGGGCTCCTCAGTTTTGGAAGGATGTTGAGATGCTGGAAGGTGTCCAGAGGAGGGCACCAAAGCTGGGGAGGGGTTTGGAGCACAGCCCTGTGAGGAGAGGCTGAGGGAGCTGGGGTTGCTTAGCCTGGAGAAGGCTCGGGGGAGATCTTCTTGCTGTCTATGACTACCTGAAGGGAGGTTGTAGCCAGGTGGGGGTTGGTCTCTTCTCCCAGGCAACCAGCACCAGAACAAGAGGACACAGCCTCAAGCTGCACCAGGGGAGGTTTAGGCTGGTTGTTAGGAAGAAATTCTTCATAGAGAGAGTAACTGCCCATTGGAATCGGCTGCCCAGGGAGGTGGAGTCACCATCATTGGAGGTGTTCAGGAGGAGACTTGATAGGGTGCTTGGTTGTGTGGTTTAGTTGATTAGGTGGTGTTGGATGATGGGTTGGATGTGGTGATCTTGAAGGTCTCTTCCAACCTGGTCTATTCTAGTCACCTTTAAATGAACATGTATCTGGAAAAAAATACATCACTAGACACAAGACAATTTATTTCCATATGTTTCAGTGTGTTTGGAAGCAAAGTTGGCTCTTAACAAATGCCTGTCACAGAATCAGGGAGTGGAAGGGACCTCTGAAGATCATCTAGCCCAACTCTCACTAGAATATCCTTCCCACCCTTTGTCTGAATCAAAGTTTGAGTCAGGCTACAAAACTAGGCATGGATTATGGAATTTTCTTTCTCAAATGACATCATTTAATGTATTGTTAAGAATGCTGGTCTAAAAGTTAAGACTTCACTTCAGCATTTCCACTACCTACACCTCAGACAACGACTAACATTGGCTGAGCAATAGGATTGAAATAGCCAAACCCTTTCCACAAACTCAGGGGGATTTTAAGTGGGTCTTAAGCCAAAAATTTGAATTGGCCACAGCAACCCCACGCAGTGCTACAGGCTAGGGTCAGAGGGGCTGAGAGCAGCCAGGCAGAAAGGGACCTGGGGGGACTGGTTGATAGTAGGCTGAACATGAGCCTGCAATGTGCCCAGGCAGCAAAGAAGCCCAATGGCATCCTGGCCTGCATCAGGAATAGTGTGGCCAGCAGGAGCAGGGAAGTCATTGTGCCCCTGTGCTCTGCACTGGTTAGGCCGCACCTGGAGTCCTGTGTCCAGTTCTGGGCCCCTCAGTTTAGGAAAGATGTTGAGTTGCTGGAAGGTGTCCAGAGAAGGGCAACAAAGCTGGGGAGGGGTCTGGAGCACAGCCCTGTGAGGAGAGGCTGAGGGAGCTGGGGTTGCTTAGCCTGGAGAAGAGGAGGCTCAGGGCAGACCTTACTGCTCTCTATGACTACCTGAAGGGAGGTTGTAGCCAGGTGGGGGTTGGTCTCTTCCCCCAGGCAACCAGCACCAGAACAAGAGGACACAGTCTCAAGCTGTGCCAGGGGAGGTTTAGGCTGGATGTTAGGAAGAATTTCTTCATTGCAAGAGAGATTGGCCACTGGAATGTGCTACCCAGGGAGGTGGTGGAGTCACCATCACTGGAGGTGTTTAGGAAGAGACTGGATGGGGCAGTTGGTGCCATGGTTGAGTTGATTAGATGGTGTTGGGTGATAGGTTGGACTCAGTGAACTCATAGCTCTTTTCCATCCTGGTTAACTCTATTCTATTTCAGGTTACCATTTTATTTCTTATATCAATATACAAACCCCCTTATTTTCAGAAGAAGACAGCTTCAAAAGCAAAACCCATCAGCCCATCACAGCTCCCATATTATGCTAGGATTCCTATGAACAGGGGGGGAAAAAAAGCCCTTAAGAAAAGCTGACTTGGTCTAGAGGAAGGTGCCCCTGCCCATGGCAAGGTGGTTGGAACTAGATCATAAAAGCACAGTATCACCAGAGATGGAAGGGGCCTCTAGGGGTCACCTAGTTTAACCCCCCCACCTCCCCCACCATCAGCCTTCATCTTCTCAAAGCAGTTCCTGCTCCCTCTACACCTTCCTCCACCCTGCCTAAACAGCTCCTGCTCCACCAACACCATCTTGCCACCCATCCCAGAACTGGGGGCAAGACCCTCAACCAACCAAGTTATCACACAGAGGAGCTCAGCCCCAGTAAGTGAACCCAGCCAGCACCAGTGGATGACATTAGAGAGGTCATCAACAGTATCCCTACCTGACCGGGGGGCCACCAGGCCCCCCGGCCTTTGTTGTCACCACCACCATCACCCAGTGTGCACCAGGGGCACTCACCTGTGAGAGGAGGAGGATCCTCAGCCCAGATGGGCTCAGCTTAGGGCTGCTGCCTCTCCTGGTGGGGATTAAATAGGGGAGTGGGTGGGGAGGGCCAAGTGTCCTCACCTGGGGTGGGAGGAGACTCCAACAGAGCCCAGGTGCTCTGAGATTTGAGGGGAAAAGAGGGGAAATGGTGGGGGTGGGGGAGAAAAGGGTCAGATATGGTGGGAAAGGGGAGGGGGTGGTGAAAGAAGGGGATTAAAATAACTTTTATTTTCCATGAACCTTTCGCAATGCACAACTGCAGCTCATGGTTTGCTTTGCATCCATGCAGCAAGAACAAACCCATCAATGCTTCATCAAATCAAGCACAGCAGTGCCTGACACAATGAAATCCTCCCATAATTGCCATTTTGCTTGGGTGGGACAATCTGTGCTTTTCAGATCAAAGCAACACATTTTAACAATAATAAAAAGGTTCTCCAAGTGTGAATTTTCTCCCTGGATACCAGCAGACAGCTCCAAATGCATACAGCCCGTCCCAGGAGGAAGAGCTAAGGTTGCATTAGCATGAACCTTGCTGCCTCGCTCTGGTCTCCAACCTGGTGCAGTGTGGGTTCCATGGATTCAGTGGATACAGAACTGGCCTGATGGCTGCACCCAAAGGTAGCTGTCAATGGGTCCAGGGTCAAGTGGAGACCAGTGACAAATGGATCCCTCAGGGATCAGCCCTGGGACCAGTCTTATTTAACATCTTTGTTGGTGACATGGACAGTGGCATTGAGTGCCAAACCCATCCTGGGCTGCATCAAGAGAAGCAGAGCCAGCAGGTCGAGGGAGGTGATTCTTCCCCTGTACTCTGCTCTAGAGAGACCACACCTGGATGGAGTACTGTGTTCAGTTCTAGAGTCCCTACTACAGGAAGGATCTGGAGGTGCTGGAATGTGTCCAGAGAAGGGCCACAAGGATGAGCAGAGGGCTGGAGCTCCTCTCCTGTGAGGACAGACTGAGGGAGTTGGGGCTGTTCAGTCTGCAGAAGAGAAGGTTCTGAGGAGACCTTCTTGTGGCCTTCCAGTATCTGAAGGGGGCTACAAGAAGGCTGGGGAGGGACTTTTTAGGGTGTCAGGGAGTGATAGGACTGGGGGGAATGGAATAAAACTAGAAATGGGTAGATTCAGATTGAATGTTAGGAAGAAGTTCTTCCCCATGAGGGTGGTGAGACACTGGCACAGGTTGCCCGGGGAGGTGGTGGAAGCCTCATCCCTGGAGGTTTTTAAGGCCAGGCTGGATGTGGCTGTGAGCAGCCTGCTGTAGTGTGAGGTGTCTCTGCCCATGGCAGGGGGGTTGGAACTGGCTGATCCTTGAGCTCCCTTCCAACCCTGACAGTTCTACGATCCTATGTTTTGCCTGAACCAATTCAATGACCAACGGTCACAGAGCTGAGGCTGTCCTCTTGCCCTCCTCCAGACCTGTGTGCCACAAGCCCTGCAGTTCAGCTGACCTCTTGCTGAACCAGTCTGGGAGCTGGGGGGCGGTGGAACACACACGACCTAACCCGGTAGCAAAGTAGCACAGCTGCAACAACTGAACGGCTTCGTGCTGGGTCAGGCCCCGCCGCTGGCTCGCTGCCTGGCTCGGGAAGCTCCACCGCTGGCACAAAGAGAGATGGGGGGGTGAGGTGAGGTGGGGGTAGGGCTTGGTAAGTGGCAGGGGCTGTTTGATCAGCTCAAAGCACACCGCACCCTCAGGTACACCAGCTTAATCTTTTCCTGCCGGGAGAGCGAGGTTCAATTGTTTTCCAGCTGTGGGTTTCCCAGCGCGCCGGTGGGCCTCATCCGCACACACGGAGCCATGCCTAGCGTACGCTAGCCCTGCAATCCCTCCTTGGAATGAGTCCACTAGCACCCCAGGTGTCTGTAGGTAGAGGGGGATGGCGAGCAGGATCGCATAGTCCGAAACAAATGGTTGTCTCCCGTCCTTTGAAATGACTGCAAAGTCCTGCCGGTCAGGGAACACAAAAGAAAAGAGAAGAACAAAGGAAAGGAAAGGGGAAAGGAAAGGAAAGGGGAAAGGAAAAGGAAAGGAAAGGAAGGGGAAGGGAAGGGAAGGGAAGGGAAGGGAAGGGAAGGGAAGGGAAGGGAAGGGAAGGGAAGGGAAGGGAAGGGAAGGGAAGGGAAGGGAAGGGAAGGGAAGGGAAGGGAAGGGAAGGGAAGGGAAGGGGGAAGGGAAGGGAAGGGGGAAGGGAAGGGAGAAGGGGAAGGGGAGGGGAGGGGAGGGAAGGGAAGGGAAGGGAAGGGAAGGGAAGGGAAGGGAAGGGAAGGGAAGGGAAGGGAAGGGAAGGGAAGGGAAGGGAAGGGAAGGGAAGGGAAGGGAAGGGAAGGGAAGGGAAGGGGGAAGGGAGAAGGGGAAGGGGAGGGGAGGGAAGGGAAGGGAAGGGAAGGGAAGGGAAGGGAAGGGAAGGGAAGGGAAGGGAAGGGAAGGGAAGGGAAGGGAAGGGAAGGGAAGGGAAGGGAAGGGAAGGGAAGGGAAGGGAAGGGAAGGGAAGGGAAGGGAAGGGAAGGGAAGGGAAGGGAAGGGGGAAAAGAAGAGAAAAGAAGAGAAAAGAAGAGAAAAGGGAAAAGAAGAGAAAAGGGAAAAGAAGAGAAAAGGGAAAAGAAAAGAAGAGAAAAGGGAAAAGAAAAGAAGAGAAAAGGGAAAAGAAAAGAAGAGAAAAGGGAAAAGAAAAGAAGAGAAAAGAAAAGAAAAGAAAAGAAAAGAAAAGAAAAGAAAAGAAAAGAAAAGAAAAGAAAAGAAAAGAAAAGAAAAGAAAAGAAAAGAAAAGAAAAGAAAAGAAAAGAAAAGAAAAGAAAAGAAAAGAAAAGAAAAGAAAAGAAAAGAAAAGAAAAGAAAAGAAAAGAAAAGAAAAGAAAAGGGAGAAGAAAAGAGCTAAGCTAAGCTGGTTTTGTAGCTCCTTTCTGGTTTCCTGCCATGAATCATAGAATGGTCCAGGCCAGAAGGGACCTCCAAAGGTCATCCAGTCCAACCTCCCCACAGTCAGCAGGGACATCCCTAACTAGGTTGCCCAGGACCTCATTGAGCCTCATCTTGAATATCTCCAGGGAAGGGACCTCAACCACCTTCCTGGGCAACCTGTTCCAGTGTTCCACCACCCTCACAGTGAAGATCTTCTTCCTGATATCCAATCTAAATCTGCTCTTCTCTAGTTTGAAGCCATTGGCCATTGTCTTGTCACTGCAGGCCTTTGTCAACAGTCTCTCGCCAGCCTTTTTGTAGCCCCCGTCAGGTATTGCAAGGCTGCTATTAGGTCTCCCTGGAGCCTTCTCTTCTTTGCTGCTTAAGGCTGGATTAATTTTCTGTAGCACTGTGGCTCCTGAAGGCAAGGTGCTGTTACCCAAAAAAGTGAGAAAAAAGAAAAAGAAAAAGTAACAATAAATAAGATAACAATAATAAAGAAAAAGGATACTTAGAATGGAGTTAACCAGGTTGGAAAAGACCTTTGAGATCATCAAGTCCAAACTATCATCCAACACCATCTAATCAACTAAACCATGGCACCAAGCACCCCATCCAGTCCCTTCCTAAACACCTCCAGTGATGGTGACTCCACCACCTCCCTGGGCAGCACATTCCAATGGCCAATCTCTCTTTCTATGAAGAACTTCTTCCTAACATCCAACCTAAACCTCCCCTGGTGCAGCTTGAGACTGTGTCCTCAAAAAATAATAGAACCCAAGCCTGCCTGACCTGCTGGGGCTCTTGGACTTGTAGTAACCAAACTAGAAGGTACACACCAAGATACTTAAAGCATAATAAAATGACACCATAATATGATGTATTACCAAGGAAAACACTGTGCAGAAGCTCTCAAAGCAAAAAACCAGGGCCAGCAGTGCACCAGAGACTCAGGAGAGAGAAACTGTCTCTTTTTTTTCTGAATGGGATGGTCACATGAGGGAAGAGAGGATTGCTTGGAGAAGGGTGAAGGGGAAGTGGGGTGAGCTTGTGATTTACAAGGCTTGGTCATTGGCTCAGTAATCCTGTCAGTTTCACTGCAGAGAAATGTGTTAACACCTTGTCAGAGCTGTTCTGTCGCGCCTCCTGCTCTTTCAGGATGTGCACTTCAGCAACACTTTGGTCTCTGAAAGATCACAGAATCACAGAATTGTCAGGGTTGGAAGGGACCTCCAGGATCATCCAGTTCCAGCCCCCATGCACCCCAGGATGGGATTGGCTTTCTGGCCTGCAAGTGCTCACTGCTGGCTCATGTTGAGCTTCTCATCCCCCAGCACCCCCAAGGCCTTTTCTTCAGGGCTGCTCCCAAGCCAGCCCCTGCCCAGCCTATATCAGTGCCTGGGATTGCCCCGACCCCGATGCAGGACCTTGCACTTGGTCTTGTTGAACCTCATGAGGTTGTCAGGGGCTCACCTCTCCAGCTTGTCAAGGTCCCTCTGGATGGATCCCTTCCCTCCAGCTGTGAGCTGCACCACACAGCTTGGTGTCATCAGCAAACCTGCTGAGGGTGCGCTCAATGCCACTGTCCATGGCACCAACAGAGATCTTAACCAAGACTGGTCTCAAGACTGATCCCTGAGGGACTCCACTTGTCCCTGGCTTGCACTTGGACCTGGACCCATTGACAGCCACCCTTTGGGTGCAGCCATGAAGCCAGTTCTTTATCCACTTGATGAGAGACTTGATGGGGTGCTTGGTGCCATGGTTTAGTTGAATAGATGGTGTTGGATGATAGGTTGGACTTGATGATCTCAAAGGTCTCTTCCAACCTGGTTAATTCTATTCTATTCTATTCTATTCTATTCTATTCTATTCTATTCTATTCTATTCTATTCTATTCTATTCTACTCTACTCTACTCTACTCTATTCTATTCTATTCACTGAATGGTCCATCCATGGAACCCACCCTGCACCAGGCTGGAGACCAGAGTGAGGCAGCAAGCTTCATGCTAATGCAACCTTAGCTCTTCCTCCTGGGATGGGCTGTAAGCATTTGGAGCTGTCTGCTGGTGTTCAGGGAGAAAATTCACTCTTGGAGAACTTTTTTTTTTTTTTCTTTGCTAGAACTTGTTGTTTTGAACTGAAAAACACAGATCTTTTTTTTCCCCACCAAGCAAAATGATAATCCCAGAGCACCTGGGCTCTGTTGGGGTCTCCTCCCACCCCAGGTGAGGACACTTTGCCCTCCCCACCCACTCCCCTATTTAATCCCCACCAGGAGGGGCAGCAGCCCTAAGCTGAGCCCATCTGGGCTGAGGATCCTCCTCCTCTCACAGGTGAGTGCCCCTGGTGCACACTGGGTGATGGTGGTGGTGACAACAAAGGCCGGGGGGCCTGGTGGCCCCCCGGTCAGGTAGGGATATTGTTGATGACCTCTCTAATATCATCCACTGGTGCTGGCTGGGTTCATTTACTGGGTCTGAGCTCCTCTGTGTGATGCCTTGGTTGGTTGAGGGTCTTGCCCCCAGCTCTGGGATGGGTGGAAAAATGGTGTTGGTGGAGCAGGAGCTGTTTAGGCAGGGTGGAGGAAGGTATAGAGGGAGCAGGGGCTGCTTTGAGAAGATGAAGGCTGATGGTGGGTGAGGTGGAGGGGTTAAACTAGATGTCCTTTAGAGATCATTTCCAACTCTGGTGAGTCTATCACTCTATGATCTAGTTCCAACCACTGCATGGCTACCATAAGGTCTCCTTGAAGCCTTTTCTTTTCCAGACTGAACAAGCCCAGCTCTCTCACCTGGTCCTCATAGGAGAGCAGCTCCAGCTCTCTGCTCATCCTCGTGGCCCTTCTCTCGATGTATCCAGATCCTTCCTGTTTTAGGGGCTCCAGTACTGGACACATTACTCCAGGTGGGGTCTCACCAGAGCAGGGCAGGGGGGGAAGAGTCACCTCCCTTGACCTGCTGGTCTTCTCTTGATGTAGCTTTCTGGGCTACAAACACACATTGCCAACTCATGTTGAGTTTCTTAACATCCAAAGCCCCTGAGTCCTTTTCTGCAGGGCTGCTCTCAACTCTCTCCATTTCTCAGCCTGTGTTTGTGCTTAGGATTGCCCAGCTCCTGTGCAGGACCTTGCACTTGGCCTTATTGAACTGCATGAGGTTCACACAGGCCCACCTGTCCAGGTGTCTCTGGATGGCCTTCTTCCCCTCCAGAATGTTGGCCACATCACTCAGCTTGCAGCCATCGGCAAACTTGCTGAGTGGGCACTTGATCCCACTGTCACAGAAATGAAGCTTGCAGATGATGATGAAGTGAAGAAATACCCACACAAGCAAGGAATTAAAAATAGGGGGGGGAAGGCAGCAGAGGTATTAGAATCACAGAATCAGTCAGGGTTGGAAGGGACCACAAGAATCACCTAGTTCCAACCCTCCTGCCATGGGCAGGGACACCTCACACTAGATCAGGCTGGTCAGAGCCTCATCCAGCCTGGGCTTAAACACCTCCAGGGCTGGAGCCTCAACCACCTCCCTGGACAACCCATTCCAGGGCTTCACCTGGTGAAGAACTTCCTCCTCACATCCAGCCTGAATCTCCCCCAGCCCCCTCCAGCTTCATTCCATTCCCCCTAGTCCTATCACTACCTGATATCCTGAGAAGTCCCTCCCCAAGTTGGACTTGATGATCTGGAAGGTCTTTTCCAACCTGGTTAATTTGTTCTGTGTTAACTACAGAGGCCAGCTGAGCCCCCAAATAACGCTCACAAATTCAGTTCACTGTTCAGCCACAGCACAAAATCATGGAAACCTAGCTTGAACCTCACACTAGAGCAGGTTGCTCACAGCCACATCCAGCCTGGCCTTAAAAACCTCCAGGGATGAAGCTTCCACCACCTCCCTGGGCAACCTGTGCCAGTGTCTCACCACCCTCATGCTGAAGAACTTCTTCCTAACATCCAACCTGAATCTACCCACTTCTAGCTTTGTTCCATTCCCCCTAGTCCTATCACTACCTGAATAAATGGTTGATGAACACCTTTGAGCTCAGCTTATTTGTTCTTATTTGGCCTGTGACTTCAGAGGACTTGCCTGGCTGAGGCAGGTGAAGTCTTCCAATCCCATGCCACTTTTTAGAGCAAAACTTCTATTTCCCTTGTTCACAAAGCACTCTCCCCTTCTATAAAGTTTTTTTGGGTTATAATAATTCCTTGGTGCCAACTACTGCCTAATCCATCACTGTGCAAGTAATCCCCCTAAACACATTTTGCCCTCTTTAAGTCTTCAGCTAAAAGCATTTTTATAGCATTTGGGTTTTCTCTGTTCCTTCACCTCAAAAAAAAAAAAGGCTCTTTGGTTTTGCTCTACTGCCAGGTTTCTTTATTTCCCCCTCATGCCAACTGGGATGATGCAGTATCTCCGGGCCAGTACCATGCTGCAGCCTGTCAAAATGTGATGGAAGATGGCCCTGAAGTCTTCCTTGACTTAAACTGCAGCTGTCATTTTCCATCAGTGCCCACTGTTGGAGCTTAGCTCCTGCTGGCACAGCACCCTATGCAGGGTTTAAGCTCTGCTTTTCGCTGCAGGTCTCCACTTTTCATGCAACTGACGCTTTTAACTCTCCCCCTACCAACCCTCTTCCCTTTGGAAAAAGCTTCCTCTTGCTCCTCTGACTTTTTCTTCTCTCTGGCCCTCTTCTGTGCCTCAGCTCCCGCATCACAGGCCTCTCGCCTCACTCACGTTGCCCCATCCGCACTTTCACCACAGTATTAAGCCACCATTTGTGGGAGCAGAAAACAAAAGGGTTCAGAGGAGCCTCTTCCTAGGCTCTCAACATCAGATGAGGAGCAGTTGCAACAGGGTAGGACTAGCAGCAGCATCTCCACAGCACGAGCCCCCACTTTCAGGAAGACACTTCTTCTACAGTGTCTGGGGAGCACCCAGTCCCTGGGTGACAGGTTGGACTTGAGGTGATCTCAGAGGTCTTTTCCAACCTGCTTAATTCTGTATTCTGTATCCCAAATGGGGCTGGTAACCACAATCCAGGCCACACATGCAGCAGTACAATAGGAGGCAGCAGGTGGGTCTGAACTGAAGGGCAGGGACCCCAGGGAAGAAAGGCAAAAATTAGATGGTACCATTCAGTGTGCTAAGTGGCAACCACAGGACACCAGATGCATTGCTGCTGCCAAGTTTCTGTAGGGACAGAGGAAGAGAAGAGCAGCGTGGGGAAGTCTGGGGGGAAGGTGAAGAGGCTCTGATGTGCTTTATAAGGATCACTTTCCCTATTTAAAGAGCAGCAGAGGAAGAAGTGTGCATCCACTGGAAAGTGTCAAGAGTGGACTTGCTGTGGTCTCTATGCCATTTACCCTTCTACACTTCTTCTCCTCATACCTTGCAGTTGCATGTCCTGATCTCGCTGCTAGGATGAAAACAGGGACTAGCTTTTGCAGACTTTGGCTAAGTGTCAGTCTTGGTGAGAGCTACTTCAGCCAGAGCATTATATTCTTTCTCTTTTTCAGCTGCCTGCAAGATGTGTCTCAAGTCTGACTATTCTACACAAGGCTGTAATGTGCACAGACCTACACCAGCACAGCAATGTGCCTTGGCAGGCTGACATTTGCCCAAGGCTGGCTTCACTGTCTGAAGCTGTTAAAAGTCAGGTAATATTTTTCACTCTGCCCTTCTACCTGCTCTGAGGAGTCTGGATAACAGGTAAAGACCATGGAAGCTTTCCCACAGTCCTCCTCAGAGGTCTCTTCTTGCTAGGCAAGTGGACCACAGGTCTGAAACAGCAGAGCTAACCTAAGAAGGTGGAGCTGAACCTAGGTCTCCTTGCTGGCATGTGGATTTGTGCCCCCAGGTGTCTGACACTGCACAAATACAAATCCACAGCGTGCTCTTCTGCCCAACCACCTTGCAACACCACCAATGGAGTAAAGCAGGAAAACAGTGGCACACACCTGAGCCAGTTCAGACCAAGGATCCACCTAGCCCTGTATCTTCACTCCTGTTATTCCCAAATGTCTTTTATTGCCCTTTTCTTACTGTTTTCTGTTCCAGTATCAGGCTGAATTTTGGTGCTTCCCCCTGCCTCCCACCACGCTCACAGCAGAGCCCACCACTGGCAGTGTCCCAAGCAGCTGTGACACAGGGCTCTCTCAGGGAGGCTCAGCAGAGCTGGGCATAACCCTTCTACCCTCCCTTGTCCATCTGTCTGCATATTCCTCCCCCCATGCTGAGCCCACACTGCTTCCCTCAGCACACACAAATGCCCAAGCTGGCAAAGCCCCTTGGCAGAAGGGGCAAAGGGTGGCCAACTCTGTGCCAAACCCATCATGGTACTCTCTGGCCTTCCCCTTTTCTCTTCAAATAAGCCTCCTGCATTTTGCTTGGGGTGAGCCAGCAACAGAACTCTTCCTGGTGCCACCTGCCATGGCACCGGGATCTGTCTCTGCCCTTATGCCCAGTGGTGCAGGAGTGGACAGTGCCACCTGGATGGGTCAGAACAGTGCTGGTTGGGGATTTGCTTCATATGTGTGTAAGAATTGCATCAAGAATGGAGGTGGGGGGAAAAGTTAAGGAAACAGGAAAAGCAAACAAATAAAGCTAATGGCCCCAGGGTCCACAGGCAAAACACAGAGATGGAAGGAAGCATAGATTCACAGACTTGTTAGGATTGGAAGGGACCACAAGGATCATCCAGTTCCAACCCCCCTGCCATGGGCAGGGACACCTCACACTAGAGCAGGTTGCTCAGAGCCACATCCAGCCTGGCCTTCAAAACCTCCAGGGATGAGGCTTCTACCACCTCCCTGGGCAACCTGTGTCAGTGTCTCACCACCCTCATGGGGAAGAACTTCTTCCTAACATCCAATCTGAATCTATCCATTTCTAGTTTTGTTCCATCCCCCCCAGTCCTATCCCTACAAGATACTCTCAAAAGTCCCTCCCCAGCTTTCTTGTAGCCCCCCTTCAGATACTGGAAGGCCACAAGAAGGTCTCCTTGGAGCCTTCTCTCCTTCAAGGTGGACAACCCCAACTCCCTCAGCCTGTCCTCATAGGAGAATAGAATAAACCAGGTTGGAAGAGACCTTCAAGATCGAGTCCAACCTATCACCCAACACCACCTACTCAACTAAACCATGGCACCAAGCACCCCATCCAGTTTCCTCCTGAACACCTCCAGTGATGGTGCCTCCACCACCTCCTTGGGCAGCCCATTCCAATGGGCAATCACTCTCTCTATGTAGAACTTCTTCCTAACTTCCATCCTAAACCTCCCCTGGTGCAGCTTGAGACTGTGTCCTCTTGTTCTGGTGCTGGTTGCCTGGGAGAAGAGACCAACCTCTGCTCCCAGGCAACCGGGAAAGGCTCTCCAGCCCTTTCATCATGAGAGAGAAGCAAGAGCAGGACAAGTGGATGTTCTGTTTCCCCATGTATGCTCCCATTTCCACCCCACTCAGGAGACAATGGCAGTCAGTGTGCCCAGCTGGGGCCACCATCCTCTGCCTGGCTGAACAGCTGGCAAAACGTACTGAATCCAACCTCAGAGCGTGCCCGAGACGGACACACATGGAGATAACTGTGTCTGCTTTCCTTGGAGACAGAGAGGAGCTCTGTGACTTCCAAGTGTCAGTGATGGAAGCTCTGCTCCTCTCCTAAGCACTGACCACTCCAAGCAGGGGCTCCCCTTCGAAGGCAGCAGCCCCCCGAGTTAAACGGCAGATGGAACTGTGAAGCGTTAGGCTGTGAGAGAGCACTCCCCTTTCTGCCACATGAAAGATGAGTTCAGCAGAGAACATTCTCTCCCTCAAGCCTGTAGGGAAAAGCTGGGAGGCTCACAGATAAACCAGACTGAGTTATGTCTTCCTTCACTTCCAGTGAGTGCAAGCTCAAGGATCTTTTTCCTTGCTAGCACCGTCGCACGGTCCGAAAGACCTTGCTCGTTTATCAGCCTTCTTAAAGATCTTTTGTCCACAGGCTTGCTCTTGTGTGTGAACACAGAAGAAGGAAAGCAAGGGAAAAAAACCAAACCAGCTCTCTAGTATCAGCCAGCAGCTGCTCAGTGACAGAAGGACTCAAAAGCTACGGCTATGAACGTGGGAAAATCCACCCAAAGCAGAAGGAAGATACAGCATGCAACAGCTGCATGACAAGACTATGCTGTTTCTGTAGGGGGAGGGGGGAGGGAAAGCTACAGGCATAATGTCAGCAAATATCAGAATTGTGATTCAAAGAATCCCAGAATTTCAGGGGCTGGAAGGGACCTCAAAAGATCTTCCAGTCCGACCCCCCTGCCGGAGCAGGAGCACCTAGAGCAGGTCACACAGGAACACATCCAGGTGAGTTTTGAATATCTCCAGAGAGGGAGACTCCACAACCCCCCTGGGCAGCCTCTTCCAGTGATTCAGTTCAGAAGAGAAGTGAAAATCACTTCTTCTAACGTTTTCTAGGTATCTGATGCTCTTCCAGGCAATATGTTCTGACTCCCAGCAGGGTCTGGAAACTCTGAGCCAGGAGCTGGGTCCTTTGAAGCATCTTCTGTGCAGCAGAGTCAGCAGCTTTCAATCTGTCCCTGACTTTCCCAGGAAAAGAACAAAATGAGCAAAAAACATAAATAAAAATCAACCTCCAGTCCCCTAGACCTGCCAAACCCTTCCAAAAAAATAGAATAGAATTAACCAGGTTGGAAAAGACCTTTGAGATCATCAAGTCCAACCTACCACCCAACACCATCTAATCAACTAAACCATGGCACCAAGTGCCTCATCCAAGCTCTTCCTGAACACCTCCAGTGATGGTGACTCCACCACCTCCCTGGGCAGCACATTCCAATGGCCAATCTCTCTTTCTGGGAAGAACTTCTTCCTAACATCCAGCCTAAACCTCCCCTGGCACAGATTGAGACTGTGTCCTCTTGTTCTGGTGCTGGTTGCCTGAGAGAAGAGACCAACCCTCATCTGGCTACAACCTCCCTTCAGGTAGTTGTAGACAGCAAGAAGGTCTCCCCTGCGCCTCCTCTTCTCCAGGCTAAACAATCCCACCTCCCTCAGCCTCTCCTCACAGGGCTGTGCTCCAGACCCCTCCCAGCTTTGTTGCCCTTCTCTGGACACCTTCCAGCAACTCAACATCTTTCCTAAACTGAGGGGCACAGAACTGGACACAGGACTCAAGGTGTGGCCTAACTAGTGCTGAGTACAGGGGCAGAATGACTTCCCTGCTCCTGCTGGCCACACTGTTCCTGATCCAGGCCAGGATGCTGTTGACCTTCTTGGCCACCTGGGCACACTGCAGGCTCATGTTCAGCTGGCTGTCAGCCACTGCTCCAGGTCCCTTTCTGCCTGGCTGCTCTCTAGCCCCTCTGACCCCAGCCTGTAGCACTGCATGGGACTGTTGTGGCCAATGTATAGAACCTGACACTTAGATGTGTTAAATCTCAAACTCTCTACATAATATTCTTATTACGCAGAAGAGAGTTGTGTGTGGGTCACAGAATGCTTTTTATGCTTCCTTAAATTCAGTATTCAGTATCACTAAGGTTGGAAGAGACCTCAAAGATCATCGAGTCCAACCTGTCACCACAGACCTCATGACTAGAGTAGGGAGGACACTAGTGCCCACTGCAGGCTTGAACTCACGACCTTCCCCATTAAAGGTCTTATGTGCTACCAACTGAGCCACACCACAGTTCAAGCAGATCCCAGACATGTTTAGATTTCCAAGCCTGTTCTCAGGACATGGGTCCTCCCTCAAGTACCTCTCCCTGAGACCCCACAGCTGGAACTGGAGACTAACACTGGCTTTTCCCAGCTCTCCAGGAGTTTCAGCTTCCATTTCTGCATGCACTCCACTCTTGTAGGCCCTCTGCTTTTACAGGGTATCACCTCAAGGGTAAAACAACTGCTGAAATTCACAGCAGCACAGCTGTGCAATGTTTGCAAAGGTAACCACTCTCTGCTTGAGGTGTGAAAGCAAATACAGAGAACTAAATAATCCACTTGCCTGCATCTTCATCATCCTTTGTCAGCCCCTTGCCTCAACATGAGGAGGAACTTCTACACTGTGAAGGGCACAGAGCACTGGAACAGGCTGCCCAGAGAGGTTGTGGAGTCTCTTTCTCTGGAGACTTTCAAGACCCATCTGGATGTGTTGCTGTGTGACCTGGACTAGATTCTACAGTCCTGCTCTGGCAGTGGGGCTGGACTCAAAGATCTCCAAAGGTCACTTCCAATCCCTAAAATCCTGTGATCATGTGATGGGATGGAATGGAATGGAATTAACCAGGTTGGAAAAGACCTTTGAGATCATCAAGACCAACCTATCACCCAACACCATCTAATCAACTAAACCATGGCACCAAGCACCCCATCAAGTCTCTTCCTAAACACCTTCAGGGATACTGATTCCACCACTTCCCTGCTCCTCTCAGGAAGACATCCTTTCACACAGGAGTGAAAGGCACTGCCGCATCCTTCTGAAGCCTTTCTTCTGCAGCTCCCATTCACAGAGTCACAGAAAGGTAGGGGTTAGAAGGGACCTTCAGAGGTCATGGGAGTCCAGCTCAAGTACCAGCAGAATGACAGAATTTTTCTAGGGGTGCAGATTTGCAATGTAAGGGATGAAACACAGAATCAAAAGACCCTCAGGATCATCAAGTCCAACCCAGAACCCTACTCTATGAGGTTCACTCCTAAACCACAGCCCCAAGCACCACATCCAAACTACCTTTAAACACATCCAGGCTTGGGGACTCCACCACCTCCCTGGGCAGCACATTCCACTGCCTGACTATGCTTGCTGGGAAACTTTTTTTTCCTACTGTCCAGTCTAACCTACCCAGTCACAGCTTGAGGCCATTTCCCTCTTGTTCTATCACTAATAACCTGTGAGAAGAAACCAGCACCAGCCTCTCCACAACCTCCTTTCAGGTAGTTGTAGAGAGCCAGGAGGTCTCCCCTCAGCCTCCTCTTTTCCAAACTAACCATCCCATGCTCCCTCAGTTGCTCCTCATCAGATTTATTCTCCATCCCCTTCACCAGTTTTGTTGCCCTCCTCTGCACTGGCTCCAGCACCTCCACATCTCTCTTGTGTTGAGGTGACCAAAACTTGGCCACAATACTCTAGGGGAGTACAGCTCACAACCAAGAACAGAGCCAAGGGAGAAGACAGTAGGGCATATATGGAGGCTTTAATGAAAGTGAGCAGTGTGGAACATGTGCTAGCAATTTTCTTAGTTAATAAGGCAGTTGAGTCCCATTTACCAATAAAGCTCACATCTACAGCATCTACAGGTCCTGCACACTCCATCCTAAGAATCATAGAATCAATTATGTCAGAAAAGACCTCAGAGATCATCAAGTCCAACCTATCACCCAACACCTCATGACTAACTAAACCATGGCTCCAAGTGCCACCACATCCAATCCCCTCTTGAACACCTCCAGGGATGGTGAATCCACCACCTCCCTGGGCAGCACATTCCAATGGCTAACAACTCACTGTGAAGAACTTTCTCCTCACCTCAATGCTAAACCTCCCCTGGTGCAGCTTGAGACTGTGTCCTCTTGTTCTGGTGCTGGTTGCCTGGGAGAAGAGACCAACCAGCCTCCCTTCAGGTAGTTGTAGAGAGCAAGAAGGTCTCCCCTGAGCCTCCTCTTCTCCAGGCTAAGCAACCCCAGCTCCCTCAGCCTCTCCTCGTAGGGCTTGTGCTTGAGGCCTCTATGTATGTGTGTGCTATGTATATGGAGTTACACCAGTGTACAGCAAGCACCTATCACTGCTTTTTGCCCTTTTACAAATACTCAGGGAACTTCAAGGTGCTGGACAAAAGTTGCAGCCAGGCAAACCTGGACCAGGCATAAGGGAAAGGTTCTTCTTCCCTCAGAGCGGTGCAGCTCTGAAACAGATTACCCAGAGAGGCTGTGGGATTTCCATTCTGCCTGCTAGGCTGTGCAGCCACCCAACAAGATCTGGACAGGCTGAGAGCTGGCTGCAGGCAAACCTCATGAAGTTCAATAAGGACAAGTGCAGGGTCCTGCACCTGGGGAGGAATAACAGCAGGAAACAGGACAGCTTAGGGGCTGCCCTGTTGGAAAGCAGCTCCACAGAGAAAGACCTTGGAGTGCTGGTGGGCAGCAAGTTCTCCAAGGGACAGCAATGTGCCCTTGTGGCCAAGAGAGACAATGGGATCCTGGGGTGCATCAGGAAAAGTGTCCAGCAGGTCTAGGGAGGTTCTTCTCCCCCTCTACTGTGAGTATAATACTGTGTCCAGTTTTGGGCTTCCCAGTTCAAGAGAGACAGAGACCTGCTGGAGAGAGTCCAAGGGAGAGCCACAAGGATGATTAGGAAACTTGAGCATCTCCCCTACAAAGAGAGACTGAGAGCTCTGGGGCTGTTTAGTCTGGGGAAGAGAAGGCTGAGAGGGGATCTGATCAGTGTCTATCAATAGCTGAGGGGTGTCAAGTGGAGAGGGGCAAGCTCTTTTTGGTGGTGCACAGGAATAAGACAAGGAACAATGGAGACAAACTTGAACACAGAAGATTTCACCTCACCATGAGGGGAAAGTTCTTTCCAGTGAGGGTGACAGAGCCCTGGAGCAGGCTGCCCAGAGAGGCTGTGGAGTTTCCTTCTCTGGAGACTTTCCAAGCCCACCTGGATGCATTCCTGTGTGGACTAACCTAAGAGATCCTGCTTTGGCTGGGGGGTTGGATCTCTGGTGGCCCCTTCCAACCTCGAATATACTGTGAGACTGTGTGATACTGTAATATTTTAACTGGTCAAGGCCCTGAGCAATCCAGCCTAGCTCAGAAGGTGGCCCTACAGTGAGCAGGGCATTGAACTAGAAGACTTCCAACTTAACTCCTTCTATGAGCAACGTTTCTCTCCAGCTTGTGCAGATTTACACCCAGTAAGACAGCTGGAGGGCATCACCACTCTTTAGGGAGCATCAAGTCGTGTTTATGCTTGTGAACACCAAAACAGTAATCCAACAAAATAGCTTCCTAGTCAAGTGCAAAACAAGATGCTGTGGAAGTGAGGCAGCAGAGCTGCAGAGAGGATAGGACATTTCTTTTGACAGCCCCAAGGGAGAGTTAGTCCTTGAGAAATCACTTTTCATCAGCCAGGTGCTGTCAAAGTGTTTTGCCCTCGTGGGGTGATGGAAGAGCCTTAGGTGCTCTCCAGTGGCAGCAGCAGAGCATTTTGCAGAGCCTGTGACAATTTCTTTCCACTTCAACAGGAGGGTAGGTACCAAGAGGAGCATAGCCAGCAGGTTAAGAGAGCTGATTCTCCCCATCTACTCTGCTCTGGTGAGACCCCACCTGGAGTACTGTGTCCAGTTCTGGAGCCCCTAGTACAGGAAGGATCTGGACATGCTGGAACACATCCAGAGAAGGGCCATGAGGATGATCAGAGGGCTGGAATACCTCTCCTGTGAAGACAGGCTGAGAGAGTTGGGTTTATGCAGTCTGGAGAACAGAAGGCTCCAAGGAGACCTTATTGTGGCCTTCCAGTATCTGAAGGGGGCTACAAGAAATCTGGGGAGGGACTTTTGAGGGTGTCAGGGAGTGATAGGGCTAGGGGCAAAGGAACAAAAAAAACAAATGGGTAGATTCAGATTGGATGTTAGGAAGAAGTTCTTCCCCATGAGGGTGGCGAGACACTGGAACAGGTTGCCCAAGGAGGTGATGGAAGCCTCATCCCTGGAGGTTTTAAAGGCCAGGCTGGATGTGGCTCTGGGCAACCTGATCTAGTGTGAAGTGTCCCTGCCTATGGCAGGGGGGGGTTGGAACTGGATGATCCTTGAGGTTCCTGCTAACTGTAACAATTCTGTGATTCTATGATCCATGGCAATAGCTTTTAATTCAGCAGTTGTGGCAGAGGAAATTAACAAGTGAAATCGTTGAACTCAGTAGAGGGCCTTTATTTATACTGTATTGTTTTGGTTTACTCTTGGTTTTGTCTTGTTTTGTCTTGTCTTGTCTTGTTTTGTCTTGTCTTGTCTTGTCTTGTCTTGTTTTATTTTGTTTTTGTTTTGTTTTGTTTTGTTTTGTTTTGTTTTGTTTTGTAGCTGGGGAGGGGTTTGGAGCACAGCCCTGTGAGGAGAGGCTGAGGGAGCTGGGGTTGCTTAGACTGGAGAAGTGGAGGCTCAGGGGAGACCTTCTTGCTGTCTACAACTACCTGAAGGGAGGTTATAGCCAGGTGGGAGCTGGTCTCTTCTCCCAAGCAATCAGCACCAGAACAAGAGGACACAGTCTCAAGCTGTGCCAGGGGAGGTTTAGGCTGGATGTTAGGAAGAAATTCTTCCCAGAAAGAGAGATTGGCCATTGGAATGTGCTGCCCAGGGAGGTGGTGGAGTCACCATTACTGGAGGTGTTTAGAGAAGAGACTGGATGGGGTGCTTGGTGCCATGGTTTAGTTGATGAGATGGTGTTGGGTGATAGGTTGGACTCCATGATCTCAAAGGTCTCTTCCAACATGGTTAATTCTATTCTAGTCTATTCTATTCCATTCCATTCCATTCCATTCCATTCCATTCCATTCCATTCCATTCCATTCCATTCCATTCCATTCCATTCCATTCCTGTCTGCTTGTCTTCATTCATTGTTTCTTTGGCCACAAAATGTCTAGTATTTCATAGCCCCTGGTATGCAAAGGGGATGCCCAAAATATTCTACCAGCAGATATTTAAGCCAGAAGACTTGTGATAGGTATTTCTTTATGTACAGGTATTTTGATGCTTTTAAAGAGGAAAGAAGCTAAGTGCTGAGAGGGAACTTAGCTTTCCTTCCCTTTAAAAACCCACCTAGCTTCAGAGCTTGAAAATGAGAAGCCCAAGTTGCCCCTGCAGCAAGCTGTCATGTAACATACTCACCCACATGGCTTCCAACCCCAAATCCCACACTGGTGTAGCTCCATATAAAATGTCCTGCCCTTTGCCAGGCATCTGTGCCTCACATGCTTCAGCAAACTGTTCAACGTGGGAAGATGTGGCAGGATAATTCTCTTGACTGCAGATCAACTGAATCATTACACTTACCTTTAAAATACAGCTGCTTCTGGGGATAAATATTGTGATTATTTAGCAGCTCAGGGCAATGTTAAGACAACCAAGGCATGCAGAATCCCTTCTCAGCTCACCATAAAAGGAGCAATTTGCTCAGAAGGTCTTCCTCCACCCCCCTGCCCCTTTCCTCAGTTGTATAGACTTGGGCATGCCACACATACATACTAAATGTATAATCTCTATCTTAGTGTACAGAGGGGGGAGGAAATGAAATGGAATTGAAGCTCCACCTTTATTTTGGGAAGAACAAAACTCCATGCACCAGGGCAAGGCTGAGAGACCACAAAGGACTCTGCTTTTGAAGGAAGGTGTGTGACAGCAGGATGCTTCTAAAAAATGGGAGGTTAGCTGAAAGTTTGGTGACAGAGAGGCTTTTATTCATCTCTTCTGGATAGAAAAAACCAAGATTGTGCACTTAATATCAAAGCCATCTTCAAACTAAGGACTGATACAAACAGAATCACCAAGGTTGGAAGAGATCCCAAAGATCATCAAGTCCAACCCGCCACCACAGACCTCATGACTAAACCATGGCACCAAGGGCCACATCCAATCCCCTCTTGAACACCTCCAGGGATGGTGACTCCACCACCTCCCTGGGCAGCACATTCCAATGGCCAGTCTCTCTTTCTGGGAGAACTTCCTCCTAACATTCAGCCTAAACCTCCCCTGGTGCAGCTTGAGACTGTGTCCTCTTGTTCTGGTGCTGGTTGCCTGGGAGAAGAGACCAAGCCCTTCCTGGCTACAACCTCCCTTCAGGTAGTTGTAGACAGCAAATGTCCCAGGGAGCAGGAAAACCACAGAGCAGAATGCAGAGCATTAACAAGTCAGCTTTAAGCATAAAATCAACCTGATTGATAAGCAGAGAAGAGAAAAAGTCCTTAGAAATGTTATTCTGTCACCTTCAGATCCTGTCACACTAACTAATGATGAATGAGGTATCAGTGGTTCATACCTGTAATTTACCAGCACTGTTCTTGCTCTTTCAAATATCACAGTACATTAGAGGTTGGAAGGGACCTCCAGAGATCATCCAGTCCAGCCCCCCTGCTAAAGCAGGATCACTTAGGGTGGTCCACACAGGAATGCATCCAAGAGGGTTATGAAAGTCTCCAGAGAAGGAGACTCCACAACCTCTCTGGGCAGCATGGTTTCCAAAAGCCAATTTGATGTCCCCACACCCCTAAGCAAAGAAAGAACAGCAAAGTTTATGTACAGTTCTGCATACCAGGGCCCAGATCCTGTACAAAATATCAAGAGCTCTTGCTTTCAATTGACTCCCAAGTGTGTGGGAGGCACTTGTTATGTGTTCCTGCTCCCTCTAAGCCAACAGCAGCCAAATAGAATAGAACAGAATTAACCAGGTTGGAAAAGACCTTTGAGAGCATCGAGTCCAACCTATCACCCAACACCATCTAATCAACTAAACCATGGCACCAAGTACCCTGTCCAGTCTCCTCCTAAACACCTCCAGGGATGGTGACTCCACCACCTCCCTGGGCAGCACGTTCCAATGGCCAATCTCTCTTTCTGGGAAGAGCTTCTTCCTAACATTGAGCCAGCAGCAGTCACTGCAAAGTACGTGGCAGCCCTGCAAGATCAGGCTGTGGCACCAGGAGAGTTAAGTTGGAACACAAGCTCTATGAGGAGAGACTGAGGGAGCTGGGGTTGCTTAGCCTGGAGAGGAGGAGACTCAGGGGGGACCGTATTGCTCTCTACAACTACCTGAAGGGAGGTTGTAGACAGGCGGAGGTTGGTCTCTTCTCCCAGGCAACCAGCACCAGAACAAGAGGACACAGTCTCAGGCTGTGCCAGGGAAGGTTTAGGTTAGATGTTAGGAAGAAGTTCTATACAGAGAGAGTGATTGCCCATTGGAATGTACTGCCTGGGGAGGTGGTGGAGTCACCATCATTGGAGGTTTTCAGGAGAAGACTTGATGGGGTGCTTGGTGCCATGGGTTAGTTGTTTAGGTGGGTTGGATTGGTTGAGGGGTTGGACACAATGATCTTGAAGGTCTCTTCCAACCTGGTTGTTTATTATTATTATTATTGTTATATTATTATTATTATTATTATTATTATTATTATTATTATTATTATTATTATTATTATTATTATTATTATTATTATTATTATTATTTTCTGTGTCTCCTGTACAGCAAGAAAATTCCCAGCCCTAGACTTCCAGCTTCAGCAGAATTTTCTCATGAGTTTCACTTCCTTTGCTGCAGGGAAAACTGGAAGATCTCCTCCTCTATGTGGCTGTGTTACCACAGGTTGTAGATTCAACGTAGATTCACAGATTCAATCATTTTAAGGCCAGAACACATCCCTGATTACAAATCTGATTAATTTATAATTGGGTTTTTTTCTGTAATACTGGTCACAGAAACAGTCCTCCTTGAACTGTGCAGCTGTGATTTGCAGTGGAATATACTCTCTAGGCTTTAACCTCTTCTAACCTTAAAGTCATAGCCCTTAAATGAAATATCAAGGGATAAATTAAACTTGCAGTTGAACAGCTCCCTTAGCTGTTAGTCTAAATGTAGTGCCACCACCTGTACCATTCTGGATCTCCCAGAGTTTCCCTAGATTTCTCTAGCTCACATTAATGTCAAGTCTGGGCTAACTGTGATGGAATTGCAAAACTTTCCAGCCTAAAACATGAGGAGAGGCTGAGGGAGCTGGGGTTGTTTATCCTGGAGAAGAGGAGGCTCAGGGGAGACCTTCTTGCTGTCTACAGCTTCCTGAAAGGCAGCTGTAGCCAGGTAGGGGTTGGTCTCTTCTCTCAGGCAACCAACAACAGGACACAGTCTCAAGCTGCACCAGGAGAAATTTAGGCTGGAGGTGAGGAGAAAGTTCTTCCCAGAAAGAGAGACTGGCCATTGGAATGTGCTGCCTGGGGAGGTGGTGGAGTCACCATCCCTGGAGGTGTTCAAAAAAGGCTTGGATGTGGCACTTGGAGCCATGGTTTAGTTGTCATGAGGCATTAGGTATTAAGTAATAGGTTGGACTTGATCTCTGAGGTCTTTTCCAGCCTGGTTGATTCTATGATTCTGTGAGTCCCAGGTACATGATCATTCCTGTAGCTCTTGCCCATTGGAATGTGCTGCCCAGGGAGGTGGTGGAGTCACCATCAATGGAGGTGTTCAGAAGGAGACTTGATGGGGTGCTGGGTGCCATGGTTTAGTTGATTAGGTGGCTTGGATTAGTTGATAGGTTGGACACGATGATCTTGAAAGTCTCTTCCAACCTGGTCTATTCTATTCTATTCTATTCCATTCCATTCCATTCCATTCCATTCCATTCCATTCCATTCCATTCCATTCCATTCCATTCCATTCCATTCCATTCCATTCCATTCTTCTTTTAGTCCCTTCCCATCTCACCTGACAAAAGAAACCTCAGTGAAATTGTGGACTGCTTGCACTGGGCAGTGCAGAGTTTCCAGTTCCTGCTCTCAGTAAGTTTAAGCTAAGGAATGAGAAAGGACCAGGAACTAACTTTGCATGGAATAGAAAAGGGGAAATCATTAAAAAGTACACTCAGCAATCACACAGAATTCATTAGTTAATGCTGTAGCCGTTGTGACTGCATAAAATCACTTTCTGAAGGCAAGTAGAGTTTTATTACAGGATAGATTTCACCCCCTCAGTAATTATGTTAAGGTGGTTGTAAAGGATAAAGCTGCCACTACAGTGGTATTTAGAGTTGAAAATTGCCTGTGGTATTAAACTTAACTCCTTAAAAATACACAGGCAACATGCAGCAATTCCTGTGGTATCCACATCCTTTCTGAGTCTTTAATCAGAGATCAGAGGAAAAGTTAATTTTTACCATACTGATCCTGTTTTGATGCATCACTTGGAATGATGGAATTTACCATTGAACAGCTAAAAATCAGGGGAGGGGAGGGGAGGGGAGGGGAAGGGAGGGAAAGGAAGGGAAGGGAAGGGAAGGGAAGGGAAGGGAAGGGAAGGGAAGGGAAGGGAAGGGAAGGGAAGGGAAGGGAAGGGAAGGGAAGGGAAGGGAAGGGAAGGGAAGGGAAGGGAAGGGAAGGGAAGGGAAGGGAAGGGAAGGGAAGGGAAGGGAAGGGAAGGGAAGGGAAGGGAAGGGAAGGGAAGGGAAGGGAAGGGAAGGGAAGGGAAGGGAAGGGAAGGGAAGGGAAGGGAAGGGAAGGGAAGGGAAGGGAAGGGAAGGGAAGGGAAGGGAAGGGAAGGGAGGGGAGGGGAGGGGAGGGGAGGGGAGGGGAGAAGGGAAGGGAAGGGAAGGGAAGGGAAGGGAAGGGAAGGGACGGGAAGGGAAGGGAAGGGAAGGGAAGGGAAGGGAAGGGAAGGGAAGGGAAGGGAAGGGAAGGGAAGGGAAGGGAAGGGAAGGGAAGGGAAGGGAAGGGAAGGGAAGGGAAGGGAAGGGAAGGGAAGGGAAGGGAAGGGAAGGGAAGGGAAGGGAAGGGAAGGGAAGGGAAGGGAAGGGAGGGGAGGGGAGGGGAGAGGAGAGGAGAAGAGAAGAGAAGAGAAGAGAAGAGAAGAGAAGAGAAGAGAAGAGAAGAGAAGAGAAGAGAAGAGAAGAGAAGAGAAGAGAAGAGAAGAGAAGAGAAGAGAAGAGAAGAGAAGAGAAGAGAAGAGAAGAGAAGAGAAGAGAAGAGAAGAGAAGAGAAGAGAAGAGGAGAACAGAAAGGAAAAGAAAGGAGAAACCACCAAGACAGGCTGCTTCCAGCGACTGAAGCCGGACTAATTGTATTTCAAGTATCTTGCACATTTTTTTATTCCCGGTGTTTGTTTGCTTTCGGGGCTTTCCCCAGCTTGGACAGCGGAAACACATTCATCTGTTTCTTTTTTGGCTTACAGTCGGTTTCACTTTCAGATTCTCATGTTTCACACTCCAGCCTTCAGGTTCCAAGCCCTGCAAGGGAATACTTACTTCATTTAAACAAACAAACCAAAACAAAACAAAGAACCTGCGGCCGCCGGGCGCGCACATAACTTGGCCATTGGTCTGCGGTTCAAAGGCAAAGCGTCATCCCTCGACGTCCCCCTCAAGCACCTTCAAGACGTTCCTCTGGGATTCGCAAATAAAAGAATGAAATAGGAGCGACGACGAACGAAGGAGCCAGCTGAAAAGGAAAGAAGAGTCAGAGCGTTTTGCAGCCTCCTGGGAGTCACACCAATGAAATACCATTACACAGCACCGATATCATGATAACGGCGTGTCACGTCAATGATGAGGCGCCGGGACACCCCGGGCACCGTGACCTGCGCCAGAGGGGCTCCCAAGGCAAACGCAGGGCCCGCGACGTTGCCACCCGTGGTGGGGCTGGGAGCAGGGCTGCCCCCTCCCGTAAGGTTGCCGGGAGCGGGGAACAGAGGGCGGCGGCCGTCCCGGCAGAGCAGGTCCCCCGCAGCGGCGGCGGCTCCGCATAGGGCTGCGGAGAGCGGCGTTCCCGGGGCCGCCGGGGCAAGAACCGTACACCGGAGATGTTATTTCATCCTTTAGGCTTTTAAAAACGGGCGAAGAGGCTCAGCAAAAGAAGGGGAGAGAGCGCGAAATGTATTTCTTATTTTATTTTTTAATTTTATTTTTTTCCTTCTTTTTTTTTTTTTTTCCTTTTTTCCCCCTCCTTTTTTCCGGAGGGAGGGTGGTATTTAACATATGGCACTCGGTAATCGCTACACGGAGGCTGTTAAAACATCTGCTGCCTCCAAACGCAGGCGGCAGCGCCCGTAGGCACAGGGACAAGAGAAGGGGCAGATAGGGCACACTGGCTGGTTTCCGCGGACGCGGATCTCCCACCGGCCGCCCCGGCTGCCTCCCCGCCGGCTGCGTTTCACAGAACCGGCGTTTCCCCGTTAGAAACGGGGGTTACCGCGTATCTAACACCCATCGCGCCGGGAAAGGGGGGGTGCTTTTTGGTTTGTGGTTTTACTGTTCACGACGTCGCTGCGGATCGACGGCACCTCCGCGTGCAGAGCTGGCATGCTTCCATTCATTGATTTTGGGGGTTGGTTTTGTTTTCGTTTTGTGTTTCGTTTTGTTCTGTGGGTTGTTTGGGGTTTTTTCCTGACGGGAGTTCCCCCCCGCTCCAAGAAGGTGGCGGGGAGAGGCTGCAGCCCTCCCGCGGGGCCCTTGGCTGCTCCCTCGGCAGCTGCCCCATCGCGGGGAGCGGGGGGCCCCCGCATCCCTCCCACGGTCTCCGCGGCTCCCCGCCGCCGGCAGCCGCGCCGTGCCCCAGACATCACCCCACTTCGGAAAGTCGGTGCCGGACAATTAGGACACCCGTTGTCCTCCCCCCCGAAACCCACATAAATCACAATCGCTGCATTGTCGGGCTACAAAGCCAGACGGGAGCGCTTATGAATTTAAGTTTGGAGAAGGAAAACGTGCGCTGACACAACACGCTCCCTGTTCACAGGAGTAGCCAGGAAGGGGAAATGAATGGTGAAAGTTAAAGAGCCTTTCATTGCGGAGCACGCCGCAACGCAGCGGGTCACCGCTCGCCGCCCTCGACGTACGGCGGGGGGTGCCCCCTCCTTGCTCCCTTCCTTCGCCCTCCTAAAACGCCAGCCTTGCCGGGCAAAGCTCTGCCTAAATCCGCCTACGGCGGGCTCGGCCCCGGTAAGCTCCCGCCTGGGCGGGGAGGGGGGCCGGGGAGGAAGGGAGGCGAGGGGCCACACACAGTGGCCGGCAGCTCCCGAACCACGCCGCGACCGCCACTTGGTTTCGGCTGTGGCAGGGAGGTGCGCGCTCCGTTGATGGGACGAGGGGGGCGCGGAAATGATTTTCCGACAAATGCTGCTGGTAGTCCGTGGAGGCTAGAGGGCTCGGCTGTCCCTGCCACGCTCTGCGTTACTGGGGGACGGGAGGGAAAGGGAGTCCTGCTGGCTTTTTGGTGGCTAGGCAGCCGTTCGCTCCGACGGGGCGCGTTAGGTGCGGAGCTGTCCCAGCCGGTTTTTGCAAGGGAACCCTTGCCGCTGGACGCCGGAGAGATGCAACCCACGACAAAGCCGATCTCATCCCTCCCATCCGTTTTGATACGGAGGGGCTAGAGCTGGCGTGGGAGCGCGTGCGCTTGACCACTCGCGGGCAACGGCAGCCGGTCGCCCGCCTTCCTTGGTACCAGCAGGACCCGTACGGCTCCCGAGACCGGCGCTGAGGTTAGGTGAGGGGGATCCAGTTCGCCCCCTTCCCTCCTGGGTTGCTTTCGATGCGGGCAGCATGCGTCCTTAAAATATAATCTGCCCGGTAACAATCAGCGCGCAGCGGCAAGAGCCCCAGAGCTATTGGCTATGCAAATAGAGGGAGGGGAAGCGGCGCCCCAAACTCCCCAGTCACACTTTTAAGGCGGTATTTCTTTCCTCCCCCTACCCCCGCCGCCCGGCGCACCTCCGCGGCGCCTGGGGTTGGGGGGGGGTGGGGTGGGCGGGTCGGCAGGAGGCTTCGGGGATAGTGCTCCTCGCATCCCCCTGCGGGGCCGCCTCCTCGCCGCGGCTGCCCGGTTAGCTCATCCCCGGGCAGCTTCTTTCCCCGCTCGGGAGCCTCTTGCTCTGCCGTAGCAGGCAACGGCAGAGACTTCGCAAAGTTGACACATTTTGCAGGCGGGGAGCAACTGCGACGCCGGTGGAGGGCGAGAAGGGTGGAAGTCACCTAGTGCGGGATGTAACTCTTTTCCCCCTCCCCCCCCCAACCCCAGCCAACCTCTCTACCTCCCCCGCTGCATTTCCTAGAAAGTTTTATCAGTGTGGTCGTGCAGTGCTAAAACGGTTCGCCTGCTAGAAGCGCTGCCGGATGAAGTAAAGAGTGGTGATTATTGTTAGATTTGCACCCCGAAAACGCGGCGGAACCCCACCCCCACCCCGCAACGAGGTTTGAAGTCTTTTTCGGGTTTGGTGTTAACGCTGCAGTTAGCAGGGAGCTCCGTCACTCTCCGGGGGCAGATGAAGGGGGTGCCGGACAGGGGAGTGGGTCAAGGGCTTGCGGGGCGTGGATCTGGCAGCCCACTAAACCGGAACATTGCATCCTTCGCCCCCGTCGGTTCGGTGGGTACCGGTGGAGGCTTAGTTCCTTGCAATACGAAAAGGGGTCTGAGCTAAGCTCCGATGGGTTCTTGGAGGAGGAAAGTGCGGAGCGCATTTCATTTGGTAGCTGGAAGGAAGCAAAAGAGAAGCTGTCATTTGTGTGTGTCCCTATACGAGGGCCTCCTGGTTCCTTGTTAGCTTATAGAGGGGAAGGGAAAAAAAAAAAAGCGCGTTTGATGTTACGTCTGACCAGCTGCTGTTCTCCATAATAACAAGAGAGAGAGAGAGAGAACTGCCTGCCCTGGCGAGTTGCGTCACTTTGCTTCAACTTTAGGCTAGAAATCAGAGAGGAGAGAGGAGTTTTCAAGCGAGGCAGGAGCGAGCTGGAAAGCCCTGCCGTCTTCTTCCCACCCACCTACCCCTCCTCCTTTGCCCCTCTCCTTTCCCCACCCCCTTCCCCCCCACCTCCGAAAGAAAAAAAAAAAAAAAAAGAAGAAGAAGAAGGAAAAAAAAAAAAGAAACCACTTTTCCATCAGAGAAAGAGGGAGATCTCTTTGGAAACATGGAGCTGCTGTGCTGTGAGGTGGATCCCATGAGGAGAGCTCTGCCCGACCCAAACTTGCTCTACGATGACCGCGTTTTGCACAACTTACTAACCATAGAGGAGAGGTATCTGCCCCAGTGCTCCTACTTCAAGTGCGTCCAGAAGGACATCCAGCCCTTCATGAGAAGGATGGTGGCCACTTGGATGCTGGAGGTTTGTGTCCCGGCGCCTTTCCCTGGCCCCTTAAGAGCGATGACGGTCGGCGCGGGGGGATATCAGGGCGGCCGCCTGCGGGGTCCCTGCCGCGGGCAGCCCCTCCGCTTTGCCTCGAACCCCCCCACCATGCAGCCTTTCGCCCCTCCGGTCGCGGTGGGGGTTCTGCTTGTCCGTCCCCCTCCCCCGTCCTGAGCTCACCCGGTGCGGTGGGGGAAGGGGCGCCGGGGAGCAGCAACAACCCGCGGGGGAAGCCACGGTTCCTGGGGGGCTGCTGCAAAGCGGGGTGCCGGGGAATGGGGTGTGGAGCTGGAAAAGTAATTTGCAATTAAAAAGTAAAGAAAAGCCGCCTCCGGCTGCGGGCGGCCGGGAGCGCCTGAGATTGAGGCTTTTCTGGGAGAAGGGAGCTGTGCCCGGGGCATGGTGAGGGGCAGGGTTGCCCGGTGACCCCCGCATTTTGCCCAGGGAGGGTTTCATGCCCACGTATGCAGTGGGGAGGACGAGCCTTTTTTTCGCCATGTTGCGTTGCTTGCAACTCGGTTCGGAGGCGCCGTGCCCGTCTTCCCCCTTCCACTGCAAGAAGGGGCTTGGAAATGCCCCTTGCCACTGCCCCCCCTGGTTTCTCCGGCCTGGCGGGGGACTACCGGGGGGCCCGAGTGTGCGGCGAACCTCCGCTTCGTCTCGGTAACTTCAGGCGGAGCGGCCAAGGGCCCAGATCCCTGCAGAGTCGCCTGCCTTGCTCCCGGCCCCACCACCCATCATTTGCCCCTTCGGATCTCCCTCTGGGGGGACCGTAGCCGGACCAAACCCCGCGGGTTGGAAAGCGCAGGCTCCCTGCTTAGTTTTCATGTGCGATTTGTGCATTTTCTCCTCGGCTCCGATTTTTGGTAAATTTTTGAAATAATTTTTTTTTCGTTCGCTGTTGCTGAAGGGCTCCAAGACTGCTCGGGCTCTCCCCACCCCACCTCACCCTTGCTGTCTCCCGTCCTCCACCCCGCCAACGTTGTATCGGGGGGCTCGGGGCCGGGGAACACCCCCCGGGGGAATTTTTGCAATTGTCGGAAAAGATAGGGGACCGACCCGGCATGCCACCGGCACCGAAATCAGGACCTCCGGGGGAGTTTTAATATTTTTTATCGATTTTTTGAAAATATGACGAAATCAAAGAGGGGGAAAAAAAAAATGGGTCGCAAAAAAAAAAAAAAAAAAGAAGTCGGAGGCTGCTCTCTTGCTGCTGGATTGGGCTTTTCGGCTCTCCCACACAGTGTCTTGAATTCATTTCTTACTGAATGAACTAAAGGAATGTGAAAGCCGATTGACAGCCTTCCCAGGCTCTCCAGAGATCTCCCCCTCCCCCAAAATTTAGCTCCCCGGGAAACAAAAATAGCAGGAGACAGGGCAGGGAGGCAGTGGTCTGGTTTCGTGTGATCACTCATTGATGTTTTTCCTTCTTGTCTCTTTCTATCTGTCGTGTCCCCCACACCGAACCCCCTCACCCACTCCTCTCACCGCCCCGTCCTCCCCTCCCCACCGCTCCTCCGCTCGCAGGTCTGTGAAGAGCAGAAGTGCGAAGAAGAAGTTTTTCCTCTGGCCATGAATTACTTGGACAGATTCTTAGCTGTGGTGCCCACTCGAAAGTGCCATCTGCAGCTGCTGGGGGCGGTGTGCATGTTCCTGGCCTCCAAGCTGAAAGAGACAATCCCCCTCACAGCTGAGAAGCTGTGCATATATACGGACAATTCCATCAGACCCCAAGAGCTGCTGGTAAGCAGCAGCAGCCCACCCCGCCACCTTCTCTCCGCTGGCTGCCTTCTCCTTCCCCTCCTTCCCTGGGTCGGGCTCCTCTCACGCCGGCGTTCAGCCGCGCTCCGTGCCTCATTCACAGCGCAGCGCTGCCGGTGGGACCCCGCAGGGGATGTGGTGCTTGGGGTCGTCCCGTGTCCCCGTTCCCAAGCCCCTGCCCCCAGCCGCGTGTGTGCCCGTGGCCTGCCCGCCCGCTTCCCCGTGGGTCTGGGTCTGGGTCTCCCCGCGGGGGGACCTCGTCGGGAGGGAGGGAGGGGCTGCGCGCACGTGCGCGGGGTGGGCGCCGTGGGCCGGCGGCGCCACCTGGCGGCAGACACGCGGTGCCGGGCATGACTTCACCCTTGGAAGGGCTGACGGGCGGCCCTGGCGGAGGCGGGGGAGCCCCTCAAGGGGGGCAGCCGCCGCAGGGGGAGCCGCAAGCTGCACAGCAGCCTGGTTTAGTGGAAGGTGACTCTGCCCATGGCACGGGGGTTGGAGCTAGGTGATCTTTTAAGGTCCGTTCTGACCCCATCCATGCTATGATTCTATCTGGGCAGCCCTCCCGTGGGGTGAGCTGCTGTCGGTGCCCAGCAGAACCCCAGGACGGGGTGGGTTCTTCACCCGGGGTGACTTTAACTGTCGAGAGCTCAGGTGCCAACGGGGAAAGGTTTAGGTGTGTAAATTGGGAAGCTGTGGCTTGGTCCCCGTGGCTTTTGCGAACGTGATTCCCCACCGAGGCAGGTGGCAGGATGAAAATCCAGCTTGGTTAGTTACAGCCCTGTGAGGAAAAAGCCGTGTTGAGGTGCTTGTGGGGAGAGTTCACTGTAGACCCAGCAGAAGCAGAAACGAGAAGAACCGAGGTTGTTGGGAGGGAATAATGAGCGTTTGCAAGGCAAATCGTGGTGCAGCGTGCTAGACACGTGTTCAAGCCTCTCACATGCATGACCAGCCAGGTTGCTTAGTTCTTCTCCCGGTTCCTGGCAAATGCCCATAGCCAGCTGAATCCCAGGAGAGCTTTTCCTGTGAATCACTGGGTGAAGGCAGTGGGAATTCCCCCTGGGAGGGACTGGGAGCTCGTGCCTCTGCAGAGTGAGGAGCTTTGCACTGCAAAAGCCTGCCGTGGCTGTTGCGGACCTGAGGTGTCCCACCGGTGGCACGGGCTTGTTGGGGAGGTTCTGTGGTGGCCCTCACATGAGAGCACCTGGAGCGGTGTGAGCACGTGTCTGAAGTGCTTCCCTGTGTTCAGACCTCTAGATTAAAAGGGCTTTTGTGTGCCAAAATCTGTCCCATTAGTGGCAGAAGTCCTCAGCTTCTTGGTTACCTTAAAGGTTATTACCGTCGAACGTTTTACAGGTTTTCTTGAGAGAGAAAACAAACAAACAAAACTCCCCAAACCTAATTTTACACAGATGAATGTGAGATTAGTTTTTTTTTCAAGCTATAGAGGACTGTGTCATAATCCAGCAGGAATGTCTGTAGGAAAGCAGCTTGCTGTTGGAGCGGGCATCTATTCAGAGGAACGACTGCAGAAATGGCATTGTGGGGTCCATGTTTATGGTTTCTCAGCAACGCTGGTTGACGTCTCCTCGGCTGCAAAATTAAAGGACTGCTTTTTTTCTTCTTCTTCTTCTTTCCTCCCCCCCCCCCCCTTTTTCCTTTTTTTTCTTTGGACTTGCCTGCTCTACAAACTTAGCTGGGGCTCCCCCCCTACACACACCACACACCACCACGCTGGGTTCCGGCAGGCTCACGCATCATCAAGACTGAAGAATCAAGTGCATGGAATTTAGTTAAGAGCTAATAGCTGATGTATAAAGACAGGAAGGAGTCCAGAGCCTGAGCTTTGTTCGCTCTGTGGGGCGCTGTAAGGTGTTCAGAAGTTGCTTTAAATGGTGAAGCCTGCAGGTTTAGCCCTGCTTTGAACCCCGTGGCTGGGATCTTGTTGGTTAGGTACCGTTCCTCTATGTAATCACATGGCAGGGAATGGCCGGTGGCTACGTACGTACCAAAGCTTTCCTCTGATTTCACTGGGAGTTTTTGGGCATGCAAAGAATGTGGGAATGGATCCTACATGATTTATTGGCAGATAATTTACACAGGCTACTCCTTGGCTGTGTTGTGTGCATTTCCTTTCTGCAAGGGCTGTGTTGGAGTAGTTTGAAGCGCCATCAGATTTGTCTGCCGGAGCTTTTGAATACAGTTTTGGGAGGGAATGCCATCAAGCTAACCTTCTCAGTTTTGAATTGAAGAACAAAAACATTTATCTGGGTTATTTTCATGGCATGGTTATCCCTAGGGCTTTAAAAGGTTATAAAGTAAGGCCCGTAGCCATTTAAAAGGAGTTACTAGGAAAGGACCACAGTGACCTTGGCAATATCTAATTGCAGGCTGAACTTTCTGGGTGGGCATTCAGCACTGGACACAGAAAAAGTAAAAATCTTGGCAGGAGCTGCCAGGTCTCATTATTTTCAGTAGAGCTTGACATTTCCAGTGTTCAAAAAAAAAAGGGGGGGAAGAAAAAAGTCAACAACTTCAAAGCAGTGAGGACATATGGGGGGGGAGCCTGGAAAAAAAGGTTTGAGCCGAACTGATTCAGCAGCGATCTAATTGCAGAAATAAGTGAAGTGGGGTCTGGTTTTCCCTTTTCAGGTTTGCTTATAGCTTTTCTTCTTCCCTCTCCATCCCCTCCATGCAGGAATGGGAGCTGGTGGTGTTGGGGAAGTTGAAGTGGAACCTTGCAGCCGTCACTCCGCACGACTTCATCGAACACATCCTAAGGAAGCTGCCCCTACCTAAAGACAAGTTGCTTTTGATCCGGAAGCATGCACAAACCTTCATTGCCCTTTGTGCTACAGGTAGGCCAGGGGGCTCTGGGTGTGCCTGCTGCTTGCCATGTGGTTGAAAGAGCAGAGTAGTGCTACAAAGCCTTTGCATCCCCGTAGGTGGAGCAGGTTGCCCAGGGAGGTGGTTGGGGCCCCATCCCTGGCGATACTCCTGGAGATGTTGGCCAAGAGAGCCGGTGGCATCGCGTGGTACATGAAGAAAAGTGTGGCCAGCAGGTCTAGGGAGGTGGTTCTCCCCCTCTACTCTGCCCTGCTGAGACCACACCTGCAATACTGCACCCAGTTTTGGGCTCCCCTGTTCAGGAGAGACAGAGACTTGCTGGAGAGGATCCAGCAGAGAGCCATGAGGATGATTAGGGGACTTGAGCATCTTCCCTGTGAAGAGAGACTCAGAGCCCTGGGGCTGTTTAGTCTTGAGAAGACTGAGAGGGGAGCTGATCAATGGCTAAACATCTGAGGGGTGGGTGTCAAGTGGAGGGGGTCAAGCTCTTTTCTGTGATGCACAGTAAAAAGACAAGGAAAAATGGATACAAACTGGAACACAGAAGGCTTCACTTCAACATGAGGAGAAACTTCTTTACAATGAGGGTGACAGAGCCCTGGAGCAGGCTGCCCAGAGAGGTTATGGAGTCTCCTTCTCTGAAGACTTCCCAAACCCACCTGGATGCATTCCTGTGTGGACTACCCTGGGTGATCCTGCTTTGGCAAGGGGGTTGGACTGGATGATCCCTGGAGATCCCTTCCAACCTCTAATATACTGTGATATTCAAAGTGAGGCTCAGCAGGGCTCTGGGCAGCCTGATCTAGCTGAGGATGCCCCTGGCACCTGCAGAAGGGGTTGAACTGGACGACCTTGGGAGGTCCCTTCCAACCCAGACCATTCTATAGTTCTTGCAATTGGGAACTTGCAGTCCTGCTTCTAAGGCATGCTGTGCTTCTGCAGTGAAGTCAGTAAGAGTGAGTTAGGCTGATTGATTTTCTACTTTGCCCCTTCCACTGTTTTTTTTTTCAAGGGTCACAGATTGTTTGTAAGGATGATGTGGCCAAAGTACCGTTGTGGCACATTAGCCCAAAATGCATTGACCCAGTGCATTAGATTGATGTGTTTGTACATTTTGCATTAGCTGGAGGCTGTCCAGGTGAGAGGTAGAATCTGTGTTTCGAAGTGTATGTGATAATGCCACGTTACTGCAGCACAGAGAAGGACACTTTAAAAAGCAACCACTTAACAAAACCCCAACAGCTGGATTCTTTCTCTTAACTTCCAGAAAACAGTGAAACTACTTTTTTGGAGAGGGAATTGTTTGTTATACTGCCCTTTTGTTGTATGTTCAGCTGAGTGCAGTGTCTGAAGACTGAGATGAGAATATTTTCTTCTGTTGAAGAGAAGCTGATCCCCAAGGATCAGTGCTGGGCCCCATGCTCTTTGATATCTTTATTGATGGTCTGGATGAAGGGATTGAGTCCATCATCAGTAAGGTTGCAGATGCCAGCAGGCTGGGGGCAGGTGTTGATCTGTTAGAGGGTAGGAGAGCTCTGCAGAGGGACCTCGACAGGCTGGAGAGATGGGCAGAGTCCAAGGGCAGGAGATTGAACACATCCAAGTGCCAGGTTCTACACATTGGCCACAGCAACCCCATGCAGTGCTACAGTCTGGGGTCAGAGTGGCTGGAGAGCAGCCAGGCAGAAAGGGACCTGGGGGTACTGGGTGATAGTAGGCTGAACATGAGCCAGCAGAGTGCCCAGGTGGCCAAGAAGGCCAATGGCATCCTGGCCTGCATCAGGAACAGTATGGCCAGCAGGAGCAGGGAGGTCATTCTGCCCCTGTACTCAGCACTGGTTAGGCCACACCTTGAGTCCTGTGTCCAGTTCCGGGCCCCTCAGTTTAGGAAAGATGTTGAGTTGCTGGAAGGTGTCCAGAGAAGGGCAACAAAGCTGGGGAGGGGTTTGGAGCACAGCCCTGTGAGGAGAGGCTGAGGGAGCTGGGGTTGCTTAGCCTGGAGAAGAGGAGGCTCAGGGGAGACCTTGTTGCTGTCTACAACTCCCTGAAGGGAGGTTGTAGCCAGGTGGGGGTTGGTCTCTTCTCCCAGGCAACCAGCCCCAGAACAAGAGGACACAGTCTCAATCTGTGCCAGGGGAGGTTTAGGCTGGATGTTAGGAAGAAGTACTTCCCAGCAAGAGAGATTGGCCATTGGAATGTGCTGCCCAGGAAGGTGATGGAGTCACCATCACTGGAGGTGTTTAGGAAGAGCCTGGATGGGGTGCTTGGTGCCATGGTTTAGTTGCTTGGATGGTATTGGGTGACAGGTTCGACCTGATCTCAAAGGTCTCTTCCAACCTGGTTAATTCTATTCTATTCTAATTTATACTTTGCTGCAAAAAACAGTTGTTGGTTGTGGGGTTTTGTTTTGGTTTTGTCTGGGATTCTTTTTTCCCTAGTGACTCTCAGAAAGTCACTGTCCTCTAAATTCCATCTAAAGGATTAGTAATCATTGATCACTTCTTAGAAGCTAACTCTGGAACAGAGAAGCAGCATGCAGTGTTTTTTTACAGGGCTGTTGTGAAGTAGTATATGGCTCAGTGGTGGAGTTCACTATGGCTTGATGCATCTCTAGGACCTGTTCTGCTTGTGCTTTTGCAGAGGGGAAAGGAAGACACGGTGCAGGTTTTGGGTATGAGTGTCTGCTTCTGTGCCTGCTTCTCAACATTTGAGATGTTGTGGCAGCTTTTGCAATGTAAGGCAGTTTTTGCTATCTCACTCAGAATGATTCAGCTTTGCAACTTGTGGTCTGTAATCCTTTGCTCTTGAAGTTTTCCATACAACCAAACCATTGCAAGGCTGGGTGCCATGAAGGAGTTTCCAAAGTCCATGGCTTCCTTTCACCCCATGAGTTTTTTGATGGTTAGCTCCATGCTTTACTAGTCTGTTTACTGAGACCCTAAACAGCATCCCCTTTCCAACCCTTAGCCCACTTCTCCCCTGTGCTTCCCTCCTGTGGTCTGTTTGTCAGGCTGTTTGTCTCCAGTGCATGATTCCAAGTCCTTTACGTAGAGTTTCAAAAAGGCAGCAAATCAGAGTTTTGTTTTCTTGTTAAGACACAATTGATGGCTTATGGAGCTTCCTGAAAGTCAGGGCACCATGGTGCTGGCTGTAGATACTCTTCTCTTCTCATCCTCTTTCCACAAAGCATTGAGCTGGCATTTAGTCCTGAGGAGGACCCACAGTCACTCGCAGCTTAAAAAGCAGAGCTCCTATCCAAGCCCTCATTCCCACTGTTCTACCTCTGCCACAGTTCACTAGCAAGCTCCTACCACCATTGGCCTCACACAAATGTGGTTGTTACTTCATTTCCCTTTCACTGCCACCCTTCTCAAAGTCATTCTCACCATCCTCAGTGAAAAATAAAGAAGTCCCTTCTCATCAGACTTCCTTCCAGGTCAGGCTGTCATTTCCTTTTCTTCTCCCTGTTGGTTTCAG
This sequence comes from Dryobates pubescens, assembly GCF_014839835.1. NCBI lineage: Eukaryota > Metazoa > Chordata > Aves > Piciformes > Picidae > Dryobates > Dryobates pubescens. The sequence continues at coordinate 134,283,739 of NC_071657.1, forward strand.
CTGCTGTGTTTCTTCTTTCCCTTTCTCCCTCAAAGCTTCTGCTCTCCACCAGCTTGGGTTAAGCCTGGTATTTCATTTCCCCATTTGCCTTCTTTCAGCAATATGACCTCCTTTGACATGTGGCTGCCCCTTTCATGCATGTTTTTTAGCCTGGTTCCAAATCCTCACTGTTACCAGACCTGACCTCAGTCTCTGGCTACCACCTCTGGTCTGAAGCACAGCAATGGATCTCTTCATTTCCCAATTCATCTCAGTGCAGCTTTGTCTACCCTGAAGGACTTTTTCTTCTTCTTCAGAGTATCAAGCAAACTCTGTCATAGTTTGAACTTCTTTCCTCTAGTCTGAGTTCTTCTTCACCAGCTCTTCTATGTTAATTTCTTAGCAAAAATGTTATCCTGGAAATTCCCAAAGGTTCCCTGCCTTTACAGAGCCAGCTGTGAGCTTGGTCCTGCAGTGCTTTGTGTCAGCAAAGGGAAAGGGAAGAAATCATTGACTGTGCTGGATGTGTAGGATCAAGGATGTTAGGATGTTGGCAACAAGTTCTTTACCCTGAGGGCAGTGGAACACTGAAACAGGTTGCCCAGGGAGGTAGTTGAGGCCCCATCCCTGGACATATTCAAGGCGAGGCTTGACAGGGCTCTGGGCAACCTGATCTAGTTGAGGATGTCCCTGCTGACTGCAGAGGGGGCTGGACTAGATGAGCTGTGGAGGTCTCCTCAACCCAGACCATTCTTTGATGTCCTTTCCATTTGAGCATTAGACAAAAGTAGATGGCAGCCAGTTCTTTTATATGTTTGTCATTTTGTCACTCTCTCTGGTTCTCTGTCTCTATTTTGAGCCCAGTCTCTGAAACAAGCTCTGTGGATCTAAATCCATGGCCGCTCCCAAGCCCTTGCAGTGATTAATGATTCACATGAGCATGACTGAAACTGGAATGTATCCCTCTGTGCCCTTGGTCCCATCTGAGCATACAGCTGCTGGGCGACACAAGCTTATTCCCTGAATAAAAACTTTGCTCTTTCCTCTTCACTCACAACCCTTCCAGAAGACATTCTTCTCCACTGAAAGAGGCCAGAAGCAGTGGGTGTGCAGCCATGTACTGTCATGAAGTGAGAGCTTGATCTGTTGGCCGAGAGCTGCCCATGCGTGGGCTACCTTTCTTCAAGCAGCCTCGCTTACTGTGCCATCGGAGCGTAGGGATTGACATGCACTGGCATAGCCTAGTCTGGCATGATGTCATTTGTTTTCTCATCCTGCTGGTGGCTCCCCATGCAAGCTAAAATCTCCTTCAGGAGTTTTCTGAATTTGAAAGGCACTAAGGCTGCTTCTGGAGCCCTCCCCCTTACAGTACAGCTTGGCAAAATGAATGCTAACTGCTTTTTTCAGCATGGGAGGATCCTGTTGGTCTCTGAGCTCAATGGACACCATCCTTCTTTTGCTCTCTGGGATCACTTTACTTTGATGCTTTGACCTCAGCTCCATCTGCTGATTGCTTTGAACCCTTCATTGGGTGACAACACTGGAGCGGGCTGCCCAGGGGGGTTGTGGAGTCTCCCTCTCTGGAGATATTCAAGACCTGCATGGATGAGTTCCTGTGTGATTTGCTCTAGGTGATCCTGCTCTTTCGAGATCTATGCCAATCCTTAACATTCTGTGATGATTCTCTGAGTTCTCCTCTGTCTCCAGTTCTGGGCTCCTCAATTTAAGAAGGACATTGAGACACTTGAATGTGTCCAGAGAAGGGCAACGAGGCTGGGGAGGGGTTTGGAGCACAAGCCCTATGAGGAGAGGCTGAGGGAGCTGGGGTTATTTAGCCTGGAGAGGAGGTGACTCAGGGGAGACCTTACTGAATAGAATATAATTAACCAGGTTGGAAAAAGACCTATGAGACTGAGTCCGACCTGTCACCCAACACCATCTCATGAGCAAAACCATGGCACCAAGTGCCTCATCCACTCTCTTCCTAAACACCTCCAGTGATGGTGACTCCACCACCTCCCTGGGCAGCACATTCCAATGGCCAATCTCTCTTTCTGGGAAGAACTTCTTCCTAACATCCAGCCTAAACCTCCCCTGGTGCAGCTTGAGGCTGTGTCCTCTTGTTATGGTGCTGGTTGCCTGGGAGAAGAGACCAACCCCCACCTGGCTACAACCTCCCTTCAGGTAGCTGTAGAGAGCAGTAAGGTCTCCCTTGAGCCTCCTCCAGGCTAAGCAACCCCAGCTCCTTCAGCCTCTCCTCACAGGGCTGTGCTCCAAACCCCTCCCCAGCTTTGTTGCCCTTCTCTGGACACCTTCCACCATCTCAACATCTTTTTTGAATTGAGGGTCCCAGAACTGGACACAGGACTCAAGGTGTGGCTTAACCAGTGCTGAGTATGCTCCCTACAATTACCTGAAAGGAGGTTGTAGGCAGATGGGGGTTGGTCTCTTCTCCCAGGCACCAGAACAAGAGGACACAGTTTCAAGCTGTGCCAGAGGAAGTTTAAGCTAAAGGTGAGGAGAAAGTTCTTCAGGCTTGCTTCTTAGCTTGGATGTGCCGTGTGCCAAGGTGGGGAATTGCTCCTGGAGGACCAGGAGGCAGCACTGGTCACAGAGCTGCAACGCAGAGCATGCCGCAGTGTTGATGAAAAGAGAACCATGCATTGTTGCCTCCGCTTCAGCCTGGTCCCCTTCCTTTCTTCTTCTTTTTCTGGGCTTCTCAGACTCACAGATGCCCAGCTGCTTCCTTGTTGTACACTTTCTCCTTGAGGGCTGTATGTGCTGCGCTTCTGGCGCAGGAGCTCCCTTTTTATCTCGTTGTCTGTAGAGAGCAGGTTTTGGGGGAGGACAGGCTCTGCAAGCCAGGCTTTCAGGAAAAAGGAGCTGTGAGTCTCTGAGCATCAGCTATAAGGGAGGGATTAACCTCAGAGAGGAGGTTTCCAGTGTTTTGTTTAAAGGCATGGAAAACTTAAGAGGAAAAAGCTTTGCAGGCTTGCAGAGACAGAGGGCAACTTGTGTAGATCCCTAGTGCCAGCCCTTTGCATGGTCAGCTTGGAGTCCTGTGGCAGGTGAGATGTTCCCATGACAGATACAAGGTAGCGTTGCAGAGAGCAGTGGCTTTCAAAGGCTGCGTCTGAAAGAGGCTAGGGACCAGGAGGAAAATTTCAGCTTGAAGTCAGTTCTGTGCTGTGTGCCAAACCTCTGCCCACTGTTCCTGGGACATTAATCATCTACATTTGAAAGCTGAGAAGGCTTTTTTTTGTGTGTGTTTTTAAACCTCTGGCCAAATGCTGGATCCTTACTCAGACAGAAGCTCTGTGGAAGTCAATGGGAGTGTTGTCTGAGCAAAGACTGCAAGATGAGGCTCACTCTCTAGGAGTGATCTAGAGGGTAACCACACAGAATGCTTTGTAACACCAAGAGGCATGCTTGGCCCTCTGGCCTCCTGCTGGTCAAGTCCACTATGTTTTCCCCTTCCATGTAAAGAGTTACTGGGCTCTGTCCCTACAAAGGATAAAAGTGTGATAAGAGTTTTATTTGGGACCTGTTTTTTGGGGTCTCTTTTATGTGGCCGAGGGACAGAAAGAAGTCCACAGAGGTGGTGTTGGGTGGGTTAATCTCTCAGAAATAAAATGCATACTGAAAAGTGGCAGTGGTTGCACAAACACTTCTTGCATGACAGAAGAAAGAAGAGTCCAAATGAATTTATTACCATAGAAAAGAAGGCTCTTGCCTCTTAACTGGGAGAGGCAGCTCCTAGCAGTATGTGAAGGCTCTTACCTACTAACTGGGAGAGGCAGCTCCTAGCAGTATGTGAAGGCTCTTAGCTACTAACTGGGAGAGGCAGCTCCTAGCAGTATGTGAAGGCTCTTGCCTATTAACTGGGAGAGGCAGCTCCTAGCAGTATGTGAAGGCTCTTACCTACTAACTGGGAGAGGCAGCTCCTAGCAGTATGTGAAGGCTCTTACCTACTAACTGGGAGAGGCAGCTCCTAGCAGTATGTGAAGGCTCTTGCCTACTAAGTGGGAGAGGCAGCTCCTAGCAGTATGTGAAGGCTCTTACCTACTAACTGGGAGAGGCAGCTCCTAGCAGTATGTGAAGGCTCTTGCCTACTAACTGGGAGAGGCAGCTCCTAGCAGTATGTGAAGGCTCTTACCTACTAACTGGGAGAGGCAGCTCCTAGCAGTATGTGAAGGCTCTTGCCTACTAACTGGGGGAGGCAGCTCCTAGCAGTATGTGAAGGCTCTTACCTACTAACTGGGAGAGGCAGCTCCTAGCAGTATGTTGGACTTCCCAGCAAAAGGAAGCCCAAGAACCATGTAAGCTCCATCAACAAATAAGCAGAGCCTGGTGAGTGTCTTCTATAAGCAGACTCACTCCTTAAGTTGTAGGACATGTCAGATCTGGGAAGACAGGGTGGAAGGAAATGGAGGGGAAGAGCCTTTGCTGATACATGCTGGTATAGTTCCACTGCTGCCAGATAACTTTGCCCTCCTTCCTACCAGCTGTAGATCTGACTTTTGGGTGCTTTAAGCACTACCACAGTACTGATCCTTGGTCAGGCTTCCTTAGGGAAAGGTGTGGAACAAGTGATAATAATAATCAGTGCAAACAGTTGTTCAGAAACACAGAATACAGAATTAACCAGGTTGGAAAAAGAGCTATGAGATCGAGTCCAACCTGTCACCCAACACCATCTCATCAACTAAACCATGGCACCAAGTGCCTCATCCAGTCTCTTCCTAAACACCTCCAGTGATGGTGACTCCACCACCTCCCTGGGCAGCACATTCCAATGGCCAACCTCTCTTTCTGTGAAGAATTTCTTCCTAACCTCCAGCCTAAACTTCTCCTGGCACAGCTCAAGACTGTGTCCTCTTGTTCTGGTGCTGGTTGCCTGGGAGAAGAGACCAACCCTCACCTTGCTACAACTTCCCCTCAGGTAGTTGTAGACAGCAAGAAGGTCTCCCCTGAGCCTCCTCTTCTCCAGGCTAAGCAACTGCAGCGCCCTCAGCCTCTCCTCACAGGGCTGTGCTCCAAACCCCTCCCCAGTTTTGTTGCCCTTCTCTGGACACCTTTCACCATCTCAACATCTTTCTTGAATTGAGGGGCCCAGAACTGGACACAGTACTCCAGGTGTGGCCTGTCCAGTGCTGAGTACAGGGCAGAATGACTTCCCTGCTCCTGCTGGCCACACTGTTCCTGGTGCAGGCCAGGATGCCATTGGCCTTCTTGGCCACCTGGGCACACTGCTGGCTCATTTTCTGCCTACTGTCAACCAGTACCTCCAGGTCCCTCTCTTCCTGGCTGCTCTCAAGAGTATTTAGTATTATATTTATAAAGTAAATAGTGTTTATGATCAGCTAATAGACCTTGTACTTTATAGATATTATTCATGTTTCCCTGTCTCTGCCTCACATGGATGGTTGTGGTGGAGCATTGACGTTTAGGGTACTTTAGATCCATTTCTATTAAAACCAAATACTTTTTGCTTCACTCTCACCCAGGAACAGAGTCTGCTCTCCTGACTACTCAACAGACTAGAAGCTAGTTCTGCATCCTGTTTTACTTGACAGTTTCTTGTCTGGTCATCCTTGGCGCTGCCATGCTGAGGAGCCATCTGGTTTTGCCTTTAAAAGCAGAAATAGTTAACATGGGGGGGGGGTGTGGAATTGGAGTGTCTTGTAGAAATATGACAGCAAGAGGGAAAAAAATGGGCAATGCAGTTAAAAACCAACTGCTTTTGAGAGAGAAAAAATAGGATACTGACACTGGAACTGCATGTGGATCAAAACAGGCATGAAGGAAATTCACTCTTTGCATTGTTTTCCTTAGACCGACCTTTAAAACTCAGCTGCTTAAAGGCAGATCCATGCTTGTGTTCATTGGCTGGTTGAAGTTTTAGGCTGGATGACATTTGACCATGATCTAAATAATTTTATAAGCTGGTATTGGTGATTGTCATGATTCTGTTCTCCTGATGGTGGTAAAATTCTCCTTCCTGCCCCCCATTCCTCAAGGCAGCGGTTTCCGATTCTCCGTTTTCACCTCGGAAGATAAACCTCTGTTAAGTTATAGACATGAAAGTGGGCTGTTAAAAAACCCCTCACCCAGCAGCCAGAGCATTAATAAGGGTCACTAAAGAAGGTAGATTCATAGAATGGATGAGGTTGGAAGGGACCTGAAAGATCATCTGGTCCCAGCCCACCTGGCTTTGGCACGCTGAGCACGTTCAGCCTGGGTGTTTGTCACTGCTCTTTTCCTACCGCCAGTTTTCATTCATTGGCTGGGAGTGAGGACTGCTTCCCCTTGCAGGACCTCTCTGGGTTCCTGTGTCCAGTTCCCTCCTGCTTCAGACTAACTGTCAAACTTGCATTTTCCTGGCTGAGAGGTAGTGAAGTCCGCTGGATCGGGAGAGAGCCAGCAAGACAGCTTGGCGTGGAGTCCGAGAACTTGACCATAGATGATGTGCCGGGCTGGCAGCAAGATCACAGAACCATAGAATTGGTAGGGTTGGAAGGGATCTCAAGGACCAGCCAGTCACAACCCCCCTCTTCCATGGGCAGAGACACCTCACACTACATCAGGTTGCTCACAGCCACATCCAGCCTGGCCTTAAAAACCTCCAGGGATGAGGCTTCCACCACCTCCCTGGGCAACCTGTGCCAGTGTCTCACCACCCTCATGGGGAACAACTTCTTCCTAACATCCAGTCTGAATCTACTCATTTCTAGCTTTGTTCCATTCCCCCCAGTCCTATCACTCCCTGACACCCTCAAAAGTCCCTCCCCAGCTTTCTTGTAGCCCCCTTCAGATACTGGAAGGCCACAATGAGGTCTCCTCAGAGCCTTTTCTTCTCCAGACTGAACAACCCCAACTCCCTCAGCCTGTCCTCATAGGAGAGGAGCTCCAGCCCTCTGATCATCCTTGTGGTCCTTCTCTGTACCCACTCCAGCCCCTCCAGATCCTTCCTGTACTAGGGGCTCCAGAACTGGACACAGTATTCCAGGTGGGGTCTCACCAGAGTGGAATAGAGGGGGAGAATCACCTCAGCACATGCATGCACCCTGACTGTGTGAGCTCCATCCCACCTGAAAGCTGGGTGCTGATTCAAGGTACCCTGAAGTTGCTTGATGACTCCAACCAGCTGGTCCAGAGGCAGCTGTCTTTCAGAGGGCACCTTTCTGGTCTCATTATTTTCTCTTCCTAACACTGAAGTCAGTGGACTTGTGCAGGGATGGTCTCTTGGTTTTAAGGTCCTTTAGGAAAAAGGTGGTACCAGAATAGAGATGGGACAGTTTCTAGTGTTCATTGTTTGGGAATAGAACGTAAAACAAGTCCTGCTGTATAAGAAACCAGTATTTTCCTTTGTATTTATTTGTGTTCAAATTCTCCTAGGTTTCATGCTGTTGGGCTCCTCCTCTGACTTTCAAGAAGACTCATTCTGTACTTGCACATGGGATTGCATAAACCACAACAAAGTTAGAGATAGAGCTGTGCCTTTGGTGCCAGTGCTGGGTGCCCCTTAACCAAGGTTGCACTTATGTCCAAAAGCAGGACTAAGTTTGTAGCCTTTCTTCAGGTGTCCAGAACAGGATGCTTTTTTGTAAGTGTTCCTCTCTATTTCAGGTTTCATCATCTCCAAAAAGAATCTGACATAAAAACCCCTGGTTCAGCTTCACATAGGTTCATAGAATCATGGAATTGTCAGGGTTGGAAGGGACCTCAAAGGATCATCCAGTTCCAACCCCCCTGCCATGGGCAGGGACACCTCACACTAGGTCAGGCTGCCCAGAGCCACATCCAGCCCGGCCTTCAAAACCTCCAGGGATGAGGCTTCCACCACCTCCCTGGGCAACCTGTTCCAGTCTCTCACCACCCTCATGGGGAAGAACTTCTTCCTAACTCTTCCTCTAGCTTGGATCCATTCCCCCTAGTCCTATCACTCCCCAGCACCCTAAAAAGTCCCTCTCCTGCTTTCTTTTAGGCCCACTTCAGATACTGGAAGGCCACAATGAGGTCTCCTCAGAGCCTTCTCCTCTCTAGACTGCATTGCCCCAACTCTCTCAGCCTGTCATCTTTGGATTCTTTCCCTTTTATTTAGAATTTTTTTCCCCTTAAAATCTCAGGGCAAGCTTTTGACCTGACCCTGGGAGCAGTTTTAACCTGATTGAAAACTGAGTGAGGATGCTGGGACTTGGTTGTCCTGGGGAAAGCAGAGGTATGGAGGTTTATAATTGAAAATAACACATTAAAAACAAAAAAAAAAAAGCTTGGTTTGAATCTCTCAGTGCAAGGTAATAGGTTCAGAGGGGGATTCTGCATCCCCTCAGACACAGCACTTTATGTTTATCCTTCCCCTGCACCTTGACAAACATTTCACATAGTTTTTGTGGCCTTCCAGTATCTGAAGGGGGCTACAAGAAAGCTGGGAAGGGACTTTTGAGGGTGTGAGGGAGTGATAGGGCTAGGGGGAGTGGAACAAAACTAGAAATGGGGAGATTCAGACTGGATGTTAGGAAGAAGTTCTTCCCCATGAGGGTGGTGAGACACTGGCACAGGTTGCCCAGGGAGGTGGTGGAAGCCTCATCCCTGGAGGTTTTTCAGGCCAGGTTGGATGTGGCTGTGAGCAACCTGATGTAGTGTGAGGTGTCTCTGCCCATGGAAGAGGGGGAGTTGGAACTAGATGATCCTTTGAGGTCCCTTCCAAGCCTAACAATTCCATGATTCTATGAATATGGAAATATGTTAATCGCGGCCTTTATTCCCCCTTGCCTGCTCTTTTCCTCAGCCCTTTTCTATTCAACCCTCTAGGTGGCCCGGCACAATGTGGCTTCTTTTCTTTCAGCCAGCTCTTTCCACGCTAATAGGGTCCAGGGTGATGTGGGGAACCATGTGCAGGAGAATTGGTGCGCCACCCCCCGCCCCCACACACCCCTTTGTGGGCATGTCAGGTTAAATTCATATCAGCAGGAGGGTCACTGCCATGATTTTCAATAGGCGCGAGATGAGGTGATGACTTCAGACAATGGTGCCACACTCTCCAGTTGGAGGCACTTTGCCTCACCAGTTGCAGTAGTTAATTAATATGCTAAAAATAGAAGGCAGTGATACAAATCGCTGCCTGTTGCACAACAAAGGCCGGGCATGTGTAGCTTTGATAGCCAAGTTTATGGCGCTCGTGATGGAGGGAAGTTAGTTTAGGGCTAGAGGCGATGTAAGGCTTTCTGGATGCGGAGCTTTAGTCGCTTCTGGGCCTCTGGCCATTCGCTCGCTGTCTCATTTGCATCGTGAATGACATTAAGGGAGCTAACAAGGTTATTGGGCATAGAAATGTTCTCATGTGACCCCACGTGGAAGCAGACCTACAGCAGTGCTAGTTGGCAGGGGCACTGTGGCTCTTTTATTCGGCTTCCTAGGAAGATGGTTTCTGGGAGCAGGTCTAAAATCAACCGCGAGAAGACCGGCGTTCAGATGATGTGAAGGTCTTGGTGCAAGCCCCCAGGAGGGCAGGAAGTTCAGAGGGCAGGCTGGAACTGTCTCTCCTTCACTCAGCCCATGCTGTCTGGCCAGCGCTGAGCCTTGAGTGGAAGACATGGGGAGCTCCCTGTTGCTTGGATCTGTCCACCAGCCGCTCGGGGCTGGGGGAAGCTGCTCCTGTGAGGATTCAGTGACCACATATAATGGTGTGGGTCCATTTGGGCCTCCATGTGGGTCCATTCTCCCTGCTGCTGGCTCAAATGATGAGTGGGAGGGAGTGGGTTTTGGGTTTCACCCACTGCTTTGTAGGTCCTGTAGTGACTGTCCAAGCACTGCCAGAGTTTGAGAGGTTTCACATCACCTTTTTACTATATTTCCCCCAAAACTCAAGAGGAGAAGGGGTAAACTATGGAAGGTCTGTTGCCAGCTGTAATTGCTGTGTGTAACTGGGAGATGTCTTGGTAAGTCCAAAGATTAAATGCAGGAGGTGCCCTCCCAACTTAGGGCCACGTTGGCCAAAGTCCAGCCTGATGCATGCCAATGCAAGCACACGGGATTCACAAACCCAAGCAAATGCAGTGCATGCAAGGGGAGAAACTGACTGTTGTAATTTATCCCTTTCCTAAATCAATTAGTGGGGTTGCTGATGACTGTGTAGATCAGAGCAAGGTCTCTTCCAGAAAGGTTTGAACATTCTTAAATTGTACTGCTATTTGTTATCTGCTCTGTGGAGCAGGAAGAGTCTCTGGACACTGACACAAGCACACAAACATGAGCAGCCTTAATGGAAACCTCTCCTTACCAGAGTTCTTTAACCATTCCTGCTCTTTGTGTTGGGCTTTGTAAACTGGTGGCCCAGCAATCACACTTCTTCTGTGGAGCCACTAGCTCCCAGATCAACCCAAAGGAATGAACTACTGCAGTGGTCACCCAGAATTGAGTCCTGGGGCCTCCTGTCAATAGCAGTGAGTAAGGAGAGAGGCAAAATGCTTGTTTTGAGGGCATAAAATCCCACTGTATTTGTTGCCTGCTTTTGAGGTCTGGCCTGATCATAGCATCACAGAGTTGTCAGGGTCAAAAGAGCCCTCAAGGATCCTCTAATTCCACCCTCCCTGCCATGGGCAGGGACACTTTCCACTAGATCAGGTTGCCCAGAGCCACATCCAGCCTGGCCTTAAACATTTCCAGGGATGGGGCTTTCACCACCTCCCTGGGCAACCTGTTCCAGTGCCTCACCACCCTCATGGTGAAGAACTTCTGGCTTGCATCCATTCCCCCTAGTCCTGTGACTACCTGACACCCTATAAAGGTCCCTGATGAGAAGTGCAGCCACATTGGGGATGGGGCAGGCTTTGTGAGCACTGCATGTGCTATGTTTCAGGAAGCCTTACTGATTTCCCCTCTTCATCCATTTACAGGCTAGTCCTCTCATGCATGTTTATAAATCCACCTAAGGTAGATGTGAAAGAAGTTTTGATCATCAAACAGCAGTTCCTGTTACGTTGACAGGGATCAGCATCCTCAGGGCTGTTGCATGCACTGATAAATAGAGGCCAAGGCTCTTTTGGCAACTCACTCTTCAGTCAGGGCAATGTGACTTCATTTCCAAGATCACCAGCTTTCCAGTTTGCAGTGGATTCTTGCAATAGTGCATAATTAATTGTTTTCATAATGATGATAGTCCATATTAATTGCTTCAGTCAGTGGGATTTTGCTCTTTCAGCAGCATTTGTGGGAGTCTGTTGTCCATGGCAGGGGGGCTGGAACTAGATGATCCTTGAAGTCCCTTTCAACCCTAACAATTCTGTAAGTCTGTGCCTGCTGAGCTCAACCTGGTGGGAAGGCCAGTGGGCTTCAGCAGTGGCCTTGCAGGTGCTCATCTTCTGGTAACTTTGTGAGAGACACAAATCCATCTGTGGTAGTTTCAGGCTGTGCTTAGAAAAATTCCCACAGATCTTGAACAGAAAGTGATAGAATGTAAATAAATTGCCATTGGATGTAAAAACAAAACAATGATAAGGTCTAAAAAAAATCCCATTAGCCTGGGATCAGGGCTTCAGCTCCTCCTTTTTAATCCCCACTTCTAACATTCTACCTCCAGTCTGGATGAAGGATGTGATCTGAGTCCATTCTTACCTGACTGCTTCTTAGTGTCATTCTTAGTATCAGTCAGGGTTGGAAGGGACCACAAGGATCATCTAGTTCCAACCCCCCTGCCACGGGCAGGGACACCCCACACTAGATCAGGCTGGCCAGAGCCTCATCCAGCCTGGTCTTAAACACCTCCAGGGACAGCACCCCTCTTTTCCTCCCGGGACATTTTGTAGCCTGGAGAAGTGCATGCCACCTCCACAGCTCACAGCATCAATAAGGTTAGAAAAGACCTGAAAGATCATAAAATCCAACCTGTCATCACAGACCTCATGACTACTAAACCGTGGCACCAAGTGCCACGTCCAGTCGCCTCTTAAACACCTCCAGGGATGGTGACTCCACCACTTCCCTGGGCAGCACATTCCAATAGCCAACAACTGTCTCTGGGAAGAACTTTCTCCTCACCCCTAGCCTAAACTTCCCCTGGCACAGCTTGAGACTGTGTCCTCTTGTGTTGGTGGTTGCCTGGGAGAAGAGACCAACATCCTCCTGGCTCCAACCTCCCTTCAGGTAGTTGTAGAGAGCAAGAAGGTCTCCCCTGAGCCTCCTCTTCTCCAGGCTAAGCAACCCCAGCTCCCTCAGCCTCTCCTCGTAGGGCTGTGCTCAAGGCCTCTCCCCAGCCTCGTTGCCCTCCTCTGGACATGTTCAAGTATTTGCCAGCTCAGTGTCTAGGAGGCTAGAAACAACTCTGCACATGTCTAAAACTTGAGCAGACATCAACAGAGTTACAGAACCTGTGTTAGCTGAGCAGAGAGGATGCAGGATCTGCCCTTAACAGACCCATGACAATCTGTTTCTATAAACAGACTGTAGGTATTGATTGTGGTTTGTTTTTCACTAAGTATTACTTGGGTTTCCTTTACTACCTTCCGTTCTCCCAACTGGTACAGAAGAGTTTGTGAATGAGTTCTTGTGGGATCAAAAAACTTGCAAACCAAGTTTCATCTTAGAAGGATATCAGTAACCCAGGAGATTGGGAAATAGAATCATGGAATTGTCAGGGTTGGAAGGGACCTCAAGGATCATCTAGTTGCAACCTCCCTGCCATGGGCAGGGACACTTCACACTAGATCAGGTTGCCCAGAGCCACATTCAGCCTGCCCTTAAAAACCTCCAGGGATGAAGCTTCTACCACCTCTCTGGGCAACCTGTTCCAGTGTCTCACCATGCTCATGGGGAAGAACTTCTTCCTAATATCCAGTCTGAATCTACCCGTTTCTAGTTTTGCTCCATTCCCCCCAGTCCTATTACTACCTTGACACCCTAAAAAGTCCCTTTCCAGCTTTCCTGTAGCCCCATTCAGATACTGGAGGGCCACAAGATCTTCTTGGAGCCTTTTCCTCTCCAGACTGAACAGCCCCAAATCTTTCAAGCCTGTCCTCATAGGAGAGGAGCTCCAGCCCTCTGATCATACTCGTGGTCCTTCTCTGTACACACTCCAGCACCTCCAGATCTTTCCTGTAATAGGGGCTTCAGAACTGGACGCGCTACTCCAGGTGGGGTCTCACCAGAGTGGAGCAGAGGGGGAGAATCACCTCCCTTGCCCTGCTGGCTCTGCTTCTCTTGATGCAGCCCAGGATGGGATTGGCTTTCTGGGCTGCAGGTGCACACTGCTGGCTCATGTTGAGCTTCTCATCCACCAGCAACCTCCCTGCCCAGCCTGTATCAGTGCTTGGGATTGCCCCGACCCAGATACTGATTGAATGATATTTAATGAGACATGCTGACAAACCGTATGTCTGTGATGCTGGGGCAGCCTCATACACCATCAAACTGTCTTAAAAAGGTCACAGTGTTATTTTCATTCCTCTTCTGGCCTCTCCAAGATGTGTTTGTGTGTGTAAGAGAGCAAGGTTTGAAATGTGGTTTCAATCTGTTTATTAAGAGGAGTAAGGACAAACGTGACCACTGCTTTTTCCTCTGGTTCCGTAGCTGTGGGCTGTAAGTGCTCTCACTTCCTAATTGCAAAGGTGGCAAAGATGAACTGCCAATTAAAAAACTCTCTTTCCTGGGCAGGCCTTTAAATGTTCAAGTTAATTAAGTCTTTAAAACTTGACGTGACTGAAAGTCTCAGTTTGGGCCTTTGTGATGCCTTATCCCACTTAGTTTTTCTGCTCCTCCAGAGAGCTCTAAACATGACCGAGACCCAAATTTCTGACACAAACGACAGCCAGCCTCCTTCTTCTCTTTTTTCCCTTTTTTCTTTAAAAGGAAGGCAAGACTATTAAAAAACAACAACAACAACAACAAAAATTGTCCAGGTTTGCTTTATGCATCAGTGAGAATAAAAGACTGAACTGCATTTCCATTTTAATTTGCAGATCTGTTACCCCCTCCTTTGACTGCTCGTGATGAGCAGTGTGACTAATGAGCTGCACCAGACCCCCCAAAAAAAGAGTGGCACTTTTCCCTTTCTTCTGCTTCCCAGGTTTTTTTTTCCTTTATTCTTGGGTGTGCCTTTTTCTTTTTCTTTTTCTTTTCTTTTTTTTTTTGTTTTTTTTTATGTTGCTTGCCTCTGATGTTTTGCAGCTTTTCTGGTCTGGGCTTGGACTAATTCCCAGATCTGTTCTTGCAGACTTTAACTTTGCCATGTACCCACCGTCAATGATAGCAACTGGAAGTGTGGGAGCAGCCATCTGTGGCCTTCAGCTCGATGACGGGGACAGCCTCACAGACCTCCTGGCCAAGATCACAAACACAGATGTGGTGAGTGTCCCACGTTCCTCTTCTCTTTTTGTTGGTGGAGAACTGGCCTGTCAAACCCAGCCTGCTCCTGAGAGCCCAGTGGAGCAAAAGAGGGGGATGCTTCTGGAGTGAGAGGTTTGCCCGCGTGGACCCGGCGCCTGGGTTGTGATGGTTTGAATGTCCAAAGCTTCTTGGCCTGTCAGGATCAGTTTTCATTCACACTTTGGTCAGCAGCTTGGTGGGGAGAACCTGCTCTGCCCACCCAGATATGCTATAGTGGGGAGCCACCTTGGGTACCACCCCAGGTGACGGGACTAGCAGGCAGATGGCATCCCCTGGGGCATAACGTACACAGCACCTGTCCTCTGTTCTTAACCTTGGAACTGCTCTTCTGGCCCTCATTGAGATATCACATCAAAATCCTTGCCTTGAAGAAGGTGAATAATGAACTGGTCCTCCAGCACTGGCACTGTGTGAGGCAGGTAGCTTTTGTCTATAACTTGGCCAAGCTCACTGCCTGAAGTGCATTTTTTGGCTATCAGAATGTCCTGCCAGCAAGGAGTGGTGAATCCAGCAGCATTTCAGTGGTGCTCACACTCAGGCCAAAGTGAGTTTTCTGGTCTGGGTTCAACAGACCGTGGGGACACCAATAAAACCCAAACCTCACAGCTATGTGTGGCAGTCTCAGCAGAAGGCAGGTGGGACTGAAAGGAGCACTGAGGCTGCCTTCCCCCAGGGGTGGTGCCTCTCTTGCTGCTCCCCTATGTCAGGGGGGACACTGCAGGGAAAGCAAATCCAAACTGTTTGGTCTGTGGGTAATGAGAAGTTTCATCCCCTGTGAAGCTTGACTTGTTTGGCAGCAATGAAATGGCTTGGGTTTGGCTGAGGTGGAGTTAGCATCTTCCACAGTGCTGTGTTTTGGCTACTGCTGAGAAGTGCTTGTGCAGCACCAAGGCTGTGCTCTGCCAACATACTTCCCTGCAAAGAATAGGCTGAGGGGTGGGCAAGGTCTTGAGAGAGGACTCAGCTGGGCCAGCTGACCCAAACTGACCAGAGGGGGATTCCATACCCTATGATGCCAGCTCACATATGAAAACTGAGGGAAAGAAGGGAGTGTGAGGACATTTGTTGATGGTGTTTGTACTCTGGAGCATCCACTCTGTGCATTGAAGCCCTGCTTCCCGGACAGCATCTGCTGGTGGGAAGTGGAGAAGAACAGCTGTGGCCTTTGCTTTTGCCTTATTAAATTGCATTTGTCTTGACCCAAGGGGGCCCTTCACAGGATTGTCCCAGAATCATAGAATTGTCAGGGGTGGAATGGACCTCAAAGATCATCCAGTTCCAAACACCTCACACTAGAGCAGGGTGCTCACAGCCACATCCAGCCTGGCCTTAAAAACCTCCAGGGGTGAGGTTTCCACCACCTCCTTGGGCAACCTGTGCCAGTATCTCACCACCCTCATGGGGAAGAACTTCTTCATACCATCTATCTAAATCTCCCCTCCTCTATCTTGGATCCATTCCCCCTAGTCCTATCACTCCCTGACACCCTGAAAAGTCCCTCCCCAGCTTTCTTGTAGCCCCCTTCAGATACTGGAAGGCCCCAGTGAGGTCTCCTCAGAGCCTTCTCTTCTCCAGACTGAAAAGCCCCAACTCCCTCAGTCTGCCCTCATAGGAGAGGAGCTCCATCCCTCTGCTCATCCTCATGGCCCTTCTCTAGACATCTTCCATCACCTCCAGATCCTTCCTGTAATAGAGGCTCCAGAACCAGATTCAGTACTCTTGTTTCCCTCTCCCTTGTCTGTTTCAGAAGGGGAGTGATAGAGTGGATTTGGTGGGCATCTACTCCAACCTCCCTTGCCATGGGCAGGGACACCTCTCAACCAGACTCAGCTGCTCAAGGCTTCATCCAGCCTGGCATTGAACACCCCCAAGGAGGAGGCATCCACAACCTCCCTGGGCAGTCTATTCCTGAGTCTCATTAACCTTATATTGCAGAACTTCTTCCTAAGATCCAGTTTAACCCTGCTTTCCCTCAGCTTCAAACCATTCCCACTGGTCCTATTGCTAGACAGGGATTGGAAGGCAGCTCTAAGGTCCCCCCAGCATCTTCTCTAGGCTGAACACCCCCAGCTCCCTCAGCCTATCCTCACAGCAGAGGTGCTCCAGCCCTTGAATCATCTTTGTGGCCTCCTCTGGACTCACTCCAGCAGCTCCATGTCCTTATGCTGGGGACACCAGAACTGGATGCAGTATTTGAAGTGAGGTCTTAAGCAGAGCAAAGGGGCAGAATCCCCTCTCTTACCCTGTTGGCTGCACTCCTCTGGATGCAGCCCAGCACACAGCTGCCTTCTGTGCTGCATGAGGGCAGTGCTGGCTCATGGGGAGCTTCTTATCACTCAGCACCCCCAAGTCTCTTTCTTCAGAGCTGCTCTCCACCCACTCTGCACCCAGCCTGGATTTGTGGCTGGTTTTGCAGAAGGTGGGGGTGCTGTCCTTTGTTTCAGGGTGTCCCCACTGTTGCAGCAAAGGTGGCCTTAACTCAAAGTCTGTCTTCTACAGGGCTTGAGGTCTCAGCCCAACCAGAAGTGAGCAGAATGTTGAACTTGGGCAAAACAAAATGTATTTTTCATTGACCAGCTGTTTGGAAATGGGGGGGAAATATTTTAGTAGAAAGCTTCTTCTGTGGCTCTTGCACTGGGGAAAAAAAAGCAAAAGGGATGAGGGCTGGAAACTTTCATCCCACATATTAAATGTTGAGAGAGAGAGAGAGATAAGCAACTGAAAATAGGGTCTCAGGGAAGTAGGGGACAGTTGTAGTAATAAGCTTCATCCTTAAATTGTATTGTTGGGCCAAAAAAAAATATGGTGGCTAGGTTGTGCAAGAGTTAGCCCCGGGCTGTGTTAATGAAGAGTAAAGACTATTGTAATGTATTTTGTGCTGGGGCTTTAATTAAAGTTGAATGAACAGCTTCAGTTCTTTCACTTCCTAATTTCTGATGCCCGAGAGCTATTCCTGCAGGGACACAATTAATTCATCATCGTTGTGTGAATGACTTTGTTTTCAAAGGGGAGGTTAGGAAAGAGGAAGAAATAAGAGGTCCTAGGATTCAGCAGCATCATGTGGTGAAGAGAGGGAACTCACAGAAATTACAGCTTTGAAGACGAAAAAAAACTCTTGCCCTCCCCACCTCATTGCTCCTGGTAGCTCGCAGGGAATAGTAGAGAGCTGGAGGAGTGTCCTTCCCCACTGGAGGGTCTCAAGGGCTTCTTTTCCTTTTCACAGAATCATAGAATTGTTAAGGTTGGAAGGGCCCTCAAGGATCATCTAGTTCCAACCTCCCTGCTATGGGCAGGGACACCTCACACTAGAGCAGGTTGCTCACAGCCACATCCAGCCCGGCCTTAAAAATCTCCAGGGATGAGGCTTCCACCACCTCCCTGGGCAACCTGTGCCAGTGTCTCACCACCCTCCTGGGGAAGAACTTCTTCCTAACATCCAATCTGAATCTACCCATTGCTAGTTTTGCTCCATTCCCCCTAGTCCTGTCACTCCCTGACACCCTGAAAAGTCCCTCCCCAGCTTTCTTGTAGCCCCCTGCAGATACTGGAAGGCCACAATGAGGTTTCCTCAGAGCCTTCTCTTCTCCAGACTGAACAGCCCCAACTCCCTCAGTCTGTCCTCATAGGAGAGGAGCTCCAGCCCTCTGCTCATCTTTGTGGCCCTTCTCTGAGCATGTTCCAGCACCTCCAGATTCTTCCTGCAATAGAGGCTCCAGAACTGGATGCAGTACTGCAGGTGGGGTCTCACCAGAGTGGAGCAGAGGGGGAGAATCACCTCCCTCAGCATGCTGGCTTGGTGTGTGTAAACAGATAATGAGACTTTCCTCATTGGCTTTCCAAAAAGTGTTGCTGAGGTGAAGCATGAAAAATTTCAGCTTCAAGGTTTCAAACAGAGGAAAATAGAGAAAGGTAATGAAATCCTGATGCAGCTGAAATGCAGTGAGCTTCTCTGAACCTTTTGCTGCTTTCTAATGATGATTTGAGGGTGGTGTTTGCTAGGAAGGCTGATAGCTATGGAGTTACTTTAGATTTGAAGTGGTTTAACTGAAACTGGAGTTTGGCATTTAGTGCTGTACCATTTTGAGTTGATGTTTCATTTAAGAATCAGCCCCACAATATGTTATTGGTTTGGGGTTTTAATTCATTCTTAACATATTTATATAATATATTTTAGAACCCAGCTCTTGGGTAAGCAACCAACCCACCAACAAATGTTCACTTCACAAAAACACTGCTGTCAGCTATGCTAAGATAGATCCAAAGCAGCCCTCCAGGCTTTGGATGAGCTAGCACAAGACACTCTGCCAGTGTCACCCTAGGGATAATGATTACTTCTGATAAAGAGCTGTCCTAGGCTCCTTGGTGAAGGTTGAATCACAGTCTGAAGAGACAGTGACCACAAGGCCATGCAAACCTTGGTTTAGTTACCCCTTCCACCCACCAAAATAAACACCAGGGATCTGCTCTTGGAGAAACTGAGAAGCTCAGCAGTCTATGGAATGGAATGGAGTGGAGTAGAATAGAATTAACCAGGCTGGAAAAGACCTTCGAGATCATCCAGTCCAACCTATCACCCAACACCATCTGATCAACTAAACCATGGCACCAAGCACCCCATCCAGGCTCTTCCTAAACACCTCCAGTGATGGTGACTCCACCACCTCCCTGGGCAGCACATTCCAATGGCCAATCTCTCTTTCTGGGAAGAACTTCTTCCTAACCTCCAGCCTAAATCTCCCCTGGTGCAGCTTGAGGCTGTGTCTTCTTGTTCTGGTGCTGGTTGCCTGGGAGAAGAGACCAATCCCCACCTGGCTGCAAGCTCCTTTCAGGTAGTTGTAGACAGCAAGAAGGTCTCCCCTCAGCCTCCTTTTCTCCAGGCTAAGCAACCCCAGCTCCCTCAGCCTCTCCTCACAGGGCTGTGCTCCAAACCCCTCCCCAGCTTTGTTGCCCTTCTCTGGACACCTTCCACCATCTCAACATCTTTCTTGAATTGAGGGGCCCAGAACTGGACACAGGACTCAAGGTGTGGCCTAACCAGTGCTGAGTATTCTCCCTACAACTACCTGAAAGGAGTGCTGAGTACAGAGCAAAATGACTTCCCTGCTCCTGCTGGCCACACTATTCCTGATAGAGGTCAGGATGCCATTGGCCTTCTTGGCTTCCTGGGCACACTGCAGGCTCATGTTCAGCCTACTATCAACCAGTACCCCAGGTCCCTTTCTGCCTGGCTGCTCTCCAGCCACTCTGACCCCAGCCTGTAGCTCTGCATGGGGTTGCTGTGGCCAATGTGTAGAACCTGGCACTTAGATGTGTTAAATCTCCTGCCCTTGGACTCTGCCCATCTGTCCAGCCTGGTTGATCAAAGTACCTCTGTGTGGTAAATCTGAACTGCTGTTTCTGATTGTTATTGTCCCAAAGCTTCACACAGCTCTGTAGCATCAGGGTAGCTTACAGAGGCTGGGACTGTTTCCTTTGGCCTTGTTTGAAGAGGAGAGGCTGGTGAGGAAGGAGTTAACAGACCTACTCACAGGAAGCTGCTGAGCTCCCTGTACATCTCCTGGTGGGTCATTGCAATGGAAAAATAAACAACTGGGGAAGTCAGGAATTTCCATAGCATCCCAGAGCAGCACTCCAGTGTGTGCAGCATCCTGTTCCTGATGGAGCCAGATGCTTCAGAGGAGGATGCAAGCATCTCCACTGCGTACAACTGTGGGATGTGAGGAAGGACAGCTGAATGGGCCAGGCACATTTGGACACCTTGCAATCAATATTCTGCCTTGCCACAGGCCTGTGTCAGGCAAATCTATCTCCTTAACTCCTGGAAGAGCATCTGGCCATTCAGTGTGGCAGCTCATGAGTCTGAAAACTGCTTCTCTGGCCATGCCTGGGAGCTTTCTCATACATCACGTGCAGAGCATGCATGCCCTGGTCAAGTTACTGCTGGCATCTCCCTTGAGTCTGTCTTTAAGTCTGTCCTAAGCCTTCCCATTCTCTGATACCCTAGATCTCCTTGTGAAGGAGAAATATGTGTGGCTGTCTGAGGAGCTCAAGAAACTACTGTAGGGTGAGCCAGATGAGGTCTTTACCTGCTACAAAGCACCTTGGATCAGACTGTTGTCAGAATTAGGCACACAACCCTACTTAAAGCAGAAGGTTGTGTTGGGTGGCCTCCAGAGGTCCCTTCCAACTGGGAGGCTGAGTGCACTGAAACATAGAAATGGCTATCTCATGTGAGAAATGTGTTCACAATGGCTTACACAACTGACAAAAGCTGGCAGGGTTAGATCCCAAAGCAAGTTGGTTAGTAGCCATTGTGGCCACCAGAAAGGCCAGCCAAGTTCCCTGTGTGGGTAGTAAGGGTTGTGTGTGTGTAGGGACCATCTTCTTCCTAAAGGCTGGCTCTCAAGGTTGCATCTGCATCTGGAGCCCTCATTACAAGAAAGATCTGGAGGTGCTGGAACATGTCCAGAGAAGGGCCAGGAGGATGATCAGAGGGCTGGAGCTGCTCTCCTGTGGAGACAGACTGAGGGAGTTGGGGTTGTTCTGTCTGGAGAAGAGGCTCTGAGGAGCCCTTGTGGCCTTCCAGTATCTGAAGGGGGCCTACAAGAAAGCTGGGGAGGGACTTCTTAGGATATCAGGTAGTGATAGGACTAGGGGGAATGGAATGAAGCTGGAGGTGTGAAGATTGAGGCTGGATGTCAGGAAGAAGTTGTTCCCCATGAGGGTGGTGAGAGACTGGCACAGGTTGCTCAGGGAGGTGGTGGAAGCCTCTTCCCTGGCCAGGCTGGATCTGAGCAACCTGCTCTAGTGTGAGGTGTCCCTGCCTATGGAAGAGGGGGTTGGAACTAGGTGATCCTTGAGGTTCCTTCTAACCCTGACAATTCTATGATTCTAATTCTGTGATTGTATGACAGAAGGGTTTGTCCTCCTCAGCATCAACAGCAGGGAAAGGTTTTCAGGTGGAGGCAACATGTAGGCTTGGATGTGGTCACAAGGCCTTTTTAAAAGTCTGTTGCCAGATGGGAAGCGGTGTGTATGGAGTGGGTTTGACAATCCAAAGCAGATTTAAGGGCCTGATGTAGAGAGGAAAAAAGGAACCAAGCTTTTCATAAAGTCTTGTCAAAACAGCTGGCTGGGAGCCCTTGAAAATGTGCAGTCAGGCTGTTATAAGACTAGAGCCACAATAAATGGCACTTAAAATATCTCCACTTAAATGTGCTACATATGTCAGTACTGGGGGGGGGTTATGTCTAATTTTTTGTGTTGTTTGGGGTTTTTTTTATCCCAAGGTCTTTGCATAAAGATCCCTGCAGATAGCTACACAGAGATGATGATCAGAACCACTATGGCTGAGGGAGCTGTGGGTGTTTAGCCTGGAGAAGCAGAGGCTCAGAGGAGACCTTATTGCTCTCTACAACTCCCTGAAGGGAGGTTGTAGCTGGGTGGGGGTTTGGTCTCTTCTCCCAGGCAACCATCACCAGAACAAGAAGACACAGCCTCAAGCTGCATCAGGGGAGGTTTAGGCTGGATGTTAGGAAGAAATTCTTCCCAGAAAGAGACTGGCCATTGGAATGTGCTGCCCAGGGAGGTGGTGGAGTAACCATCACTGGAGGTGTTTAAGAAGAGCCTGGATGAGGCTCTTGGTGCCATGGTTTAGTTGATTAGATGGTGTTGGGTGATAGGTTGGACTCTCAAAAGTTCTCTTCCAACCTGGTTAATTCTATTCTATACTTCAGTGCCCTGTGGATCCCCACAGGGATTATAATCCATACCAGTTGTAGCAGTTCCACTGTGGGTCCCATCTTTGGGTTTATGTACAAAATCAGGTGTCAAAAATCACCCATTTCTCTGTCACAGAACCACAGAATGAAAGGTGAGCCTCAAAAGATCATCCAGTCCAACCCCCTTGCCAGAGCTGGATCACCTCCACCAGATTACATTGGAATGCATCCAGGAGGGTTGATTGAATCATAGAATCAGTCAGGGTTGGAAGGGACCACAAGGATCATCTACTTCCAACCCCCCTGCCATGGGCAGGGACACCCCACACTAGATCAGGCTGGCCAGAGCCTCATCCAGCCTGGTCTTAAACACCTCCAGGGCTGGGGCCTCAACCACCTCCCTGGACAACCCATTCCAGAAGCTTCACCACTCTCATGGTGAAGAACTTCCTCCTCACCTCCAGCCTGAATCTCCCCACCTCCAGCTTCATTCCATACCCCCTAGTCCTATCACTACCTGATATCCAAAGAAGTCCCTCCCCAGGTTGGACTTGATGATCTGGAAGGTCTTTTCCAACCTGGTTAATTTGTTCTGTGTTAACTACAGAGGCCAGCTGAGCCCCCAGATAACGCTCACAAATTCAGTTCACTGTTCAGCCACAGCACAAAATCATGGAAACCTATCTTGAACAGATAGCCTTTGAATATTGCCCCTCCAGACACATACCACCATTTATCCCCTCCTTTGTAGCCATCCCAGGGCCTGAGGTTTTGGAACCCAGCAACAGGACTCGCTGTATCTTACCCTGCCTTATTTGTTGCAGACCGCATTTTGTATGCAAGGAAACAACAGGACAAAATAGCCTGCGAGAGAAAGGAAAAATGAGATAGTTTCCTAAGTTGTCTTTTGCCTGAGTTGGCAGCTGCTCAGCTTCATTCAGCTTTTTGTTCCCCAGTGAGTGCTGTGCGTGTGTAGCAACAATGGGGTGATGCAGTTACACCGCGGGCTCATGGTGGAGTTCCGTCAGATCCATTCATAAATGCAAGCCCGGGCCGGGCCGCCGGGCGAGCCAGGCCCCCGAGGAAGCGGCTCCACAGCCCCACCAGCACCACTGCTGGAGGAGCTGAGGGCTCAGCCAGAGATACTCACAGAATCCTAGCATGGGCCGGGCTGGAAGGGACCTCCAAGATCAAGTGTAGTATCTGTTCTTGTCAGCTTAATTTCAGGGAGGTGGTGGAGTCACCATCCCTAGGAAGAGACTGGATGGGGTGCTTGGTGCCATGGTTTAGTTGATTAGATGGTGTTGGGTGATAGGTTGGACTGGACTGGATGATCTCAAAGGTGTTTTCCAACCTGGTTAATTCAATCTCATCCCATCCCATCCTATCCTATTCCATCCCATCCTATCCTATCCTATCCTATCCTATCCTATCCTATCCTATCCTATCCTATCCTATCCTATCCTATCCTATCCTATCCCATCCTATCCTATCCTATCCTATCCTATCCTATCCTATCCTAAGGGTCATCCAATCTGACCTCCCCGCAGTCAGCAGAGATGTCCCCAACTAGATCACGCTGCCCGTCAGGTCTCAACCACCTTCCTGGGCAACCTGTTCCAGTGTTCCACCACCCTCACAGTAAAGAATCTGTTCCTAACATCCAATCTAAAGCTGTTCTTCTCTAGGTTGAAGCCATTGCCACTCAGCCTGTCACTGCTGGCCTTTGCAAATAGTCTCTCTCCATCCTTTTTGGAGGTCCCTTCAGGTACTAGGAGGCTGCAATTAGGTCTCCCAGGAGTCTTCTCCACCCCCTGCTCCCTCAGCCTGTCCTCATAGCAGAGGTGATCCAACCCCGTGATCATTTTCATGGCCCTCCTCTGGACCCTCTCCACCAGCTCCATGTCCTTGCTATATTAAGGGCTCCAGAGCTGTACACAGTACTCCAGGTGAGGTCTCACCAGAGCAGAGCAAAGAGGCAGAACTACCTCTCTGGATCTGCTTGCAACACATCTTGTGACGCAGCTCAGGATGTGATTTGCCTTCTGGGCTACCAGCTCACACTGCCTGCACATGTCCAGTCTGGGTACAGACTTGCCCTGGACCTCTGGCAGGGCATGCTTGCTCAGCTCTTACAGCTTTGCATAATGCAGGCAGGTCATCACAGCTTTTTTGAAGTCCCCTCTTTCACTAAATGCAGGCAGGCTAAAATCACAGCTTTTCATAGCTGCAAACTATACCTGGTAGGCAGAGGTTAGCAGCTTGAAATCTCAAGTCTCATGAAGCAGGGAGTGTGATTTCAGGGCATGGCATCTGCCCCTGGATCACCCTGCCAGTGTTTTGTCTTTACTCTCACTTTTTCCAGTTCTGACAACACTGCCCTCTTTCCTGTTGCTATGAGAAATGTCCACAGGAGCAACAGGAAACCAACAAACTTCACTGTTGAAGCAAACAGTGGAACTGAAATCTAGACAGCACACTACTGAAAGTGCTGAAAAGACCAAGTGATAGAAGAGGAAAACTCTGCCATCTCTCAGGTGTTTAATGTTAGGCATCTGAGAGATTGTGTTCTTGCATCTCATCTGTGCTACATTGTTGGGGTTTTTTCATTTTATAGAATCCTGGAATTGTCAGGGTTGGAAGGGACCTCAAGGATCATTTAGTTCCAACCCTGCTGCCATGGGCAGGGACACCTCACACTACAGCAGGTTGCTCACAGCCACATCCAGCCTGGCCTTAAAAACCTCCAGGGATGAGGCTTCCACCACCTCCCTGGGCAACCTGTGCCAGTGTCTCACCACCCTCCTGGGGAAGAACTTCTTCCTAACATCTAATCTGAATCCACCCATTTCTAGTTTTGTTCCATTCCCCCTAGTCCTGTCACTCCCTGACACCCTCAAAAGTCCCTCCCCAGCTTTCTTGTAGCCCCCTTCAGATACTGGAAGGCCACAATTAGGTCTCCTCGGAATCTTCTCCTCTAAAAACTGAGCAGCCCCAACTCCCTCAGTCTGTCCTCACAGGAAAGCAGCTCCAGCCCACTGATCGTGACCCTTCTCTGGACATGTTCCAGCACCTCCAGATCCTTCCTGTACTAGGGGCTCCAGAACTGGACACAGTACTCCAGCTGGGGCCTCACCAGAGTAGAGTAGAGGGGGAGAATCACCTCCCTTGACCTGCTGGCTGTGCTTCTCTTGATGCAGCCCAGGATGGGATTTGTTTTCTGGGCTGCCAGTGCTCACTGCTGGCTCATGTTGAGCTTAGTATCATAGTATCAGTCAGGGTTGGAAGGGACCACAAGGATCACCTAGTTCCAACCCCCCTGGCATGGGCAGGGACACCCCACACTAGATCAGGCTGGCCAGAGCCTCATCCAGCCTGGTCTTAAAGCTTCTCATCCACCAACACCCCTAGGTCCTTTTCTTCAGGGCTGCTCTCAAGCCAGTCCCTGCCCAGCCTGTATCAGTGCTCAGCATCGCCCCGACACAGATGCAGGACCTTGTACTTGGTCCTGTCGAACCTCCTGGGATTCATGCTGTCCTGGTTAGTCTGCATGCAATGCCCTGTGAAACTGGACATTACTGCTTTTTTTTTTTTTGCACTTGCAGATGGAAAAACAGAGCCACAGCCACAGATCTGTAATTGGTGCCCTTTATTGCAGTGGCAAAAATAGACACAATCAGGAGGGGAAATAGTGCTGTTTTTAAACGGCCTCGGTGAGATGTGAGATCGCCAAGATACAGTAAAGGGGAATGAATATTCCCACAGCAGCTCCTGAGGCTCTTGTTTTGGAGAACAGCAGTGAGCTGAAGGCCAGTGCTTGGCACAGGAAGGATCTGCTTTGGGAAGGAATCCCTGTTTATGTCAACAGTGAAGCGTGACCTTTGGAGAGGTCTGAATTGGGGCTTCAATGTGAACCAGTGGAGGGGAATCCAGCTGGGTTTTGTACCTAGGAGTGCAGATGGCACATTCCATGCTGGAATCTATCTAGATCCCAATTCTTTGATGCATGTCTGATTTAGATATCCAAGCAATGCATACATCAGGTGATTAAGGCAGTGGAGCACTTCCCTTATGGAGAAAGGCTGAGGGAGCTGGGGTTCTTCAGCTTGGAGAAGAGGAGCCTGAGGGGTCACCTCATTCCTGTCTATGAAGATGTGAAGGTTGAGTGTCAGCAAGATGGAGCCAGGCTCTGCTCAGCGAAGTCCACTGGAGAATAAATCTTACAAGGACTGACTGAAGGAGCTGGGACTGTTTAGTTTGGAAAAGAGGAGGCTGAGGGGAGACCTCAAGGCTCTCTACAGCTACCTGAAAAGAGACTGTGGAGAGGTTGGTGCTGGTGTCTTCCCAGAGGTAATTAGTGATAGAACAAGAGGAAATGGCCTCAAGCTGCCACTGGGGAGGTTTAGACTGGACCTTAGGAAACATTTTTTCAGGGCAAGAGTGGTCAGGCATTGGAATGTGCTGCCCAGGAAGCTGGTTGAGTCACCAATCCTGGATGTGTTTAAAGGTGGTTTGGCTGTGGAGCTTGGGGCTATGGTTCAGGGGTGACCCTTGTAGAGTAGGGTTCCTGATTGGACTTGGTGATCCTGAGGGTCTTTTCCTACCTGAATGTTTCTGTGATTCTGTCCAGTGATAGGACAAGGGGCAGTGGGTGCAAGCTGGAGCAGAGGAGGCTCCATGTGAACATAAGGGAAAGCACTGTGAGGGTGACAGAGCTCTGGAGCAGCTGCCTACAGAGGCTGTGGAGTCTCCTTCTTGGAGACATTCAACCCCCTCCCTGGATGTGTTCCTGTGTGACCTACTTTAGGTGATCCTGCTCTGGCAGGAGGGTTGGACTGGATGTCATCTTTCAAGGTCCCTTCCAACCCCCCACATTCTGTGATTCTGTGGTCACCAGTGAGGAGTATTAGTCACTGAGTATCTCCAGCATCCTTTCTGTTTATCATGCCAGGGCCTGCACCTGAAAAGAAATAAGATAAAATGGTGTTTTCTGGTTTTCTCTTTGCAGTTACTTTTAAGAAAGAGGAAGAGATCAGAGGCATTAGTAAATAATTTGTGAAGTAATTCATGTATCTGTGGGAAACCAGCCAGCCTTTAACACAAAAGTGCCAGAAGGTTTCTGTGGCATTCCCAGCTTCGGTACTTCGAGCACTCAGCACAGCCCTCAGGGTTTGGATCCAGGCTCCTAAATATGGTCAGGAAATGCAGGAGCATCAAGAAGTATCTGGTAGAGCTGCAGCTCAGTGTTTTGGGTCTTCTGTATTCATACATTGCACACAACTAACCTGGTGTCACTCTTCTGCTGCTGGTTGTAAAGGGAGAGTAGGGTTGTGGCTTGGCCTTGGAAAGCCCTTGAGAAATGTATTTAATCCTTGGTTGCTGATGCACAACACCTCACCATAAGGCCAAGATCTTGTCAAGGCTTAAGCAGTATTTCAATGTAGAAGAATTAAAATGGAGCCTAGCTAAATAGTAATTATTCAGTCTTTGGTTTCTTCCTAGTCTAGTAGGTCTAGCTGCTGTCAACCAGTCTAGTCTGGTCCTAGTGGTCATGAGGTCTTGGGTGACAGGTTGGACTTGATGATCTTCGAGGTCTTTTCCAACCTTGTTGATTCTCTGATTCCTTAAATGCTGTCCCTAGCACATTCTCTCTGGACCAATCCCAAATGAGTGCTGTTGTGGATGGGCCAAACCTGGATGCCTGCAAGCCTCAGCCCAGTTTCCATGCACCCAGATGTTTCCCTAAATTCAGTTTTTGATAAACAGACAAACATTAGGAGGGGTTTGTGGGGTGAGCTTTCTTATTTCTTCTCCCAGGAAAGACTGAAACTGAGATGCAGAAGGGGAATCTATAAACAGAAGTACAAAAAACAGTGCCCTGAGGCACTGTGGAGCTAAGTTCCTCACTTCTAGCACACCTGGGTGTTGCATGATCAGGATACAGGGGTGCACTATGTGTTTTTTTTCTGTCCCTGCCTGGCTGTGAAATGAATTTGGAGGTTTAAATCTGGTTTGGAGCAGTTGCTGAGTTGGGAGTAGGTGCAATGAAAAAAAACAACTGCAGTACCCTGAGGTCACAGAAGCTATGAACTGATTCAAAATGGAGAAAGGATAAAAGGATGCATGGCTGATGTAGTTTGCCTTCTTGTGATAGCCCTCCACTGTCTGTATTTGAGAGGAGTGATACTGTTCTTTGTAGAGAAGATGGTGTACTGCCTCTCAGTTGTGGTAGGATCTGATAGAGAATACAGAATTAACCAGGTTGGAAAAGACCTTTGAGATCATTAAGTCCAACCTATCACCCAACACCATTTAATCAACTAAACCATGGCACCAAGTGCCTCATCCAGGCTCTTCCTAAACACTCCAGTGATGGTGACTCCACCACCTCCCTGGGCAGCACATTCCAATGGCCAGTCTCTCTTTCTGGGAAGAACTTCTTCCTAACTTCCAGCCTAAACCTCCCCTGGCACAGCTTCAGACTGTTTCCTCTTGTTCTGCTGCTGGTTGCCTGGGAGAAGAGACCAACCCACACTCAGCTACAACCTCCCTTCAGGTAGTCATAGAGAGCAATAAGGTCTGCCCTGAGCCTCCTCTTCTCCAGGCTAAGCAACCCCAGCTCCCTCAGCCTCTCCTCACAGGGCTGTGCTCCAAACCCCTCCCCAGCTTTGTTGCCCTTCTCTGGACACCTTCCAGCATCTCAACATCTTTCCTAAACTGAGGGGCCCAGAACTGGACACAGGACTCAAGGTGTGGCCTAACCAGTGCTGAGTCCAGGGCAGAATGTCCTCCCTGCTCCTGCTGGCCACACTATTCGTGATGCTGGCCAGGATGCCATTGGCCTTCTTGGCCACTTGGGCACACTGCTGGCTCATGTTCAGCTGCTGTCAACCAGTACCCCCAGGTACCATTCTCATCTGAAAGGTACTGTCTGTCAGCTTCAGTTTGGATGGGACGTCAAGGAGGACTTTGCAAATGGCTAGATCAAGTCTGTGGCAGAAACTCAAGCCAAGCTGCTGAAAGAGCTCTACCTTGCAATACCTTCTCCTTTTCTAAGAAGAAAGTAATTGAATCACTCCCCTCGTGATCATGCAAGGTGGAGCAGATGGCCTGCAGGTGTTTACACAGAATCACACAAAATGTTAGGGGCTGGAAGGGACCTCGAAAGATCATCCAGTCCAACCCCCCTGCCAGGGCAGGATCTTCTAAATCAGGTCACACTGGAACACAGTGTAATTGGGTTTTGAATGTCTCCAGAGAAGGAGACTCCACAACCTCCCTGGGCAGCCTGCTCCAGGGCTCTGTCACCCTCCTTATGTTTACCTGGAACCTCCTCTGCTCCAGCTTGCCCCCATTGCCCCTTGTCCTGTCATTGGACATCCCTGAGCAGAGCCTGGCTCCATCCTCCTAACACTGCCCTGCACATCTTTATCAACAGGAATGAGGTCACCCCTCAGACTCCTCTGCTCCAAGCTAAAGAGCCCCAGCTCCCTCAGCCTGTCAAGGAGATATTCCACTGCCTTCAGCAGCTTTGTGGCTCTGTGCTGGACTCTTTCAAGCAGTTCCCTGAGGTCCTTCTTGAACTGAGGGGCCCAGAACTGGATGCAATATTCCAGATGCAGCCTCACCAGGCACTCAGTAAATCTCTAGCAACAGGCTGCATGGGTCACAGTGAGGCAGCCCTAGACATCAGAGCAGAACTGAAAATTCCAGTGATTACCAGTGCAGAAGAAGTGCTTGTTGGTGGAGTTGAGTGGGATTTTTTTCCCTTAACAGTTTGCCAGTGCAGTGTGGATATTTTAAAGCTTGAATCTGGGGGGGCAGTACTGGGCACATTTATTATGGAGGTGCTGAAAAGTTCCAGGAAATTAATTATCTGTAACACTCTGCAGGATCTTAGTTGTAAAACACTTTGTGAGTGTTTGAGCTTTCTTGTCATGAATGGAAATTGAAATGTTCAAACATTACTGACTTGAGGAGGCAGCAGAGCCTTGCCCCAGTGCTGCTGATTCTTCCTTCCAGTCATTTGCACTGCCAGCATTTCCATCACAGCCACGAGAGTACTCCTCCTCAGACACACTCAGATGCATTTCAGGTGTGCTTGTAAAATCACCTGGGGATGAAAAGGCTCAGGAAAAAAAAATATCCCAACAACAACCACCAGAACCCCCAAAGTTAATGGCCTTTTTAGCTCTGCACATGCTGAAGTCAAAATAAAACTATGGAATGGAAAGTACCTGAGCTATTTTAATCATAAAGGCTACTAGACCAGAGAGAGGAATGGGGAAGTGGGCCCATGTGACACACACTTTGAAAAACTTTCTTACATAAACCAACAAAGGCAACCCAGCAACATTCTGAAGGAATTGCCAAGTCCCTCTGTTGCAGGGGAAGTCATTCTGCCCCTGGGCTCAGCACTGGTCAGGCCACACCTGGAGTCCTGTGTCCAGTTCTGGGCCCCTCAGTTTAGGAAAGATGTTGAGATGCTGGAAGGTGTCCAGAGAAGGGCAACAAGGCTGGGGAGGGGTTTGGAGGTGAGGAGAGGCTGAGGGAGCTGGGGTTGCTTAGCCTGGAGAATAGAAGCCTCATAGGAGACCTTCTTGCTGTCTACAACTACCTGAAGGGAGGTTGTAGCCAGGTGGGGGTTGGTCTCTTCTCCCAGGCAACCAGCCCCAAAACAAGAGGACACAGTCTGAGGCTGTGCCAGGGGAGGTTTAGGCTGGATGTTAGGAAGAAGTTCTTCCCAGAAAGAGAGATTGGCCATTGGAATGTGCTGCCCAGGGAGGTGGTAGAGTCACCATCACTGGAGGCGTTTAATAAGAGACTGGATGAGGCACTTGGTGCCGTGGTTGAGTTGATTAGATGGTGTTGGGTGATAGGTTGGACTTGATGATCTCAAAGGTCTTTTCCAACCTGGTTAATTCTATTCCATTCTTTTCCATTCTATTCTATTCTATTCTATTCTATTCTATTCTATTCCATTCCATTCCATTCCATTCCATTCCATTCCATTCCATTCCATTCCATTCCATTCCATTCCATTCCATTCTTCAGTGCCCTGTGGATCCCCACGTGGATTATAATCCATACCAGTCGTAGCAGTTCCACTCTGGGTCCCATCTTTGGGTTTATGTACAAAATTAGGGGTCAAAAATCACCCATTTCTCTTATCACAGAATGAAAGTTGGACCTCAAAAGATGATCCAGTCCAACCCCCTTGCCAGAGCTGGATCACCTCTACCAGATCACCCAGGAATGAATCCAGGAGGGTTTTGCGTATCTCTACAGAAGGAGGTGTTTCTTTATAGGTGTACCTAAAAGCTGTAGGCTATTCATACATACAGTAAGGCATCATGTTGGCCATCAGGACTTTGTATAATAACAGTGCAAATGATCACATGCAAGGGTGTTTAGAAAAGGCAAAGCTGGCTCCAAATTCTCAAGCCTTACCTTCCGTGTGTCACCACCCTTCCTTCCCCCCAAGCCTGGCTGTGAGGAAATTGCCTCATTAAGTTCTCCAGTCTGAAGCTGCTTGTCAGATATCTGGCTTAAAGATAGACTGGTTTGTAATTGTGCACCACTGTGCTTTAAAAGAGATTCTTACACCACCCACCACCCCCCAAAAAAAAAACCCAACCAAAAGAGCATTCTGAATGCAGTCTGTTAGAAGAGTCTCCAAACTGCTGTCTTTGCTTTCTCCCATTTGAAAATGTCACAGGCTCACAGAATCTTAGGGGTTGGAAGGGACCTCTGGAGAGGATCGAGTCCAACCCCCCTGCCAGAGCAGGACTATAGAATCTAGCACAGGTCACGCAGGAACACATCCAAACAGGGCTGGAAAGTCACCAGAGCAGGAGAGTCCACAACCTCTCTTGGGAGGTAATTCCAGTGCTCTGTGATCCTCATAGACACTTGAAGTGATTTGTTGCTGTTGCCCTCTCACAAACATGTTGAAGGCTTACAGAAGAAGGGAAGTTGTAGCCAGGAGGGGCTTGGTCTCTTCTCCTGGGTGGCAGGCACCAGAACAAGAGGACACAGTCTCAAGCTGTGCCGGGGGAGGTTTAGGCTGGATGTTAGGAAGAAGTTCTTCCCAGAAAGAGAGATTGCCATTGGAATGTGCTGCCCAGGGAGGTGGTGCAGTCACCATCCCTGGAGGTGTTTAAGAAGGGAGTGAATGAGGCACTTGGTGCCATGGTTTAGTTGATTAGATGGTGTTGGGTGATAGGTTGGACTCGGTGATCTCAAAGGTCTTTTCCAACCTGGTGTGGTCTATTCTATTCTATTCTATTCTATGCTGGTTCTATTCTAGTCTAGTCTAGTCTATAATATTCTCTTCTATAATATTCTATTCTAAAAAGACCTAACACCTGCCCAGGGCATTTTCTTTCCCTGAGTTTCTGATAGTTTTTGCCAGATAGGTGCCTGAGAAGAAGGGCCATGAGATTTGTCCAGCTCTCATTCTTCAACAAGCAATTTCAGGATTAGGAAATTACTAAGCCTCCAACAGCACAAGAGCAAGCTCCAGCTATAAAGCAAACCAACAAAACAAATGACCTGGCTACACAAAAGTGCATATTCTTACCTTGGAAAAAAATCAGCTTTGCTAGTAGCAGCAGGAGGGTGGTGACAGACAGAGAAGCCTTTCTCCTTAGAATCGTAGAATGGTCTGGGATGGAAGGGACCTCTGAAGGTCACCTAGTCCAACCCCCTCTGCAGTCAGCAGGAGCATCCTCAACTGGATCAGGTTGCCCAGAGCCCTGTCAAGCCTCACCTTATCTCCAGGCCTGGGGTCCCAACCACCTCCCTGGGCAACCTGTTCCAGTGTTCCACCACCCTCATAGTGAAGAACTTGTTCTTAACATCCAATTTAAATCTCCTTGTCTAATTTGAAACCATTGCCCCTCATCCTATCACTCCAGGCCTTTGTAAACAGTCTCTCTCCATCCTCCTTGTAGCCCCCTTCAGGTTCTGGAAGGTCATTTACCTTTTGCTAAAAGGGAAGAACTTCAGGAGGTGATGAAGGTTAAATTTTGTTTCTCTGTCCTGGTTCACCAGAATATCCACTGTGCTCCCATTTTAGTGCATCTTCAGTGGCATTTGCCTCAGTCTCTCACTCCTGAGGCTTCCTGCTCCACTCCAAGTAAGTTAAAATGCTAAGGCTTCCCTCCTCTCCAGGAGCAGGAGTCCAGCAGAGTGCTGCTCCCCAGACAGGACTGCAGTAGGGGGTGAGCTGCTGCTCAGTTCCCTCCTTACCAGGCAGCTTTAGGTTGGACCCTCCTTCATCAAACCCTGGCTGCAACAAAGCTGATGCCTCAACCATGTTTGGGAGCTGTGCAGTTTCTTGATTAACCTTCTGCTGGTCTGTTTGCCACAGGAGGAGCTGTGGGTGTAGGATGTTGGCACAGGCAGCAACCACTGCTGTGGGAATGGAGATGGGGATGCAGCCCAACGTGGGTCTACCCAGGGCTGCAGCCTGGGTACTAGGAGGAGCTGATGTCCTGTGTCAGGGCAGGGGAAGCAGTAGCCAGGCACAGAGACCAGCACAGCCATCCTGCCGTTGGACTTGAGTGGTGATGTCTTTACTACACCAGTTTTATCTGCACCCCACTGAGCTGTGTTGACATTTCAGGTGTTCCATGGTGCTGAGCCTTATGGTTATTGACTGGTTACCAATGGTTGTGATTGTGTGCTGGCTGTGGCACTGCAGTGGTGGTGCCCATGGGATGCTTTTGCTCTTCCAAGAGTACCATTCTTACTCACAGTGTCAGGATGAATTACAAGAGTGAGGGAAACCAGGGTCCAAGCCGGAGCTTGGGGTGATCTCTGCAGGCAAGGACTGGTATGAGCAAGAAGAGTTTGCAGCACTCCCTGGCTGTCCTGTGGCTATATTGCTGCCTGCTGGAGCTCAGAAGCAGTGTGTGGTGCTCCATGAGATGAGGAGCCCACAGCCAGTCACCTGAATTCAGCCTTCAGTGCTCTCCAGTCCATCTTAAACAAACCTTCTGCGTCCCAGCTTCCTTTGGCGTCATGCTTTGTTTGTATTCTGGCTCTGGGCCAGTGGTATGGGACCTTAGCACCATTTTTCCTGTAGCCTGATTTCCAGAGGAGGGAAACGTGGGTGCCTGGGCTGGAAGGGAACTTTGGTACACCCCTGCAAGGTCCCTTCTGTGCTCAGCCAGGCTTGGATGCAAATGAGGAAGGCAGCTGCCTTCCTCCGAAGCACAGACCTCCTTGATCATGAGGGCTCTGAATGAGTGCAGTATTTCCTGACCCATGCATCTTTGCTGAGCTCAGGCTGCATTTCATGGGGCTATCAAAAGGTACCTGACCCACCTCTCCCATCTGCCATGCCAAATTCTAATTAATTAAATCTTCTCCCAAAACTACAACAATTGGAAACTTCAGTTAAGAGCTGGCTAACCTTAGTGAAATCACTCGCTTTCCTTAACTCTCTTTCCTTGGAAAAAACAACACTTCACTTTGTTGTGGTTTCTCCCCTTCCATAAAAAAAACACCAGCCTGAGGCAGAGGGCAAAGTGTGGGAAAGTTTAGCTCCAGTGACTTCAGACTTTGCTGCAGAGTGGAGCTGTGCTGGGGTGGGTACGGTATAGCTGCAAGCAAGCTGGCTAACTCCACCACAGCAGCTTGTTCAGGGGCAGTCCTGCGGGCCCCAGCTCTCTGGATCCCAGCCTCTGGTGTTAGCTGTGCTGAGGGAACACGCTCAGGAGGTTCCAGTGCCATCTCACTCTGGCTTTAGCTGGTGTGATGCACATCACTGTGAATATTTTTGTCTGGTAATACAGCCAGGATCTCATCCAACCCCTTGTCACTGGGTGGATTTGAGAAGCCCTCCCTCGCAGCCTTCCTTTGGCAGATGCACCTTCACAGGGAAGGTTGTGATGCTTCATTATGTTAAGCAGGACAGTTTTCATGACAAGGAGAAGACATGATATTGCAGGCAGCAGCTGCTGGCTGGTAGTCAAGAGCAGTGGGTGTTCGTGACCCACTGGAGCTAATTGCGTGCATCACCAACGTCAATGTCCCCAGCAGCACAGACGCTCTGCATTTGACGTGTTTCCCCAGCCTGCCTAGGGTGACAAATTAAACCTCCACACATGGCTATTTCAGTCTCTTCCAAATAATCTGGTATTGCATGGAGAAAAGGGGCCACTGCTGGTCAGAGCCCAGCTCCCCAGAGTTGCAGTCCTATCCCATATTGGGATTCCACGGAGGTCGGTGCTCAGCTCTGTTCTTCAGCTCCCCTGCCTGAAAAGTGGCAGTGGTGGCACAGAGTCTCACTGCCCCTGCCAGGTGCTGCCCACAGCTCTGGGTAAAATACTCTGTTGTAAAACTCCTGCTGCCAAAAGCTGCACTTCTCTACTCTCTGAAGTCTTCAGGAGAGACCCAGCTCTTACACAGACCAAGGCTTCAATGGAACAAAAATAGAAATGGGTAGATTCAGGTTGGAGGTTAGGAAGAAATTCTTCACCTATGCTATAGAGAGAGACTGAGAGTTGGGGCTGTTCAGTCTGGAGAAGAGGAGGCTCTGAGGAGACCTAATTGTGGCCTTGCACTATCTGAAGGGGGCCTACAAGAAAGCTGGGGAGGGACTTTTTAGGGTTTCAGGGATTGATAGGACTAGGGGGAATGGAGCAAAACTAGAAGTGGGTAGATTCAGATTGGATGTTAGGAAGAAGTTGTTCCCCATGAGGGTGGTGAGACACTGGCACAGGTTGCCCCGGGGTGTGTGTGGAAACCTCATCCCTGGAGTTTTTTAAGGGCAGACTGGATGTGGCTGTGAGCAACCTGATCTGGATGGGGTGCTTGGTGCCATGGTTTAGTTGATCACATGGTGTTGGATGACAGGTTGGACTTGGTGATCTCAAAGGTCTTTTCCAACCTGCTTGCTTCTCTTCTCTTCTCTTCTCTTCTCTTCTCTTCTCTTCTCTTCTCTTCTCTTCTCTTCTCTTCTCTTCTCTTCTCTTCTCTTCTCTTCTCTTCTCTTCTCTTCTCTTCTCTTCTCTTCTCTTCTCTTCTCTTCTCTTCTCTTCTCTTCTCTTCTCTTCTCTTCTCTTCTCTTTTCTCTTCTCTTCCCTTCTCTTCCCTTCTCTTCCCTTCTCTTCCCTTCTCTTCTTCCCTTCTCTTCCCTTCTCTTCTTCCCTTCTCTTCCCTTCTCTTCCCTTCTCTTCCCTTCTCTTCCCTTCTTTCCTTCTCTTCCCTTCTCTTCCCTTCTCTTCCCTTCTCTTCCCTTCTCTTCCCTTCTCTTCCCTTCTCTTCCCTTCTCTTCCCTTCTCTCTTTCTCTGCTCTTCTTTCTCTTTTCTTTCTCTTTTCTTTCTCTTCTCTTCTTTCTCTTCTCTTCTTTCTCTTTTCTTTCTCTTCTTTCTCTTCTTTCTCTTCTCTTCTTTCTCTTCTCTTCTTTCTCTTCTCTTCTTTCTCTTCTTTCTCTTCTCTCTTTCTCTTCTTTCTCTTCTCTCTTTCTCTTCTTTCTCTTCTCTCTTTCTCTGCTCTTCTTTCTCTTCTCTCTTTCTCTGCTCTTCTTTCTCTTCTCTTCTTTCTCTTCTCTTCTTTCTCTCTTCTTTCTCTTCTTTCTCTTCTCTTCTTTCTCTTCTCTTCTTTCTCTTCTCTTCTTTCTCTTCTCTTCTTTCTCTTCTCTTCTTTCTCTTCTCTTCTCTTTGATCCTATCTAGTATGAGGTGTCCCTGGCCATGGCAGGGGGGTTGCAACTAGTTGATCCTTGAGGTCCCTTCCAACCCTGACAATTTTATGCTCCTATGACTTTACAGTACTGGTGCCTTTGCCTATATTGTAGAAGGACTCCACAGTGCTGCTTCTAGAAAAAGCAATAAATATTTATCACAGCACCACCTGCCCACTCATACAGTGTTGTATTAACACTCTCACAGTCCCAGCATGCTGCACATTAATGGTATTGTGTTTATACAGTCATGGCTTAGGTTTAGGTTTTCAGTTTCTGATATAACCAATTGTTTGTTTTCTCACACTTAGAAAAAAAACCCAAACCCAAACCTCCATATTGTTTAGTCTTCCAGCATCCTATCAAGAGCATGGAACATCTTGTAATGTTTAGGAGAGGCTGAGGGAGCTGGGGTTGCTTAGCCTGGAGAAGAGGAGGCTCAGGGGAGACCTTCTTGCTGTCTACAACTACCTGAAGGGAGGTTGTAGCCAGGTGGGGGTTGGTCTCGTTCTCCCAGGCAACTAGCACCAGAACAAGAGGACACAGTCTCAAGCTGTGCCAGGGGAGGTTTAGGCTGGATGTTAGGAAGAAGTTCTTCATGGAAAAAGCTATTTGCCATTGGAATGTGGTGGAGTCACCATCCCTGGAGGTGTTTAGGAAGAGACTGGATGGGGTGCTTGGTGCCATGGTTTAGTTGATTAGATGGTATTGGGTGATAGGTTGGACCTGATGATCTCAAAGCTCTCTTCCAACCTGGTTAAGTCTATTCTATTCTATTCTATTCCATTCCATTCCATTCCATTCCATTTCCATTTCCATTTCCATTTCCTATTCCATTTCCATTTCCTATTCCTATTCCTATTCCTATTCCTATTCCTATTCCTATTCCTATTCCTATTCCTATTCCCATTCCATTCCAATAACCACCTTCTCTGCCACTGTGTCTGTTTGAAGTGTGGTGAATCCTTCACATTTATTTGTTTCTCCCTACTTTGTTGTCTCCTGATACACAGGGCTCCCAAGTCTGTGATGCTGGGCTGTCTCCTGCTCTTTCTCCATGTGCTTTGCAGTACAGTTTGTAACGCAGCGGTCTCTGAGGCTTGATTGTTTGGGTTTGATTTGCTTCTTTTTCATGTGTCTGCCTTTGCTTTCATGTTGTCTTGCAAATTAATGCCAGTAACTATTCCCAGGGCTGTTAAAATAGTCCTGCTCTCAGACTGTAGATGTGGGAGTCTACCCTACACCTCCTCCTCCGTCTCCTCCACGGCTTCTGAAATCACATTTTCATCTCTGGAATGCTCTCAGAGAACAATACCATGGCTGTGTGTTTGGGGTTGCATCGTTCCTTCCCCTTGCATGAGCTTTACACAGATAAACAGACCTTTCTTTTGGCCTTTGCCTTGAGGGGGGACCCAAATGTGTGACTGATAAAAACTCAGCGACAGAGCACTGCACTTTTTCAGGGACCTCAACGTTTCTCCATCACCTTGGTTTACTCTCAGTTTGCTTGACACTAAACCTGAAGTGCCTCTGTCTGTGTGACTATGGTATAGCACATCTTGGTTATTTCAGGAGGCAAATGCTTGCTTTTTTGGAGTGAAGACCCACCCAAGTCACTTCATCTTGCATAGGAAATACTTCCAAGCTGTGCCAGGGGAGGTTCAGACTGGATGCTACAAAATACTTCTTCACGGAGAGGGTTCTCAAAGGTTGGAATGGTCTGTCCAGGACATCAGTGAAGTCACCATCCCTGGAGGTGTTCAAGCAATGTGTGGACCTGGTGCTTGGGGACATGATTTAGTGGTGAACCTTCAGTGCTGGGTCAAAGGTTGGACTGGGTGATCTTTGAAGTCTCTTCCAACCAGATGCAGTGCATTCAAAAATTCCTATACCATGCCCTCTGCTTTTTGCAACAGTTTGGATTCCTGCTCAAGAAGACCACACAAATGAGCAAGCACAGGTGAAAAACTAAGATTTGGGGAGTCAACTAAATACAACATTAGCAGTGTTTAACCCAGGGAGTTTGTGCACAGTGCTGGTGCCCTTGTACTTAGCCCTGGTGAGGCTACACCTTGAGCACTGGGTTCAGTTCTGGGCACCACTGTACAGGAAAGACATTTTGGTGCTGGAATGTGTCCAGAGAAGAGCAATGAGGCTGGAGAGGGGTTTGGAGGGACTCAGATGAGGAGTGGATGAAGGAGCTGGGGTTGTTTAGTCTGGAGAAGGCTGAGGGGAGATCAGGGTGAGAAGAAATGGATTTAAATTGTGCCAGGAGACATTTAGATTGGACGTGAGGTAAAACTTCTTCACTGAGAGAGTGGTGAGGGGTTGGGACAGGCTACCCAGGGAGGTGGTGAAGTTGCCATCCATGGAGTTGTTAAAGGAGCTGTAGATGTGGTGCTTCAGGACATGGTTTAGTGGTCATGGTAGCTGGATTACAGTTGGATTCTATGATCTTGGAATGGAATGGAATGGAATGGAATGGAATTAACCAGGTAGGAAGAGACCTTTGAGATCATCAAGTCCAACCTATCATCCAACACTATCTAATCAACTAAACCATGGCACCAAGCGCCCCATCCAGTCTCTAAATCTGAACTTGAAGGTCTCTTCCAACCTTAGCTGATTCTATATAGGTTGGACTTGATGATCTCTGAGGTCTTTTCCAACCTTATTGATTCTATGATTACCTGTGAGAATTCAAAGTCTTTTTCTCTCACAGCAGACACTCCTCCTTGGGAATACCACATTGATGCTCTTCCAAGTTCTGCTTGCTCAGTAAGGAAAACAAAACAAAACCCAACACCCCCTATCCATCTCCACTAACAGAACAATTTGTTTTCTGCCCTCTAGGACTGCCTTAAAGCTTGTCAGGAACAGATTGAGGCGGTGCTAGTAAACAGCCTCAGGCAAGTCCGGCAGCAGCAACAGCAAAGCAATCCTTCCAAGACGGTGGATGAACTGGACCAGGCCAGCACTCCCACAGATGTGAGAGACATCAACCTGTGAGGACATCAGCACAGAAAGCCACACTTGCTCCCCCCCAACCCCCACCTCCATCCCTGCTCCCCAGCCCTTTTACTTTTGTTACCGTTTTTTAGAGTGATTTTGGTTCGGTTCGGTTCGGTTTGGTTAAATCTGCTCCCACATAGAACATATTTAAAGCTCTTGGAGGCTGAAAACAAAAAGCAACAACAAAACAGGACACAAAACACACACCAAAAACTGAATAATGGCAAAAAAAGAAGAAACCTTTATAAAAAAAAAAAAAAAAAAAGGACAACAAAGCATTTGGTGTGGCTGTGATGTTCTACAGAAGGGAATTCCCCTCTCCCCCCCACGATCTATTTGGTAATTGCTATTTGATTATGTATCAGTGATAATTAAAATGCTTATAAGAGGCATGCAAAGTAGCTAGCTAAAGGTAAGCCTGCATTTGTGGGAACAAAGTAGAGTGTCCTTGCCTGTGTAGTTCTGACCTAGTGCATAAACACACACACACACACACACCCCCTCTCCCCCTCTTTCTTTTGTGTGTTAGCTGTAAGAAAGGATTTGTGTCTGCAGTTTTATGGCTTGACTTAGATTGCAAAGCAATAGAAGAAGCTCTCTGTGTGTGTGTGTGTGTGTGTGTGTGTGGGAGGGGTGGTTTAGGACAAAATGGGAAAAGATCCCTGAAGCAATTGAAAGCTTTTTGGAGTGCAGAAGAGATTTGGGTTTTTTGAATTATTATTTCTTTTTGCTCAGTCAGAAGTGTTTTGTTGGATCTCTGTATGTTAGTTGTGTTTACTCTTGCTGTCTGTGGTAGCTGCTACCTAAGAAAGAAGATGCTTTATTTTGCCAGCCGGAAGAGCAGGTGGTGGTTTTTGGGGTTTGGTTTCTCTTTTTTGGGGGGGAAGGGTTGGGTTTTGGGTTTGTTTCTTTCTGTTGTTATTTTCTTCTTTCCTTCCCCCCCCCCCCCTTAAAATTCCCCTCTCCTTTTTCTACTTCCTTCAGAAGTGGTTTGCTCTGAACACAGCAGCATCTTTGGGCAATTGTGTTTACCCAACTGTGGGCCAAAGCCAAAGTTACCAAGTGTTACGTGGTGGGAGGTGGGGGAAGGGGAGGAAATGTGCCAATTAAATGCTGACCAGTTGGGCTCATCAGACCAGCTCTGACCTTTTGGATTGCGAGATGCAGTGGATCATCTGTGACAAGCATTCTATTCCTTTTACAGTGCTAATGCTTCACCTCAGTGTTAACTTTTGGCAGCTCCTTAGCTTGGCCTTAAAGACATTTAAACGATGCTCTGTCCCATCTGCCTGTTTAACATAGCCTCACTGTGTTAATGAAGATGAGATTGGGTTTGATCCCTCTTCTACCTACCCATCTTTGCCCACCATCTCCCCACACCTTTTTTCTGTCTCCCCCCCCCAGCATTTCATTAAGTTTATTGATCCACAGTGAGCATTTGTTTTGGTTTGCTTTGGTTTGTTGTTGGGGGGTTGGGGGTTTTTTTTGTGTGTGTTGTGTTAAACCATTTCATTCGAAAAAGCACTTTGAAAATTGTTCCTAAGGGATTAAATGAGATGGTTTGTGATGACTTTGCTGAGGGAAACAGAAAAATAAAAGAGCAGGAAGAAAGAAAAGAAAAAAAGAAAAACACAAACAAAAAATGGAAAATAGAGTAAAAAAGGAAAATAGAATTTTT
This sequence comes from Dryobates pubescens, assembly GCF_014839835.1. Taxonomy (NCBI): domain Eukaryota; kingdom Metazoa; phylum Chordata; class Aves; order Piciformes; family Picidae; genus Dryobates; species Dryobates pubescens. The sequence goes on from NC_071657.1 coordinate 134,325,206, forward strand.
AAAAAAAATAGAAAAAAAGGAAATGAAAAAAAAAAGAAATAGAAAAAAAGGAAATGGAAAAAAGGAAATGGGAAAAAAAAGGAAATAGAAAAAAAGGAAATGGAAAAAAAAGGAAAATAGAAAAAAGGAAAATAGAAAAAACTAGAAAAATGGAAATATAAAAAATAAAATAGAAAAAAATGAAAGAAAGAAATGAAAGAGAAAAGAAAGAAATTAAAGAAAAAAAGAAAAGAAAAAAAAGAAAGAAATGAAAGAAAGAAAAAAGAAAGAAAAAAAGAAAAAAAGAAAGGAAGAAAAGAAAGAAAAGGAAGAAAGAAAAAAAGAAAGAAAAAAAGAGAAAGAAAATTTTAAAAAAGGAAGGAAAAAAACCATGTCACAAAAGCAAATAGCTTTTTATAGTCAATATTTTCCAGTATCTGGTGTACTTGGGTTAGTTGTGGTGTTGCTGGAAATACCAACACCTGCTTTCAGATGACATTCCTGTCACGACATTCCGGATTCAAGAGCCTGAGTCAATGAGAAGGATCTTGAGGACCACCTGCACGGCCCCGGGTCTACGGACAAGGAAAGCCGGTGCAAAAGGCAACAAACAAAAAGAGTGGTTGTGGAAAAACATCAAGGTGTGTGGCTGGGAGATTTATTGCAAAGGTATATTCAGTGTACTTGAATTTATTTTACTGCTCCACCTGTAACGAAGAGGCATTTAGACAGCAAAAAAAAAAGCAAAGGAGTTGGAGCAACTTTTGGGTTGGTTTGGATTTTCTGTTTAGTTTTTTGGGGGTTCTTTTTCAGTTTTCTTTATGATTTTTGTTGTTTGGGTTGGGGTTGGTTGGTTTGTTGGTTTGTGTTTTTTTGTTTGCACAATTGTATTAACAGTTTGCAAATAATCCAGTGTGAAGCTGTTTGGTGGAAAGGGTTTGAAAGGTTTGCAATCCTTAAGGCCGAAAAGGACGGAGGGAGGCGATGGCTGCGAAGAGTTACTGTGTGCGAACGGACTCAGCCGGATTGGGCTCGAGGAGGGTAGAGAATTGGAGCAAGATTCTAAAGCTTTTGTTGGGTTGTTATTATTATTATTATTATTATTATTTTGGGGTGGGTTTGTTTTTTTTGGGGGGGGGTGGTTGTTGAGGAGGGGAGGTTTAGGTTTGGGTGTTTCTCCGATTATTATTATTGTTATTGTTATTATTATTATTATTATTGGGGTTTTTGTTGCGCTGCTAAGAAGCTATGATTTGTTTCATCCTTATTCACATTAACAGTACTTAGCTGTATTGTTTCACTGAGTGTGCTGCTATTTTATAAACATTTTTATAATATATTATTTTACTGCTTAAAAAAGTTTCAAATCCTGAAGTAGATGGGTTAAGTGGAGATAATGATGAGTTCTTTGATTTACTGGAAATGCCCTGTACAGTTCGGTTTGTTTGGTTTGGGTTTTAGTGCTTTTTCCTGTCGGTGTGTTCATGATTTCTTGCTTTCTTTCTTTTTTTTTTTGTTTTTCTAATTCTAGTTTTATTTCTTTTCAAATACTATTTTTAATTTTTTTTTTCTTCATTCCATTTTTTAATTCTATTTTTCATAGTTCTGGTTTAGAATTCGTTTTTTACTTCTATTAATTCTATTTTTTCTTCTGATTTTTAATTTTATTTTATAATTATTCTATTTTTTTTTCCTTCTTTCCCTTTGATTTTTTAAATTCTATTTTTTAATTCTACTTTTAAATTCTTTTTCTAATTCTATTTTATTTTTCCCCTTCATTCTCTTTGATTTTTCAAATTCTATTTTTTAATTCTACTTTTTAATTCTTTTTCTAATTCTATTTTATTTTTTCCTTCTTTCCCTTTGATTTTTAATTCAATTTTTAATTCTATTTTTAAATTATTTTTCTATTTTATTTTTTCCTTCATTCCCTTTGATTTTTTAAATTCTATTTTTTAATTCTATTTTTTAATTCTTTTTCTAATTCTATTTTTTTGTTCTTTCCCTTTGACTTTTTAAATTCTGGTTTTTAATTCTATTTTTTAATTATTTTTCTAATTCTATTTTATTTTTCCTTCATTCCCTTTGATTTTTTTAATTCAAATTTTTAATTCAATTTTTTAATTCTATTTTAAAATACTTTTTCTAATTCTACTTTATTTTTTCCTTCATTCCCTTTGATTTTTTTAATTCAATTTTTCAATTCTATTTTAAAATTCTTTTTCTAATTCTATTTTTCCCCTTCTTTCCCTTTGATATTTTAATTCTATTTTTTAATTCTATTTTTAAATTCTTTTTCTAAGTATTTTTTTTCTTCTTTCCCTTTGATTTTTTTAATTCTATTTTTTAATTATTTTTCTAATTCTATTATTTTTTCCTTCTTTCCCTTTGATTTTTTAATTCTATTTTTCTATTTTTTAATTCTGTTTTAAAATTCTTTTTCTAATTCTATTTTTTTCTTCCTTCCCTTTGATTTTTTAATTCTATTTTTTCTAATTATGTTTTTTAATTCTATTTTTAAATTCTTTTTCTAATTATTTTTTTCCCTTTCCCTTTGATTTTTTAATTCTAATTTTTTCTAATTCTGTTTTTTTTTAAATTCTAGCTTTTTATTCTATTTTTTATTTCTTTTTTTGATTCTATTTTACTTTTTTCCTTCTTTCCTTTTGACTTTTTAAATTATATTTTTTAGTTATATTTTATTTTTTAAATTCTATTTTATTTTTAATTTTTTAAAAATTCTATTGTTTATAATTTTATTTTCTTTCTTTTTTCCTTCTTTCCTTTTGATTTTTTAAAAATTCTATTTTTAATTCTATTTTTTATTCTGTTTTTTAATTCTCCTTTCTTTCTTTTTTCCTTTTGATTTTTTAAATCCTATTTTTTTAATTCTATATTTTAAATTCTGTTCTTTAATTCTATTTTTTAACTTTTTTCTTCTTTCCTTTAGATTTTTTAAATTCTATTTTATTTTTTTAATTCTATTTTCTTTTTTAATTCTATTTTTAAAATTCTATTTAATTTTAAAATTCTATTTGAATTTTTTTAATTCTATTTTTTTAGTTCTTTTTTTAATTACTTTTTAATTTTTTTTTCTAATTCTTTTTTTTTTTGGTGGGTTTTTTCCCCCTTCTTTCCTTTTGAGTGTTTTGTTTTGTTTTTTTTTTTCCTTCCCTTTCTTCCTGATCACATCCTGCAGAGACAGTATGCTTACCTCAGGTTTACTGGACAAAACAGAAATGGTTCCTCTTTTCACAATACCTCACAACGTGACAGTTTGGGTTTTGTTTTTCCCCTCCCGTCCCCCGGGGCCCACACCCTGGCCATGCTGGGGAGAGGTTGCAGGCAGCCGGGGCACCGGCTCCCTTTCGGTCTTTGGTATCCTTTTCATAGTGGAAAAAATGCATTGACTCTCCACCAGTGGTTTCACCCAGAGCAGCTCCATTCCTTCCCAAAAAGCAGTGGTGGGAAACAGCCTTGTTCTCAACTGTCATCACCTCCCACCTTAAATGTTTCACGTCGGGAGCAAGTGCATTCAGCAGTGGTGTCTCTCCTGGAGGGAAACAAACAAACAAAAGAGTTAATTTTGTGGAAGCAAGACTCCAGAGCCACAATGTAGTGCGTGTCTGTGACAGATCAGATCAGTCCCTGGTGACAGCCCTCCTATGTTAGCAGATGTAGCTTCATGGAGAGGTGTGCCTGAGGGTTCTCAGGCACTGAGATGACCTCTTGGCATGCTGGGCAATAGTGCATCTGCCTACAGCAACCATAGGCACTATGTCCATCACATTGGTGTGGTTTGCTCTTCTATGTGCTGTAGGTCAAGTGTAGGCAGGAGCAGTATTTTGGGGTGCGGCCCTTGCTCTTCATCCCACCTCCTGCAATACTTTAGTCCCATGCAGAGATCCCCAATTGCAGCATCATCCTCCCAAGGGCTCTGCAGTGCTGATGGGGAAGGGAGAGTGAGGTCTCCCATGCAGAGATCCCCAATTGCAGCATCATCCTCCCAAGGGCTCTGCAGTGCTGATGGGGAAGGGAGAGTGAGGTCCATGGAGGTTGAGTAGTGCTGGAAGGAGCAGCACCAGCACCATTCAGCAGCCCCCAGCCCTTCACAGAGACCCAGTGGGTCAGTGCACTTATAAAATACCATCTGGTGACACCCAGAGGTGTCCTGTAGTTGAAGCCTGGAAAAACCTAATAAACCTTTGAGCATTTACACAGCAGCCTTCCAAATAAAACCACTGCATAGTTCTCCTTTTTAACAAATGCTAAACAAATCATAATTAACCAAATCATTCTTGCAAATGAGGGGTGAGATGCTTTTTTCCCCCCCACCTAAATTGCAGAAATCATTAACCCCTCCTCCTGATTGATTAAAAGACATTAATAAGGTGCTGATCACATCCTCACAGACGCCAAAGGATTGCAGAAATCATTAACCCCTCCTACTGATTAAAAGACATTAATAAGGTGCTGATCACATCCTCACAGACGCCAAAGGAGTGCAGAAATCATTAACCCCTCGTACTGATTAAAAGACATTAATAAGGTGCTGATCACATCCTCACAGATGCCAAAGGAGTGCAGAAATCATTAACCCCTCCTGCTGATGAGCAAAATAATAAGTTGCTGATCACGGATGCCAAAGGATTGGCAGCGAAAGCATTTCTCTCAGCATCCAGTTCCTGCTGCTGGTACTTGGATGATCTTTTCCCCCTCCTGCTTATTCCTGTAGCATAGGAGCACCTGATAATGAATTTATTTCTACTCTCAACATGCTCATGAAATGAGAAGAGTACTTATTCGCATCCCATTGATGCTGGAATAATTGGCTGGCTCTTAATGACTCGGCAAACCACCTGGCCACTGGATTTTTTCCACTATGCTTTATTACCACGTTCTCATGTACCTCAGAAATCACTCTTGGTTGCACAGTTTCTGTTCTCAGAACTTCTTCCTCTTTCTCTTTTTTGTTGTTGTCATTGTTGTTATTTTCCTTTGGGTTTGGTTTGGTTTTTTTTGTTGTTGTTGTTCTTCTTTTTTGGGCTGGGTTTGTTTTTCCTCTTGCTTTATCGAGTGTGATGCCATATCAAAGTCAATGTTATTCCCTCACAACGTGCTCTTTAAGAGGTGTGGATGTTTATATATGGTCAGGGGATGCTAGAGGAGTGCAGTAGTAGACATGAGCAGTGTAAACAGAGGAAAAAATGTGTCTAGAAAGTCTGCGAGGTCGTTCTCGGTGGATAAGACTCTGATGCAGTGTAGTCTCGATTGCCTTTGGAAAAGGTCTTCTTTGTTCAGTGTTGTCATGTTTTCTTTTTTTATTAATAACCTGTTGTTTTGGCTAGCTTCAAGATGGTTCTAAGGAAAGTGGGGGTTTTTTGGCGGGATTAGGTATGCTGTATGGACAATAAACTCACCTTGACCTACGTTTGCCTGGCGTGCTTTGGTTCATTCAGTGGGAAGGTGGATAGAATTAGAATAGAATAGAATAGAATAGAATAGAATAGAATAGAATAGAATAGAATAGAATAGAATAGAATAGAATAGACCAGGTTGGAAGAGACCTTTGAGATCATCATGTCCAACCTATCATCCAACACTACCTAATCAACTAACCCATGGCACCAAGCATCCTGTCAAGCCTCGCCCTGAACACCCCCAGCGACGGCGACCCCACCACCTCCTCAGGCAGCCCATTCCAGTGGGCAATCACTCTCTCTATGTAAAACTTCCCCCTAACCTCCAGCCTTAACCTCCCCTGACGCAGCCTGAGACTGTGCCCTCTTGTTCTGGTACTGGTTGCCTGGGAGAAGAGACCAACCTCTGCCTGACTACAACCCCCCTTCAGGTAGTTGTAGACAGCAATAAGGTCACCCCTGAGTCTCCTCCTCTCCAGACTAAGCAACCCCAGCTCCCTCAATCTCTCTTCACAGGGCTTGTGCTCCAAGCCCCTCACCAACCTTGTTGCCCTTTTCTGGACACGCTCCAGCAAGTCAACATCCTTCCTAAACTGAGGGGCCCAGAACTGGACACAGGACTCAAGGTGTGGCCTAACCAGTGCAGTGTACAGGGGCAGAATGACCTCCCTGCTCCTGCTGGCCACACTGTTCCTGATGCAGGCCAGGATGCCATTGGCCTTCCTGGCTGCCTGGGCTCACTGCAGGCTCATGTTCAGCGAGCCTTAACTGGGACTTAAGAGCTCGGATGGGGGCAAGGCTGAGAATCCCTCCCCTGCTCCCCCTTCCTCCTTCCCAACAGAGAGGGGCTAAAAAGGGAAGGAGCAAATCCACTAAGAAATAATTTGGAGTTGGCTTGGAAGCAGAGAGGTAAAGAATTTTCTTTAAACAATATATATATTACATGTGTGACCGTTTGAGGCTGTGCCTTTAAGAAACAATATGAAACACTAACAGGTAAGGTTCACAAAGGCAAGGAACAAGGATGGATGGGAGGGAAACAAAAAAAACAAGACTACAAAACCAGTCTCTTAGAAGAGGTGTGGAGGCAGCAGGGAGAATCATAGAATCAATAAGGTTGGAAAAGACCTCAGATCATCAAGTCCAACCTGCCACCCACGACCTCATGACTACTAAACCATGGCAACCAAGTACCACATCCAATCCCCTCTTGAACACCTCCAGGGACAGTGACTCCACCACCTCCTTCTTCAAGCTCTCATCATTCTCAAGTCAGTTTATGGTAAGATTTAATACCCAGCACTGCTTGACAGTCACCCTCAGCTTTCTCCCCCAAACCAAGCACCCTATCCACAACTGAAATGCTTCACCCAAAGCCTGCACATTAATCAGGTCTGACCACAAGGCAGAGAAGCAGGGAGCCACCAGCAGTCCTCGTCCAAGCAAATGCAGGGCCCAAGAGATACTACTGGCTGCAGTATCCTCCCTTTTATAGCCTTGGTGGGCAGGGAGGGGAGTGGAACAGACTTAATTTAGTTTCCCAGGGGGAAAACCTGCAGTGAGGGCAATGCTCTTACAAGCCCTCCGCCCCTCCTTCCAGGATGGACATTAACCCATCACAATGGAGCCCAAGGAGGTTGCATCCTAAGGTGCACCAAAATAAGCCTGGCCAGCAGATCCAGAGAGGTGATTCTGCCACACACAATCATAGAATCAACAAGGTTGGAAAAGACCTCACAGATCAAGTCCAACCAATTACCTATTACCTAACACCTCAGGACAACTAAACCATGGTTCCAAGTGCCATGTCCAATCCTTTTTTGAACACCTTCATTGATGGTGACTCCACCACCTCCCTGGGCAGCACATTCCAATGGCAAATTACTCTTTCTAGAAAGAACTTTTTCCTTACATCAAGCTTAAACCTCCCCTGGTGCAGCTTGAGACTCCGTCCTCTTGTTCTGGTGCTGGTTGCCTGGGAGAAGAGACCAACCCCTACCTGGCTGCAACCTCCCTTCAGGTAGTTGTAGAGACCAAGAAGGTCTCTCCTGAGCCTCCTCTTCTCCAGGCTAAGCAACCCCAGCTCCCTCAGCCTCTCCTCACAGGGCTGTGCTCCAGACCTCTCCCCAGCCTCATTGCCCTTCTCTGGACATGTTCAAGGATCCCAATGTCCTTAAATTGAGGAGCCCTGCTCTGGTCTGGTGAGACCTCACCTGGAGTACTGTGTCTAGCTCTGGAACCCTCAACACAGGAAGGACATGGACCTAGGGGAGCAAGCCCAGAGGGGGCCTCCCAAAATTATCAGAGGTCTGGAACACTTCTGCTGTGAGCACAGGCTGAGGGAGCTGGGGCTGTTCAGTCTGGAGAATAGGAGGCTCCAGGACACCTAAGAGCAGCCTTCCAGTACCTGAAGGGAGGTTCTGAGATGGTTGCAGAGGGACTGTTTGCAAAGGCCTGCAGTGATAGGCTGAGGTGCAATAGTTGGAAATTAGAGAAGAGTTTTAGATTGGATGTTAGGGAACAAGTTCTTTAGCATGAGGCTGGTGGTGGAACACTGGAACAGGCTGCCCAGGGAGGGAGTTGAGGCCCAGTCCCTGGAGATACTCATGGTCAGGCTTGACAAGGTTCTGAGCAACCTGCTTTAGTGGAGGATGTCCCTACTGAGTGCAGGGGGGTTGGACTAGATGGCCTTTGGAAGTCCCTTCCAACCCAAACCATTCTGTGATTCTAAGATGTGAGTCTAAAGCCTGTGATCTGTCTGGCTGGTGTCAGCAGGCATGGAAATGTGAACTATTGAATCTTGCAGTCACAGAACAAGTTTGGGGATTTGATATAACATAGCCCCTTGCCTTCTGGATAAGCACATCCTGGCATGTTTCTTCTCTGAACCAATCCTGTGGGATTCAAGAACAAAGTCTTAAAAATGGTAAGTTTCTGGATCAAAACACTTTGTGGAAATTAGAATCATAGAATCAATAAGGTTGGAAAAGACCTTTGAGATCATCAAATCCAACCTCTCACCCAACACCATCTAATCAACTAAACCATGGCACCAAGCACCCCATCCAGGCTCTCCTAAACACCTCCAGTGATGGTGACTCCACCACTCCCCTGGGCAGCACATTCCAATGGCCAATCTCTCTTTCTGGGAAAACTTTCTTCCTAACATCCAGCCTAAACCTCCCTTGGCACAGCTTGAGTCTGCATCCTCTTGTTCTGTTGCTGGTTGCCTGGGAGAAGAGACCAACTCCCTCCTGGCTACAACCTTCATTCAGGGAGTTGTAGAGAGCAAGAAGGTCTCCTCTGAGCCTCCTCCAGGCTAAGCAACCCCAGCTCCCTCAGCCTACCTGCAGCATTTTGTAGGTACAACTTGGAGCCTGTGAAGAAGTGGAATGTGGTGGTTTAAAGCTCAAAAGGGTGCTCTCCAGTCTAATTTCAGGGCTTAGGGGGCTCATTCCTTGCTCACTATGGTGTCACCAATAGTCCTTCTGGAACTGCAGGGATGTCTTCCACAGCTTTATGGTTGAAAAGGTTTTACCAAGTCTAGCTTTAGTAGAAAAGAGATTTTCTGTTGTCATTTCAGTAAATGTATGCTTTCAGAAGTAGTGGATATAAGGCCCAGAAGCTAAAATTGAAATTAATTGGACAACAGCCTGTTCCCTCCCTGTAAAGAATGCTGGCAAGCCACAATACAATAGGGTTAAGTTCCATTGTTATGTGAAACTCTTTCTGTAGAGCCTTCATGCCATCTGCAACCAATTTCTGCCCATCATGGTCCTACACTTTACATAAGGACAGCCTGAGGATCTTAAGGAAGGACAACACAGCAAAGTCATGCTTTAAAACAGCTGCCTGGGGAACTGACTTTTGTGTTCAAGAACATTTCTGAGGCGAAGGAGAGCAAGCTTTAGCACTGAGGTGCCAGCAGAAAGCCACCAACCATGCAGTGCCAGGCAGGAGGGGCTCAAGAGCACTCTTGTGGAGGAGGACTTTGGGGTGTCAGTTGATGTAAAGCTCAATATCAGCCAGCAATGGTTGCTTGCAGCCCAGAAAGCAACCATGTCCTGGGCTGCATCCAAAGCAGTGAGAGCTGAGGTGATTAGTTCTTCTGGTCTGCTCTTGTGAGACCTCACCTGGAGTACTGCATCCAGTTCTGGTGCCCCCAGAATAAGAGGGACATGGAGCAGATGCAGAGGAGGGCCCTGAAGATGATCAGAGGGCTGTAGAACCTCCCCTTTGGGACAGGCTGAGAGAGTTGGGGCTGTTCAGCCTGGAGAAGAGAAGGCTCCAGGGAGACCTTAGAGCAGCCTTCCAGTACCTGAAGGGGGCCTACAAGAAAGCTGAGAAGGGACTTTTGACAAGGGCTTGCAGTGACAGGATGAGAGGGAATGGACTGAAGCTTGAGGAGGACAGATTTAGATGTAGTATCAGGAAGAAACTCTTTAGAGTGAGGATGGTGAGACACTGGAACAGGTTGCCCAGGGAGGTCAAGGATGCCCCCTTCCTGGAGATATTCAAGACCAGGATGGATGAGGCCTTCAGCAACATGGGCTAGTGGAAGGTGTCCCTGCCCATGGCAGAGGAGTTGGAACTAGATGATCTTTAAGGTCCCTCCCAACCCAACCCATTTCTATGGATGTAGGAATTGCTTGGTGCTTCCAACCTCAGTGTACAAGTTAGCATACGTTTTATTTTGTCTTTCCCCAAATCGCTCTGTAAGGGCTAGCAGTGCAGGTTTATCTTTCGAAGCAGGGAATTTTCCTCTGCATTTCAGAGAAGGTACCTTCCATGCTCATTTCAAACACTTCTGTGGCCACTGCTGTGGGTTTGAATTTGTTCATGAATGACCTTGCCACTTTGCAAAGTTCCCTACAAATCTCATGCAGAATGAAGTGCACAGAAGCACAGTATCACAGAATCACCAAGGTTGGAAGAGACCTCAAAGACCATCAAGTCCAACCTGTCACCACAGACCTCATGACTGAACCATGGCACCAAGTGCCACATCCAATCCCCTCTTGAACACCTCCAAGGACGGTGACTCCACCACCTCCCTGGGCAGCACATCCCAATGGCTAACAACTCTCTCTGGGAAGAACTTTCTCACCTCGAGTCTAAACTTCCCCTGGCACAGCTTGAGACTGTGTCCTCTTGTTCTGGTGCTGGTTGCTTGAGAGAAGAGACCAATTCCCTCCTGGCTACAACCTCCCTTCAGATAGTTGTAGACACCAAGAAGGTTTCATCTGAGCCTCCTCTTCTCCAGGCTAAACAACCCCAGCTCCCTCAGCCTCTCCTCACAGGGCTGTGCTCAAGGCCTCTCCCCAGCCTCATTGCCCTTCTCTGGACACGTTCAAGTGTCTCAATGTCCTGCTTAAACTGAGGGGTCCAGAACTGGACACAGAATCAATAAGGTTGGAAAAGACCTCAGAGATCATCAAGTCCAACCTGCCACCCAACACCTCATGACTAACTAAACCATGGCTTCAAGTGCCACATCCAATCCCTTTTTGAACACTTCCAGGGACAGGAACTCCACCTTGGAAGAACCACACCAGGAAAGCATATGGCTTTGCTCATGCAGGCAACTCTGCTGCTGATACACTTTCACACCCTTCTGCAGTCCCTTCCAGGCACAGAGTAGTTGCCATCCAGATTTGAAAGGATTATGTTAGAGCCTTTTCTGTGCTGTTTGCAAATCGAAGCCAGCCAGCTGGCACGGAGGGAAACGGGCTATGCTCTGCTTCTTTGCCCCCCACAGCACACTGAATCATTTTTCCCAATTAAGGGAAAGTTTATTTTAAAAGGACTTTGGGGATCCCTTAAGATCTGTGGAGAAAGCCAGCTGGACCACGTTCACTTGGTACCCCCTTGGAATACAAAGAAAAGAAACACACCCAAAACATGCTCTTTCATTTTTCTCAACATAATGTTCCATGGAAAAAGGCTCTCTCAAAGGTGATTTGCAGTGCAGCAGGTACCACTTGCACTGAAAGGGCTCAGTGGTAGCTGTTGTTGATGCTGCCAGGAGACAGCACAGAAAACTGCAAGGGTCTTAGTACAGATACTTGTCAGGGAGAACATCAGGCTCCTGCACTCAGCACTGGTTAGGCCACACCTGGAGTACTGTGTCCAGTTCTGGGCCCCTCAGGTTAGGAAAGATGTTGAGATGCTGGAAGGTGTCCAGAGAAGGGCAACAAAGCTGGGGAGGGGTCTGGAGCACAGCCCTGTGAGGAGAGGTTGAGGGAGCTGGGGTTGCTTAGCCTGGAGAAGAGGAGGCTCAGGGGAGACCTTATTGTTGTCTACAACTCCCTGAAGGGAGATTGTAGCCAGGTGGGGGTTGGTCTCTTCTCCCAGGCAACCAGCACCAGAACAAGACACAGTCTCAAGCTGTGTCAGGGGAGGTTTAGGCTGGATGTTAGGAAGAAATTCTTCCCAGAAAGAGAGATTTGCCATTGGAATGTGCTGCCCAGGGAGGTGGTGGAGTCACCACCACTGGAGGTGTTTAGGAAGAGACTGGATGAGGCACTTGGTGCCATGGTTTAGTTGATTAGATGGTGTTGGGTGATAGGTTGGACATGATGATCTTGAAGGTCTCTTCCAATGTGGTCTGGTCTATTCTATTCTACTCTACTCTATTCTATTCTATCCTAATTCTCAGCTGAGCTTCAGGTGCACTGTGGGTAATAACATCCCTCAGCAGCAGATACATTAAATCAAGGCTTAACAAGTCAAGGCAAGTAAAGCTGAGGTATTTACACTTAGGTTTGAGGACTGCATGCAATATGCTGGGCCTGAGGGGCTGCTCTCAGTTCTGCTGCAACCTGCTGGAGAGAAATAAAGGAGCTGATGCAAAGAGGGGAAGAAAACAGAAAAAGAACAAGGAAAAAATGTCTGTCTCCTTGAGTGTCTGTCCATCTGTGGAAATGATGTGGTGATAGCTCTGTCTTGCTGTTGAGTTTTTCCTCTAAAAATAAACTGGGATGTCATTTGAGCCCTTCCAGAAAGCCACATGCAGAAACTACAAGGAGATTTAGGGCAGTGCAGGGAAGGAAAAGGTCAGCAGACTGGCCACACTCAGGGCTGTGGCTCCTCAGATGACTTGGTAATGCTTTTCACAGCAGAAACTGGTTGGTCTGGGCAGGGGACAAGCAAGCATCCCTGAACAGCAGCAGGCTGACCTTCCCAATGCCTAGGGTTTGCAGAACTTGAAGAAAACTGTGCATGGAACATAACCAGCTGGAGGGTGAGGAATGAATTCAGGGTTGTTCAGCCTGGAGACCTAATAGCAGCCTTCCAGTACTTGAGAGAATAGAATAGAATAGAATAGAATAGAATAGAATAGAATAGAATAGAATAGAATAGAATAGAATAGAATAGAATAGAATAGAATAGAATAGACCAGACCAGGTTGGAAGAGACCTTCAAGATCATGGTGTCCAACCTATCATCTAACACCACCTAATCAATTAAACCATGCAACCAAGCACCCTGTCAAGTCTCCTCCTGAACACCCCCTGCAAGAAGGCTGCAGAGGGACTGTTGGCAAAGGCCTGCAGTAATAGGATGAGGAGCAACTGTTTGAAATCAGCCAAGAGTAGATTTAGGTTGGATGTTAGAAGGAAGTTCTTTACCATAAGGTTGGTAGAACACTAGAACAGGTAGCCCAGGGAGGTAGTTGAAGCCCTCAGGGCTCTGGGCAACCTGATCTAATGAAGGCTGTCCCAGCTCACAGCAGGGGAGTCGGACTAGATGGCATTTGGAAGTCCCTTCCAACCCAAACCATTCTATGATTCTATGATTGTTACCCATCACATACAAACAAAACTTTCTCACACTTTCCCCCTACTCCCTCAAGTTCAACATCTTTGCTTCTCCAAGAAGCTTTTTCTTTCCAATTTCTTGGATTTGCTTCTTACACACAACAAAGCATTGATCTTTCTGGAGTGCCCTGATGCTATCCTTTATTTTCCTAAGTTTAGGTGTTAAGGTTTGGCCTAACTTTACAGACATTTGCAACAGAAACGCACAGAAGTTGGGATGTGATTCCCCTTGATGGCGAGCAGCAGCAGCACAAGAGATAAAAGACTTCATCTAAGTGAAATGCAAAGCTTGGTGAATGGGAGCTGTCTAAAAGCAGCCCACAAACCCCGAGGGTGCAGACTGCAGGAGGACCACTAGATGACAGTAAAGTAACTCCTACAGCTGCAGCTATTCCTGAAGCTACTTCAGGAGCTGCTTAGGGTTCCCTAGCCTGTAAAGTGAAATCATAGAATCATAGAATCAATAAGGTTAGAAAAGACCTCAAAGATCATTAAGTCCAACCTATCACCCAACACCTCATGACTACTAAACCATGGCACCAAGTGCCACATCCAATCCCTTCTTGAACACTTCCAGGGACAATGACTCCCCAACCTCCCTGGGCAGCACATTCCAATGGCTAACAACTCTCTCTGGGAAGAACTTTCTCCTCACCTCCAGCCTAAACTTCCCCTGGTGCAGCTTGAGACTGTGTCCTCTTGTTCTGATTGCCTGGGAGAAGAGACCAACCCCCAGCTGGCTACAACCTCCCTTCAGGTACTTGTCAACAGCAAGAAGGTCTTCCCTGAGCCTCCTCTTCTCCAGGCTAAGCAACCCCAGCTCCCTCAGCCTCTCCTCACAGGGCTTTGCTCCAAACCCCTCCCCAGCTTTGTTGCCCTTCTCTGGACACCTTCCAGCAACTCAACATCTTACTTGAATTGAGGGGCCCAGAACTGGACAAAGTACTCAAGGTGTGGCCTAACCAGTGCTGAATGTTTAACTGAACCTTGTCACTTCTCCAACAGCTCACCTGAACGCCTTCACCCACCAGAAAGCCTTCAGCCATGACCTGAACTTTTACAGCTGGGGGCTTGAGGAAATTGGTCTGGAGCACAGAAGGTTTTCTGTTCAGCCAGAGGGACAAGGAATTGGCCTTGCTCCCTGTTTGCAGCCACTGAAAATCACCTTAAAAGTAATTAGCACTTTCCTAAAGTTACTTTCTTCACGAAAGCAGGTGATGCAATTGCTGCAAAGACATTGCACAACCACGTTCTCCAGCCCATCCAGTTCAAGGATTGTCCACAGCACAAGTCTCTCTGCTTGGATTTGACCGAGCTAGTCATTTCTTCACCCATAACACAGCCTTTGAGACGTATTATGCAGGGAGAGGAGTTGGGGAGGAAGAACACTAACAAATTCAGCCTAGGTTTTGGTTGGACTGCTGTAATTGTAAGAGCAGGAAGCAAGATCACATCCTGAATTGCAAGAAGGCAGCAGGGAACATAGCCAAGTGATGATTTCAGTTTTGTGTTCCTAACTGCCAGCTGTTGTTTCGTGGAGACCAGATAGCTCACCCTGGGTTGATGTTAGTGATATGCAACCCATGTGATGAGGAGTTTACTAGATAGTCAACATTACTCCAGTATAAGATGGCTATGAGTAAAAAATGTTTAATTTCCAGCTCCACAAAAGCTTTGGCTTCCTAAGATCATAGAATCATACAATGGTCTGGGTTGGAAGGGACCTCCAAAGGTCATTTAGTCCAACCCCTCTGTAGTGACATCCTCAGCTAGATCAGGTTGCTCAGAGCCATGTCCAGCCTGACCTTGAGTATCTCCAGGGATGGGGCCTCAACTACCTCCCTGGGCAATCTGTTCCAGTGTTCCACCACCCTCATGCTAAAGAATTTCTTCCTAACATTCAATATCAATCTACTCTTCTCTAAAGTCAACCCATTGCCCCTTGTCCTATCGCTGCAGGCCTTTGGAAACAGTTCTGCAGCCTTCTTGCAGGGCTCCTTCAGGTACTGGAAGGCTGCTCTTAGGCTTCCTGGAGCCTTCTCTTCTCCATGCTGAACACCCCCAGCTCCCTCAGCCTATCCCCATAGTAGTGTTGCTCCAACCCCCTGATCATTTTCGTGGCCCTCCTCTGGACTCTCTCCATCAGGTCCACGTCCTTCCTGTGTTGAGGGTCCCAGAGCTGGATGCAGTACTCCAGGTGAGGTGTAACCAGAGCAACCTGGCAGAATCACTTCTCTCCATCTGCTGATGACTTCTTCAAAAGAGTATTCCTTATCTGATAAGCCTCTGTGCTCCTGCAGCTGTGTAGCCACTGATGCCTATCAGGAGACAGCTCCTCCTTCCAGCCCTGGGGCCTCATTCCCTCCTTGTCCATTGTCAGAAGCCTGGGAGAGGTTGTGTAACAGTCCTGCCCTGTGGTAGGTTAGAGAGAGGGCTTAGCTCTCCCTCCTCCACAGAGTAAGAAACCACAGCTAACTCAGTCGAAGAGCAAAAGCTATATATTTACAAGCATATATGGAAAGCAGGTTATATATATATATAACACAATATATACAGGTATTTACAATATATACACAGAAATACACAGCAAAGACAAATAACACAACAAAAATCCCTCCCTCAGGGAGGGATCCCCTCTTTGGAACCCCCTCTCTCCCCCCCTTACCTCCCTTTTTCCCCAAAAAGGGGTTAGAGAGAGAGAAAGGCAAGTTACTAAGGAAAAGAGTTGTTAGCAAGCTTCAAAAGCCCATGCAGGATTAGTGTTTGCTTATCTGAAGGCCAAGTCCAGCAGTTCGCAGAAGAAGCAGGCAGGGAGAACAGGCTGAAACACCAAACTCCCCCAACTCCCAAACCGAACTGCACTGAGGAGAAAATTTTCCAACCGCTTCACAATCTAAAGCTGAATTTTTGTTTATCAACCAATGAAATTCGTTTAGAATATCAGAATGTTTTGGTTCTAGTACCAAAAACATTAGCCAGTGTGTTCCAGCAGTGTTTGTTCTTAAAGGCACAGCCTCAAACGACCACAGTCCACCCCTTTCTAAACAATTTCATTGGCTGTTCGTACTGTCCATCCAATCCAGAACAATATTTACAGTTCGTAAGTTAAGTTCATCGTCCATTCCGGCTATACTCAGATGTAGATGATTCAGAAGTCCAAGAAAATCCAAAATCAAGAAAATGGAAAACAGTTTGTCTCTCCGCAGACGAAGCGAAGAAAAAGGGAAACAGGGACTCAGGGACTCTCAGTTGACTCAGGGCTCTCAGGGTTCTCAGGGTTCGTGCACCGTAGATTCCTCAGGGACTCTTTCCTTTGGACGCGCTGTAGCTGTACAACATTCTGAAATTAAACTCTCTCAGCTAAAGTTAAATCTCTTTGTGGAATACACTGAATTTCACCATTCTCTTGCATTACCCAATAAGTGTGACCCGGACCTTCTGCTGAAACCACCCCTCGGACAGGTTTAGCCTCTCCTGAGGGCGAAAATACCCAAACAGTTTTACCTAACAGATTCTTTTCCCTAACAACAGGAACTCTATCACCTTCTACTTTCTGTAGCAGATCAGAATGTGCAGGTCCAGCTCGGTTCACTGAACCTCTACTGTTCACCAGCCAGGTTGCTTGTGCTAAATGTTTCTCCCAGTTTTTCAAAGATCCACCTCCCATGGCTTTGAGAGTGGTCTTCAACAAACCGTTGTAGCGTTCAATCTTCCCTGCAGCTGGTGCATAGTAAGGAATATGGAAAATCCACTCAATACCGTGCTCTTTTGCCCAGCTCTTTACAAGGTTGTTCTTGAAGTGAGTTCCGTTGTCTGACTCAATCCTCTCTGGAGTTCCGTGTCTCCACAGGATCTGTCTCTCCAGACCGAGAATGGTGTTGCGTGCAGTTGCATGTGGGACTGCGTAAGTTTCCAGCCATCCAGTGTTTGCCTCTACCATAGTAAGCACGTACTGCTTACCAGAACGAGAACGTGGTAGAGTGATGTAGTCAATCTGCCAAGCTTCACCATACTTGTATTTGGACCATCTGTCACCATACCACAAGGGCTTAATTCTCTTTGCCTGCTTAATAGCAGCACAAATGTCACAGTCATGGATGACTTGTGTGATGGCATCCATGGAAATGTCTATGGATCTGTCACGAGCCCATTGGTATGTTGCATCTCTGCCTTGATGTCCTGACGAATCGTGAGCCCACCGAGCTAAGAATATCTCACCTCGGTGTTTCCAGTCGAGATCAAGTTCAGAGTCCTTGTCTACTTGAGAAACTCTTGCAGCTAGATCTGCCTGATGGTTGTGCTGCTGTTCCTCAGTAGCTTTGCTCTTGGGAATGTGAGCATCAATGTGTCTCACTTTCACTGGAATTCTCTCGATTCGATCAGCAATGTCTTGCCACAGTTCAGCTGCCCAGATGGGTTTTCCTTTCCTCTGCCAGCCATTCTTTTTCCAGTTCTTTAGCCAACCCCATAGAGCATTGGCTACCATCCATGAGTCGGTGTAGAGATAAAGCTTTGGCCATCTCTCACGTTCAGCTACGTCGAGAGCTAGCTGGACAGCTTTTACCTCTGTAAACTGACTGGATTCTCCTTCTCCATCCTTCGCCTCTGCAACTCGGCGTGTTGGACTCCACACGGCAGACTTCCACCTTCGCTTGTTCCCGACGAGACGACAGGAACCGTCTGTGAACAAAGCATATTTCTTTTCATCATCAGAAAGGTCATTGTAAGGAGGAGCTTCCTCAGCACGAGTTACTCTCTCCTCTGGAGGTTTAGCACAGTTGGTATCTTCAGGCCAACTTGAGATCACCTCCACCAGACCAGGTCTTTCAAGATTTCCCATTCGAGCTCTCTGTGTTATCAGGGCCATCCACTTAGACCAGGTGGAATCTGTGGCATGATGTGGTGTGGAACCTTTGCCTTTGAACATCCAATTCAAAACTGGCAATCTGGGAGCTAAGAGAAGTTGTGACTCAGTTCCAATTACTTCAGAAGCTGCTTTCACTCCTTCATAGGCAGCTAGAATCTCTTTCTCTGTTGGAGTGTAATTAGCCTCTGAACCTCTGTAACCTCGACTCCAGAAACCAAGAGGTCGTCCACGTGTCTCACCTGGAGCTTTTTGCCACAAGCACCAGGTTGGACCATTGTCACCTGCAGCCGTGTACAAAATGTTCTTAATGTCTGGACCATCTCGCACAGGTCCCAGACCCACTGCTTGGACTACTTCTTGCTTTATCTGGTCAAAGGCTGCTTGTTGTTCAGGTCCCCAGTGGAAACTGTTCCTCTTTCGAGTCACATCATACAGAGGTTTCACAATCTGACTGTATCCAGGAATGTGTAGTCTCCAAAATCCCACTATCCCCAAGAAACGTAGAGTTTCTTGCTTGTTCGTGGGATTTGCCATGGTAGAGACTCTATTTACCACATCCACTGGAATGTGTCGGCGTCCATCCTGCCACTGCACTCCCAGAAACTGGATCTCTGTGGTAGGACCTTTCACTTTGTCTCTCTTGATGGCAAAACCTGCATTCAGGAGAATGTCCATGATTTTGTTACCTTTCTTGAAGACTTCCTCAGCAGTTTTACCCCAGACGATGATATCATCGATGAACTGGATGTGTTCTGGAGCACCACCTTCCTCCAGAGCATCATGGATTACTGCATGACAGATGCTGGAGCTGTGGATCCAGCCCATTGGCAGTCTGTTGAAAGTGTACTGGATTCCTCTCCAGGTGAAAGCAAACTGAGGCCTGCATTCCTCTGCTATGGGAATAGAGAAGAAGGCATTAGCAATGTCTATGGTAGCATACCATTTGGCCTCTTTGGATTCCAGCTCATACTGGAGTTCCATCATGTCTGGTACTGCTGCACTCATAGGCGGAGTTACTTCATTCAGGGCTCGGTAGTCCACTGTCAGACGCCAGTCTCCATTCGGCTTTCGCACAGGCCACACTGGACTGTTGAAAGGTGAATGAGTTTTGCTGATGACTTTCTGACTCTCCAACTGACGAATCAGATTCTGAATGGGCAACAAAGAGTCACGGTTGGTTCTGTATTGTCTGTGATGCACAGTCCGAGAAGCAACCGGCAACTTAATGTCCTGAATCTTGTGTTGTCCCACAACTGCAGATTCATCAGAAAGCTCAGGTCTAGCAGACAGCTTCAGTTTTTGTCCATCAATTTCTACAGAAGCTACTCCAAAAGCCCATTTGTAACCTTTAGGGTCTTTGAAACGCCCTTCTCTCAGAAAATCAATTCCCAAAATACAAGGTGCATCAGGTCCGGTCACAACTGTATGCTTTTTCCATTGTTTACCAGTTAAGCTTATATTAACCTCCACCTTACTTAACTCTTGAGATCCACCAGTGACTCCCAGAATAGTTATGGACTCCGATCCCTGATAATTTGATGGCAATATGGTGCACTGAGCTCCTGTGTCAACCAAGGCCCTGTACTTCTGAAAGTGTGAAGTGCCAGGCCACTGGATGTACACATCCCAATAGATTCTGTTATCTGTATTACCCCTCTCCTCCCCCTGGCGGGAGGCAGGGCACCCCTAGTTATGGGGAACATGTCCACAGGTGCAACGAGCACACTGTGCAGTGTTAGAACTGGAGCCACTGTTGGAGCTACTAGAGTTGTCCTGGGGAACTGTAGAAGTAACAGCTACCCTTCTGGTATTGCTACCTCGGGTTCTGCCACTTTGCAGTTCTCTCAGTCTCCTGAAAAGATTAGAAGTTGGTTGACCATCCCACCTGTTCATGTTCTCACCAAACTGATCACGCAGGGTAATCCAAATAGTCCTACGTGACTGCCTTGGTGGTCTGTTTTGGTTTGATCTGTTTTGGAATGACCTCCTTGGAGGATGTCTATTCCTCACAGATGAAACCTGTACCCACCTGGAGGAAGAATTGGAATCATCTCTTTGTGCCAATTGGGAGATGGTGTTTTTAAATTCATCCTTCAGCTCTTTCATGCAATTCTCCAGTTTTCCAGACAGAGTTTCAATGGCTGAAACCAAAGAAACACGTGTCATGCTATCATCCAATTGTCTCAATTGATCAGTGAATTGGCCAACCGTAAGAGGAGCTCCACCATAATTTCTTGCTACAATTCTGCTTGCCAGAATGTTTGCATAATTGGAAGGAGCAAGCTTGATGAGCTTTTTAGTAAGACCATTTCCTACAGGAACATCATCAGGATTCAGAGATTCATGTTCACCATAGAGTACCTCTCTAACAGCAAATTCTCTCAGACGCTTGATTCCCTCATCTATGGTAGTCCAGGGCTTAGGATTCCATGGAAGATCATCTCGGGAAGGGTATCTCATGAGAACCGCCATCAGAAGGCGTATCCACAGATTAACCTTACCGAGAGCCTTGCCTAGATGTCTATCTATTCCATTATCCTTTGAGAGAGTTCCTAGCTGGGCTGCTGACTTGTCTCCAACCATTAGAGCTGGAGCACCTGTATCATAGCATCTACCAAGCCAAGCGAGAACTGGCTCCTTATCTGCTCTGAGATAGTCTTTTCTTACATTTCTAAGCTCCTCCCGGGGTGAAGAGCAGTCGGTTATGTCATCTTGTTCTTGCTCCTCTGCCTCCTGTTCCTCAACTTGTGGTCCCAACAACCTTTCTGTCACTCTCTCAAGGATCCCTTTAAGCTGAGAGGCACCACCACTAGCTGCTGTCCTACCAAGAGATGCATCTCGATCCTCTGATGATCTCAATAACTCAGCTATATTTTTAAGACAGATTTTCTCTTCCTCCCCAGCAGAAGAACCTTGCTGTGCATCCCCGTCAGCTCCTGAATCAGCTTTAGTCTTACCCTTCCTTGTTGTTAAAACTGCTACTTGCTTTACTGGAGCTGTGTTTGGGTTTCCAGCTGCCTTATTATCAGAAGCTGATAAGCTTTGAGACAGATTAGTTGCTTTGGAGGACGCTTCCGCTCCTGCCATGGAAGAAGGAGGAAATGACTTTGCCTCGTTAATGGTGGCTGCCTGGGACACAGGAGCCGCCATGTTTGGGGCAACTGCAGCCCCTGGCTGCTTGCCAGAATCATTAGCAGTGCTATTCAGAGCTGCCTTGCCGATTGACTTTTTAGCTTTATCTTTAACTGACACAGATTCTCCATTATCATCCTCACTGGATGTTCCTGAAACAGAGCCAGGGTGGCGTTTTCGTCTCTTAACCCTCCGTTTTATAACAAAACATGCCTTGGACACTTTTTTCTCCCGGTACAGTGCTACCAACAAATACACATTAATTATCATCATCAGCAGGACTACACACATCAAGAAAATCAGCTTTGGATCCCAGCCATCACTTAAAATTACCCTTTCACCGAGCGGAATCTTAAACTCTTTTATCTCAATAGGGAGTGTGCTAGATGTAACATTCCTGTACTTTTTAACATAAAAGAATTCCAGGCACTGATCATACAGAAGCCGAATCTTGTACTTAAACCACAAATATAATTTTTGCATTATATATTTACCTATCTTATCGATAATCATACCCAGGCAATACTTGTAGATCAATACACTGAAGACCGAGAAGAGCAGACGCTCAAAAAGCCAAAACACCTTCATGTTTGCTCGTTCGACTTAAGCAAGCAATAAATCAAACTAATTTGTCACCAAGCCCCGAGTTGGGCAGCCAATAAAATGTGGTAGGTTAGAGAGAGGGCTTAGCTCTCCCTCCTCCACAGAGTAAGAAACCACAGCTAACTCAGTCGAAGAGCAAAAGCTATATATTTACAAGCATATATGGAAAGCAGGTTATATATAACACAATATATACAGGTATTTACAATATATACACAGAAATACACAGCAAAGACAAATAACACAACAAAAATCCCTCCCTCAGGGAGGGATCCCCTCTTTGGAACCCCCTCTCTCCCCCCCTTACCTCCCTTTTTCCCCAAAAAGGGGTTAGAGAGAGAGAAAGGCAAGTTACTAAGGAAAAGAGTTGTTAGCAAGCTTCAAAAGCCCATGCAGGATTAGTGTTTGCTTATCTGAAGGCCAAGTCCAGCAGTTCGCAGAAGAAGCAGGCAGGGAGAACAGGCTGAAACACCAAACTCCCCCAACTCCCAAACCGAACTGCACTGAGGAGAAAATTTTCCAACCGCTTCACAATCTAAAGCTGAATTTTTGTTTATCAACCAATGAAATTCGTTTAGAATATCAGAATGTTTTGGTTCTAGTACCAAAAACATTAGCCAGTGTGTTCCAGCAGTGTTTGTTCTTAAAGGCACAGCCTCAAACGACCACATGCCCTTAGCATTGTTCCTGTCCGCAGCCTACTGCCACTGGAAGAGCCCTGAGGAGTGAGGGAAGGATGGGGTCTCCCTTGCCAGGGGCTGGGGCTCAGTGCTTCGCCCTTTGCATTAATGAAACACCACCAGGTTTGCTCAGCATCAGAGACCTCTTTAGCTGCTTTTCTTTACCTGTTAGAACTGACTCCAGTTCTCTGCTCTAACCAGAGCCTGGAGACACTCTCACAGTAGTGTTCATCAGTGGGACCCATTAACACAACCAGAAACTTCAGAGTTTTTATCTGACTGTCTTCTTGAGAGGTTTCATCAGCTTCCTCAGCAGTTGTGCTTTACATACACTTTGTTTGCACAGGACATTCAGTTGTGCTTCAGAAACACTTTGCACAGGACAGTTTAAAAACAGGCTGGTGAACACAGACTGACAGGATGTGCTACAGCAGATCAGAGACATCACTAAGAAGGAAGGCATGATAAACAAGACTTTTAAAGGTCAGGGGAATGTGTGCACACAGGTGAAGAAGAATAGAGTAGAATAGACTTAGACTAGACTAGACTAGAATTGAATTAACCAGGTTGGAAGAGACTTTGAGATCATCCAATCCAACCTATCACCCAACACCATCTAATCAACTGAACCATGGCACCAAGCACCCCATCCAGGCTCTTCTTTAACACCTCCAGTGATGGTGACTCTACCACCTCCCTGGGCAGCACATTCCAATGGCCAATCTCTCTTTCTATGACGAACTTTCTCCTCAGCCTCCCCTGGCACAGCTTGAGACTGTGTCCTCTTGTTCTGGTGCTGGTCACCTGGGAGAAGAGACCGATCCCCACCTGGCTACAACCTCCTTTCAGGTAGTTGTAGACAGCAAGAAGGTCTCCCGAGCCTCCTCTTCTCCAGGCTAAGCAACCCCAGCTCCCTCAGCCTCTCCTCATGGGGCTTGTGCTCCAAACCCCTCCCCACCTTTTTTGCCCTTCTCTGGACACGTTCAAGTGTCTCAATGTCCTTCTTAAATTGAACTGGACACAGGACTCAAGGTGTGGCCTAACCAGTGCTGAGTCCAGGGGCAGAATGACTTCCCTGCCCCTGCCACACTATTCCTGATGCAGGCCAGGATGCCATTGGTCTTCTTGGCCACCTGGGCACACTGTTCAGCCTACTATCAACCACTACTCCAAGGTCCCTTTCTGCCTGGCTGCTCTCCAGCCACTCTGTCCCCAGCCTGTAGCACTGGATGGGGTTGTGACCAAAGTGCAGCACCCAGCACTTGGGACTTGTTAAATGCCATAGTATAGAATCTACACCAGAGTATATCTGTGCCAGAGTATAGAATCTAAGAGCGTTGGTTTCTTGTCCTTCTGCAACATGCTTGAGACACAGCTGGGGTCTTGTTGTGACAGCAAAATGCAGTTGTTTCTAAGGGTGATACAATAGAAATAGGCCAGGGCTGAGTCATTTGGCACCAGCTCCTTTAGAGGCCAGACATAGAATCATAGAATCACCAAGGTTGGAAAAGACCTCAAAGATCAAGTCCAACCTGTCCCCCAAGACCTCATGACTGAACCATGGCACCAAGTGCCACGTCCAGTCCCCTCCTGAACACCTCCAGGGATGGTGACTCCACCACCTCCCTGGGCAGCACATTCCAAAGGCTAACAACTCTCATTTCAAACCATTGCCCCTCGTCCTATCACTGCAGGCCTCCGTCAACAGCGCTCTGCAGCCTCCTCACGCTGCAGCGGAATACATGGAATGCGGGGGGGAAAGCCCGGGAGGGCAGGAAAACAGCGGCGCGTGCCCCGGGCGCCTCGGTGCAGCGGCCGCCCCCGCGCCGGGGGCGGTGAACGGCGAACGCGCGGCCGGCGGCTCGTGCTCGCGCCCGCCCTCGCCCTGCCGCTTCCTGCCGGCAGGGGCGGGGCGGGGCGGTGACGCCAGGGCCGGGCGCGGAGCGGCAGGGCGCCGCAGTGCGGGCCGGAGGTGCTGGCGGTTGGCGCGCTGAGGTTGGGCCTGCGCGCACCTGCGTGGCCGCGCCATGGTTCGCTTCGGTTTGACCGTCGTCCGGCAGTGAGTACCGCGGCTCGTCCTCCCTGGCAGAGCCGGGCCTTGCCCATGCCCTTGTCCCTTTTCCCCGCTGCCCTCCCCTCCTCCGCCGGCGGTGCCGGGACGGGACACGACATCGGCGGGGTTCCGTTCCGCCCCCCCCATTCCGCCCCGGGGCGGTCGGTTGAGCGTGCGCGGCTCCTTCAGGGCCGCGGCTGCTGCCGGGGGGGTAGGCGGCGTGTGCCGGCTAGAAGCCTGGGCAGGCGGAGCGGGGCAGCGCTGGGCCAGCCCCTGAGGGGAGGCGGGCTGGGGTAGGGGCACCAGTGACCCTGGAGGAGAGGTGGTCTGCTTACGGCCTCTGGCCGCCGTGCGGAGGCGTGGGTGACCGCATTCATGTTTATAAATACGTTGAGGGTGAGTGCCAAGAGGATGGAGCCAGGCTCTGCTCGGCGATGCCCGATGACAGCACAAGGGGCACTGGTGGGAGTTGAGGCATAGGAAGTTCCATGGAAACAGGAGGAAGAATTATTTCACTGGGAGGGTGAAAGACGCCTGGAACAGGCTGCCCAGGGGGGTTGTGCAGTCTCCCTCTCTGGACGAGTCTCCCTCTCTGGACGAGTTCCTGTGTGATCTGCTGTAGCTGATCCTGCTCGGGCAGAGGGCTGGACTGGGTGATCTGTACTCGGCACTGGTTAGGCCACACCTTGAGTCCTGTGTCCAGTTCTGGGCCCCTCAGGTTAGGAAAGATGTTGAGATGCTGGAAGGTGTCCAGAGAAGGGCAACAAAGCTGGGGAGGGGTCTGGAGCACAGCCCTGTGAGGAGATGCTGAGGGGGCTGGGGTTGCTTAGCCTGGAGAAGAGGAGGCTCAGGGGAGACCTTCTTGCTGTCTCCCTGAAGGGAGGTTGTAGCCAGGTGGGGGTTGGTCTCTTCTCCCTGGCAACCAGCACCAGAACAAGAGGACACAGTCTCAAGCTGTGCCAGGGAATGTTTAGGCTGGATGTTAGGAAGAAATTCTTCCCAGAAAGAGAGATTGGCCTTTGGAATGTGCTGCCTAGAGAGGTGGTGGAGTCACCATCACTGGAGGTGTTTAGGTAGAGCCTGGATGGGGTGCTTGGTGCCATGGTTTAGCTGATGAGATGGTGTTGGGTGATAGGTTGGTCTTGGTGATTTCAAAGTTCTTTTCCAGCCTGGTTAATTCTGTCCTGTCCTATCCTATAGCATGCTTACTTAATGATGTCCCAAAATACCAGATCTATAAGATTTTCTCTTTTAACACTTCCAGGGATGGTGCCTCCACCACTGCCCTGGATAGCTAGCTCCAGTGTAGGACATGTAGCTTGTTCCATTTCACAGAGGGTATATATAGTGTGACCAGGAGGTTCAGGGAGGTTCTTCTCCCCCTCTACTCTGCCCTGCTGAGATCACACCTGCAATACTGTGTCTGGTTTTGGGCTTCTCAGTTCAAGGGAGACAGAGACCTGTTGGAGAGAGTCCAACAGAGAGCCACAAGGATGATTAGGGGATTTGAGCACCTCCCCTATGAAAAGAGACTGAAAGCCCTGGAGCTATTTAGTTTTGAGAAGACTGAGAGGGGATCTGATCAATGTCTCAATATCTGAGGAGTAAGTGTCAAGTGGAGGGGGCCAAGCTCTTCTCAGTGGTGCACAGTAATAAGACAAGGAACAATGGATACAAGCTTGAACAGAGAAGGTTTCACCTCACCATGAGGAGAAACTTCTTTACAATGAGGGTGACAGAGCCCTGGAACAGGCTGCCCAGAGAGGTTGTGGAGTCTCCTTCTCTGGAGACTTTCCAAACCCACCTGGATGCATTCCTGTGTGGACTACCCTAAGTGATCCTGCTTTGGCTGGGGGGTTGGACTCGATGATCTGTGGAGGTCCCAACCTCTGATGTACTGTGATACTGTGGTATCAACAAAGCTGTGACCTTGACTAGACTTGAGTAGGTCCAGCTCCCTGCAATTGAAAGTAGTTAAGTGTTTAATTTTTATGAAAGGTAATTTTTTTTTCCCCTTGAGCATAACACATTTTCATATTTAATCAGTGCAATTGGAGCAATGAGTTGGTTTTGGTTTTTCCCCTGATTTTCCTCCTGTGAAGAGTTGCCTTTGACTTCCCCTACAAACCTGCATTTGCTGACTTGGTTTTGTAGTTGCAGCCTAACTCTGATATCAGCTAGGAAATAACTAAGCCTGAAACAGTTTGTTGGCCTTGAGATCTTCAGGTGGAACTCTGGCAGACACTTCAGAAAGATCACAGGGTGTTGGAGGTTCCCTCAAACCGAAGCCATTCTATGAAATAGTGATGTTGGAATGGGATGGGATGGGATGGAATGGAATGGAATGGAATGGAATGGAATGGAATGGAATGGAGCAGGTTGGAAGAGACCTTTGAGATCATCGTGTCCAACCAATCACCCACCACCATCTAATCAACTAAACCATGGCACCAAGCACCCCATAAGTCTCTTCCTAAACACCTCCAGTGATGGTGACTCCTTGGCTACTTGAAAATGTTTTGATAGTTTTGTGTGTGACTTTTTGGAGGGTTTTTTTGGGTAAAGTCCTATTTAAAAGAGGCTGTGCTGTACTGTATTTCACATTTCATATCCAGACTCTTCTGTCTCCTGTTGGTATCTAACATCATAATGTTCTGAACCTTCATAATGTTCTTGTGAGATAATTTTCTTCTGTTTGTGTTCTCTTCCAGTGGGGAAACAAGATACAACAAAGACAAGATACTGCAAGGTTAGTGTCAGTTTTTTTTCTGTAGCTTATTAGAGGTGGAAAGTTATTCTTCCCTGCAAAGTGTGAAAACCTGTAGTGAGCTGCTGAAATGTTAAATATTGCTTTGGAATAATACTGTAAACCTTAAGAGACTTCAGTTTTAGACAGGATGTTAGCTTAATAGCTTTACAGACCCATGCAGATTGCAAGTCATTCTCCACAGAGTATCAATAAATAGTGATGCATTTCTTGTGTCAACAAGAATATTACAACAGTTCCTGTTTCTGAAGAGAAGGGGCAATAAAAGTTACCTGTGCTGAAATACAGCAGTAGCAGCACCTGCTGCTAAGGATGCCAGGATGTCCTCTTGCACTCTGCTAAAACTCAGTAGTATGAAGCCTGGGGAATGGGCTTCTGTGGCCCAAATGGGCAGTGAGCCCTGACCTGCAGCTCTGGTGAAGAATCATCCAGGTCCATATTTGTTGGAAAGGAGCCACAGAAGGATGGGAGGATGTAGTCATGAGGTGCTGGGTGACAGGTTGGACTTGATGATCTCTGAGGTCTTTTCCAACCTTACTGATTCTGTGATTTGATGATATTTCTTTAAGAAAATAAAGCCTGCAGCAAGGAAGAATTGAAAACAAAGAGTGTTTAAATGCTTGAATTGTTCAGTCTCAAAGGTTGACAGGCTTTGGACAAAACATTTAACTGTGACTGCTGGCTTGCACACCCACAACTGAAAACACTGAGCTGCTCAGATATCTCTTGTAGAACAAGCAAGGCTTGCCACTACCAGGAACCTGTAAATAAATAAACTTTCTACAATGCCTTGTAGTGTGAGGAAGAATCATGCTTCCAGATTTTCCCACCTCTGTTTGATCTTGTGATTCACAGTTCTTGCAACATGGCTTTGTGCTTACAGTAGAATAGAATAGAATGAGAATATCTGATGTCTGATGTTGAAGAAGAAATATTAGAATAGAATTAACCAGCTTGGAAGAGACCTTTGAGATCATCAAGTCTAACCTATCATTCAACACCATCTAATCAACTAAACCATGGCACCAAGCACCCCATCCAGTCTCTTCCTAAACACCTCCAGTGATGGTGACTCCACCACCTCCCTGGGCAGCACATTCCAATGGCAAATAGCTCTTTCCATGAAGAACTTCTTCCTAACATCCAGCCTAAACCTCCCCTGGTGCAGCTTGAGACTCTGTCCTCTTGTTCTGGTGTTGCTTGCCTGGGAGAAGAGACCTGGCTACAACCTCCCTTCAGGTAGTTGTAGAGAGCAAGAAGGTCTCCCCTGAGCCTCCTCTTCTCCAGGCTAAGCAACCCCAGCTCCCTCAGCCTCTCCTCCCAGGGCTGTGCTCCAGACCCCTCCCCAGCTTTGTTGCCCTTCTCTGGACACCATCCAGCAACTCAGCATCTTTCCTAAATTGAGGGGCCCAGAACTGGACACAGGACTCAAGGTGTGGCCTGACCAGAATATTCCCCTACTTTATGTTCTGAAAAGCCCTAAGGGTGTCTTTTAAATCCCTAGCCCTCCGTGTCAAATGACACGTAGTTGGTTGCTCTCCAATGTAGAAAGTGAACACTGCCTTGTGTTGCAAGAACTTTAAGATCCACACCAGCATGGTGGGTCTGAGGCCTCACAGAGCCAAATTGCAGCTGAGGTACTCAAGAAGCATATAAATGATTGTGTGCTTGCTTGGTGAAAATTGTCTCTGTGGCTGGTCTGGATCTGAGGAGAGTTGCACACCTCCCTGCTTTGCATTCCTGCAAATGTAACATAGGTGATACAAGTGTGGACATGGCAACAGGCTGCCCAACAGGAGAGCAGGTTTAGAATGGCTCTTAGGAAGTTGTTCTTTAGTACAGCGGTGCTGGGGCTGTGAAGTAGGTTGCTCAGGGAGATTGTGGGTCCCTCCTTCCTTGGGGTGTTCAAGGCCAGATTGGATGAGGCCTTGAGCAGCCAAATCTAGTCGAGAGGCCTCCCTGCCCATTGGAGTAGATGATCTGTGAGGTCCTTTCCCAGCTGAGCCATTCTATGGTTATGACTGAGCACATTTTTTTTCTTGCTGCCATGTTGTTCAGCTGCTAAATGAGCTAAAATTTGCATGTCCTAACCTTGATGGGCTTTGTTTTGTAGGTCAAGGAGTGGATGAGCCACTCTCTGCAACTGGTTTCAGACAGGCAGATGCTGCTGGTCTCTTTCTCAGTAATGTGAAGTTTACTCATGTCTTCTCAAGTGACCTCCTTCGAGCCAAGCAGGTAAGTGCCTCTTGAGGCAGCTGAATGTAAGTATTAGCTTCAGAGTTTGCCATTCAGGTGCTATTGAAGATGCAAAAGATAATACAGTGTCAGCCCAACCCTGTTTTTGTGGATCTAAACCTGCAGGTTTTGTTGTGCAGGGTTCAAGAAGGCCTCTGAGAAAGGAAATGTCCATGAGAAAAGCTCACTTAGGAAGCAGTGAAGGCTAGCTTGCTTTGCAGGATGTCCTGCAGTGCTGTTCATATGGATTTGCTGTTGTCTGTGCATTGGTTCTTGGTGAAGGAGTAATCACAAGAGGTAACACAGATTGGAGTCAGTTTTCCTTTGAAGAAACAAAATAAATTGTCTGTGATGTTGTTACAGGATCATAGAATTGTTAGGGTTGGAAGGGACCTGAAGGATCATCCACTTCCAACCTCTCTGCCATGGTCTCAGCAGGGCAGAGTAGAGGGGGAGAAGAACCTCCCTACCCCGCTGGCCACACTTTTCTTGATGCACCCCAGGATCCCATTGTCTCTCTTGGCCACAAGGGCACGTTGCTGTCCCCTGGAGAACTTGCTGTCCACCAGGACTCCAAGCTCTTTCTCTGTGGTGCTGCTTTCCATTTAGGGCAGCCCCTAACCTGTACTGGTGCCTTTGCTTTACAATGCTCATAAGACTCTGTGCCATGACCCTGTCTTAGGGTGCCTGGTTTCGAATTCTCACCCTCTTGAGAGTGAGGTTGTGACTTGTACTGTAACAGGTTGGTAAGTTTGGGGTTTTTCTTCTTTTGCATTTGAGGCAGTCTTTTCCATGAGAAGCATTTGCACTCTCATAATGTGGAAGACAGACCTGAATCTGTCCTTCCCATAAAGGAAATGTGTTTTGCCATTTGTTTGACAAACTGTCCAGACTTGAGGAAGCTTTTCCAAAGATGTGTAAAGCTGCACTTTCCATTTGCTTAGAACTCCTTTGCCTTTTTTTTTGGCAGCTGCAGAGAACACAAAGAAGTGTCCTTCACATACTGTCATTTTGTAGCTCAAGTATGAGAGGAATGTGCAAGTTCCCTTGCAAAAGAGGGGAGGGGAGGAGAAAAAGGTGTTTTAAAGAAACTGAAGTTTAGTTTGCCTTGCAGTGTCCCCTGCATCAGCTATAGTCAGGGTATAGAATAGAATAGAATAGACCAGGTTGGAAGAGACCTTCAAGATCATCATGTCCAACCTATCATCCAACACCACCTCATCAACTAACCCATGGCACCAAGCATCCTGTCAAGCCTCGCCCTGAACACCCCCAGCGACGGCGACCCCACCACCTCCTCAGGCAGCCCATTCCAGTGGGCAATCACTCTCTCTGTGTAAAACTTCCTCTTAACCTCCAGCCTAAACCTCCCCTGGCACAGCTTGAGACTGTGTCCTCTTGTTCTGGTGCTGGTTGCCAGGGAGAAGAGACCAACCCCCACCTGGCTACAACCTCCCTTCAGGGAGTTGTAGACAGCAAGAAGGTCTCCCCTGAGCCTCCTCTTCTCCAGGCTAAGCAACCCCAGCCCCCTCAGCATCTCCTCACAGGGCTGTGTTCCAAACCCCTCACCAACTTTGTTGCCCTT
Source organism: Dryobates pubescens (assembly GCF_014839835.1). Taxonomy (NCBI): domain Eukaryota; kingdom Metazoa; phylum Chordata; class Aves; order Piciformes; family Picidae; genus Dryobates; species Dryobates pubescens. Next base: position 134,356,347 of record NC_071657.1, read on the forward strand.
CTCTGGACACCTTCCAGCAAGTCAACCTCCTTCCTAAACTGAGGGGCCCAGAACTGGACACAGGACTCAAGGTGTGGCCTAACCAGTGCAGTGTACAGGGGCAGAATGACCTCCCTGCTCCTGCTGGCCACACTGTTCCTGATGCAGGCCAGGATGCCATTGGCCCTCCTGGCTGCCTGGGCACACTGCAGGCTCATCTTCAGCCTACCATTTTGTGATTCTGTGAACCTTCAGAAGATTGCAGCTTTTCTGCCTTCTGTGATTCTATGATGTACCCCATTCTGAGTGACACTGCTCTCTGGAAGACTTTCTATCCTGTTTGTTTGGGTTGTTGGGTACTACTCATGCAACTTAACACTGGCTGTGGTGGTGTGAGGTGGTCTGTCTGTTCCATGAGAAAGCAGCTCACTGATGTAACTCTGTATTCACTTTTTCAGACTGCTGCCACAATTCTAGGGAAGAATAAGTTTTGCAAAGATTTGGAAATCAAGTATGATGCAAGACTTCGAGAGAGAGTAAGTGCCAAAAGAGCTAATTCTGATGTTGAATGCTGAGTAACTGCAAATGTAAGTTACTGCCAGTGGATAGTTGGGTTGTTAAATGCTGTACTCAGCCCTGGTTAGGCCACACCTTGAGTCCTGTGTCCAGTTGTGGGCCCCTCAATTTAAGAAGGACATTGAGACTCTTGAATGTATCCAGAGAAGGGCAACAAGGCTGGGGAGAGGCCTTGAGCATAGCCCTGTGAGGAGAGGCTGAGGGAGCTGGGGTTGCTTAGCCTGCAGAAGAGGAGGCTCAGGGCAGACCTTCTTGCTGTCTACAACTACCTGAAGGGAGGTTGTAGCCAGGCAGGGGTTGGTCTCCCAGGCAAGCAGCACCAGAACAAGAGGACACAGTCTCAAGCTGTGCCAGGGGAGGTTTAGGCTGGATGTTAGGAAGAAGTTCTTCCCAGAAAGAGAGATTGGCCTTTGGAATGTGCTGCCCAGGGAGGTGGTGGAGTCACCATCACTGGAGGTGTTTAGGAAGAGCCTGGATGAGGCACTTGGTGCCATGGTTTGGACGTGAGGAGGAAGTTCTTCCCCATGAGAGTGGTGAAGCCCTGGAATGGGTTGTCCAGGGAGGTGGTTGAGGCCCCATCCCTGGAGGTGTTTAAGGCCAGGCTGGATGAGGCTCTGGCCAGCCTGATCTAGTGTGGGGTGTCCCTGCCCATGGCAGGGGGGCTGGAACTCGATGTTCCTTGTGATCCCTTCCAACTCTGACTGATACTATGATGTTGGGTCTGTAGTGGAAGGGTGCTGCAGTTTTGGCTGTAGAAGAGTTGTGGTCCTCTGGGCAGCCTCTTCAGCTCCAGGAGTTGCAGCAGGCAGAGCTTAGGACACAGAGAGAGGGTTTGGTTTGCTTCTTCCAGGCTCCATTTCTCTGTCATTTTTTCCTCTCCTGGTATTCTCTCCCTTTTTCTTCAGAGCAGCATTGCCCCAGGGCTTTTCCATCTCTCCTGTTTTCCTTCTCAGCAGCATTGTCCTTCTCCTGTGATTCTCTTCTCCTGAGCCAGGAGTTGCTCAAGTCTTTTATACAGTTTTTAGGTCCATTTGCCTCTGTCCATTTCCAGGACAGCTGCAGTCCAGTGAACAGTCCTTTGCTGGGGCACATCTCAGTTCATGATACAATCAGAAGGTGATTTGCATCCAGGAATGGTCCTGATGGGTGGAGATGATCTTGTATGCATATTACCCAAGGTATCAATGGCTGTGGCCTGGGTTCCATTGTCTGGGCCAGCAGCAAAGGTGATTTTATCTTTGTTGAGTCACATCAGGAGAGATAAGATTTAGTCTCTCACACTACCCCAGGGCACAAGTGAGCAGAGGCTGTCCCTTCCTTCCTGACCCCCAGCCTTCAGGTATTTATGGACATTGATCAGATTCCCTCTCAGTCTTCTCTTCTCCACACTAAACAGCCCCAGGTCTGTCAGCCTTTCCTCATCAGGCAGTGCTCCAGTCCCTTCATCATCTTTGTAGCCCTCCCTTGGACTCTCTGCAGTAGATCCCTGGCCCTCTTGAGCTGGGCAGCCCAGAACTGGTTGCAGTATTCCAGGTAGGGTCTCACCAGGGCAGAGTAGAAGGGGAGGAGAACCTCCCTAGATCTGCTGGACACACTCTTCTTGAGATCCCATTGGCCTTCTTGGCCACCAGGGCACATTGCTGTCCCTTGGAGAACTTCTTGTCCACCAGGACTCCCAGGTCCTTCTCCACAGGGCTGCTCTCCAGCAGATCACCTCCTAACCTGTACTGGCTGTTGAGTCTCTGTTGTGAAGTGGGACTTGGTCTCTTTACCCAATGAACTGTGATAGAACCAGAGGGAATGGCCTCAAGCTGCACCAGGGGAAGTTTAGGCAGGCACCAGGAAAAATGTTTTCATTGAAAGGGTTGTGAGGCATTGGAATAGGCTGCCCACAGAGGTGTTGGAGTCACCATCCCTGGACACCTTTAGAAGCTGTGTAGATGTGCCTGGGCTTAGTGGTGGACTTGGTAGAGTAGGGTTAATGGGTTGGAGTCAGTCTTGAAGGTCTTTTCCAACCCAAATGATTCTGTGATTCTCTCATGCCTTGCCTGGAATAAACCTCACAAGATTAGGATTTTAGTTTCAGATATTTCAGTTGGAGCACTTACTTCTTCTCATCTTTCAGAGTGTTCTCAAGTTGTCAGTGTTCTGCTAAAGCAAAGGGGACTGAGAGAATGAAGTAAATGTATTTCAGTACCTCTGAATTCTGAAGACTGTAATGAGAGTTGTGACAACTAATTAACAACTTTCCAGTACCCAAAGGGAGCCCTACAGGAAGGCTGCAGAGGGACTGTTTGCAGAGACTTGTAGTGATAGGATGAGGGGCAGTGGTTTGAAATGAGAGAAGAGCATATTTGGATTGGATGTTAGGAACAACTTCTTTACCATGAGGGTGGTGGAACACTGGAACAAGTTGCCCAGGGAGGTAGTCAAGGCCCCATCCCTGTAGATATTCAAGATGAGGCTTGGCAGGGGTCTGGGCAACCTGCTCTAGTGCAGGATGGCCCCTGCTGACTGCAGGGGAGGCTGGCCTAGATGTCCTTTGGAGTTCACTTCCAACCCAAACCATTCTGATTCTGTGATTCTCATTGCATCTGCACAGCAGGAGAAAGTCAGAAAAGCTTCAGTGGTGAGCATGAGTCTGAATCTTAGTCATCAACATCAGGATTTCTGGAATGCATTTAACTGAAGATTTGACAGTGTGGCATTTGCTCTTTCTTTAAATATTGATGATCACTGCAGTGTTTTCACTCTCTGGATGTTCCATGGAAAGGTCAAAGCTTTCCCTTGGATGCATTTTCATCTGCTAGAGAGTGGCAGTGCATTATTAATCTTTAGAGGGAGAAGTATTCATCTATTTTACCACTGTTAGACATCTTCAAGGTCAAAAATGGTCATGTACCTTCAGGTAGATTTGTCTTGTAAGATACATCACAGATGTTAAGTATTTTATCATGATCTAACTCCATGTTTTCTAGTGATGCAGAACATCTATCTGGTATAGATGGCTTGGAATAGAATGGAATGGGAATGGAATGGAATAGAATTAACCAGGTTGGAAGAGACCTTTGAGATCATCAAGTCCAACCTATCACCCAACACCATCTCATCAACTAAACCATGGCACCAAGCACCCCATCCAGTCTCTTCCTAAACACCTCCAGGGATGGTGACTCCACCACCTCCCTGGGCAGCACATTCCAATGGCCAATCTCTCTTTCTGTGAAGAACTTCTTCCTAACATCCAGCCTAAACCTCCCCTGGCACAGCTTGAGACTGTGTCCCCTTGTTCTGGTGCTGGTTGCCTGGGAGAAGAGACCAACCCCCACCTGGCTACAACCTCCCTTCAGGTAGTCATAGACAGCAAGAAGGTCTCCCCTGAGCCTCCTCTTCTCCAGGCCAAGCAACCCCAGCTCCCTCAGCCTCTCCTCATAGATATATAGAATTTCTTCCTAATATCTACTCTAAATCTAGATATTTGTCCCAGAAAAAGCAGGGGAAGGACTTTAATAGGTAGAGCACTTGAGGGGGTTTCAGCTCTCTGGTTCTGTGTCAATATTTCTGATTTTAAAATGGGCTCCTCCCTGTTGTGGAGATTTCAGGGATCTGTAGAGAAATTATTTGTTCCTCTAATTACTTGGGTGACAGAACCCTGGAACAGGCTGCCCAGGGAGGTGGTGGAGTCTGCCTCTCTGGGGATACTCAAAACCCACCTGGATGTGCTCCTGTGTGATCTGGTGTAGGCGATGCTGCTCTGGCAGGGGAGGTTGGACTGGATGAGCTTTTGAGGTCCCTTCCAACCCCTAACAATCTATGATTCTAATAGTGAAAAATAATTCCCTGTAGCCTTTCTGCAAGTGAAAAGTAAGTGGAGTTTATCCTTGTTTTGTACAGCTACATGCAGAGGTGCTTGCAGGGTAACCTCAGTTACAGAGGTAGTTGAATTTGCTATGCTTAGAGTGACTGTAGGAAAAAAAATCTCAAGGCCAAGGTGAGGCTGAAGGTAAATGAGATGCTGCTTCTGGTGTGTTTCTCTTGTAGCAGACAGAAAGATTTCTTCCCCCTCCTGTCTAAAAGGGAGTTGAGCCTGCACATTATACTTGATAATCCAAGAAAACAAAGCTGTAAAAGAGATGTTCCCATTGGCAATGGTGCTGGAGACTTCATACCTCTTGCTAAGCCTGCTCTTTGTAACTTGTCTCTTACAGAAATATGGTGTTGCAGAGGGAAGGCCTTTGACTGATCTCAAGGCTATGGCAAAGGCTGCTGGAGAGCAGTGTCCTTCATTCACACCTTCTGGAGGAGAAACACTGGATGAAGTATTGGATTATTTCTGTTTGTTTGTGCCCTTCTTTCTAGGCCATTTTATCAGTGCAGCTGTGTTGTGTGCTTAGGGAGATCTTACTGAGAGCTCAGCCCAAGCAAAGGTGGTTATTTTCCAAGCTCAAAACCACTCCTGGACCAGTTTACAATGAGTGGCTTCCAAGCAGGGAATCTCTTTACAACTGAAATGCTGGGCTTTGAGATTCATTCCTCATGGAGCTCTCGTTTGCAGGAGAATGAGTCCCTCAGGGATCAGTCCTGGGACCAGTCTTGTTTAACATCTTTGTGGGTGCCATGGACAGTGGCATTGAGTGCACCCTCAGCAGGTTTGCTGATGACACCAAGCTGTGTGGTGCAGCAGACAGGCTGGAGGGAAGGGATCCATCCAGAGGGACCTTGATAGGCTGGAGAGCTGAGCTCATGTCAACCTCATGAGGCGCAACAAGACCAAAGGCAAGGTCCTGCATCTAGGTTAGGGCAATCTCAGGCACTGATATAGGCTGGGCAGGGGCTGGCTTGAGAGCAGCCCTGAAGAAAAGGACTTGGGGGTGCTGGTGGATGAGAAGCTCAACATCAGCCAGCAGTGAGCACTTGGAGCCCAGAAAGCCAATCCCATCCTGGGCTGCATCAAGAGAAGCAGAGCCAGCAGGTTGAGGGAGGTGATTCTCTTCCTCTGCTCCACTCTGGTGAGACCCCACCTGGAGTACTGTGTCCAGTTCTGGAGCCCCTATTGCAGGAAGGGTCTGGAGGTGCTGGAAGATATCCAGAGAAGGGCCACAAGGATGATCAGAGGGCTGGAGCTCCTCTCCTATGAGGACAGACTGAAGGAGTTGGGGTTGTTCAGTCTGAAGAAGGCTCTGAGGAGACCTTCTTGTGGCCTTCCAGTATCTGAAGGGGGCTACAAGAAAGCTGGGGAGGGACTTTTCAGGGTGTCAGGGAGTGATAGGACTGGGGGGGAATGGAGCAAAACTAGAAATGGGTAGATTCAGATTGGATGTCAGGAAGAAGTTCTTCCCCATGAGGGTGGTGAGACACTGGCACAGGTTGCCCAGGGAGGTGGTGGAAGCCTCATCCCTGGAGGTTTTTGCAGCCAGCCTGGATGTGGCTGTGAGCAACCTGATGTAGTGTGAGGTGTCCCTGCCCAGGGCAGTGGTGGAAGCCTCATCCCTGGAGGTTTTGAAGGCCAGGCTGGATGTGGCTCTGGGCAACCTGCTCTGGTGTGAGGTGTCCCTGCCCATGGCAGGGGGGTTGGAACTGGATGATCCTTGAGGCCCCTTCCAACCCTAACAATTCTGTGATGCCAATTGCCCTTAACCTTTGTTGTTGGAGGGCAGAGTTCTTAAGCATTCAGTTAACTTCCCATTAATTTCTGAGACCTGTGTGTGATAAATGTGTGTCTGGTAACCCAAGCAGTTGCATTTTGAATTGTGGGAGCTGAAACCTGTTTCCTTCTTCTCACTTTGCTCTTCTGACCTCTCCCTCTAGGTAAGGGAACGTGCAAGGGAGTTTTTTGACTCTCTGTGTCGCCTGGTGGTTGAGTGGGAGCAGCCCGAGCAAGACATGCCTGCTGCAGCAAGCAGAAGCTCAGGAGCACCTGAAGGACAGTCAGTTTTCCCTTGGACAAACCACTGCAGTGAAACAGAACTTAGCTCTGGTGGAGCTTCTCAAAGATTAGATGCCAATATCTTAGTGGTGAGTCACGGAGCCTACATGAGGAGCTGGATTGGTTATTTCGTTTCGGATCTCAACTGTGCTTTACCAACTGATGTAGCAAAGTCTCAGTTGGCTTCTGTCAGTCCCAATACAGGAGTTAGTCACTTCCTTGTAAAGCTTGAAAGTGGAAGCTTGTTAAAACCTGAAATCACATGTGTTTGTCTTAATCAAGACTCTCACTTGGTGAATGTGTAGCTCCAAGAGTGTTTTAAGAGTCCTTGTTGGAGCAAGTTGGTTTAGATCGCCGTTACACTGAGCTAGGGCAAGGTATCTGTAGTAGTTACTTGAGATGGGCTGGAGTTACTTGACACTAAACTGCAAAACTGAAGGCATACAGCTGCTTACCATCCTTAACCCAATTTGCATGGTCCTTGTGCCCTGTATCAGCTGGCACTAGTGAAACCACACTCATGTTTTCTGAAGGGAAGCATCCTTCCAGCCACTTGCATAGCTACTCCTGCAGTGTATGTTTCTAAAAACTCCTTTTCACTAGCCCAGAGTTAGTTTGGTTATCTCCAGATGAGAGTTGGGGAGGAGAGAGGAATGGTACCTCTGAGGTGAGGTAGACTGTATTCTTGTTTTATTACAAAATGCTATATTGTAATAGTAAATATTCAGTGTCTTAAAAGAAGCCTTGAATGCAATAGGAGCATTGCCTAGCAGGACAGGTTTGGTGCAGAGTCAGGAGACACCTTCCTGACTCTGCTGCTGAAACAGCTGTGAGACTCTGGGCAAATCTCTTCCCATTTCTAAAATGGGGCTGATGCTATACCTACCTCACAGGAGTGTTTTGGGAGAAGTTGTTAGTGTTGTTGAGCCCTCTCTGTTGAAGACAAAACCCAAAGTATTTATTTTGAACTGTAAGCAGGATGAGGAATCAGATGCACAGAGCTGAAATCAGTCTCACTTCTGGAAAGGAGCCTTACCCAAGAGGGTTAGTTGTACCTGACCAGAAGCCTTCTGTCAGCTGCAGTCATACACTTGATGAATGTTTGCCTAGCATTAGGCAAGTTTGATTGTTTTGTTTGATGGCTGAGTTAGAGCTGCTGGTAGTGCTGAGTTCTTTCCCCACTGGGGTGTTTGTGCTGTTACTCTGTAAGTTTATCTGTGTTATTTATAACACCCACATACTTTGACTTCATTTGCATATTTTAAGCCTGTTTTAATAAAGCCTCCTGGACAGAATTCCATTTTGCCTGGTTTGTGGGGGGGGGGGAGGGGTTGAGACAAAATAGAATAAACCAGGTTGGAAAAGACCTTTGAGACCATCAAGTCCAACCTAGCACCCAACACCATCCAATCAACTAAACCATGGCACCAAGCACCCCATCCAGTCTCTTCCTAAACACCTCCAGGGATGGTGACTCCACCACCTCCCTGGGCAGCACATTCCAATGGCCAATCTCTCTTTCTATGAAGAACTTCTTCCTAACATCCAGCCTAAACCTCCCCTGGTGCAGCCTGGGGCTGTGTCCTCTTGTTCTGGTGTTGGTTGCCTGGGAGAAGAGACCAACCCCCACCTGGCTACAACCTCCCTTCAGGTAATTGTATACTGCAAGAAGGTCTCCTCTGAGCCTCCTCCAGGCTAAGCAACCCCAGCTCCCTCAGCCTCTCCTCGCAGGGCTTGTGCCCCAAACCCCTCCTCAGCTTTGTTGCCCTTAAATACTCTTTGTTAATGTTACTCCCTGCTGGTTTTATTTTACTGTTGTTGTATCAGCTGTAAGTTTCCATGCACTGGGGGAAAAAAAAAGTAATTCAGTAGTTTTGGGAGCTTCTGAGGTTATGAAGCTTTTTTGTCTTTAGGTCTCTGTGTAGGACTGGGCTTTTAAAGTCTTTCAGCTGACACTGAGATGAAATCTTTTTGCTCTTGCAATAAAGTGACTCTTGGACATGGATACAGTAATTCCATGCAGTTTATTGGGATCATGGGAAAGGAGAGCTGCAGTTACATAGATGGTTCTGTCAGGAATAGTAGCAGAACATAAATATTTGAGGGATTACTCAGTGGTAGGCAGTGAATGTTTTGTCCCTGTGAAATGCCAGGCTCTAATTAGCAGCAGGAGACAAGGCCTTAACTACAGGCTGGGTTTGCAGCAGGAGCTGCCAAGACCTAAGAGGCTGTGAAAGCAGATCAAACTGTTGAACATGTGACCAGGATCATAAGGATTTCAAGTGATAAGAAAAAGCTACCTTCCTTTGGAGTAGCTCTGAAGGAAAAGAGAGCTGAAGCCAGTGTTGGAAGTCTCAGCATGTCCACATAATGGCCTGTGGTCAGATCTGGGAGAACCAATGCCTGCTTTGTCTTTTAAACTGGGAAAAAAACCCAAACCCATGGGAGGCCTTTTGCAGCTGAACAGTAGGGGAAGTAAAGGTAAGTTGTGGAGATCACCAGGCTCAAGAGCAAACTCATCCCCCTCGTTTCTAAGGCAGCATTTTGTTGTGCTGAAGGATCCAGTGACATTCTGCTCCCCCCCCGACACACACAAAAAAGGGATGCTTCAAAAGGTAGGGGAGTTGTGACCTCCTTTGGTAAAATCATTGTTCATGGTTTTAATTGTCATTGTTTATTTTCATTATTTATTATTTTAATTAAGACTGCATCCAGGTCTGGGCTCCCCAGTTCAAGAGGGACAGGGATCTACTGGAGAGAGTCCAACAGAGGCCCACAGGGAGGATGAAAGGGACTGGAGCACTGCCTGGTGAGGAAAGGCTGAGATGTTTAGTCTGGAGAAGAGAAGGCTGCAAGGGGCTCTAATAAATGGCTACAAATATCTGAGGGCCTCTGCTCACTTGTGCCCTGGGATAGGACAAGGGGCAATGGATGCAGCACAGGAAGCTCCACCTCAACACGAGGAAGAAGCTTCTTCACTAGAGGTCACAGAGCCCTGGAACAGGCTCTCCAGAGAGGTTGTGGAGTCTCCTTCTCTGGAGACTTTCCAGGCCCATCTGGATGTGTTCCTGTGTGACCTGCACTAGATTCTGTAGTCCTGCTCTGGCAGGGGGGTTAGACTCAAAGAACTCCAGAGGTCCTTTCCAACCCCTAACACCCTGTGGTCCTGTTTTAAGACGTGTTTTTACCAGACCAGATTTGGAAAAGGTGATGGGAGAAGCAAAGAGGACTTCAGAGTTCATAGTATCAGTCAGGGTTGGAAGGGACCACAAGGATCATCTAGTTCCAGCCCCCCTGCCATGGGCAGGGACACCCCACACTAGATCAGCCTGGCCAGAGCCTCATCCAGCCTGGGCTTAAACACCTGCAGGGCTGGGGCCTCAACCACCTCCCTGGACAACCCATTCCAGGGCTTCACCACTCTCGTGGGGAAGAACTTCCCTGCATGATAGCAAACTTGTTCCTCAGTATTGGCTGCACCAACATTCTCTCCTGGCCAGTCTACTACATGTGTCACCAAGCATGCACTTAGGCAGAAAGCTCTGGTAAGATCAGTTTCCTTCCTCTGAAGCATCAGCCCTTTCCACCCCCCCACCCCCCCCCCCCCCCCAAGATCTATGCTCTGTCTCCAGAGTTCCTTTGGGTTTGTTTTCCAGACATAGTCCTGTCTTTGGAGGAGCTGGTTTCTGGTGCTTTAGAGTTGGTGTTTCTTATTGGCTTCTCTTTCTCTTTTTTTTGGTTAACTGCAGCATTGAGTCCAGATGCATTTTCTATCCAAGCCTTTGGTATTTCATGAGGCTGCCTCAGATCCACAGCCCACATGCCTGGACCTAAAATATGTCAGTTTTTCCCCAGATGGGTCCCTCTTGTGAGGGCTGTGGCTGTGAGCTGAAGGGTTTTTTGGATGTACAGTAAGCTCAGGCAAAGGGCAGCTGTGTGAGCACAAATCAGCTGCACAGTTTGGGAGCTGTTTGCCTGGCATCTGTGGATATGGCAAACTCACTGTGTGGGCAGGTCTCCGGTGCTGAGATAGCTCTAGTGGTGTTCACAAACACCTCTGGGATTTCCTGGCACGCAGGGAGTCCTGTGTGAGGCTACAAATGTCCTGCCTTGAACACCAAAAGCTGGTAATGAGGCCCCTGAGAGCACAATCATTGAATCACAGAATTGTTAGGGTTGGAAGGGACCTCAAGGATCATCCAGTTCCATCCCCCATGCCATGGGCAGGGACACCTCACACTACAGCAGGTTGCTCACAGCCACATCCAGCCTGGCCTTAAAAACCTCCAGGGATCATAGAATCAATAAGGTTAGAAAAGACCTCGGAGATCATCAAGTCCAACCTGTCACCCAACACCTCAGGACAACTAAACCATGGCTCCAGGTGCCACATCCAATCCTTTTTTGAACACCTCCAGGGGTGGGGATTCCACCACCTCCCTGGGCAGCACATTCCAAAGGCCAACAACTCTTTCAGGGAAGAACTTTCTCCTCACCTCCAGCCTAAACCTCCCCTGGCACAGCTTGAGACTGTGTCCTCTTGTTTTGGTGCTGCTTGCCTGGGAGAAGAGACCAACCCCCACCTGGCTACAACCTCCCTTCAGGTAGTTGTAGAGAGCAAGAAGGTCTCCCCTGAGCCTCCTCTTCTCCAGGCTAAGCAACCCCAGCTCCCTCAGCCTCTCCTCACAGGGCTGTGCTCCAGACCCCTCCCCAGCTTCACTGTCCTTCTCTAGACATGTTCAAGTATTTTCATGTCCTTCTTAAACTGAGGGGCCCAGAACTGGGCACAGTACTCAAGGTGTGGCCTAACCAGTGCTGAGTACAGGGGGAGAATGACCTCCCTGCTCCTGCTGGCCACAACAGAGCACAAGGAAGGCTTGCTTTGGCAGGGGAGGTGGACTTGATGTCCTCTGCAGGTCCCTTCCAACCCCCAACATCCTGTGATTCTGTGGAAGTATTACAAATGTTGCAGTGTGTGCCCAGACTAGAGATTAGCCTGTTTTAGGTAATTCATTATGGGGGATATAATCTGATTTACAGCAGTGTTGAACACAAGGGTCAAAAGAAGATGGATATTGGGGATGAGGGTAGGGAAAATACCACACTCAAAGTCAAGCATTCAAGAATTTAATGTGCTCCTGTCAGGGGAAATGACTAATCCTTATCCCAGAGTTCTGAAGGCACATCTAAAATTACACATCCATAAGCAAGTATTTCAAACAGATCTGCCAGGCTGGGCTTGGAACCATATGACTAGAGAACAGGAAACAAAATGAGCTTCCAAACCTGTGAGCTTGGCCTCAACATTCAGGGCTTTAGAACAGATTCTGGGGGAATGCTGGAATATGATTGAATGAATTTTTGCTGCCATTCACACTAGACTACACTAATTGTTCTTTCATGGAGTAACTGATGTCTAAGCAAGGGAAAAATGATGGAATGTGATGTAGGTGATCTTTTCATTGAAGAGTTGACACAATGCCATGATAGAAACCATCAGTTAGAATGGAATTAACCAGGGGGGAAAAGAGCTTCGAGATCATCCAGTCCAACCCATCACCCAACACCATCTAATCAACTCAACCATGGCACCAAGCACTCCATCAAGTCTCTTCCTAAACACCTCCAGGGATGGTGACTTCACCACCTCCCTGGGCAGCACATTTCTATGGCAAATTATTTTCTGTGAAGAACTTTATCCTCACCTCGAGCCTAAGCCTCCCCTGGCACAGCTTGAGGCTGTGTCCTCTTGTTCTGGTGCTGGTTGCTTGGGAGAAGAGACCAACCCCCACCTGGCTACAACCTCCCTTCAGGGAGATGTAGACAGCAAGAAGGTCTCCCCTGAGCCTCCTCCAGGCTAAGCAACCCCAGCTCCCTCAGCCTCTCCTCACAGGGCTGTGCTCCAGACCCCTCCCCAGCTTTGTTGCCCTTCTCTGGACACCTTCCAGCAACTCAACATCTTTCCTAAACTGAGGGGCCCAGAACTGGACACAGGACTCAAGGTGTGGCCTAACCAGTGCTGAGTCCAGGGGCACAATGACTTCCCTGCTCCTGCTGGCCACACTATTTCTGATGCAGGCCAGGATGCCATTGGCCTTCTTGGCCACCTGGGCACACTGCTGCCTCCTGTTCAGCCTACTATCAACCAGTACCCCCAGGTCCCTCTCTGCCTGGCTGCTCTCCAGCCACTCTGACCCCAGCCTGTAGCACTGCATGGGGTTGTTGTGGCTAATGTCTTGTCCACCAGGACTCCCAAGTCCTTCTCCACAGAGCTGCTCTCTGGTAGATCAACTCTGAAGCTGCACTGATGCAATTTATTATTCCTTTCCCAATGCAGGACTCTGCACTCATCAATGATTTTCAGTGCTGAGGTCGAAAGCCACAAGGGATAAAGGGGACACAAAACCTTTCAGGTGCTGCTAGCACCTTGTATTTCCTCATTACCCTTCTGCAGAGGGGAGCAAAAGCACACAAAGCAGAGTCCACCTTTTGGAGAGAAGGAAAAACCTTTATTGGCACTTGTATGAAATGGCTAACAGGCTCTATAACACCCTGATAGAAACCTATAAATACATTTATAAATACCCTGTGGTACTTCAGGCCCACTCCAATAAATAAATAAATACAGCAATATAAATATGGAAGGCTTTCTTCTAGCTGGTGGCTGCCAGCATCTCCTTCAAACAATTAGTTCCTTTGACTTGTTGATGCAGTTCTCTGTAGTCACAAATATGTGGGGCTCAGGGGGGAAGGGGTTGCTGCAAAATCCCTAAGCTGTTAGTTTAGGGATTAAATCCCCTGGCTGCTTCACAGAATTGTTAGGGTTGGAAGGGACCTCAAGGATCAGCCAGTTCCAACCCCCCTGCCATGGGCAGGGACTCCTCACACTACAGCAGGTTGCAGGTCCAGCCTGGCCTTAAAAACCTCCAGGGATGAGGCTTCCACCACCTCCCTGGGCAACCTGTGCCAGTGTCTCACCACCCTCATGGGGAAGAACTTCTTCCTAACATCTAATCTGAATCTACCCATGTCTAGTTTTGTTCCATTCCCCCTAGCCCTATAACTTCCTGGCACCCCAGAAGTTCCCTCCCCAGCTTTCTGGAGTGAGCAGCCCTTCTTATTTCTTTCTAATGAGTATAGAGGTGATAGAGGGATTTTAAACCCTCTGAGATTTCTCACTGAAGTGTGATGTGGGCCCAAGGCACGACTTTTCATTGTTGAAATTGCTGGAGGTCTGTTGGTTTGGAGTCCTGGAGAGCTCTGTGAAGCTTACCAGAGTTCAAACGCTTGTGTGATGGCAGTGCAGAGTTCTCGAGGAGCAAAAGCCACAGAAGGATGGAGCAGGAATCAAGTTACAATTATTAAACTGGAAGGCACAAATAATAACAACATTGCCCCTCCACTGTGCAGACAGCAAGGTTAAGTGTTTGGCTGCATCTTGAGTAAGCAAGAAAATGCACAACTCTCCACCCAGCCTGCAATGCTAAATCTGTTAGGATCACTCCATAGAACCATAGAATCAAAGAGCTTGGAAAAGACCTCAGAGATCATCAAGTCCAACCTGCCACCCAACACCTCAGGACAACTAAACCATGGCTCCAAGTGCCACATCCAACCCTTTTTAACACCTCCAGGGATGGGGACTCCACCGCCTCCCTGGGCAGCACATTCCAATGGCCAACAACTCTTTCAGGGACAAACTTTCTCCTCACCTCCAGCTTAAACTTCCCCTGGTGCAGCTTGAGACTGTGTCCTTTCAAAACTAATCAAAACCATGATGAGTTTAGAGGATGACAACTAACAAATTATGAGACAGAACTCTCTGTCTGATCCTAATCATGAGGCTTGTGCTTTGTTCTTAGAAACTGATATGATTTAGGGATCACTCCACACGTTCTGGCCGCAGAATCAAGCCCTGTGACTTTGCTAAGGTAACTTGGATGTGTGGGTAAAGAGATATCATATAAGTAAGCATATAAAGGGGAGTGAGGGGGAGGGAAAGGACTTATTTGAAGTCCTGTCAGCAGGACAGAGTCTGTGCTAAATCCAGAACAATTTCACAGAATCACAGAATTGTCAGGGTTGGAAGGGACATCAAGGATCAGCCAGTTCCACTCCCCCTGCCATGGACAGGGACACCTCACATTACATCAGGTTGCCAAGAGCCACATCCAGCCTGGCCTTAAAAACCTCCAGGGATGAGGCTTCCACCACCTCCCTGGGCAACCTGTGCCAGTGTCTCACCGCCCTCATGGGGAAGAACTTCTTCCTAACATCTACTCTATTATCTTCCCTCCTCTAGGTTGGATCCATTCCCCCCAGCTCTATCACTCCCTGACACCCTAAAAAGTCCCTCCCCAGCTTTCTTGTAGGCCCCCTTCATGTGCTGGAAAGCCTCAATAAGGTGTGAAGGTCTTGAAGGTCAGGTTGGGTGAGGCCTTGAGCAGCCAAGTCTAGTTTAGAAGTGTCCCTGCCCATGGAAGGGAGGTTGGAGAGATGATCTCTAAGGTCCCTTGCAGACTAAGCCATTCTATGATTCTGTTTCTACATTGTGGTGCTACAATTCAGCAACCTCAGCTTGGATTCAATAAGTACCAGAAATTACTCTTGCTGCACAAAGCTATTTGGTCCTGTCCCGTTCTCCCATCAGTTTCTCCAGCTTTCCATGTGTGCTGCTGCCCTGACAAGCAGACTGATCGCTTTCTGACTTGGGTGGGCGTGAAAGGAGACTGAAGCTCCAACCTAACAGCTACAAACACACAGACTAATTGTATACAGTAATAGAACACACCGTTGGCCAGTTTGTCTGCTGCTCTTGCACAGCCAGGGATGGGTAGAATAAGAAGCTTCCCTCTCTCTGTTGGGACCTGAGAGGCTCCGAGTCTCTTCCTGTTTCCATCATTAATGTAATGGAAGAGTTTTGTTTCATTCAGGTGAATCCTTTTCCTTTTTTCCTGGATGGTTTGTCTTGCTCTATTCCAAAATGCATCTTCTCTGCAGTCAAACAGAGCCCCAAATGGAAAATGTCCTACTTGAGTTTTCTTTTTTCTTTTCTCTTTTTCTTTTCCTATTTTTTCTTTTTCTTCTTTTCCTTTTTCTTTTTCCTTTTCCTTTTTCTTTATATTTTTCCTTTTTCTTTATCTTTTTTCCTTTTTATTTTTCCTTTTTTTTTAACTCTTTTTTCTTTCTTTTTTTCTTTTTTCTTTTTTCTTTTTT
Source organism: Dryobates pubescens (assembly GCF_014839835.1). Classification (NCBI taxonomy): domain Eukaryota; kingdom Metazoa; phylum Chordata; class Aves; order Piciformes; family Picidae; genus Dryobates; species Dryobates pubescens. The sequence goes on from NC_071657.1 coordinate 134,372,044, forward strand.
TTATTTTTTTTTCTTTTTGTTTTTCTTTTTTTTTTTTTCTTTTTCTTTTTCTTTTTATTTTTCTTTTTCTTTTTATTTTTCTTTTTCTTTTTCTTTTTCTTTTTCTTTTTCTTTTTCTTTTTCTTTTTATTGTTCTTTTTCTTTTTATTTTTATTTCTATTTTTCTTTCTTTTTTTATTTTTATAATTTTTCTTTTTAAAAATTTTTCTTCTTTTCCTTTTCCTTTTCCTTTTCCTTCTTTTCCTTCTCCTTTTCCTTCTTTTCCTTTTCCTTCTCCTTTTTCATTTTTATCTTTTTTCCTTTCCTTTTTTCCTTTCCTTTTTTCCTTTTCCTGTTCCTTTTCCTTTCCCTTTTCCTTTCCCTTTCCCTTTTCTTTTTTTTGTTTTCTTCTCTTTCTCTTTTTTTCCCCTTTCCTTTTTCTCTTTCCCTTTCCCTTTTTTTCTTTTCTTTGCTTTCAGTCAACTCTTACCTGTAAGTACAAAATTTGGAATGAAGGAGGTGGGGTTTTCTCCCCCCCCAATGTCTTTCAAGTTTCTAATGGCCATTTAGACATTCAGACTGAGTGTGCCAGGCAATTCCTTTGGCCTCTTCTCCCACTTCATCAGTTTGCAAGGGATGAGGCTGCAGTTATCTCGTGATGTAGAAGCGAGGGCTTGGGTACCTCCTGGCATCCATCATAGCATGGGGGTCATCTGGGTTGACTACATCATTCTGGTTGATCCTCATGGGCTCTCTGGGAATGTGGGAGAAGTCTGCCTGCTGCTGCAGCTGAGATCCCACCATAGAGATCTTCCTCTGGGGCACCAGGATCTGGTGAGGATCCATTGGGTCCATGTCTGCGCTTCTCGTGTTTCTGTGGGGCTCAGGTGTGTTGAATCGAAACAAAGGGATTTCATTCCTCCTGGATAGAAACTGTGAGTATGGTGGTGGGTTCATTCCTGGGAAGAAAACTTGTTTGACTCTGCCTAAGCTAACCAGGAAGTGGTGTTTGGGAGACTGGTACACATCATAGCCATTTTCCAGCGTCCTGTGGTTGAACACGCAGTCCTCTTGACTGAAGTAATGCTTAGGGGGGGGGAAAAACAAGATATGGCACCTGTCAGCACAGGGATTTGGACAATGGCAAATGCTAGTTAAAGATGGAAAGAGGAATGAGGTCTTTCTGATCTGCCAAGTCTGTAACTGGGACAGCTCAAGCTTAGTCAAATGTAGATCACAGGATGTTTCCCCTCTCTCTTTCCTGATGTTTCATGTGGATGTATACCAGGACACAGGTTCTAAATCACTACTCTGGATAAGTGGAATTAAGTTTGAATTGCATGAAAAGCAGAAAAGTCCTTTAAAAGAATGTATATTACAGGATCACAGAATGTTAGGGGTTGGGAGGAACCTCTGGAGATCATCCAGTCCAACCCCCTGCCAGAGCTGGACCATAGAATCTAGCACAGGTCACACAGGAATGCATTCAGACAGGTCTGGAATGCCTCCAGAGGAGACTCCACAACCTCTGGGGAGTCTGTTCCAGTGCTCTGTGACCTTTTCTTTTCTTTTACTCTTTTACTTCTTTTCTTTACAGTAAAGAAGTTCTTTCTCATGTTGAGGTGGAACCTCCTGTGCTGTAGTTTCCATCCATTGCCCCTCATCCTATCCCATGGCACAAGTGAACAGAGCCTGTCCCTTCCTTCCTGACCCTCAGATATTTATAGACATTGATTAGATCCCCTCTCAGTCTTCTCTCCAGACTAAACAGCCCCAGGTCACAGTATCACAGTAACTAAGGTTGGAAGAGACCCCAAGGATCATCAAGTCCAACCTGTTCCAACAGACCTCACAACTAGACCATGGCACCAAGTGTCACGTCCTATCTCCCCTGGAACACCTCCAGGGACGGCAACTCCACTACCTCCCTGGGCAGCCCATTCCAAACGGTATCACAGTAACTAAGGTTGGAAGAGACCCCAAGGATCATCAGGTCTCTCAGCCTCTCCTCATCAGGCAGTGCTCCAGTCCCTTCATCATCCTTGGACTGTCTCAAGTAGATCCCTGTCCCTCTTGAACTGGGGAGCCCAGACTTGGATGCAAGATTCCAGGTGGGGCCTCACTAGGGCAGAGTGGAGGGGGAGGAGAACCTCCCTCTATCTGCTGGACACACTCCTCTTAATGCACCCCACACCAAGATCCAATTGGCCTTCCTGCCCACAAGGGCACACCTCTGATCTGATAGATCTGAGATGCATGCCCATGTTTTCACTGTAGATGTTATGATGATAAACTGTTGTTGCTTGATCTGCTCCCAACTCATGGCGTTACCCTGCAGCAGGAATTCACATTGATCCATCAGTGGCTCTCATTCTGCCCTCCTTTACCCAAGCAGGAACTCAAATGATTTTTGTGAGCTCTACAACTCAATACAACCAAAGAAGAGAGGAAAATTTAACCTAAGTGGCAGGTCCTCAGCTTGCTGAAATCTTAAAATGCTGTGGCTGTACAGACCTGCCCTAGCTGAGCAAATAGCACAGTAGCAGACCACAGCTGCCTTTCAGTGTTCCCAGAGCCACAGAAACATTCAGGTTGGAAGAGACCCTCAGGATCACCAAGTCCAACCAAGAACCCTACTCTACAAGGGTCACCCCTAAACCATAGCCCCAAGCACCACAGCCAAACCACCTTGAAACACATCCAGGCTTGGGGACTCCACCACCTCCCCAGGCAGCACATTCCAATGCCTGACCACTCTTGCCCTGAAAAAATTGTTCCTAATGCCCAGTCTAAACCTCCCCAGCGGCAGCTTGAGGCCATTCCCTTTGTTCTATCACTAACTACCTGTGAGAAGAGACCAGCACCAGCCTCTCTACAAGGTCCTTTCAGATGGAGAAGCAATGAGGTCTCCCCTCAGCCTCCTCTGTTTCAGACTAACCATCCCCAGCTCCTTCATTCACTCCTTATAAGATTTATTCTCCAGGCCCTTCACAGCTTCCTTGCCCTCCTCTGCACTGGCTCCAGCACCTCCACATCTCTCCTGTATTGAGGTGCCCAAAACTGGACACAATACTCCAGGTGTGGCCTCACCAGAGCTGAGTGCAAGGGGACAGTCACCTCCCTGCTCCTGCTGGACAAGCATTTCTAATCCCTGCCAGGGTGCCTGCTGAGTGCTGGTAAAGGTCACTCACCGAGCCAAAGATGTTTCCTCTCCTGTCCATGCACAGATAGCGTCCACTCTTCACACCTGTGATTATTACTGAGCCAGCACCCTCAGACTTGATCCTTAGGGCACCTGTTCAGAAAAAAACCAAACCTGTCAAATCCAGGACTCAGTTCTGTGCTGCACTGTTGACTTAATGCTGCTCTGGCTGGAAGTGTCCTTCCTGGGGGTCTGAAACACACCTCCCGTGTGACCTGGGACTATTACCTGCCCTAAATCAGTTTAGCTGTGACTTTGTGAGTTTTGCAAAGATCTCAGAATGCAAACACCACCAGTTCTCTGAGTACCCTATTCCAATGCAGCACCAACCTCCCAAAGTCAACCTTTGCTTTTTTCCCCAACATCTCCTCTGAAGTCCTGAACCACAGTCTGGGGACAGTGCTCTTAGTGGAGGTTGGTCTCTTCTCCCAGGCAGCCAGCACCAGGACACAGTCTCAATCTGTGCCAGGGGAGGTTTAGGCTGGATATTAGGAAGAAGTTCCTCACAGAAAGAGAGATTGGCCATTGGAAAGGGCTGCCCAGGGAGGTGGTGGAGTCACCATCACTGGAGGTGTTTAGGAAGAGACTGGATGGGGTGCTTGGTGCCATGGTTTAGTTGATTAGATAGTGTTGGGTGATGGGTTGGACTTGATGATCTCAAAGGTCTTTTCCAACCTGGTTAATTCTATTCTATTCTATTCTAGATTAGAGTGGGGTAGGTTAGATTAGACATTAGGAAGAAGTTCTTTGCTATGAGGGAGCTGAGGCACTGGAATGGATTGTTCAGAGAATTTGTGGATGCTTCATCCTTTGAAATGTTGAAGACCACACAGGATGAGGCTTTGAGCAACCTGGTCTAGCAGGAGGTGTCCCTGCCCATGGCAAGGGAGTTGGAACTAGATGATCTGTAAAGTCAGTATCACAGTATCACCAAGATTGGAAGAGACCTCGAGGATCATCAAGTCCAACCTGTCCCTTCCAACTCAGGGTGTTCTATGATTCAGCAAAGGAAGAAAAACACCTTAGTTGTCCATGAAAATAAATGAGGATGAGACAGTTTGAGAGCCTTTCAGTTACAGCAGGGAATACTTACTGCTCATGACCCACAAAGGCTTAGCACTTCTTTTATCACAGTCTGGCCTTTCATACTTTACCCCTTTGTAATCAACCTTTGCATTTCCATGCTCTGTGCACAGTAGAGTTGGTTTTAGTAGGTATCAACTCATTACCCCCCACAGAAAACCCCAAACAAACAGATTTTGCAGATGCTGTCAGGTTTCCACCACTGCTGCAGTGAGTTTCCTCAGCACAGTTGCTTTAGGAATGAGGTCACTGCAATGGGAATTAGGCAGATGTCATCAGCAAACTCTTAATAGGAACTTCTACAAGAAGCTATGGGTAAAAATCACAGAATCACAGAATCACCAAGGTTGGAAGAGACCTCAAAGATCATCGAGTCCAACCTGTCACCACAGACCTCATGACTAAACCATGGCACCAAGTGCCACATCCAAACTCCTCTTGAACACCTCCAGGGATGGTGACTCCACCACCTCCCTGGGCAGCACATTCCAATGGCCAGTCTCTCTTTCTGGGAAGAACTTTCTCCTCACCTCCAGCCTAAACTTCCCCTGGTGCAGCTTGAGACTGTGTCCTCTTGTTCTGGTACTGGTTGCCTGAGAGAAGAGACCAACCCCCACCTGGCTACAACCTCCCTTCAGGTAGTTGTAGAGAGCAAGGAGGTCTCCCCTGAGCCTCCTCTTCTCCAGGCTAAATCATGGAAGGAAAGGATAATTCATGGAATCATGGAAGCAAAGGATAATTCAGGCAGGATAGGATGGGATGGGATGGGATGGGATGGGATGGGATGGGATGGGATGGGATGGGATGGGATGGGATGGGATGGGATGGGATGGGATGGGATGGAATAGAATAGAATAGAATAGAATAGAATAGAATAGAATAGAATAGAATAGAATAGAATAGAATAGAATAGTTAGGGTTAGAAGGGACCTCAAGGATCATCCAGTTCCAACCCCCCTGCCATAGGCAGAGACACCTCACACTACATCAGGTTGCTCAGAGCCACATCCAGCCTGGCCTTAAAAACCTCCAGGGATGTGTCTTTTGCTTGCAGAAACCACAGGACTTGAGTTTTCTAATGTGAGGAATGAAATTCCTCATCCACTGGACATCTTTGGAGCAATTTAATTTACTTGTCAATCAAGAGGAGGATTATAATGGTGTGCATTTTCCCATCCCATAGCTGTACTGCTCTGCCTGCCTAATGAGTGGAGGGAATTTTCTACAGGCAGTAAGCAAAGCAGAAGCCTTGTTCCCCCTCCCCTGCTCCAACAGGCACTGGAGGTCCATAGTGAGCTACTCACTGTAAATGGTCTGGTGAGGAACACCATCGACGTAGCCATCAGCATTGATCTGGAGGTGGAAGCTGCTCCTCTCTGTATCCGTGTAGAGGTGCATCAGGCGATCTCCATTCCCCCAGCTGGGATTCAGCAGTGGAGAGGAGTTGGGAAAGGCAAGGGCAGCCTTCAGGCTACAGAGCAGCATGTACCCCAGGCAGCTGTAGTGACTGCTCTGTGGCATGGCTCCCCGGTCCTGGCTGCTGGTGGCTAACGCCTCCGTGCCTCTTGCTTGCCCCTTGGCTCACCTGCCTCTGGAGTGTGAAGCCTCAGACAGGTTCCCTCCTTTTCTGCAGAGCCTTATAAAGGGCAGCAAAGTGACATCACACAGGAAAAACTTCTCCACATCCTTGCTTTTTGTCAAAGCAACATTTTAAGTGTCCCGAAACCTCAGGGGAAGGATCTCTGGCTAAGGTGCGGGAGGGGAAAAAATGTAAGGTTTCTAAAGACAGCTCACGAAAGCTAATCATATGTTCAAATGTTATCTACAACCCTCTGACATCTGAAAGCTTCCCACGCCCCCACCGTTAGATCCAGGAAGAGCAACCCTCTGCACTTTACTCTTACTGAGGGGAATGACCTTTCAGACCTGAATCATCTTGGGGGTTTTCTTTACTCTCTGTCTTTCCATTCCTTTTCTTTGCTTTCCTTTCCTTTTATTCCCCTTTCTTGTCGTTCATTTTTTCTTCTTTTCCTTTTCTTTTTTCTTTTCTTTTTTTCTTTTCCTTCTCTTTTTCCTTTTCTTTTTTCTTTTCTTTTTTCTTTTCCTTTTCTTTTTTCTTTTCTTTTTCCTTTTCTTTTTCCTTTTCTTTTTTCTTTTCTTTTTCCTTTTCTTTTTTCTTTTCTTTTTCCTTTTCTTTTTCCTTTTCTTTTTCCTTTTCTTTTTTCTTTTCTTTTTTCTTTTTTCTTTCCTTTTTTCTTTCCTTTTTTCTTTCCTTTTTTCTTTCCTTTTTTCTTTCCTTTCCTTTCCTTTCCTTTCCTTTCCTTTCCTTTCCTTTCCTTTCCTTTCCTTTCCTTTCCTTTCCTTTCCTTTCCTTTCCTTTCCTTTCCTTTCCTTTCCTTTCCTTTCCTTTCCTTTCCTTTCCTTTCCTTTCCTTTCCTTTCCTTTCCTTTCCTTTCCTTTCCTTTCCTTTCCTTTCCTTTCCTTTCCTTTCCTTTCCTTTCCTTTCCTTTCCTTTCCTTTCCTTTCCTTTCCTTTCCTTTCCTTTCCTTTCCTTTCCTTCCCTTCCCTTCCCTTCCCTTCCCTTCCCTTCCCTTCCCTTCCCTTCCCTTCCCTTCCCTTCCCTTCCCTTCCCTTCCCTTCCCTTCCCTTCCCTTCCCTTCCCTTCCCTTCCCTTCCCTTCCCTTCCCTTCCCTTCCCTTCCCTTCCCTTCCCTTCCCTTCCCTTCCCTTCCCTTCCCTTCCCTTCCCATATTCCCACATCCCAGTTTCCAGAACACATTTTGGTTTAGTGAAAACATCAAATGCTGCTAAAAATGTTTTGAAAAAGCATCAAAAGATTGATCTTAAGCTTGATTTTTTTTCCCCCCCTGCATTATGGTGGAAGTTTAAGCAGGGAACCTTTTGGGCTGATCACAGAATATTTGTGTTGCTTTCTTTAGGCAAAGGAAACTTGGTGTGAGCACAACCTAGCTGTCCTTTTTTGGTTTTATTGCTCCTGTTTGAGTCACTGAAATAAGTTTGAACTTGACCAAAGGGTGCCTGAAAATTACCTGTGCAACATTTAAAACTGCATCTTTGTTCCTGCATTGCACATCTGGCTGGCAGCCTTCAGCAGGGCCAGCAGATCTGGGATGTGAATCACACCTGGAATCACTCCCATTGCCACACTTTCATTACTTCAGGAGCTGGGAAGAACTACAAAGGGACATGACCAAGCTGAAAAATAATAAATGATGGAGATGTTAAAAAACAACAACAGCAAAAGTTCCAAGATACACAGGATCACAGGGTGTTAGGGGTTGGAAGGGACCCCTGGAGATCTTTGAGACCAACCCTCCCACCAAAAGCAGGAGCACCCAGGGCAGTCACAGAATTTCAGGGAAACATCATCTAGTCCAACCCCATTCCAGTCCTCACAGGAATGCTTCCAAGTGAGCTTTGAAAGGGTGCAGAGATGGGCAAGGAGGCTGGGGAGACGCCTCAAGCACAAGCCCTGTGAGGAGAGGCTGAGGGAGCTGGGGTTGCTTAGCCTGGAGAAGAGGAGGTTCAGGGGAGACCTTCTTGCTCTCTGCAACTACCTGAAAGGAGGTTGTAGCTAGGTAGGGATTGGTCTCTTCTCCCAGGCAACCACAAACAGAACAAGAGGACACAGTCTCAAGCTGTGCCAGGGGAGGTTTAGGCTGGAGGTGAGGAGAAAGTTCTTCATCAAGAGAGTTGTTAGCCATTGGAATGTGCTGCCCAGGGTGGTGGTGGAGTCACCACCCCTGGAGGTGTTCAAGAAAGGATTGGACGTGGCACTTGGTGCCATGGTTTAGTAGTCATGAGGTGTTGGGTGACAGGTTGGACTTGATGATCTTTGAGGTCTTTTCCAGCCTTATTGATTCTATAAATCTATGAAAGTCTCCAGAGAAGGAGACTCCACAACCTCCCTGGGCAGCCTGTTCCAGGGCTCTGTGACCCTCACAGTAAAGAAATTCTTCCTCATGTGGAAGTGGAACCTCACATGCTGTAGATTCCATCCATTGCCCCTTGTCCTATCCTAGGGTGCAAGTGAGCAGAGGCTGTCCCTTCCTTCCTGACACTCAGCCCTCAATGTCAATAGACATTGATTAGACCCCCTCTCAGTCTTCTCCTCCCCAGGTCTCTCAGCCTTTTCTCATCAGGCAGTGCTCCAGCCCCTTTGTTATCCTTGGAGCCCTCTGTTAGATCCTCTACAATCCTCTTCAGTGCTCCTGCCATTGCTCTGTGTTTTTACAAAGAAATCTTCTGGTTAAAAAAAAATAATAACATATGGTTCCCTTTAGGCAAGCAGCACCAGAACAAGAGGACACAGTCTCAAGCTGCACCAGGGGAGGTTTAGGCTGGATGTTAGGAAGAAGTTCCTCACAGAAAGAGAGATTGGCCATTGGAAAGGGCTGCCCAGGGAGGTGGTGGAGTCACCATCCCTGGAGGTGTTTAGGAAGAGACTGGATGGGGTGCTTGGTGCCATGGTTTAGTTGATTAGATGGCACTGGATGATAGGTTGGACTCAATGATCTCAAAGGTCTTTTCCAACCTGGTTAATTCTACTCTATTTGAACTTTACAGTGAAAAGTTGTGCTAATGGGAGACCCTGTGTGGACAGGTAAAACACTGAGGACAGCAATCATAAGTTCTAAAACCAGGCTGTGGTAAGGTTTCTTTCCCAAAGCAATGCAAAAAGGCACTAACCAATAACGAAATAAATCATTTATTCTGCAAAAGAAACCTGAGGATTTCCACTGGAGCAGCCTCAGGTTCAGTTACAGCCTCTAGCTGGACTCAGTATGCAGAATTCTTAGTTCCAGGAACAGGCTGGGGAGCAGTGCCAGCAGCACCGAGCACAGCGTGCCTTGACTCGGCTGCAACCCAGCGCGAGAGCTGATTGGATTTGGGTTTATTGTTTGAAGCTAGCCAAGCTCTGCCAAATTCTCCTGCTCCATCTGTGTAAATGGAGAGTCTTGCATCAGTGTGTATACACCTGTGTAAATGACAGCAGTTTTTAGCCAGAGTGTATAAGGGTCATGTCTTCAACTGGGAAAGCTGACAAAGCTGTCTTCACTAAAAGGCAAACTAAGCCACAGCTATTTCATTGGTTATGACAGCTCAAATGCTTGAAGTTAAACCACAGCTTGGAAGGAAAGGAGAATTACTATTTCCTCTGTCTTTTGTTTGTTTGGGGGTTTTTGTTTGTTGGTTTGCTTTGTGCTTTGTTGTTGTTTGTTTGTTTGCTGTTGTTTTGGGGCTTTTTTTAAGTCACAGGAACAGGTTGCCCAGGGAGGTGCTAGAGGCCTCATCTTTGGAGATAATCCAGATCAGGCTTGACAGAGCTCTGGATTACCTGATCTAGTGAAGGATGTCCCTGCTCAGTGCAGGGGGGTTGGACTAGATGACTTTTAGAGGTCCCCTCCAACAGAGAACATTCTATGATTCCCTGATTGTATGAGTCCATGATTCTATGAGTCCATGATTTTATCATTCTATCAGGAGAAAGTTCTTCACGGAGAGAGCTGTTGGCCATTGGAATGTGCTGCCCAGGGAGGTGATGGAGTCACTGTCCCTGGAGGTGTTCAAGAGGGGATTGGATGTGGCACTTGGTGCCATGGTCTAGCAGGCATGAGGTGACAGGTTGGACCTGATGATCTTTGAGGTCTTTTCCAACCTTGTTGATTCTATGATTCTATGGTGATCTATTATTCTAAGAGTCCATGATTCAATGATTCCATCAGTCTATCAATCATTCCATGACTCTATGATTCCATCAGTCTACCATTCCATGATTCTATGGAATGATAGAATGATAAGCAGTCAAAGGGCCATGAAGATGATCAGAGAGCTGGAGCTCCTCTCCTGTGAGGACAGACTGAGAGAGTTGGGGCCGTTCAGTTTGGAGAAGAGAAGGCTCTGAGGAGACCTTATTGTGGCCTTCCAGTATCTGAAGGGGGCTACAAGAAAGCTGGGGAGGGACTTTTCAGGGTGTCAGGGAGTGATAGGACTAGGGGGAATGGATCCAAGATAGAGGAGAGGAGATTCAGATAGATGGTGTGAAGAAGTTCTTCCCCATGAGGGTGGTGAGACACTGGCACAGGTTGCCCAGGGAGGTGGTGAAAGCCTCATCCCTGGTGGTTTTAAAGGCCAGGCTGGATGTGGCTGTGAGCAACCTGCTGTAGTGTGAGGTGTCCCTGCCCATGGCAGGGAAGTTGGAACTGGATGATCCTTGAGGTCCCTTCCAACCCTGACAACCCTAGCATTCTATGTTTCTACCTATTTATTTATTGCTGAAAGTATCCACCAATCTTTTCCACTTCAATGTTAAAACAAATCTTTGGGTTGGTTGGTTGGTTTGCTTTTTCTTTTGCTCCCTTTCATTAAACTGCCATGGAAATAGGAACTTATATACCTCAGAAGCAGGTGCTAAAGTGCTACAGGGGGATAATCTGTGCTCCTGGAGTGTTTTGTGATTCTTCTGTGAGTGAAATGTTATTATTTTGATATCCTAAAGCAATCATGACATCCTCTCCAAGTCAAGCAGCACCAGAAGAGGTGCACAGAGTCCCACAAGAGGACACAGTCCCAAGCTGCACCAGGGGAGGTTTAGGCTGGATGTTAGGAAGAAGTTCTTCCCAGCAAGAGAGATTGGCCTTTGGAATGTGCTGCCCAGGGAGGTGGTGGAGTCACCATCATTGGAGGAGTTTAGGAAGAGACTGGATGGGGTGCTTGGTGCCATGGTTTAGTTGATAAGATGGTGTTGGGTGATAGGTTGGACTTGATGATTTCCAAGGTCTTTTCCAACCTGGTTAATTCTATTCTATTCTATTCTATTCTATTCTATTCTATTCTATTCTATTCTATTCTATTCTATTCTATTCTATTCCATGCCATTCCATGCCATTCCATGCCATTCCATGCCATTCCATGCCATTCCATTCCACGCTTGTCATTATGCACTGAGCTGATTTCTCTCTGGTGTCTCAGCTGCAGAGAAAGGCTTCTCAAATGCATGAAAACTTTATTCAAACTCCATTTTAGCATGTGCCAGTCGTGAGTAGCTGTTCCATTTTTGTTCATGCATCAAAGAAGCAAAGCCCACTTTCCTGTGCTTAAATTGTTTGGCTATTTTAAAAGGTTCCCTTAGGGCCAGCAAGGCTCCAGACCTTGCTGAGCTCTGTTTAAGCTTCTGGGCTAAAGACATAAAGAGAATTGACCAGGTTGGAAAAGACCTTGAAGAGCATCAGCTCCAACCTATCACCCAACACCATCTAATCAACTAAACCATGGCACCAAGCACCTCATCCAGTCTCTTCTTAAGCACCTCCAGTGATGGTGACTCCACCACCTCCCTGGGCAGCACATTCCAATGGCAAATCTCTCTTTCTAGGAAGAACTTCTTTCTAACCTCCAGCCTAAACCTCCCCTGGTGCAGCTTGAGGCTGTGTCCTCTTGTTCTGGTGCTGCTTGCCTGGGAGAAGAAACCAACCCCCACCTGGCTACAACCTCCCTTCAGGTACTTGTAAAGGCTAGGCAAGAGTTTCTATACCAAATTTCAGTTGCTGCAAGTGATTTGCTCTCTTTGCTCTCATTTACCTTTTGCAGACTGCCTGAAAATGCTTTAGGCACTCTCCAAATGTTGCAGGTAAATGATGAGCTGGCCTTCCAGGATTCTCCTACGAGTGAAAGCTCACGTTCCCTCACAGCTTTCATCACACAGCAGTACCTGCAGCCCTGTTGCTTAATAAAGCGTATTGACTTCTATTTAAACAGGTGCTTGGCTTGTCCTTCTGCAGAACTCTGTGCTATCTGGCTCTCTGGGATGGCCTCAGGAAGCCTTTTGCCTCTCTGCTGTTTTGATGATCATCAAAGGGAGTTTGTGTTGACAGATCTGGAACTCCCTCTGCTTTTAACAGTTGCCACAGAATCTCAGAAACAACCAGGCTGGAAAAGACCTCAGAGATCATCAAGTCCAACTTATTACTTAATACCTAACACCTAACACATCATGACAACTAAACCATGGCTCCAAGTGCCAAATCCAATCCCTTTTTGAACACCTCCAGGGATGGTGACTCCACTACCTCCCTGGGCAGCACATCCCAATGGCCAATCTCTCTTTCTGGGAAGAACTTTCTCCTCACCTCCAGCCTAAACTTCCCCTGGTACAGCTTGAGACTGTGTCCTCTTGTTCTGGTGCTGGTTGCCTGGGAGAAGAGACCAACCCCCACCTGGCTACAACCTCCTTTCAGGTAGTTGTAGACAGCAAGAAGGTCTCCCCTGAGCCTCCTCTTCTGCAGGCTAAGCAACCCCAGCTCCCTCAGCCTCTCCTCACAGGGCTGTGCTCCAGACCTCTCCCCAGCCTCGCTGCCCTTCTCTGGACACGTTCAAGTGTCTCAATGTCCTTCTTAAATTGAGTGGCCCAGAACTGGACACAGGACTCAAGCTGTGGCCTAACCAGTGCTGAGTTCAGGAGCAGAATGAGTTCCCTGCTCCTGCTGGCCACTCTGTTTCTGATCCAGGCCAGGATGCTCCTGCGTCTGTGCACTGTATCTCTTCAAAGAGGCCAGGGAAATCAGAGGCACTTCCCTCTGCCTCCCCTTCCTTAAAATCACTGTAATGACTGCCTGTGGGGCAATCACATTGTCAGGATTGGAAGCACAAGGGTGGAGTGCCTCTCCAGGAGTTATTCTAGGAATAATGACGCACTGCAGTCCAAGATCTGTGCGGTGGATGCCCTGTGTGTGTTGTGTGTGTGTGCAGGAACCTTTGCCACAGACTCTCAGCCGGTGTTGTTAAACACATCCTGAGTGACCTTATTTGGATGTCCCATTCTTGTCACACTGCCCACGACTAAAGAAAACATCCTGGCTAGGTTCACCTACGTGAAACGAATGAGGTAAGCACATCCCACTGGGGCTCGGACCACAGCCTGCGCCGGCGGCTTCTGCAGCGCGCTGGCCAAAAATACAGCTTGGGGGCTTCTATTTCCACCACACACACACCCCCCACACTCCCACCCCCCCTTCCTCTATGTAGTAGCCATTTTGGAAGTCCATTCCCAGTTTCAGAAATACTAATTTCTAATACTAATACCTGCACACATCACACACAGGTTGGAAAAGACCCTCAGGATCACCAAGGCCAACCCAGAACCCTACTCTACAAGGCTCACCCCTAAACCAGATCCCCAAGCACCACATCCAAACCACCTTGAAACACAGCCAGGCTTGGGGACTCAACCCCCTCAATGGGCAGCACATTGCAAAGCCTAATCACTCTTTCCATGACAAAAGTTTTTCCTACTGTCCAGTCTAAACCTACCCAGTGGCACCTTGAGGCCATTCCCTCTTGCTCTATCACTAATTACCTGTGAGAAGAAACCAGCACCAGCCTCTCTACAACATCCTTTCAGGTAGCTGTAGAGAGCTTTGAGGTCTCCTCTCAGCCTCCTCTTTTCCTAACTAACCATCCCCAGCTCTTTTAGTCATTCTTCATCAGATTTATTTTCCGAACATGCATCTCATGCAGCTTCCCCATGGACTTTAGAGTCATAGAATTGTCAGGGTTGGAAGGGACCTCAAAGATCCAATCCCCACTGCCATGGGCAGGGATACCTCATACTAGATCAGGTTGCTCAGAGCCACATCCATCCTGGCCTTAAAAACCTCCAGGGATGAAGCTTCCACCACCTCCTTGGGGAACATGTTCCAGTGTCTCACCACCCTCATGGGCAAGAACTTCTTAACATCCAGTCTGAATCTACCCATTTCTAGTTTTGTTCCATTCCCCCTAGTCCTATCACTCCCTAACACCCTAAAAAGTCCCTCCCCAGCTTTCTTGTAGCCCCCTTCCAATACTGGAAGGCCACAAGAAGGTCTCTTCAGAGCCTTCTCTTCTCCAGATTGAACAGCCTCAACTCCCGCAGTCTGTCCTCATGGGAGAGGAGCTCCAGGGCTCTGCTCATCCTCGTGGCCCTTCTCTGGACACACTCCAGCCCATTCTCTACAGGATGACAGATGTATGGTCTTCCTGAGAAGTGCCCATCTCCTTTTTTCTTGGCACTTTTCTTTCCAGTCAGGAAAAAAAAGACTGGCACAAGCTTTCAGCTGTGGTTTGCAAGTCCAGAAAAATCAGGGGGACACAGCTTTTCACCACTGGCTTTAGAGACTCTGAGCTTTGTGAGTGTAATGCAACAGAGACAGGGAGGTAGAGAAAGCCTAAATATTTCACTGTATTCCAAAGAGGAGGTAGATAAGAAAACTGACTTCCCTGCCTATAAATGTCCCAGATGGGCATCTGTGATGCTGTTTGTGTTGTTTTGCTCTAGCTGAAATGAAGGGCCTCATTCCTCCTCCAGCTGAAATCCTTGGCAGCCTTCCCAGCCAAAGCAGAACCAGTCCCTAAAAGGTTGTGTTTTGTGAACAGAGAGTGTTTCTATCATTTTTAAAGGGTCTGACTTTTCCTAGGTGTTGGGGATTAGAGAGTGGTTCCAGCCTGCAGTGAGAGCTGCTGACACCCTCCATTTCTAAAGAGGTATCATAGTATCAGTCAGGGTTCGAAGGGACCTCAAGGATCATCTAGCTCCAACCCCCCTGCCATGGGCAGGGACACCCCACACTAGATCAGCCTGGCCAGAGCCTCATCCAGCCTGGGCTTAAACACCTCCAGGGACGGGGACCCAACCACCTCCCTGGACAACCCATTCCAGGGCTTCACCGTTGTCATGGTGAAGAACTTCCTCCTCACCTCCAGCCTGAATCTCCCCACCTCCAGCTTCATTCCATTCCCCCTAGTCCTATCACTACCTGAGATCCTGAGAAGTCCCTCCCCAGCCTTCTTGTAGCCCCCTTCAGATACTGAAGGCCACAATTAGGTCACCTCGGAGCCTTCTCTTCTCCAGACTGAACAGCCTCAACTCCTTTTCCCAACTCCTATCCCAACTCCTGGTTATTGAAATGGAGTTTCCCAGGTTAGGGCACCCATTCCTCTGAGGATAGGAATCCACTTCCAGATGTGGGAACCTGCTTCTCCTGCAGCTCAGGTCAGCACCTAGACACAACCAACCCCACAGATCACCTAATATGCTTGGTGGTAGATAGGAGAATATCCCTGGAGACATTCAAGGTGAGGCTGGACAGGACTCCAAGCAGCCTGATCTAGTTGAGGATGCCCCTGCTGACTGCAGAGGAGCTTGGACTGGATGACCTTTGGAGGTCCCTTCCAACCCAGACCATTCTATGATTCTGTGATTCTGTGATTCTCTGATTCTGTGGTTCTGTGATTCTCTGATTCATTGATTCTCTGATTCTGTGGTTCTGTGATTCTCTGATTCATTGATTCTATGATTCTGTGGTTCTATGATTCTCTGATTCATTGATTCAATGATTCTGTGATTCTTTGTCTTTGCCCTAGGGTAAGACAATTGAGACAAGCTGCCAGGGATCAGACTTTGGGTCTCCAGCACAGGACTTAAGTGAGGAGCAAGTGTTCAAGGGAGCAACAAGATACAAAGCAGCCTCTGACAGACTCCTCTTGGTTGCAGTCTAGTTTAAAAGCTGGCACTCAGCTGTTTGTGAAGCATTTTGTTCACATTGGCTCTGTTGGCCTTCACTTCTGCCCAGTTCTTCTTAGCACTGGAAACACAGTCAGTATAAATAGAAATGTGCCCTTTGGGAAGGCTTTTGCTGTGCCATTTTCCAGACTTGAAACAAATCTTTGGGTGCTCAGAGCTAAAGGAAACTTTAGTTTCTTGATGCTCTTGTTATGTTTGCCGGGTGATTATGGCCACTGTATCGAACCCAAACCCCTGTAGCCAAATCATAGAATCAACCAGGTTGGAAAAGACCTCAGAGATCATCAAGTCCAACCTACTACCCAGTACCTAACACCTCATGACAACTAAACCATGGCTCCAAGTGCCACATCCAATCTTTTCTTGAACACCTCCAGGGACAGAGACTCCACCACCTCCCTGGGCAGCACATTCCAATGGCCAGTTGCTCTCTCTATCAAGAACGTTCTCCTCACCTCCAGCCTAAACCTCCCCTGGTGCAGCTTGTGACTGTGTCCTCTTGTTCTGGTGCTGTTTGCCTGGGAGAAGGGACCAACCCCTTCCTGGCTACAACCTCCTTTCAGGAAGCTGTAGAGAGCTTAAAATGCTACTGCAATAGTTTTCACAGAATCACAGAATTGTCAGGGTTGGAAGGGACCTCAAGGATCATCCAGTTGCCACTCTCCTGCCATGGGCAGGGACACTTCACACTAGATCAGGTTGCTCACAGCCACATCCAGCCTGGCCTTCAAAACCTCCAGGGATGAGGCTTCCACCACCTCCCTGGGCAACCTGTGCCAGGGTCTCACCACCCTCATGGGGAAGAACTTCTTCCTAACATCCAATCTGAATCTAACTCTTTCTATCTTTGTTCCTTTCCCCCTAGATCTATCACTCCCTGACACCCTCAAAAGTCTCTCCCCAGCTTTCTTGTAGCCCCCTTCAGATACTGGAAGGCCACAATGAGGTCTCCTCAGAATCTTCTCTTCTCCAGCCTGAACAACCCCAACACTCTCAGTCTGTCCTCAGAGGAGAGGAGCTCCAGCCCTCTGCTCATCCTTGTGGCCCTTCTCTAGACACATTCCAGCACACCCAGACCTTTCCTGTACTAGGGGCTCCAGAACTGGACACAGTACTCCAGGTGGGCTCTCATTAGGGTGGAGTAGAGTTCAGTAGCTCAAATAACTCCAAGAGCTCAATCTGATCAAAGAATTTTTTACCCCACTTCTGTACATCAGCACCCACAAAGCAGAGAACTCAGGTTTGGTACTTCTTTAGGTGTGTGAACTCCTTGTCTCTTGTGAAAGAAACCTATCCTAAGCTATTGCAAGACCAATATGTGATTCTGGACTCCTTTAAAGCAACCTGGAAGTCAAACTTTGTAAAGGGCAGGGCAACCTCATTTTTTATTTTTTTCAGCTAAAAATGAATTAGCTAAGAATGAGTTAGGCTGAGAGCTGGCTGCAGGCAAACCTCATGAAGTTCAATAAGGACAAGTGCTGGGTCCTGCATCTGGGGAGGAATAACAGCAGGAAACAGGACATCTTAGGGGCTGCCCTGCTGGAAAGCAGCTCCACAGAGAAAGACCTTGGAGTGCTGGTGGACAGCAAGCTCTGCATGGGCCAGCAATGTGTCCTTGTGGCCAAGAGAGCCAATGGGATCCTGGGGAGCATCTAGAAAAGTGTGGCCAGCAGGGCTAGGGAGGTTCTTCTCCCCCTCTGCTCTGCCCTGCTGAGACCACACCTGCAATCCCGTGTCCAGTTTTGGGCTCCCCAGTTCAAGAGAGACAGAGACCTGCTGGGGAGGTTTCAACAGAGAGTCACAAGGATGCTTACAGGAATTGAGCATCCCCTTGAGCAGGGAGGTGGTGGAGTCACCATCCCTGGAGGTGTTCAAGAGGGGATTGGACGTGGCACTTGGTGCCATGGTCTAGTCATGAGGTCTGTGGAGACAGGTTGGACTCGATGATCCTCGAGGTCTGTTCCAACCTTAGTGATCCTGTGATACTGTGATCTCCCCTGTGAAGAGAGACTGAGAGCCCTGGGGCTGTTTAGTCTGGAGAACAGAAGGCTGAGAGGGGATCTGATCAATGTCTATCAATAGCTGAGGGGTGGGTGTCAAGTGGAGGGGGCTAAGCTCTTTTGGGGGGTGTGCACTAATAAGACAAGAAACAACAGGCTCAAGCTTGAACATAGAAGGTTTCACCTCATCATGAGGAGAAAGTTCTTTCCTGTGAGGGTGACAGAGCACTGGAACAGGCTGCCCAGAGAGGTTATGGAGTCTCCTTCTCTGGAGACTTTCCAAGCCCAACTGGATGCATTCCTGTGAGGAGTACCCTGGGTGATCCTGCTTTGGCAGGGGTGGGGGTGGACCTGATGATCTCTGGAGGTCCCTTCCAACCTCTAACCAACCTCTAATGTACTGTGATTACCTCAGATACTGGGATCTGTTTGTTGATGTATTTTTGTAAGGGAGACACCTGGAGCACACAGGCAAGGGGTTTATGGAGTGAAAATCTGCCAAAGATATGTCTTGGCTGCTGGCCATGATTCAGGTTTTCCATCATGGAAAGGCTTTTCAGGTAGCTTTGCAACTACCATGTTTCCTTTTGTGTTGTAGTCAATCATAGAACTCAGATCATAGAATGTCTTGAGTTGGAAGGCACCTTAAAGATCATCCAGTTCCTACCCCGCCATGACATGGGCAGGGTCACCTCCCACTAGACCAGGTTGCTCAAGGCCTCATCCAACCTGGTCCTATACACCAAAGAAGTTTTTCATGCTGCCTGTCACGCTGCTGGCAAGGAGGAACTCGAGTGGCACATTGCCCCCTGAGTGCACAGGTTCATCAGCTGCTGGGACACTGCTCTTGCACCTGGATCTTACTGATCTTTGGCCATTTTCACAGCTGGCACAAGCTGGTGTCATGCCAGGGCTGGTTGGGAAATGCATTCTGTTTCAAAGAAGACCAGCAGGCTGGTGGTGTCATCTTTATTGACCTTTTGGGCTCTCATCAAACTCTTTTCCAAAAGCAAAGATTTGCTGGCTGGCATCCTTGTGGTTTGGGGCTTTGTGTCTGGTTGGTTTTGTTTGGTTTGTTTATTGGTTTGGTTTAGAATCATAGAATCAGTATGGCTGGAATAGACCTGAAAGATCATCAAGTCCAACCTGTCACCCAACACCTCATGACTACTAAACCATGGCACCAAGTGCCATGTCCAGTCCCCTCTTGAACACCTCCAGGGGTGGTGACTCCACCACCTCCCTGGGCAGCACATTCCAATGGCTAACAGCTCCCTTGGTGAAGAACTTTCTCCTCACCTCCAGCCTAAACTTCCTGTGCTTACATTATTTGGCTATTTCAAAAGGTTCCCTTAGGGCCATCAAGCCTCCAGACCTTGCTGAGCTCTGTTTAAGCTTCTGGGCTAAAGACATAAAGAGAATTAAGAGAATTGACCAGGTTGGAAAAGACCTTGAAGAGCATCAAGTCCAACCTATCACCCAACACCATCTAATCAACTAAACCATGGCACCAAGCACCCCATCCAGGCTCTTCTTAAACACTTCCAGTGATGGTGACTCCACCACCTCTCTGGGCAGCACATTCCAATGGCCAATCTCTCTTGCTGGGAAGAATTTCTTTCTAACCTCCAGCCTAAACCTCCTGTGGTGCAGCTTGAGACTGTGTCCTCTTGTTCGGATGCTGGTTGCCTGGGAGAAGAGACCAACCCCAACCTGGCTACAACCTCCCATCAGGTAGTTGTAGACAGCAAGAAGGTCTCCCCTGAGCCTCCTCTTCTCCAGGCTAAGCAACCCCAGCTCCCTCAGCCTCTCCTCACAGGGCTGTGCTCGAGGCCTCTCCCCAGCCTCCTTGCCCTTCTCTGGATACATTCAACATCTATTGCTGAACTGTCAAATGCTTTCTTTCCCTGTGCCAGGAACTTCTAAAGAGGACTCATTCAAGTGTGGTGACCTAATGTGGCGTTCTAGAAGAGCAGGATATAAATTAATCTCGAAGGAGCTGGATTAATCCTGTTAGAGCTCGTTTTGCATTGCTTTTTATGGTGTTTTGGGTTTTTTGGTTTGGGATTTTTTGTTGGATTGGTTTTCTTTTGTTTATTTGTTGGTTTGCTTTGGCTTAGTTCGGTTTGGGGATTTTTTGGTGGGGTTTTGGTTTGGTTTGCTTTGGATTTTTTTTTCTTTGATTGTTTTTGTTTTGTTGATTTGTTTTGGTTGGTTTGGTTTAGTTTGGTTTAGTCTGGTTTGGGTTTATTTGTTTGAATGTTTGTATTTGCTTTGCTTATTTGTTTGGTTTGCCTTGGTTCAGTTTGGTTTGGGGATTTTTGGGTTGGTTTGGTTTGGTTTGGGGTTTTTTGTTTGATTGGTTTGGTTTGGTTTGTTTATTTGTTGGGTTGGGTTGGTTTGGTTTAGTTTGTTTTGTTTGATTTAGGTTTAGTTTGGTTTTGTGGTGTCTTTGGTGTGGTTTGGTTTGGTTTCTTTTTGTTTTGATTGGTTTTGTTGGTTTAGTTTATTTGTTGGTTTGGTTTGGTTTGGTTTAGTTTGGTTTAGGTTTAGTTTGGTTTTGTGGCTTTTTGGTGTGTTTGGGTTTGGTTTCTTTTTGTTTGATTGCTGTTTATTTGGTCTGGTTTGGTTTAGTTTGGTTTAGGTTTAGTTTGGTTTTGTGGCTTTTTGGTGTGTTTGGGTTTGGTTTCTTTTTGTTTGATTGCTGTTTATTTGGTCTGGTTTGGTTTAGTTTGGTTTAGGTTTAGTTTGGTTTTGGGTTTTTTTTTGTGTGGTTTGGTTTCTTTTTGTTTGATTGTTGTTGTTTATTTGGTCTGGTTTGGTTTAGTTTGGTTTAGGTTTAGTTTGGTTTTGGGTTTTTTTTGGTGTGGTTTGGTTTGGTTTCTTTGTGTTTGATTGTTGCTGTTTATTTTGTTTGGTCTGGTTTGGTTTAGTTTGGTTTAGGTTTAGTTTGGTTTTGTGGTTTCTTTGGGGTGTTTGGGTTTGGTTTGGTTTCTTTGTGTTTGATTGTTGTTTATTTAGTTTGTTGCTTGGTTTGATTTAGATTGTTTTAGTTTGGTTTAGGTTTGGTTTGGTTTGGTTTGGGGTTTTTTTGGTGTGTTTGGGTTTGGTTTGGTTTCTTTGTGTTTGATTGTTGTTTATTTTGTTTGCTTGGTCTGGTTTGGTTTAGTTTGGTTTAGGTTTGGTATGGTTTGTGGTTTCTTTGGGGTGTTTGGGTTTGGTTTGGTTACTTTTTGTTTGATTGTTGTTGCTTATTGGGTTTGGTTTGGTTTAGTTCAGTTTGTTTTAGTTTGGTTTAGGTTTGGTTGGGTTTTGTGGTTTCTTTGGGGTGTTTGGGTTTGGTTTGGTTTCTTTTTGTTTGATTGTTGTTGCTTATTTTGTTTGTTTGGTCTGGTTTGGTTTAGTTTGGTTTGGTTTGGTTTAGTTTGGTTTGGGTTTAGTTTGGGGTTTTTTGGTGTGGTTTGGTTTGGTTTCTTTTTGTTTGATTGTTGTTGTTTTGTTTGTTTGGTCTGGTTTGGTTTAGTTTGGTTTGGTTTAGTTTGGTTTGGGTTTAGTTTGGTTTGGGTTTAGTTTGGGGTTTTTTGGTGTGGTTTGGTTTCTTTTTGTTTGATTGTTGTTTTGTTTGTTTGGTTTAGTTTGGTTTGGTTTAGTTTGGTTTGGGTTTAGTTTGGGGTTTTTTGGTGTGGTTTGGTTTGGTTTCTTTTTGTTTGATTGTTGTTGTTTTGTTTGTTTGGTCTGGTTTGGTTTAGTTTGGTTTAGTCTGGTTTAGGCTTGGTTTGGTTTTGGGGGGGGTTGGGTGGTTTGGTTTGGCTTCTTTTTGTTTGATTCATGTTTATTGTGTTTAGTTGTTTGGTTGATTTAGTTTGGTTTGGGTTTTTTTTTGTTTGGGCTTTTTTGTTTGATTGTTTTTGTTTGTTTTATTGATTGGGTTGGGTTGGTTTAGTTTGGTTTGGGGATTTTTTTGGGGGGTGTTTTGGGTTGGGTTGGGTTTTTTTGCTTGATTTTGTTTTGTTCATTTGGTTGCTTTGGTTTAGTTTGGGTTTGGGTTTTTTGATGTGTTTTGGTTTGGTTTGGGGTTTTTTGGTTTGATTGTTGTTGGTTATTTTGTTTGTTTCTTTGGTTGGTTTGGTTTGGTTTAGTTTAGTTTGGTTTGGGATTTTTTGGGGTGTTTTGGTTGGGTTTGGGAGGTTTTGTTTGATTGTTATTATTTTGTTATTTGTTGGTTTGTTTTGGCTTAGTTTAGCTTGGTTTAGGTTTAGTTTGGGTTTTTATGGTGTGGTTTGGTTTAGTTTAGGGGTTTTTGTTTGTTTGATTGTTGTTTATTTTGTTAATTTGGTTGATTTAGTTTGGTTTAGTTTGGTTTCTTGGTTTTTTTTTTTTGTGGGGGATTTTTTGTTTGATTGATTTTGTTTGTTTGAATAGAATAGAATAGAATAGAATAGAATAGAATAGAATAGAATAGAATAGACCAGGTTGGAAGAGACCTTTTATTTGGTTGGGTTGGTTTGGTTTAGGGATTTTTTTGCTGTGGGTTGGGTTGGGTTGGGTTGGTTTGGTTGATTGTTTTATTTATTTGGTTTGGTTGGGTTTGGGGATTTTTTGGGGGGTGTTTTGGCTTGGGTTCTTTTTTTGATTGATTGTTTTTGTTTTGTTTATTTGGTTGGCTTGGTTTAGTTTGGTTTAGGTTTAGTTTGGGTTTGGGTTTTTTGGTTTGGGTTTTTTGTTTGATTGGTTTTGTTTTGATTATTTGGTTGGTTGGTTTGGTTTAGCTTGGCTTAGTTTGGTTTAGGTCTCTTCTCCCAGGCAACCAGCACCTGAACAAGAGGACACAGTCTCAAGCTGCACCAGGGGAGGTTTAGGCTGGATGTTAGGAAGAAGTTCTTCACAGAGAGTGAGAGATTGCCCATTGGAATGTGGTGGAGTCACCATCACTGGAGGTGTTTAGGAGGAGACTGGATGGGGTGCTTGGTGCCATGGTTTAGTTGATTAAGTGGTGTTGGATGATCCTTTGGACTTGATGATCTTGGAGATCTCTCCCAGCCTGGTTGATTCTGTGGTTCTGTGATTTGTTATTCCAAACGCAGGGTGGAAGAGCTTTCAGTTAGGTCATTTTCCCAAGGAACAAAGTCATCTGTAGTTAAATACCTGGGACCCAATTCTGTCCTCCTTTGCTTAAGCTGACAGAGAGGAAGGTGGCTTCAGTGAATGCCAAAGGTAGAATAAAATACCACCCAGCATGCAAAAGATGTTTGAGGCTACCTATTACCTTTTCTGAGCTTATCTTAAGGTGCCTGGTCAATACTGACCAGCCCTCTGAAGTCACCAAGACACCTTTAGGTCATGGCCTGTAAATGTCCATCAGAGGTGCTGAATATCCTCTGCTTTCCTTAGCAGCAGTGGGAATGGGACTGAGCATTGCTAAGCTCCAGATTGTTTCACAGCATTTTAATTTGCTTGCAAATCACTTAATGAAATCCAGACAGCAGCCTCACCCCATTGTTATGCTCTGACACAAAAACTGCCTTACATGAATGTCTGGCAGCTCCCTTGAGAGGCTGGAGGGGGAATCCCCAGTTTATGGACTCTCTGCCTTTGCCACTCCTTGTCCCCTGGGACTCCTCAGCATATGGAAGAAGATCAATGCAACCATTAAAAAAATACCCCAACCAATGGCATGTTGGTTTCCATTGGCAAAAGCATAGCCAGCAGCTCCTTTTGTTGTGAGGCAACAGCTGAGGCTGTTTACAGTTTTGAGCTCCAGGTTGTTGCCAGAGAGGATCAAATCCAGATCACAGGATAGGGTGGCTTTGGTGAATGCCAAAGGTAGAGTAAAACACCACCCAGAATGCAAAAGATGTGGCAGAGCTGAGAACTGAGCCTGGGACTCCCAAATGCTAGTCCAGCACCCTCTAAGCTGTTCCCTGCTGCCTCTCCAACTACATAACTCCAGCATGAAGCTTTGCACAGAATCACAGAATTGTTAGGCTCTGAGGAGACCTAGTTGTGGCCTTCCAGTATCTGAAGGGGGCTACAAGAAGGCTGGGTTATCAGGTAGTGATAGGAATAGGGGGAATGGAATGAAGCTGGAGGTGGGGAGATTCAGGCTGGAGGTGAGGAGGAATTTCTTCCCCATGAGAGTGGTGAAGCCCTGGAATGGGTTGTCCAGGGAGGTGGTTGAAGCCCTGTCCCTGGAGGTGTTTAAGCCCAGGCTGGATGAGGCTCTGGCCAGGCTGATCTAGTGTGGGGTGTCCCTGCCCATGGCAGGGGGGTTGGAACTAGGTGATCCTTGTGGTCTCTTCCAACCCTGACTGATACTATACTATACTAACAGTATCACAGCATCACAGTATCACAGTATCACAGTATAACTAAGGTTGGAAGAGACCTCTAGGATCATCAAGTCCAACCTGTCACCCAACACCTCATGACTAGACCATGGCACCAAGTGCCACGTCCAATCTCCCCTTGAACACCTCCAGGGACGGTGACTCCACCGCCTCCCTGGGCAGCACATTCCAATAGCCAATTACTCTTTCTGGGAAGAACTTTCTGCTCACCTCCAGCCTAAGCCTCCCCTGGTGCAGCTTGAGACTGTGTCCTCTTGTTCTGGTGCTGGTTGCCTGGGAGAAGAGACCAACCCCTTCCTGGCTACAACCTCCCTTCAGGTAGTTGTAGAGGGCAATGAGGTCACCCCTGAGCCTCCTCTTCTCCAGGCTAAACAACCCCAGCTCCCTCAGCCTCTCCTCAAAGGGCTTGTGCTCAAGGCCTCTCACCAGCCTTGTTGCCCTTCTCTAACCTATCACCCCACACCATCTAATCAACTAAACCATCTTTGTTTCTAAGTGTGAGTGCCCCCTCTTGTGGGTTTGTGGTTGTTGTTTTGTTGTTGGGTTTTGTTTGGTTGGTTGGTTTTTTTGATTCTGTATTTACTTTTTCCTCCTGAGTTGTCATTTTTGCAGGTGACATGCTGCCCCCTGGCAGCCAATGCACCAGCATCAACCCCAAGGGTCCTCTTGCAAAGACCATCTCTGGTTGTTGATGACTGTGGTCGGTCTCTTCTCCCAGGCAACCAGCACCAGAACAAGAGGACACAGTCTCAAGCTATGCCAGGGGAGGTTTAGGCTGGATGTTAGGAAGAAATTCTTCCCAGAAAGAGAGATTGGGCTTTGGAATGTGCTGCCCAGCCAGGTGGTGGAGTCACCATCACTGGAGGTGTTTAGGAAGAGACTGGATGGGGCACTTGGTACCATGGTTTAGTTGATTAGATAGTGTTGGGTGATAGGTTGGACTTGATGACCTCAAAGGTCTTTTCCAACCTGGCTAATTCTATTCTATTCTATTCTATATTAGAGTGGGGTTGGTTTAGATTAGACATTAGGAAGAAGTTCTTTGCTATGAGGGAGCTGAGGCACTGGAATGGATTTTCCAGAGAATTTGTGGATGCTTCATCCTTCGAAACGTTGAAGACCACACAGGATGAGGCTTTGAGCAACCTGGTCTAGCAGGAGGTGTCCCTGCCCATGGCAAGGGAGTTGGAACTAGATGATCTGTAAGGTCAGTATCACAGTATCACCAAGGTTGGAAGAGACCTCGAGGATCATCAAGTCCAACCTGTCCCTTCCAACTCATCACTTGTGGTCCTACATATTGGTTGTAATGATGTGCTCAGTGAGGTGATGAGAGGGGGAAAAAAGGATTTCTTAACACAGTTTGAAATTGCTGCTTTCCACTTTCTCAGTCAAGGTGCCCTGTGATGCTGATCAGTATTTCCTGCCACAGGTGTGGCATGAGGCATAGCAGAGGGATCTAATAATCCAGGCCATTTTATGTCCTAGAACCACAGGCTTAGCTAATACATTGCATTGGAAGGGACCTTGAAAATCTGTCCTCATTTCAGTGAGCAGAGCCATCCTGGGGGGGGAAAATTCACAGCAAGGGTGGTCAGGCATAGGAATGTGCTGCCCAGGGAGGTGGTGGAGTCCCCAAGCCTGGATGTGTTTCAGGGTGGTTTGGATGTGGTGCTTGGGGATTTGGTTTAGGGGTGAGCCTTGGAGAGTAGGGTTCTGGGTTGGCCTTGGTGATCCTGAGGGTCTGTTCCAACCTGAATGTTTCTGTGATTCTGGGATTCAACTCACTCAGGTTGCTCAGAGCCACATCCAACCTGACCTGGAATGTTTCTAGGGCTGGGGCATCTACAACCTTTCTGGGCCACCTGAGATGGTGTTTCACCTCCCTCACTGGAAGAAAAATACTGTCTTCCTGATAGCTCCTCTAAGTCTACCTTCTTTTAATTTAAGACCATTGCTTCTTTTCCTGTTGCATCAGGCCTGTCCTCATCTTTCTTATAAAGAAAGTAATACTCTGTAAGTATTTAAAGGGTGCAACCAGGTCTGTCTCCCTGCATCCTTCTTTTCTCCAGGGTAAGCTATCCCAATTCAATCAGCCTTTCTTCATGGGAGAAGTGTTTCAGCCCTCTGGCCATTTTTGCAGTCCTGCTTTGGACCCACTCCAACAGATCCATGACCTCTAAGATCTTCTATGTGTCACTGCCTTTGGCAACTAGGCTCAGGTTTAATGTTTGCAAAATCTTGGCAGATCTTCAGGTTGGAAAATCTGGGGTCAAGCAAAGTAGTTCTCATGATCAATTTGCCTGCCTAATGTTATAAAAGGTTGCTGGGGAGCTCAATATAGGAAGCACGTGGACCTGATGGATTGGGTCCAGAGGAGGGCCACAAAGACCTGCAGTGATAGAACAAGGGGCAATGGCTTCAAACTGGAGAAGAGCAGGTTTAGATTGGATGTTAGGAACAAGTTCCTTACTATGAGGGTGGTGGGACACTGGAACAGGTTGCCCTGGGAGGAGGTTGGGGCCCCATACCCATATTCAAGGTCAGGCTGGACATGGCTCTGGGCAACCTGATCTAGTTGAGGATGTCCCTGCTGACTGCAGAGGGGGTTGGACTAGATGATCTTTAGGGGTCCCTTCCAGCCCAGCCCATTCTATGTTTCCATGACTCTATGAAGATACTTGAATACAGCACTTGTTAATTCAGCCCTTGATAATTCATTCTGCTCTGAGTGAGCCACAGGGAGTTTCTCTAATTTTGAGCTCTTATCAATGTGGCTATGTAGTATTACTTTATTGAGATTGAAGTGGGTAAGCACCAGTACCTTGCTCAAAAATGAAAAGAAACCCCAACAAAACCCAACAGAACAGAATGAACCAGGTTAGAAAAGACCTTTGAGATCATAGAGTCCAACCTATCATCCAACATCATCTCATCAACTAAACCATGGCACCAAGTGCCTCATCCAGTCTCTTCCTAAACACCTCTAGTGATGGTGACTCCACCACCTCCCTGGGCAGCACATTCCAATGGCCAATCACTCTTTCTGTGAAGAATTTCTTCCTAACATCCAGCCTAAACCTCCCCTGGCACAGCTTGGGACTATGTCCTCTTGTTCTGGTGCTAGTTGCCCGGGAGAAGAGACCAACCCCCACCTGGCTACAACCTGCCTTCAGGTAGTTGTAGAGAGCAATAAAGGTCTTGCCTGAGCCTCCTCTTCTCCAGGCTAAGCAACCCCAGCTCCCTCAGCCTCTCCTCATAGGGCTTGTGCTCCAAACCCCTCCCCAGCTTTGTTGCCCTCTTCTGAACACCTTCCTGCAACTCAACATCTTTCCTAAACTGAAGGGCCCAGAACTGGACACAGGACTCAAGGTGCTGAGTGCAGGGGCAGAATGACCTCCCTGCTCCTGCTGGCCACACTGGATGCAATAGATACTGCGGGACCTGAAGGCCACGTGCAATCACATCCATGAGCTGGCAGCTTCCTTTCTCCCTTGCTCCCAGACCCGGGCTGCAGAAGCCGTGCTGGATCTCTGCCGGGCAGCTGTTAAATAGCAAAGAGCCACCAGAGGGCGCTAAAAACAACGGCCGATAGAAAACTGCGGCGCTCAGACTCCCTCGCCCGGTCTCCGGCACCGCAGCCCTGTACGCTTCATTCGCACTTTGGGACAGCGCTGCTGCCACCCCTGCTCCCTGAAAGCCGTCTGAGGGTGAACTCAAGCCGTGCCATTCGTAGACCTGTGTCTTCCCACGAGTCTTGTGCATCTGTCAGTTGGCAGAAAGCTGTTTTTTTTATATTTGTTTTAATTTTTATTTCCTCCCCTGAGGACTGATCCTTCAGATGATTTCTGCAGCTGTTGGTGTTGGTAGGAGTGAGCTCCAGCAGAAACAACATCTTGTGCTTGGTGCACGGGGCAGATGTGGCTTCTGCCAAGGCCTGGTAGCAAGATACCCCCAGCTCTTTGACTGCCTGCCCTGGTTGAGACCTTGTCTTGAGTACTGTGTCCAGTTTTGGACTGCCCAGTTCAAGAGGGACAGGGATCTGCTGGAGATGGTCCAGCCCTCTGATCACCCTTGTGGCCCTTCTCTGGACATGTTCCAGCACCTCCAGATCCTTCTTGTAATAGAGACTCCAGAACTGGATGCAGTACTCCAGGTCGGGTCTCACCAGAGCAGAATAGAGGGGGAGAATCACCTCCTTTGACCTGCTGGCTCTGCTTCTCCTGATTAGCCCAGGATGGGATTGGCTTTCTGGGCTGCAAGTGCTCACTGCTGGCTCATGTTGAGCTTCTCATCCACCAGCACCCCCAAGTCCTTTTCTTCAGGGCTGCTCTCAAGCCAGTGCCTGCCCAGCCTGCATCGGTGCTTGGGATTGCCCCGACCCAGGTGCAGGACCTGAATGTCCTCAGCTAGATCAGAACCCCATCAAGCCTAACCTTAATATCTCCAAGATGGGGGGACCTCAACCACCTCTCTAAGCAACTGGTTCCAGTTGGTGCTTGGGCACCTTCATTGTAAAGAACTTTTTCCTGACATCCAATCTATATCTCCTCTAATTTCAAACCACTGCCCCTTGTCCTGTCACATTCTGAAGAGCGCTGGCAGCAGCTGTTGCTAGCCAGGATCTCCCCACAGTAAAAGAGGAATTCATACAGGTGACTATGACACAGTACTCAAGGTGTGGCCTCAGTGCTGAGTCCAGGGCAGAATAACCTCCCTGCTCCTGCTGGCCACACTATTCCTGATGCAGGCCAGGATGCCATTGGCCTTCTTAGCCACCTGGGCACACTGCTGGCTCACATTCAGCCTACTATCAACCAGCACCCCCAGGTCCCTCTCTGCCTGGCTGCTCTCCAGCCACTCTGACCTCAGCTAGGGTTGAGCAAAAACTCTGTGTGTGTGTATAGTTGAACTCACAGGTGTGAAGCAAGGGGAAAACAACCAAGCAACCAACCCACCCTCAACTGTTAAGATGGATTTGGAGTCAAGACACTACCAAAAATGTATAAAAGTTTATTTGATGAATCCATGAAACTATTGTGCGCAGCACATACATATAAAAATAGAAGCAATTGCACCAACAATTGATCAGACAAGGTTTGTGTTTCTTGCAAATTTACAGTCTCAATTGTGAGTTCATACAGAGTCAGAAGATGAGGTATATTTTAGTGAAAATTAAAAGTGAAATGAAATGAAAATTCATGAAATGAAAGGAAAGGAAATAAAATCATAAAAGAAATTAAAGGAAAGAAAATGAAATAAAAGAATAAAAGAAATGAAAGGAAAGGAAATAAAATAATAAAAGAAAGAAAATGGAATAAGATAACAAAAGAAAGAAAATGGAATAAAATAATAAAAGAAAGAAAATAAAATAATAAAAGAAAAGAAAAGGAAATAAGATAATAAAAGAAAGGAAATGGAATAAAATAATAAAAGAAAGAAAATAAAATAATAAAAGAAAAGAAAAGGAAATAAGATAATAAAAGAAAGGAAATGGAATAAAATATTAAAAGAAAGAAAATAAAATAATAAAAGAAAAGAAAAGGAAATAAAATAATAAAAGAAAGAAAATGGAATAAAATAATACAAGAAAGAAAATGAAATAAAATAATAAAAGAAATGAAATCAAATAATAAAAGAAAAAATGAAATAAAATAATAACAGAAAGAAAATGAAAGAAAATAATAAAAGAAAGAAAAGGAGATAAAATAATAGAAGAAAAAATGAAAGAAAATAACACAAGAAAGAAAATGGAATAAAATAATACAAGAAAGAAAATGAAATAAAATAATACAAGGAAGAAAATGAAATAAAATAATAAAAGAAATGAAAGAAAAAAAATAAAAGAAAAAATGTAAGAAAATAATACAAGAAAGAAAATGGAATAAAATAATAAATGAAATAAAATAATAAAAGAAAAAAGAAAGAAAATAATAAAAGAAAGAAAATGAAATAAAATAATAAAAGAAAGAAAAGGAAATCAAATAATAAAAGAAAAAATGAAAGAAAATAATAAAAGAAAGAAAAGGGAATAAAATAATACAAGAAAGAAAATGAAAGAAAATAATAAAAGAAATGAAAGAAAATAATAAAAGAAAAAATGTAAGAAAATAATAAAAGAAAGAAAATGGAACAAAATTAAATAATAAAAGAAAGAAAAATAAATAAAATAAAATGAAAGAAAATAATAAATGAAATTAAAGGAAATTAAATGAAATAAAATGATAAAAGAAAGAAAAATAAATAAAAGGAAAGAAAATAATAAATGAAATAAAATGAAATAAAATGAAATAAAATGATAAAAGAAAGAAAATTAAATAAAATAATTAAAAGGAACAAAGTGAGAGAAAATAATGCAAGAAATAAAATGAAAGAAAAAATAAAATAAAAATGAAGTTAAATGAAATTAATAAAATAAAGTAGAATGAAATATAATAATACAATTAATAAAATGAAATAAAAGAAAAATGAAGTGAAATGGAACCACTACAGGAATAAATAACATAATAAAATAAAAGAACATAATAAAATGAAATATAATAATTTAATAAATAAAATGAAAGAAATAAAATAAAAATGAAATTAAAGAAATAAACCAATAAAATTAAATTAAATATATAGATACAATGAATAAAATGAAAGAAATAAAATTAAATGAAAGTGAAATTAAATTACATATATACAATAATAGAATAAAAATTGAATCAAATAAATAATAAAATAAATTAAAGTAAATGAAATAATAAATTGAAAAAAATAAATAAAATGAAATATAATAATACAATAAATAAAATGAAGGCAATAAAGTAAAAATGAAATAAAATAAATAATAAAATAAAATAAAAGAGATTTAAAAATAAAATGAAAAAGTAAAAATGAAAAGAAATGAAATAAAATGAAAAAATCAATAAAATGAAATAAAATGAAAAAATCAATAAAATGAAATAAAAATGAAATAAAAATGAAATAAAATATAAGGAACTAAAGTGAACTAATAAAATAAAATAAAGGAAAATAAACCAAAAGAAATAATAAAATAAAACTAAATACAATGAAATAAAATAATACATAAAACTAAGTAAATAAAGTAAAAATGAAGTGAAACGAAATAAAATCTTTCATGTCTTTTATTTTAATGCTATTGAATTTGATTCTATTATTTTGTTTGCAGGGAATCATAGCATTCAATCATTTTATTATTTTGTTTGCATAGAATTCAATCATTTTATTATTTGGTTGTCAGGGAATCAGAAAATGCTATGATTCCCTGGAAACCAAATAATAAAAGAAACTCAATTAAATGCCATTCAAATGAAATAAAAATGAGTTAAAGGATTAAAACAAATCAAAGTAAAGCAAATAAAATGAATAAAATAAAGGCAAATAAAATAGACAAAATAAAGTGAAATAAACTGAGTAAAATAAAGTCAAATAAAATGAACAAAGTGAAATAAAATGAGTAAAATGAATAAAGTGAAATAAAATGAACAAAATGCAGTGAAATAAAATGAGTAAAATGAACAAAATACAGTGAAATAAAATAGACAAAAGGAAGTGAATTGAAACGAGTAAAATGAACAAAATAAAGTCAAATAAAATGGACAAAATGAAGTGAAATAAAGTGAGTAAAATAAAATGAGTAAAATGAACAAAATAAAGTGAAATAAAATAAACAAAATAAAAATGAAGTGAAATAAAATGAGTAAAATAAAATGAGTAAAATAAAACAAAATAAAATGAGTAAAATGAACAAAATAAAGTGAAATAAAATGAACAAAATAAAGTGAAATAAAATGAGTAAAATGAACAAAATTAAGTGAAATAAAATAGACAAAAGAAAGCGAAATGAAATGAGTAAAATGAACAAAATAAAGTCAAATAAAATGGACAAAATGAAGTGAAATAAAATGAAGTGTAATAAAATGAGTAAAATGAACAAAATAAAGTGAAATAAAATAAACAAAATAAAAATGAAATGAAATAAAATGAGTAAAATAAAATGAGTAAATTGAACAAAATAAAGTGAAATAAAATAAACAAAATGAAGTGAAATGAGTGAAATGAACAAAATAAAGTCAAATAAAATAGACAAAAGAAAGTGAAATAAAATGAGTAAAATGAACAAAACAAAGTGAAATAAAATAGACAAAATAAAGTGAAATAAAATGAGTGAAATGAACAAAATAAAGTGAAATAAAATAGACAAAATGAAGTGAAATAAAATGAGTGAAATGAACAAAATAAAGTGAAATAAAATAGACAAAATGAAGTGAAATAAAATGAGTGAAATGAACAAAATAAAGTTAAATAAAATAGACAAAATGAAGTGAAATGAAATGAGTGAAATGAACAAAATAAAGTGAAATAAAAGAAACAAAATAAAGTGAAATGAAATGAGTGAAATGAACAAAATAAAGTCAAATAAAATAGACAAAATAAAGTGAAATGAAATGAGTGAAATGAACAAAATAAAGTGAAATAAAAGAAACAAAATAAAGTGAAATGAAATGAGTGAAATGAACAAAATAAAGTGAAATAAAAGAAGCAAAATAAAGTGAAATGAAATGAGTGAAATGAACAAAATAAAGTGAAATAAAAGAAACAAAATAAAGTGAAATGAAATGAGTGAAACGAACAAAATAAAGTCAAATAAAATGGACAAAATGAAGTGAAATAAAATGAGTGAAATTAATAAAGTGAAATAAAAGAAACAAAAGGAAGTGAAATAAAATGAGTAAAATGAACAAAATAAAGGGAAATAAAATGGACAAAATGAAGTGAAATAAAATGAGTAAAATGAATAAAGTGAAATAAAATGAGTAAAATGTACAAAATAAAGGGAAATAAAATGGACAAAAGGAGGTGAAATAAAAGAAACAAAAGGAAGTGAAATAAAATGAGTAAAATGAACAAAATAAAGGCAAACAAAATAAACAAAATAAAGTGAAATAAAACGAGTAAAAGGAACAAAATAAAGTCAAATAATACAAACAAAAATGAAAAGTTAAGAAATACTGAATACAATAAACCCAATACAATAGAATAAAATACTTTTCAAAAGAGAGAGAACTTTGGCACCATTTTACTGTGCAAAATAGGATCCTGGAATTGAAATAGCTATTGAGGTAAACAGGTAGAGAAAGATTTAACTCTGCTTTTCCACTCTCTGGTTGTCTGCATCTCTGCATGCTGGGGGCAGATCAGGTTATTGAAGAGCATGACTCAGCTCCAGTCAAGACTCTTTGCTAACCTCTTTGAGAACTAGCTCCTAAATGACTGTGGGATTTGACTGTGGAGGAATCAACCCTGAACACCAGGCAGGCAGCTCCTCAGGAGAATCTGATGGTCAAAGTATGGAGCAGGCAGGCTGGAGTGGAACGCTCCCAGCAACGCTCTCAGAGCTTGTAGCCCGTTTTGGGACTCCATGTTAGAACACACTCAGATGAGATACACTTCCAAAGGTGCCTAATTTGGCCCTGACTTGGGAAACTCCTTTGCTCTCATGAGTCTTCATTATGCTGTCACGAATCCATGGAGCTGTTCTTTTGAGGAAAGTTTTCTGGAGGGTGTGCCAGCCTATGCCCATGGTCTCTCCATAGCCTCCCTTGAGTGTACATTCAGTTTACAAAGGGGTTGGGGGGTTTGTTTTCCCTGCAAAGTGAGTGGTGGTCTTCCTAAACCCTCTTTCTCCCATATAGGTGATAATGGCCTGAGGAGGAGGTGGAATTAATCAAGCATGGGGCACAAGAAGATGAGGTAATTTCCCAGGCAAGCTGCTTAACTTCTTGGACACTGCCACCAATGCCACCAATTCCACCAATGCCATCAATGCCACCAATGCCATCAATGCCAGTGAGCTGCCCCTAGACTGCTTGCACATCCACAGCAATGTGTCCTGAACTCCTCTCTTGAAAGTAGCCACATGATGATTTAAGCAGCACCTCTGTCAAAACCTTGTAACCAACTAGTCTAAAGCTCCACAACACTTCAGTGCTGTGTTATTCATGCTGGAAGGGTTTCCTGCCACAGTTTTCCCTCCTGGCAGTGCTGCCATTGTCACTTTGCTTTAGTATCAGACAGGATTCCTGGCACTGGGAGACCTTTTTGATTTCAATGTTGACTCCACACAATCACAGAACGTTAGTGTTTGGAAGGGACTTTGAAAGATCATCCAGTCCAACCCCTGCCAAAGCAGGGTCACCCAGGGCAGGAATACATCCAGGTGAGTTTTGAAAGTCTCCAGAGAAGGAAACTTCACAATCACTCTGGGCAGCCCTGTTCCAGGGCTCTGCCACCCTCACCATAAAGAAGCATCTCCTCATGTTGAGGTGAAACCTCCTGTGCTCTATCTTGTACCTGTTGCTCTTCATCCTATCACTGGGCACCACCAAAAAGAGCCTGGCCCCTTCATCTTGACACCCACCCTTCAGATGTTTATAGACAGTGATAAGATCCCCTCTCAGTCTTCTCTACTCCAGACTAAACAGCTTAAGACTAAACTTCAGTATTGATCTGGCTGGCACTGCTATGTAATAAGGAAAAAGCAGTGATGTAAAGAGCAGCTCAGCAGAGTGACATGTGGAGCTTTCCAGAGGCCACCACATCTGCATCCACAATGATCTGTGGTTCTTAAGAACAAGCTCAGCCCAGCAGGCTGCATCCAAACAGATTTCTTTGTTGTCACTGGTGGCCAATATGTGCAAAACAGAGTCAGTGAGCCTGATTCTCACCTTTTATGCCAGCTACTCCAGGATTTATTTCTACTGGCAACAATATGTGGTTTAAGAGTGAACATACTTCATCCTGTCCTAAGGACACTGGTTTAAGCTGCAATCAGAAACAAACTTTTGTGTCAATGTTCAGACTGGGATTTCCTCTACATCCACGTGCACTTACATCCTTCTTCAAGCTTAATTTCAAGGACAATTCAGAATATGACACAAGGGTACAGGTTGCCATCTAATGTTATTGCTGCACAGCTGTAGGCTTTCTATGTGTCCTTCTAGGACTCTAGGCCAATGTAACTGATATCAGAATCATAGAATTGTCAGGGTTGGAAGGGACCTCAAGGATCAGCCAGTTCCAACCCCCCAGCCATGGGCAGAGACACCTCACACTACATCAGGTTGCTCAGAGCCACATCCAGCCTGGCCTTAAAAACTCCCAGGGATGAGGCTTCCACCACCTCCCTGGGCAACCTGTGCCAGTGTCTCACCACCCTCATGGACAAGAGCTTCTTCCTAACATCCAATCTGAATCTTCTCACTTCTGGTTTTGCTCCACTCCCCCTAGTCCTATCCCTACCTGACACCCTAAAAAGTCCCTCCCCAGCTTTCTTGTAGCCCCCTTCAGATAATGGAAGGCCACAAGAAGGTCTCCTGGGAGCCTTCTCCAGACTTAACAACCCCAACTCTCTCAGCCTGTCTCCATAGGAGAGCAGCTCCAGCCCTCTGATCATCCTTGTGGCCCTTGTCTGGACACATTCCAGCACCTCCAGATCCTTCCTGTAATAGGGACTCCAGAACTGGACGCAGATGTCCTCCAAAGCTTTCTCTGATCCACTCTCCCCCACTCAAACCATCCTGCTTTTTCTCTTAGAAGGCAATTACTTCCAAAGCAAACTGCTGCACCCGTTGTAGGAGAACAAAGCGTGCCCGCTTGGCTTCTACATACTACAAGACCAAAAAATGAAGATGAATTCCTTCCTTTATCATATCCAAAGCATCCCCTTTGTGTACTATGAGCATCATCCCATTATGAGCATTTTCTGTTCATGTCTACTGTGAGCACATTGGAGCAAGTTCAAGTATAAATCCCACAAAAGGGGGTGGGAACCTGGATGTGGTTCACAAAACAACTGTCTTGACAGTGGTTCAGAAAGCATGGCTGTAGATCCTTCCATGTAGGTGTGATCTTCAGGCCAGATCTTCTGCATCTCTAAAACTAGGCTGGTTTAGTCCAACTGAGGATCTGGCCCTGACAGTGGTGGTTGTTTTTCTTTTTTCTCCATGTCAGAAGGCTCAAATTCATCCTGAATAGATACCCCCTGCAAATAGAATGGCATGTCAAGGCTGGACAGGGCCACATTTTGGCTGGCCACGGGAGATTATCTTGCACTCAGATGTTCAGTTCTGCAGCAGCACGGTCCATCTATGCTGAAAATGTTCCTGCTCTGACATTGCATTGAATCTAGTTTCAAGTTTAGGAGCAGGCCATCAATGCAGGAATCCCAAGGCTTCTGGTAACTGCCATTTATAGTGGCTCTGAACTTAGGGCCTCTTAAAATACTCTTTCAAAGGCACAGAGAATGTTAGCTTCATTGGTGAACTGGAAAAAAAGGTCTTCGAAATAGTAAGGCAATGTCATGTGCTGGGGCTTTTTTTTATGGCTTCTAGGAGAGCTTTGGAGAGCATTTCACACAGCTTGGATGCTGCCTTTGGAAGTGCTGCTTTGCAAGGGACAGAATTTGGAATTACGGCACAAATTCCTGTGTCCCAACTCATGAAGGCATGTTTATCTAGTCTCCTCCTTTCTCTGTCCTTCAGACCTCATTTAGAATAGAATAGAAAGAATAGACTGGACTAGACTAGACTAGGAGTAGAATAGAATAGAACAGAATAGAATAGAATAGAATAGAATAGAATAGAATAGAATAGAATAGAATAGAATAGAAACAGAAACAACCAGGTTGGAAAAGACCTTCGAGATCAAGTCCAACCTATCACCTAATACCATCTAATCAACTAAACCATGGCACCAAGTGCCCCATCCAGTCTCCTCCTAAGCACTTCCAGTGATGGTGATTCCACCACCTCCCTGGGCAGCACATTCCAATGGCCAATCACTCTTTCTGGGAAGAACTTTCTCCTCACCTCCAGCCTAAACTTCCCCTGGTGCAGCTTGAGACTCTGTCCTCTTGTTCTGGTGCTGGTTGCCTGGGAAAAGAGGCCAACCCCCACCTGGCTACAACCTCCCTTCAGGTAGTTGTAGACAGCAAGGTCTCCCCTGAGCCTCCTCTTCTGCAGGCTAAGCAACCCCAGCTCCCTCAGCCTCTCCTCACAGGGCTGTGCTCCAAACCCCTTCCCAGCTTTGTTGCCCTTCTCTGGACACGTTCCAGCAAGTCAACATCTTCCCTAAACTGAGGGGCCCAGTGCTGGTCACAGTACCTCAATGAGCTATGATAGAGAAGAACCAAATATACTTCCCCATAGCCTTTTGCTGGAAGCTTTCATGGACTCCACACCTCTTATCAAATGTATCCTGCAGTCCAGTTTCTGCTTCTTAGAGATTAACAAGGTTCAGCCTAACTGAAATAAAGTGCCTTTAAAGATTTATGTTCTTTTCTGTGTGTAAGCATGTGAAGGCACCTGGACCATCTCTCCAGAAACTGGGATGATTGATTCCTTCAGAAGTATGTAATGACATAGACACACACTCACACATCCCATGTGTATATATATATATATATATATATATATATATATACAGGTATTTATATTAGAGATGTACACATGTATATTTGAGTGGGGTCTAAACTAAGCTCAAAAACCTCCATTCAAAACCCTCAGCTCCAAATCCATCTTGCATTTGGGACACATCTGCACTTTATCCTGCAGCCCTTCCTGAGGGAAATGGATTGTAGGTCTTCGTTTTGCCAACAAGTCCCCGTGAGAAGATCCTGGAGAGTGTCTTCAGAGACAGAGGGGCTCTGGGGGTAGGCAGTTTGCTTGTGTGGAATCACAGCATTGTTTTGGTTGGAAGAGACCTTTCAGATCAGTGAGTCCAACCATTAAGCCAGCACTACCATGTCCACCACTACATCATCCCTTGCAGTGCCTCATCTACCCTGCTTTACAATTGATCCCTCCGGGGATGGTGACTCCACTGCTGCCCTGGGCAGTCTCTTCCAGGGCTTGACACCCCCTTCAGTGAAGACAGATTTTCCCACGTCCAAACTAAGCCTCCTGTGTGTGGCAATGCAGATGGGCACCCTCAGGATCCAAACAGACTTGAGGACTTTAGAAGACAGGAAGGGACACTGTGCAGAAGGGGGAGGTGCAGGCAGCTATTCAGATCGGGTGAACCGCTTGAAGCTCCGGCGAAGCAAAGCCGTCTGGTGATTTGGCCCGTGGCATGTAAACAGCTCATGATGGAAGGTTATTGTCTGAGGTAATCACTAGTGTTTCATAAATAACCTCTGATCACTTAGAGATGATCGCCCACAGCCATTCCTTGACTTCCAAACGCTTCCTCTGCACTCCAGCTTGCGTTTTTGCTCTGTTCAGCACCAAAGGAGGCACACGGCCGCGTGAAATCGGTACAGAGAAGCAGCATCATGTTACACGTGCTACATGATCAATCTAGGACAAAGACTTTTATCCAAATATACACATACATCTTGAGAGAATTAGTATTTTTCAATGAACAGCATAATACTTTACCTGGGAGGTTATTCCCATGTGCAAAATGAATCAGTTTGGTGGTGGTTTGTTGCTTTCCTTTTTTTTTTTTTCCCTGGGGTTTAATCTTCTGCTTTGCTCCTGTTCATATTCTGGGTAAAAAGTGGGTCACGGTCATAGCAGGAGAAACTTTGTTTCCTCTCTTCACTCTCCCGTGTTTGCTGAGGGCTATGTAAGCCCCGCAGTAAGCGTTTGACTCGTAGGCATTGTAGTTGTTGGGCAGCAAGGTCTCTTTGAACTTGCACTCGTCCTGGAAAACAGCCTAAGGAAGAGGAAAGGGGTAAGGGGGGTGGGGGGAAAGAATGAAGCAGATAGTATAAATCACAGAATCATAAAGTCATAGAATCATAGAATTATAGAATGAAGCAGGTAGAAGAAATCATAGAACCATAAAGTCATAGAACCATAGAAGCATAGAATCAAAGAATCATAGCATCAGAGATTCATAGACTCATAGAATCCTCGAACCATAGAATCAAAGAATCACAGAATTAGAGACTCATAGAACCATAGGATTATAGAATCATAGAATCATAGAATTAGAGGCTCACAGAATCATAGACTAATAGAACCATATAGACTCCTAGAACCATAGAATTATAGAATCAAAGAATCCTAGTATTAGAGGCTCACAGAATTATAGACTCATAGAATTATGCAATCCTAGAATTATAGAATCATAAAACCATAGAATTAGAGGATCCTAGAACCATAGAATTATAGAATCCTAGAATTATAGAATCAAAGGATCATAGAGTTAGAGACTCACAGAATCAGAGATTCATAGAATCCTAGAGTCCTAGAATAATGGAATCATAGCCATGTGTTGCCCAGGGAGGTGGTGGAGTCACCGTCCCTGGAGGTGTTCAAAAAGGGATTGGATGTGGCACTTGGTGTCATGAGGCTTTGGATGACAGGTTGGACTTGATGATCTTTGAGGTCTTATCTAACCTTATGGATTCTATGATAGAATTACAGAATTATAGAACCATAGAATTATAGAATCCTAGAATTATAGAATCAAAGAATCATAGACTCATAGAATCATAGAATAGTAGAATAAAAGAATCATAGACTCATAGAATCATAGAATAGTAGAATAAAAGAATCATAGACTCATAGAATCATAGAATCCTAGAATTATAGAATCAAAGAATCTCCCAGGCAACCATCACCAGAACAAGAAGACACAGTCTCAAGCTGCACCAGGGGAAGTTTAGGCTGGAGGTGAGGAGAACGTTCTTCACAGAGAGAGTTGTTAGCCATTGGAATGTGCTGCCCAGGGAGGTGGTGGAGTTACCATCCCTGGAGGTGTTCAAGAGGGGATTGGATGTGGTGGCACTTGGAGCCATGGTTTAGTTAGTCATGAGGGTTTGGGTGACAGGTTGGACTTGATGATCTTTGAGGTCTTTTCCAACCTTGTTCATTCTATGATTCTATGATTAGAGACTCATAGAATCCTAGAATCATAGAGCCATAGAATCACAGAATTAGAGACTCATAGAATCCTAGAATCACAGAGCCATAGAATCATAGAATTAGAGACTCATAGAATCCTAGAATCATAGAACCATTGAATTATAGAATCACAGAATTAGAGACTCATGGAATCCTAGAATCATAGAACTATTGAATTATAGAATCCTAGAATTAGAGACTCCTAGAATCACAGAATTAGAGACTCATACAATCAGACTCATAGAATCCTAGAATTATAGAATCCTAGAATTATAAAATCCTAGAATTATAGAACCCTAGAATTAGAGACTCCTAGAATCATAGACTCCTAGAATCATAGACTCATAGACCCATAGAATCCTAGACTCATAGATTCCTAGAATCATAGAATCCTAGAATCATAGAATCACAGAATCATAGAATTATCTGGGTTGGAAGGGACCTCCAAAAGCCATCTAGTCCAACCCCCTCTGCAGTAAGGAGGGATAGTCCAGGAAGCCTCTAATAGTTTTTTCTTGCTAGTGTTTTCACAAGAAGAACTTGTTGCAGGGTGCAACAGGTGGTGCCAGGGTGACCGCATCCAACAGTAAATCTCCTCAGTGCTAATTTGGCATCGGATGAATTCAGATGCCACCTGTCCAGATAGTGGACTCTGTGCTTCATGATCAGTCATGGATTTCTTCTCTCTATTGGCAGGCAATCCCTTCTGTCAGCATCCTGCCCTTTTGCCCACATAAATGGCTTTGCTTGATTTCACACCTCCCCTTCACAAGGTGTCCTGGCATTCATCAAAGAATGATCTGCTGGCTGTCCAACCCTTCAGTTTTCTTCCAAACAGCAATGAACAAGGAGAACTCTTTGCTTGAATAAGGCATTTGAGTAAGACAGAATACAGGATTATCCAGGCTGGAAAAGACCTCAGAGATCATCAAGTCCAACCTATTACCTAATACCTAACACCTCAGGACAACTAAACCATGGCTCCAAGTGCCACATCCAATCCTGTTTTGAACACCTCCAGGGATGGGGACTCTGCCACCTCCCTGGGCAGCACATTCTGGAACAGGTTGCCTGGGGAGGTGGCTGAGGCCCCATCCCTGGAGATTACAGAATGAACCAGGTTGGAAAAGACCTTGGAGATCATCAAGTCCAACCTATCACCCAACACCATCTAATCAACTCAAGCATGACACCAAGCATCCCATCCAGTCTCTTTTTAAACACCTCCAGTGATGGTGACTCCACCACCTCCCTGGGCAGCACATTCCAATGGCCAATTTCTCTTTCTGGGAAGAATTTCTTCCTAACATCCAGCCTAAACCTCCCCTGGTGCAGCTTGAGACTGTGTCCTCTTGTTCTGGTGCTGGTTGCCTGGGAGAAGAGACCAACCCCCACCTGGCTACCACCTCCTTTCAGGTAGTTGTAGACAGCAATAAGGTCTCCCCTGAGCCTCCTCATCCCCAGGCTAAAAGACCTCAGTTTAGCACCAAATGTTCCCTTTTGTTAAACCATTGGTGATCTATTTAACTGCTAGTGAGACATGCAGCAGGTTCTAACCTGGGAAAACAGTTTCATTTTTCCTTTATGCCAGGTCATGTAAATCCAAGGAGGGGGAGTTATCAGGGAGAGGAGGTGCAAGGACAAGCAGGAGACAAACTGAGAGAGCACTGAAGATATTAAAAGACAAAGCAGAGTAACTCCCTCAACTGAAATGTCTGGCACATCACAGGCTGCCAGCTGCTGTTCTGTTTGGACCCAGGGTGTAATAACACTATTCACAGCTTCTTAAAGAGTTGAACTTAGGGCATTGCATTGTGCAAGGGAAAATGCACATCTCTTGCAGCTTTAGAAAATGTCCTTGAACATAAATAAGATTGGATTGAAACTAAGGGTGGACAAACCCCCCCCCCAAAAAAAAAAAATCAAAGGGAGCTCTGAATCCAGACTCTGCATTTCTTTAGTCAAGCAAAGCAGCTGGGTTTGTGGCACTGTTTTGGGTGCTTGAAATCAGACGTGATTGAAAGAATATTGCTATGGTGGAACCTTAAAACATCTCCCCTGTCATTGTGGAACAATGGATTGTTCAGATTAGTAATGGCTGTGGGTTCTTCACAACATCTGGTGTATCACTAAGCAGCTGAAATGCTTTGTTGACTTCACAGCTGGTTCAAAGGAAACTACTTTGTTGTTTCTTGAGCAAAGAGATGAATGCTGTCACTACCACTCATTACTGAGAGATGGACTGCTTTTGCTGAGTGCCCAGAGCCAGCCTCTTTCAAACATGCTTCCCAGCAAGTGCTGAATGTGGAGATGCCTTGCTCAGGCTTCAGACATTAAACTGTGTTTAGATGGCATAGCTAGGATGATGGTGATGGTGTTCCAGGTTGAGCTGCATGCCAGTGCTAATAGCCATTACTGGTTTCTCACCCTTTGGGGTTGATCTCACACAACTGATCATTAAAACAACCCCCCAAGCTCATATGGTGACTTTGTAGGGTAGACTTCCTATTCATTCTTCATGGTGTGGTTGGTTTGGTATCACAGTATCACAGTACATTAGAGGTTGGAAGGGACCTTCAGAGATCATCCAGTCTAAACCCCCTGCCAGAGCAGGATCACTTAGTGTGGTTCTC
The DNA here is from genome assembly GCF_014839835.1 of Dryobates pubescens. Classification (NCBI taxonomy): domain Eukaryota; kingdom Metazoa; phylum Chordata; class Aves; order Piciformes; family Picidae; genus Dryobates; species Dryobates pubescens. The sequence goes on from NC_071657.1 coordinate 134,414,785, forward strand.
ATAGGAATGCATCCAGGTGGGTTTGGAAAGTCTCCAGAGAAGGAGACTCCACAGCCTCTGGGCAGCCTGTTCCAGTGCTCTGTCACCCTCACTGGAAAGAAGTTTATCCTCATGGTGAGCTGAAATCTTCTATGTTCAAGCTTGAGCCTGTTGTTTCTTGTCTTATTAGTACACACCACCCAAAAGAGCTTGGCCCTCTCCACTTGACACCCACCCCTCAGCTATTGATAGACATTGATCAGATCCCTCTCAGCCTTCTCTTCTCCAGACTAAACAGCCCCAGAGCTCTCAGTCTCTCTTCACAGGGGAGATGCTCAAGTCCCCAAATCATCCTCACGGCTCTCTGTTGGATTCTCTCCAGCAGGTCTCTGTCTCTCTTAAACTGGGGAGCCCAAAACTGGACACAGTATTGCAGGTGTGGTCTCAGCAGGCCAGAGCAGAGGGGGAGAAGAACCTCCCTACCCCTGCTGGCCACACTTTTCTTGATTCACCCCATGCAGGGAGGGGGTGGGTGGCATGTGGCCATGATATTACTAATGGTAGCTAGTGCAGATAGTTCTGATGACTGCACCTCTCCTACACCAACCTGTGCACACACACAGAGAGACATGCAATCACATGCACACCCTCTGATGGACCTAAATGTACTTTACCTTCTAGGGGTCTTTGCAGTGCACTCCCATTTGCTTTACATATAATGCAGAGCAAAAGAGAATCAGCAGGGTTCACTCTTACTGGAAAGTGTTTGCAGTGCTGAAGCCTTAGAAGAAGCCATCTAACTAACCCCTCCTATTGGTCACATGGATTAATTTTCCTAGAGTGCTCCCCTGTACAATCTTCTTGGAAAGCTAAAAGATGACAGACCTCTAACAGCCTTCCTGCTTCATGTACTAAATAACCCTGATGACACCAGACTGGGCAAGCTCCCTGTAAGTAAGAGACTCTGCTTTTAACCAGAAATTTCCAGGAGAGAAAACAAAATGAAACAAAACAAAACATAGCAAAACAAAAGCAAAGCAAAGCAAAGCAAAGCAAAGCAAAGCAAAAGCAAAAGCAAAAGCAAGCCAAACCAAACTAAACCAAAACAAACCAACACCAAACCAAACCAAACTACCTGAAGGGAGGTTGTAGCTAGGTGGGGGTTGGTCTCTTCTCCCAGGCAATCAGCAACAGAACAAGAGGACACAGTCTCAAGCTGTGCCAGGGGAAGTTTAGGCTGGAGATGAGGAGAAAGTTCTTCCCAGAGAGAGCTGTTAGCCATTGGAATGTGCTGCCCAGGGAGGTGGTGGAGTCACCATCCCTGGAGGTGTTCAAGAGGGGATTGTATGTGGCACTTAGTGCCATGGTCTAGTAATCATGAGGTCTTGGGTGACAGGTTGGATTTGATGACCTTTGAGATCTCTCCCAACCTTATTGATTCTATGATTCTATGATTCAAACCAAAACCAAAGCAAACCCAAACCCACAAAAAAACCCCAACCCCAACCAAACCAAACCGAACTCAACAGACAAAACCCTTTCAACCTTCCTTTAAGCAAGGAAAAACTCTTTGCACCTGTACTCACCGTTCCATATAGCTTCCCCTTGTTGTTCATTGCGACGAAGAGAGCACTTTTCACCCCAAACAGGCTCACTACACCTCTCTCTACGGTGGATATTTCAAAGAGACCTAAACCAGAAGCAGTTCAATAGGAGTATTAGCACGGAATTTAGAGCTAATCAGAGGCAATCCAGGTATCACTTACTTGCTTTAAACCTCTAACGACCTTGTCTCATTGTCTTGGTTAGATTTATCTCCCTAGTCCAGCCAAATAGAAAGAGGCTGAGAAGGTCTTGGTTTTTCTTCTATGCTGTGGGGTTTTAAAATGATTATTCAGGAGTGCAGTCACATGCTGTACAATCCTTTTGATCCATCAAACTCTTTCTAACAAGTAAGTTTGGGGTTGGTTTTTTTCCCCCCGATACGCTGTAATTATGGAGTGTTTGTTATTCAGCCCTAGAGAAGCGTGGCTTGCATTTTCAAGTCCCCCATGATGTCTTAGCTGCAAAAGATTTTCAGCAACTGCCCTCTACAGGAAAATCAAACCCACAGGGCTAATGCTTCTCCTTAATCTCCTAAGAGAGCAGCACCCATTAGGAAAAAACAAAAGCCCAAGCAGGAACAGCAAGCCCCTTCCATGTCTGAACGTCCCAACCGTCCCGGTCACCCAGGATTCAAAATTCAGGGCCCTCTGAGCTGAGCAACAGCCTCCCAAACTCAAACAGGCGAATGAGAAAGCGAGGAGTGAGCAAATACAGCAGAGAGACACTTCCCCACCTGGCTGGTCTTTTCTCATCTGTGCAGCAAAGTAGGGTAAAAATAAATCGGAGCTAAATTTGTCTAAAGCATTCGTGACACGTTCCAGCCCGCGGGGCTTCTACCGGGTATTGATCCCAGAGACTCTCAGAAAGGCAACAGATGGAGCAGAGACTGAGGAACACTACCAAGTAATAACATTTGCATTCTCTGAAGGGTAAATTACTCGAGTTCACAGCAATTAAGTGACATCTATGCTATTTCATTTCTGGATGCAACTCACTGTATTGGTTTTCATTGTGAACTCCGCTTATGCTGCCGTCTGGGAGGATTTGAAGGTGAAACCCGATGCCCACGTTGCAGTAAAGCCTCCGCTGCCTCTTGATGCCTAGCAAATAATCACTCTCCCAGTTCACCTCTGACTTCTCCCCTGACATCCCAGCAATGGACCTGGACAGCAGAGATTGCCATCCTCTTTCCAGCAATGTGCCATTAGCTCTGCTTACAACTGGGTGTGTGGAAGCGATCCCGGCTAGCAAACCCAGGAGGAGGAAAGCAGCAGGCAGCGTCCGCTGAGCGCTGTCTTCGCAGAACATAGTGATGAGAAGTCTCTGTGCAGTGGCCATCCGGTTCACCTCCTGGGCACGTGGTCAGAATTGATGGCCCTAAAAATACTGCCCTTCTTGTTTGCCTCCCTCCAGCATGGTGGCAGAGGCTTATTTTTGGAAAGCCCACAGAGATTGCTGACATGAAACTAAAGCCCGCTAGCGGTCGGGTCGGAAGCAGAGGCAGGCCAACAGCAGGCAAAGTGGTGGGGACCATGTTTTGTAGATCCTGCTTCCCAGCAAGCAGCCTCAGTTATATTTGATCGACCCATTTTTATAGTGCAGAGCCTGTCCCTCCCCACATCATCACTCTGACATCAACAGCTTGCCAAAGGTAAGCCTGCCACGGCCGTAACACTAACCTGCCATCCTCCCCGGGCTGGCTGAGCTTTGATGAATGCTGTCACCCAAGACTGGAGGCAGGAGTGGGGTTTCATTGGCTGTTGAAAGCAGCCAGGGCAGTCAGAGGCTTCACAGGCAGCTTCCTTATTTAGAGAAGAAGGTGTAAAAACAGTTATGGACCTCATCAGTGAGCAATGAAAGCTTTGCAGCCACTTCCTCGGTGGCACGATCGCTGGGTGTGCAGCAGGGCAGAGCAAAACTGGGGGAGAACTGGCTCCAAGGGGCCCTTGCTCTTTTTGCACACAGCCAGCAAATCCAAGACACCTCTTACTGTGCCATGTTTGTCCCTCTAAAAGGAGTGCTCCTGGCTGGCTAACAGAGAGGTAAGCCACACTGAAAGGAGAGGAAGCCCCTGGGCTTGCTCCTACTGATTTTATGCAAGCACGTTTCTGCTGCTTGCAGCAGCAGTTCTGCTGAGCAGGACATGCAGCATTGATCTTGCAGTTTCATGTTGCTGGGGACATTGATATGTCCTTAAGTGTTCCCATCTTTCACTGAGGGGACTTCCAAATGATCACAGTTATTTGGGGAGGCTGTGTGCCTTTTGCAGGGGGTGGCGGTGTTTGTGTTGGCAAGACAAGGCATTGAAGAAGAGGGGAAGAGGGCAATGGCCACACCTCCCTACTGCCTCACTGGCTTTTTTTCACAGTATCACAGCACTTTAGAGGTTGGAAGGGACCTCCAGAGATCATCCAGTCCAACCCCCCTGCCAGAGCAGGATCACCCAGGGTAGTCTGCACAGGAATGCATTCAGGTGGGTATGGAAAGTCTCCAGAGAAGGAGACTCCACAACCTCCTTGGGCAGCCTGTTCCAGTGCTCTGTCACCCACATGGTGAGATGAAATCTTTTATGTTCTAGCTTGAACCTGTTGTTCTTTCTCTTATTACTGCACACCACCAAAAAGAGCTTGGCCCCCTCCCCTTTGACACCTACCCCTCAGATATTGGTAGACATTGATCAGATCCCCCCTCAATCTTCTCTTCTGAAGACTAACCAGTTCCAGGGATCTCAGCCTCTCTTCACAGGGAAGATGCCCAAATCCTCACTTTTTTTTTTTCCTTCCCCCCACTAATGTCTGAATATCTTATTTTTCCTTTCCTTCCATTTTCTCAGATTGTCTTACTTGATTCCCCTCCTTTTTAGCTGATGCTGTTCCAGCTTCCTTAGAGCTGGACAGATTAGACTTCCATCTTAATGAACTTCATGGGGCTTGTTAGGGCACTAGTGGGAGGGAAATGTCTGAGATTTATGCACATGCTTTTTGCCAATAGGTCTGTCAGCTTTTCACAGCACAGAACTTGGGTAGTCCATGTCATTTGAGACACTTGCAGGTTAATAAGGAGAGTACCTGGAAGGGCACTGGGCACATCCATGGTGACAGCAGGGATGTAATATGAGGCCTTGGATGCTGGAGGCACACAACAGGAGCACCTCAGGGCATGGCAGCCCTGAGGCAGCTGAGCAGTTAGATCCAGTGATGCATGAAATACTGATTATTCTCTTGAGAGAGGCTCAGCTAGGAAAAGGTTGGGAAGCACTGGACTAGACCTTGGCTTGTGCCAGGTGGCACTTCAAAGCCTTTACTGAAGCAACACTCAGAAAATCTTCCACCTTTTGCTCACAGTAAAAATCTTCTGACCCTTTTCTCTGCTGCCTTCCACTGCATGTCACAATACTTCAGCTCTACAAAGGGCAGATGTAAGTTTTAACAAGGAGCAGTACTAGCATCTCACACCCCCTCAGCACAGCTGCAGTCCATGAGGCTGGTGCCAATGGGAAACATAGTCCAGGGTCACTGTTTTAAGGGTGGATCATTGGTTTTTTAGGTTGTCTTATCATAGAATCATAGAATCAATAAGGTTGAAAGAGACCTCAAAGATCATCAAGCCCAAACTGTCACCCAACACTTCGTGACTACTAAACCATGGCACCAAGTGCCACGTCCAATCCCCTCTTGAACACCTCCAGGGATGGTGACTCCACCACCTCCCTGGGCAGCACATTCCAATGGCCAACAACTCTCTCTGGGAAGAACTTTCTCCTCACCTCGAGTCTAAACTTCCCCTGGCACAGCTTGAGACTGTGTCCTCTTGTTGTGGTGCTGGTTGCCTGGGAGGAGACCAACCCCCACCTGGCTACAATTACCCTTCAGGTACAGCCTGAAGAGCTGCCCATTCCCAAAGTAAACAATGCCTAATCTCCCAGCCTGTAAAACATCTGTCTGTAAAACACAGAATCACAGACCTATCAGCATTGGAATTGACCTCAAGGATCATCTAGTTCCAACCCCCCTGCTACAGGCAGGGACACCTCACATTAGAGCATGTTGCTCGCAGCCACATCCAGCCTGACCTTCAAAACCTCCAGGGATGAGGCTTCCACCACCTCCCTGGGCAACCTGTGCCACCCACATGGGGAAGAACTTCTTCCTAACATCCAATCTGAATCTACCCATTTCTACTTTTGGTCCATTCCCCCTAGCCCTATCACTCCCTGACACCCTATAAAGTCCCTCCCCAGCTTTCTTGTAGCCCCCTTCAGATTCTGGAAGGCCACAATTAGGTCACCTTGGAGCCTTCTCTTCTCCAGACTGAACAACCCCAACTCTCTCAGTCTGTCCTCACAGGAGAGCCCTCTGATCATGCTTGCAATGTTTTCTTTCTAACTGCTTTTTGGTTTGTTTGTTTATTTAACTCTAGAGAATATTTCAGGACCAATTGTGCAGTTTGCTCCTGTTCAGTGTCCCAGGAGGGAAATCAGAACACAGCTTCCATTCAGGGCTGCCAAACAGCATGTGGTGGTTTCACGGGGGCTGCAGAGCTGGCTTTCCATCATTGCCTTTTGATTCCCTTTGCATCTTTGTGCCTCCTTTGTCAGGTTTCTCACTGCATAGACAAGACATGGGTTAAAGATCTTGTCTACCTTGTTCTGGCACATCTGCCGCTGCAGATTCCCAGCGAGTTATTCTGATGGCCTATGTCAAAGGAACAGTTTGTGGGATGTACCCTCTGGCATCCTGGTACTCTCAGTCCTACAAGATATAGTACAAAACAAACCAAACCCAAAAAAAAACTCAACCAAACCCTGGGATGAATTCTGCAAGCCTTTGGGATGCACTACTTTGGCTTTTAGCAAACCCAGTGGGAAAGTGGCTGCTGAGAGCTGTGGTGGGACAGGGTAACTGGACCAGGGGACAGCCTCTCACTTGCAGCTTCCTGCTGAGCAAGGATAGCTGACTGGGCAGTGAATGGAAAAGGTGGTCAGATGGCTTGCCTGCAAAAGTCTTGTTTGATCTTGAAACCAAACAGCTAAAAACTGTGATTTCACTGGGACATCTGATCCTCACAAGGCCAAGTGCCATGAGGATGATTAGGGGACTTCAGCATCTCCCCTACAAAGAGAGACTGAGAGACCTGGGGATGATTAATGAGAAGACTGAGAGGGGATCTGATCAATGTCTATCAATATCTGAGGGGTGGGTGTCAAGTGGAAGGGGCCAAGCTTCTTTGATGCACAATAATAAGACAAGAAACAACAGATCCAAACTGGAACATAGAAGATTTCACCTCACCATGAGGTGAAACTTCTTCACAGTGAGGGTGACAGAGCCCTGGAGCAGGCTGCCCAGAGAGGTTGTGGAGTCTCCTTCTCTGGAGACTTCCCAACCCCACCTGGATGCATTCCTGTGCAGACTACCCTGGGTGATCCTGCTTTTGGCAAGTTCTCCATTGTAGCTGAAATGAGTCCTGAACCATTCTGTAGTCTCACCTGTGGCCACCAGGTCGCTGAGTTCCTCTGTATTAGCAAAGCGGTCTGAAGATGAGCTGATGTGCAAATTCTGGATTCAATCAGGCAAGCCTTGTCTCCTCTCAAAGATGTTTCCTTCTGGTTAAACTTGTCCTCTTGGGTCACAAACTAACTATTTCCAGTAAACATGCTGTGACCTTTCATTTTTTTTTAGATAGCATCTTGTCCTGGCCTCACATGCCCAGGGGAATTTGGAAGGCATCAAGAGCTACCAGGATGATTAAGGGACTGGAGAACATGCCCGATGAGGAGAGGCTGAGAGAACTTGGGGCTGTCTAGTCTGGAGCAGAGAAGATTGAGAGGGGATTTAATAAATGTTTATAAATATCTGAGGGCTGGGTGTCAGTAAGGAGGGGACAGGCTCTGCTCACTTGCACCCTGTGATATGGCAAGGGGCAATGGATATCAGCTACAGCACAGGAGGTTCCACCTCAACACTAGGGGGAACTTCTTTACAGTTAGGGTCACAGAGCAGTGGAACAGGCTGCCCAGGGAGGTTGTGGAGTCTCCTTCTCTGGAGATATTCAAGGCCCATCTGGATGTGTTTCTGTGTGACCTGTGCTGGATTCTATGGTCCTGCTCTGGCGGGGGGCTTGGACTCGATGATCTCCAGAAGTCCCTTCCAACCCCTAACGTCCTCTGATCCTGTGATCCTGTGACACACCAGCAGAATTTTCAGTGTAATAAAACCTGTGATCTCCCAAATAGGTAACAGTTTGCTTCAGCAATCCACCTCTGCTTGCTCCAAATCTGAAGACCCAGGATGACAGGGCTTACTGCCTAATTAAAGTGACAAAGCTTGTTGGTATTTTAGTACCACATTCAAATAATCCCCCTTTGGAACACAGCAGCACAGATCCACTTTCAGACAGCCTAGGAAAAGACATGCAGCTGAGCAGTAACGTGATAGGGATGTCTCTCAAAAATGCATGATGACTTAGGGTCCCAAGGTCCACTTTCAAAGCACTTCAAAGTCTCTCCCTATTTTAAGGCCTGGAAAGAGCAATCCCTCATTCAAACACAGAAGGACGGACTAAAATTGTTCACCTTGCCTGTGTTGAAGACCCAGGCTGCTGGTGGAACAGAGGAGAGGGGAGATACCTGAAGGAGGCCTGCAAGAAGGATAGAGAGAGCCTGTTTGCAAAGGCCAGTGGTGACAGAACAAGGGGCAATGGCTTCAAACTAGAGAAGAGCAGATTTAGATTGGATGTTAGGAACACTGGCACAGGTTGCCTGGGGAGGTGGCTGGAGACCCATCCCTGGAGAATGGTTAAAAACCTCTACACACTGTTAGTTTAAAGATGGGGCTCCATAGCCACACTTAGCACACAGAATTCCACACAGAATTGGCACACAGAGTTCCATTCTGTGAAGCTTGAGAAGGACAGATTTAGACTGGAGATTAGGAAGAAATCCTTTACAGTCAGGGAGATGAGACACTGGAACAGATTTTCTGTTTTTTAACAGAATTAAGCAGGTCAGAAAAGACCTTGGAGATCATCAAGTCCAACCTATCACCTAACACCATCTAATGAACTCAACCATGGCACCAAGTGCCTCATCCAGTCTCTTTTTAAACACTTCCAGTGACTCCACCACCTCCCTGGCCTCACCTCAAGCTGAGGCTCACCAGGGCTCTGGGGAACCTGATCTAGTTGAGGATGCTTACTGCAGAGAGTGCTGGACTGGATGACCTTTGGAGGTCCCTTCCAGCTCAGACCATTCTGTGAAGCTTGAGGAGGACAGATTTAGACTGGAGATGAGGAAGAAATCCTTTACAGTGAGGGTGATGAGACACTGGAACAGATTTCCCAAGGAAGCTGTGGATGTCCCCTCCCTGGAGGTGTTCAAGGCCAGGTTGGATGAGGCCTTGAGCAGCCAGGTCTAGTGGAAGATGTCCCTGCCTATGGCAGAGGGTTTGGAACTAGATGATCTTGAGAGTTCCTTCCAAGCTAAACCATTCTATGAACCTATGAATTTCCAGGTGACAAATCTGTCTGGTTTGGCAGGGTAAGCACTGCAGGGTCTGGATAACCTGCATAAAACTGTATGGCTATGGAGCCCCACCTTTAAGCTAACAGTGTTTAGAGGTTTTTAACACACACCCCAGAACTCGTATGAATGAAATACAAACCACAGTATGAAAGCAGTAGAAAAAACCATAATAGGCTAAGGGCTGCAGGGATGGGCTGCAGGGATATCTAAGAACTTGACTGATAGCAAGAAAACTGGGGAACAGTGAGGAGGATGTTGTGAGGTAGAGAAGCGTCAAGACTAGGCTGGATAGGGCCACAGTGTAGATGAATATCAGCAGAAGACCTGAGCTCTGGTAGGAGGAGGATGACAAAAAGGGTTAGTAGTGCATTGCATTTGTTATTTCTCTTACTGCTATCCAACAGAGAAGCAGGTTTGTGACCCTACAGATACCCAAAATGAATGAGCAAGACAAGAGACTGCAACTTTGCCTAAGACTCTTCAGAATGGAGCAAAAGTATCACCTCATACAAATGCTGACTCCTGGGCTGGATCCAGAGAAGTGTAGCCAGCAGGTCAAGGGAGGTGATTATGCCCTTCTACTCTGCTCTGGTGAGACCCCACCTGGAGTACTGCCTCCACTTCTGGAGCCTCTGTTACAGGAAGGATCTGGATGGGCTGGAAGGTGTCCAGAGAAGGGCCACGAGGATGAGCAGAGGGCTGGAGCTCCTCTCCTGTGAGGACAGACTGAGAGAATTGGGGTTGTTCAGTCTGGAGAAGAGAAGGCTCTGAGGAAACCTCATTGTGGCCTTCCAGTACCTGAAGGGGGCTACAAGAGAGCTGGGGAGGGACTTTTGAGGGTGTCAGGGAGTGATAGGACTAGGGGGAATGGAGCAAAACTAGAAATGGGTAGATTCAGATTGGATGTTGGGAAGAAGTTCCTTGCCATGAGGATGGTGACAGACTGGCACAGGTTGCCCAGGGAGGTGGTGGAAACCTCATGCCTGGAAGGTTTTGAAGGTTAGGCTGGATGTGGCTTTGAGCAACCTGCTCTAGTGTGTGGTGTCCCTGCCCATGGCAGAGGGGTTGGAGCTAGATGCTCCTTGAGGTCCCTTCCAACCCTAACAATTCTATGATTCTGTGCTTTTGTCATCACCAGTCAAAAGGAACCCAAGATAAGCAGTGAAGTCTTAACAGGAGACCTAACTCATCCTTCATGTCACACACAGAGAGATCTTGGCAAGCCACTTGGACCTACGCATCTGTGACCACCAGGGTAAGAGAGTGTGTAAGTTAAAAAGCAGCAGAGGTAGCAAGAGCTCAAGAAATGCTCAAGATGTGTTCCTGTGTGGCTTTTATTACTATTTATTACCATTTGTTTATATTTATTCACTATTTAATTCCTTAATCCTAATAGACCTTGTGGAGTCTCCCTCCCTGGAGATATTCAAGACCTGTCTGGATGCCTTCCTCTGTGACCTGCTCTAGGTGATCCTGCTCTGGCAGGGGGTTTGGACTGGATAAGCTTTCAAGGTCCCTTCCAGCCCCTAACATTCTGTGATTCTGTGAAAGAGAAATTGTGTTTCAACTTCTGTTCTAAGGATTGAGAGAAGCAGCTAGCCCACATAGCCTGCAGAAGCAGTTGGAGTTGGAGTTAGCCTCTTCTCCTAAGCAACCAGCACCAGCACAAGAGGACACAGTCTCAAGCTGCAGCAGGGGAGGTTTAGGCTGGATGTGAGGAAGAAATTCTTCCCAGCAAGAGAGATTGGCCATTGGAATGTGCTGCCCAGGGAGGTGGTGGAGTCACCATCCCTGGAAGTGTTTAGGAAGAGCCTGGATGGGGCACTTGGTGCCATGGTTTAGTTGATTAGATGGTGTTGGGTGATAGGTTGGACTTGATGATCTCAAAGGTCTTCTCCAAACTGGTTAATTCTGTATTCTGTGTTCTGGAGGAGGAACAGTTTAAGCTGCTGGTGATTGCACTGTGGAGCTCTTGTCAGTGCAGGCTGAAGGAGGCTTGGAGATTTGGATTTCACTTGACACTCAGAAAAATCACAGGATCAGAGGATGTTAGGGGTTGGAAGGGACCTCCAAAGATCATCAAGTCCAACCTCCCTGCCAGAGTAGGACCATAGAATCTAGCACAGGTCACACAGGAACACATCCAGATGGGTCTTGAAAGTCTCCAGAGAAGAAGTCTTAAAGACTCCAGAGAAATCCTTCTGTAGTGCAGACTTCTCAGCAACATAGGCAGTTTAGTGTAGCAGGTTTTCTGGTCCATCTCCATTCATGGGCATAATAAAATCCTGCCCCCACATCTGCTTCTCCATATCACAGAGAGGTTGAAATGACTGTCCTAAGACAGAGCAGTGACTCCACAGCAAGCCTGTGAGTTTATAAGCTGGTGTTCTGCACACCCACCCACACTGCCTCTCTCATCACCTCCCTCAGCTGGTCCCACACTCCAAGGACAGGCAGTCCAAGGGCAAAATGCTGAGCTCAAAACCACAAGTCACAGCCTCCAGCCTGCACAGGGATCTGTTTGGTGCCATTTATTAGAACAGTGGAATGGTGTGGAACATGTTTCATTTGGTTGGTTGGTTATGGGGATGGCTTTCTCATTAGAGCTGCCTTCCAATACCTTAAAGGGATCTTACATCAAGGCTGCAGAGGGACTTCTCATCAGGGTGTCTAGCAATAAGACAAGGGAGAATGGTTTGAAACTGAGGGAGAGTAGGGTTAGGCTGGATCTTAGGAAGAAGTTCTTCAATACAGTAGTGAAACTCTGGAATAGGTTGCCCAGAGAGGCTGTGGATAACTCCTCCCTGGGAGTGTTCAAGGCCAGGTTGGATGAGGCCTTGAGCATCCAAGTCTAGTTGAGAGATATCCCTGCACATGGCAGGGACACTTCCCACTAGAGCAGGTTGCCCAGAGCCACATCCAGCCCAGACTTAAAAACCTCCAAGGATGAGGCTTCCACACCCCACCCTGGATAACCTGTTCCAGTGTCTCACCACCCTCATGGGGAAGAATTTCTTCCTAACATCTAATCTAAATCTACCCACTTCTATTTTTTTATCATTTCCCCTTAGTCCTATCACTCCCTGACACCCCAAAAATTCCTCCCCCCAGCCTTCTTGTAGCCCCCTTCAGATGCTGGAAGGCCACAAAAAGGTCTCCTCAGAGCCTTCTCCTCTCCAAACTGTACAGCCCCAACTCTCTCAGTCTGTCCTCATGACTCTCTTGTGGACATAAGGCACATTCTTGGCTCATGGTCATCCTTCTGCCCTCCAGGACACCCAGGTCCCTCTCCTCTGCACTGCCCTCCAACAGGTCAGACCCCAACCTATACTGGTCCATGGGGTTGTTCCCAGATGCAGGACTCTACACTAGTTGCGGAATTGGTTTTAAAATCAGAGCATCAAGGAGCAGAGGGTGCAAAATGAGCAGCTAGTGAATCTCTTTTTAGTATCAGCGTTAGAGAAGAGATGAAAGATGTGAGATGGCCTAAAGCTCAGGGGTGTAACAGAATTAGTAAAGAAATTCTGAAAAGAAACATGGAAAAAGGTAAAATATGGCATTAAGGAAGTGGAATGGAACTATAAAATAGCAATGTGCTCTTGTGGCCAAGAGAGCCAATGGGATCCTGGGGTGCATCAAGAAAAAAGTGGCCAGCAGGGGTAGGGAGGTTCTTCTCCCCCTCTGCTCTGCCCTGTTGAGACCATACCTGCAATCCTGTGTCCAGTTTGGGGCTCCCCAGTTCAAGAGAGACAGAGATCTGCTGGAGAGAGTCACAAGGATTATTAGGGGACTTGAGCATCTTCCCTGTGATGAGAGACTGCGAGCCCTGGGGCCGTTTAGTCTGGAGAAGAGAAGACTGATCAGTGTGTATAAATATCTGAGGGGTGGGTGTCAAGTGGAGGGGCCCAAGCTCTTTCTGGTGGTGAGCAGTAATAAGGCAAGGAACAATGGATACAAACTTGAACATAGAAGATTTCAGCTCACCATGAGGAGAAACTTCTTTATAGTGAGGGTGACAGAGCCCTGGAGCAGGCTGCCCAGAGAGGTTGTGGAGTCTCCTTCTCTGGAAACTTTCCAAGCCCACCTGGATGCATTCCTGTGCAGACTACCCTGCTTTGGCAGGGGGGTTGGACTGGATGATCTCTGGAGGCCCCTTCAACCTCTAATGTACTCTGATAACATAAGCTCTGTTCATTCTGGGAGACCCATACAGTTCTGCAGAGAGCTGTCAGACTTGCACCCTGCTGGCATCTTCTGTGCTTGAAGAAGGGATACATTGCTAACACACTCACAGTGTGCAAACTCTGTGAACTCTCCACAGAAGGATGCAGCACAGCTTCCTTGATGATACCCAAGGCCTTGCTCAGAAGGCATCTCTCCAAGGCAAACAGAAGTGTTTTCATTTTGGTTAACAACGCTACAAACAGCTGAGCAGTACCTTGGTAAGTTGCTGAGAGCACTTTCAGCCTCTCATTGAACACCTTCAGCATACTCCTGTGCATCCTAGTGGCTCTCCAATTGACTTCTTCCAACTTGTTACAGAATACAGAATTAACCAGGTTGGAAAAGACCTTGGAGACCATCAAGTCCAACCTATCACCCAACACCATCTAAGCAACTAAACCATGGCACCAAGTGACTCATCCAGGCTGTTCCTAAACACCTGCAGGATGGTGACTCCACCACCTCCCTGGGCAGCACATTCCAATGGCCAATCTCTCTTTCTGTGAAGAGCTTTCTCCTCACCTTGAGCCTAAACCTCCCCTGGCACAGCTTGAGACTGTGTCCTCTTGTTGTGGTGCTGGTTGCCTGGGAGAAGAGACCAACACCCACCTGGCTACAACCTCCCTTCAGGTCAGATGTCATGCAGGTTTGCTTTGATTCTGCCTTCTTCCTTGCCTTGAAATGGCAATTTCTGATGCTTGCTCTGATATAAGAGCATCAAATCTGAGCACACAAATAAACACTTTGTATTTAAGGCTGCAGCCACCTTGTTATTTCTTCATCAAGAGCTGCAATGTGAGGCATTTGTTGTGATGGCTTTTAACATATGGGCCATCAAGATTAGATTCCTGAAACATTCTGAAAACCAATTATAGCTTTAACAGTGACCATGGTTAAATATAAAACCTCAGTAATTTGTTCTATTAAAGAGGCCAGAGTCTTATTTTTATCAAATGATGTTATGAGGGCATGTTCTAAATCAGCCAAAAGCTCTTTTAGCTGTAAGAGTTTTGATTCTTGCCATTTTTTAACAGACCAATAATAAAGATGATGTGGCTTAATTGTGGCTGCATCAGGAACCATGTGGCCAGCAGGAGCAGGGAAGTCATTGTGCCCCTGGACTCAGCACTGGTTAGGCCACACCTTGAGTCCTGTGTCCAGTTCTGGGCTCCTCAATTTAAGAAGGACACTGAGACTCCTGAACGTGTCCAGAGAAAGGCAACAAGGCTGGGAAGAGGCCTTGAGCACAGCCCTGTGAGGAGAGGCTGAGGGAGCTGGGGTTGCTTAGCCTGGAGAAGAGGAGGCTCAGGGGAGACCTTCTTGCTCTCTACAACTACCTGAAGGGAGGTTGTAGCCAGGTGGAGGTTGGTCTCTTCTCCCAGCCAACCAGCACCAGAACTAAAGGACACAGTCTCAAGCTGCAGCAGGGGAGGTTCAAGCTGGATGTGAGGAACAAGTTCTTCACAGAAAGAGAGATTGGCCATTGGGATGTGCTGCCCAGGGAGGTGGTGGAGTCACCATCACTGGAGGTGTTGAAAAAGAACCTGGATGAGGCACTTGGTGCCATGGTTTAGTTGATTAGATGGTGTTAGGTGATAGGTTGGACTTGATGATCTCAAAGGTCTTTTCCAACCTGGTTAATTCTGTGTTCTTCTGTATATGCAACTATTCCAAGCATCCTTTAAGCAGAACGAGTATTCCACGCAGGATTAGAGAGCAGTTTGTCTGATGCACGCTAGACAGGCGGTAGGGAGCAGGGTCAAGGCAAGCATGTAGCAGAGCTCTGATGTTCCCTTTTTGATCAGGCAAGCAGTGAGCATATGCTGGCAGCTGGAATGTGTGCTCAGCTTACTTTATTGGAGTTTCAGCACTGACCTTTTGCTGCATTCCTCCAGCAGTAGTGAAGTGGTGGTGCTTAAGTAAACTGACATAGACCACGTGCAAACCCAGCTGTCTTCTCCAGCCCACCGTTTCTCCTACTGTTACAGAAAGCCTTGAAGGCATGTGAATGATGCAATTGAATGTGCCTCTCACGAAAATAATGATGTGAAAAGAAGTAATAGTTGTGCCCTGAAAGGGTTGCCAAACATTGGTATGGTCTGTCCAGGGCAGTGGTGGAGTCACCATCCCTGGAGGTGTTCCAGCAGCCTGTGGGCTTGGCACTTAGGGACAGGGTTTCAGTGCTGGGTCAGACTGGATGATCTTGGAGGTCTCTTCCAACTGGATGGATTCTGTGATTCTTGGCATGATAGAATAGAATAGAGTAGAGTAGAGTAGAGTAGAGTAGAGTAGAGTAGAGTAGAGTAGAATAGAATAGAATAGAATAGAATAGAATAGAATAGAATAGAATAGAATAGAATTAACCAGGTTGGAAAAGACCTTAGAGATCATCGAGTCCAACCTATCACCCAACACCATCTAAGCAACTAAACCATGGCACCAAGCACCCCATCCAGTCTCTAAATTCCCACCCTGAGAAACCAGTGTAAGAACTGGCCACAGGAGTGCATGTTAGTGAGTCTTGGATTGTACTTTAGCACTGTCAGGTGGACACAAATACAGGAGGTTAAAGCCTCTTACACCATCTCCTGCTGAATCCCCTTAGCATCTGCAGCTTGATCCATCCTTATCTGTCTTTGGTTGCTTTCTGTTTGCCATCTCTGTTCTTGTTCTGTCTCGTTGCTCTAAGTGCTCAGCCTGTGTATAACTCCACTGTAAAAATTCAGATCTTTCTGTGGCTTTTTAGTCTGGAGAAAAGAAGACTGAGAGGAGATCTAATAAATGTTTACAAATATCTGAGGGCTGGGTGTCCAGAGGGAGGGCACAGTCACCGTGTGATAGGAGAAGGAGCAATGGATATAAACTACAACACAGGAGGTTCCACCTCAACATGAGGAGGAACTTCTTCACTGTGAGGGTGACAGAGCACTGGAACAGGCTGCCCAGAGAGGTTGTAGAGTCTCCTTCTCTGGAGACTTTCAAGCCCTGTCTGGATGTGTTCCTGTGTGACCTGAGCTGGACTGTATGGTCCTGCTCTGGCAGGGGAGTTGGACTTGATATTCTCTTTGGGTCCCTGTCCCTTCCAACTCCTAACATCCGGTGATCTGTTTAGGCAACAGGTAAGGTGATCCAGCAGGTAACTACTACTGGGAAGAATGCTTCTTTGCTGTGCTACTCATGGTACTGCTACTCAAACACTGCCATTGATATGAGCAGACCACAGCAAAAGAGCCAGACTCTGCTTCTATACTATACTATACTATACTATACTATACTATACTATACTATACTATACTATACTATACTATACTATACTATACTAGAATAGAATAGAATGGAATGGAATGGAATGGAATGGAATGGAATGGAATAGAATAGAATAGAATAGAATAGAATAGAATAGAATAGAATAGAATAGAATAGAATTAACCAGGTTGGAAGAGACCTTTGAGACCATCAAGTCCAACCTATCACCCAACACCATCTAATCAACTAAACCATGGCACCAAGCACCCCATCCAGTCTCTTCCTAAACACCTGGATGTTAGGAAGAAGTTCTTAGAAAGAGAGATTGCCCATTGGAATGTGCTGCCCTGGGAGGTGGTGGAGTCACCATCATTGGAGGTGTTGAAAAAGAGCATCAGGAAGCATCAGCCAGAGTGGAGGAAGTGATAAGAGAGAGAGTTAGTTTATAGATCCAGGTTTTATGTCTATTATCTGTCCAATGGGATGGTTTAGAATTTGTCATTATTTTCCACTCTTCATAGAATCATAGAATCAATAAGGTTGTAAAAGGCCTCAGAGATCATCAAGTCCAACCTGTCACCCAACACCTCATGACTACTAAACCATGGCACCAAGTGCCACATCCAATCCCCTCTTGAACAGCTCCAGGGATGGTGACAGCACATTCCAATGGTTATAAACTCTCTCAGTGAAGAACTTTCTCCTCACCTCCAGCCTAAACTTCCCCTGGCACAACTTGAGACTGTGTCTTCTTCTTCTGGTGCTGGTTGCCTGGGAGAAGAGACCAACCCCCACCTGGATACAACCTCCCTTCAGGCAGTTGTAGAGAGCCAGAAGGTCTCCCCTGGGCCTTCTCTTCTCCAGGCTAAGCAATCCCAGCTCCCTCAGCCTCTCCTCACAGGGCTGTGCTCAAGGCCTCTTCCCAGCCTTGTTGCCTTTCTCTGGACACGTTCAAGAGTCTCAATGTCCTTCCTAAACTGAGGGGCCTAGAACTGGACACAGGACTCAAGGTGTGGCCTAACCAGTGCTGAGGGCACAATGACTTCCCTGCTCCTGCTCACCACAGTATTCCTGATCCAGGCCAGGATGCCACTGGCCCTCTTGGCCACCTGGGCACACTGCTGGCTCCTGTTCAGCCTACTATCAACCAGTACCCCCAGGTCCCTTTCTGCCTGGCCGCTCTCCAGCCACTCTGACCCCAGCCCCCACCCCCCACAAGAGTGGTGTGTACCACTTTGCATGTAGAAACATGGATTTCTTGGAAGAAAGAACCACTTCCATGGGCAGGGAGAATTGCCTGAAATGGCTAAAAACACATCCAAGATAACAACTGGTGGTCAGGCAGCGGTTTCCAAACGACTACTCAACAGAAGCACTCACATCCTCTTGTGTAGCTGCTCAAGCTTGAGGCCAGGCTCATGCCACTGACCCACTGCAATTTCTGTCTTTTACTGGTGAGCAAGGGAAGGCTCATTTCTCCAAAAGACAAACAACAAAGAACAGAAAGGAGGCTTGGCTGGCTTGGGCTGATGGGATTTCCGCTGTGGAAATAGGCAGAGAGGAGCCTGATAAGGTGGATGCTGCACACATGAGGAGTGGTGGAAGGAAGCAGGACCCTGTCTGTGGAGAGATGCTATTTCTGCCAGGATTTAACAGTGTTCTTTGGAACAAAGCTGCCAACAGTCACTATAAATGAGTTCCATGAGTGAAGCTCAGAGCATTTGGGAGGATTCTAATTTATGCCAGGCAGAAGCTGTTATGGTTCAGTTTCAAGCACCTAAAATAAGACTTTTGGGACACAACCAAACCAGCTGCAGCTCTGCTAACTCCCCAATTTGAGGCACTACTAAATTTGTGTGTACAGAGTCCATTCACACATGCAGGCCAAGGAGCTTAAGCCCCTGTTGAAACCAGAAAGTCTCACAGATCATAGAATCATAGAATCAACCAGGTTGGAAAAGACCTCAGAGATCATCAAGTCCAACCTATTATCTAATACCTAACACCTCATGACTAACTAAACCATGGCTCCAAGTGCCACATCCAATCCTTTTTTGAACACCTCCAGGGATGGTGACTCCACCACCTCCCTGGGCAGCACATTCCAGTGGCCAGTTACTCTTTTTCATAGAATCATAGAATCAACCAGGTTGGAAAAGACCTCAGAGATCATCAAGTCCAACCTGTCACCCAACACACAATGATTAACTAAACCATAGCTTCAAATGCCACATCCAATCCTTTATTGAACACCTCCAGGGACAATGACTCCTTCTGTGAAGAACTTTTTCTTCACCTTGAGGCTAAACTTCCCCTGGCACAGCTTGTGACTGTGTCCTCTTGTTCTGGTGCTGGTTCCTGGGAGAAGAGACCAACCCCCACCTGGCTACAACCTCCCTTCAGGTAGTTGTAGACATCAGTAAGGTCTCCCCTGAGCCTCCTCTTCTCCAGGCTATTATTTGATATTTGGTGCTGTTAGAAATGCAGCACCAGGAAAGAGCTGACAAGGCCATGTTGCATATGACTCTCTACAGCTCTCATCAAAACTTGGATGAATTTAATCAAAGGATTTCTTCCACCATGGTTTGGTCTTTCTCTTTGTATATCTGGAAGGAGAGTTTTTCTCCATGGAATGCTCAGAATCATAGAATTGTCAGGTTTGGAAGTGACCTCAAGCATCATCTAGTTCCAACCCCACTGCTACAGGCAGGGACACCTCACATTAGAGCAGGTTGCTCACAGCCACATCCAGCCTGACCTTCAAAACCTCCAGGGATGAGGCTTCCACCACCTCCCTGGGCAACCTGTGCCAGTGTCTCACCACCCTCATGGGGAAGAACTTCTTCCTAACATCCAATCTGAATCTACCCATTTCTATTTCTGCTCCATTCCCCCTAGTCCTATCACTCCCTGACACCCTAAAAAGTCCTTCCCCAGCATTCTTGTAGCCTCCTTCAGATACTGGAAGGCCACAATAAGGTCTCCTCAGAGCCTTCTCTTCTCCAGACTGAAAAACCCCAACTCCCTCAGTTTGTCCTCATAGGAAAGGAGCTCCAGCCCTCTGTTCATCCTCATGGCCCTTCTCTGGACATGTTCCAGCACCTCCAGATCCTTCCTGCAAAAGGGGCTCCATAACTGGATGCAGTACTCCAGGTGGGGTCTCACCAGAGCAGAGCAGAGAGGGAGAATCATCTCCCTTGACCTGACTTCTCTTGATGCAACCCAGGATCTGGTTGGCTCCCTTGGGCTGCCAGTGTACATCAGCAGCTCACATTATGCTTCTCATCCATTCTCCTGCATGCAGACTTCGAACCAAACAACACATTAAGCCAGATGGGGGCAAACCATGACTGCCTGGACCCAGTCTGCCATTCATGTGTTCCTCAAAGATGGAAGGAGGGAGAAATCAGTCCCTTTCTGCTGAGCAATCAGGAAGGCAGACATCAAGCCTTGCCTTGCCATCTTCCAGGCAGCTTAAGAGTCCTTCATAAACACAAAGGCATAGCTCTATCCTCATGCCATTTTGTAAATCACACAGTGGATATCACAGAAGCACAGTATCACAGTACAGTAGAGGTTGGAAGGGACCTCCAGAGATCATCCAGTCTAAACCCCCTGCCAAAGCAGGATCACTTAGGGTGGTCCACACAGGAATGCATCCAGGTGGATTTGGAAAGTCCCAGAGAAGGAGACTCCACAACCTCTCTGGGCAGCCTGTTTCAGTGCTCTGTCACCCTCACTGGAAAGAACTTTCTCCTCATGGTGAGGTGAAACCTTCTATGTTCAAGCTTGAACCTCTTGTTTCTTATTACTGTGCACCACTGAAAAGACCTTGGCCCCCTCCACTTGACACCCACCCCTCAGATGCATCCAGGTGGGCTTTGAAAGTACTGCTGCTCATTGCTGCTGCCTTTCACTCAAACAGAGGTGGGGCAATTTATACAGAGGTGAACTCTTCCATGTTCTTTGTCTCTCCATTCTCAGAGAAAAATTTCACATGGTGAGACTGATTCCTGAGGTTTGTAGCCATATTGCTTCTCTGATTCTTCCATATTTTCCTTCACCCAGTTTGATCCCTCCTAGTTAAGTTTAAATCCTTCTGGGAACAGGGAGTGCAAAGCTGCCTCCTCTTTAATCTTTGCACCCTTTAAATATTTACAGATGGTTTTCATATTCCCCTTCAGATGTCATTTAGCCAGTCTTGCTGCTCTGTATCTCTTCAAACTTAGCACCCTTGGAAGGGCACACAAGGCCAAATCCTGCTCTCAGTTACATCTGTGTAATTTTGGAGTAAGTCAGTGAACTTTAGATGGCTTTGAGTTTACAGCAGGAAAACACAGGGCAAAAGGTGACTCCTAAAGAAAGGGGACTGCCAGATAAAAGCTAAGAAGAGAGGCAAAACTAACAGCATCCTGTGGGCCCCTAGCTGCAGGAGGTTGGTGGCTTTTCTGTCACCACAACTTTTGCTGCATTCCCAGTGGCTGGAGTGAAGATTTGGATGCTGTGAAAGTCAACAGCCATCTGAAACACAGAATCATAGAATGGGCCAGGCCAGAAGGAACCTCCAAAGGTCATCCAGTCTGACCTCCCTGCAGTCAGCAGGGACATCCCCCGCTAGATCAGGTTGCTCAGAGCCCTGTCCAGCCTGACCTTGAATATCTCCAGGGATGGGGCCTCAACCACCTCCCTGAGCAACCCGTTCCAGTGTTCCACCACCAGCCTCACGCTAAAGAACTTGTTCCTAACATCCAATCTAAAACTCTTCTCTAATTTCCAACCATTGCCCCTCAGCCTATCACAAGAAGGCTTCTGCAAACAGTCCCTCTGCAGTCTTCTTGGAGGCCCTCTTCAGGTTATTAGGTCTCCCTGGAGCTTTCTCTTCTCCAGGCTGAACAACCCCCTGCTCTCTCAGCCTGTCCTCACAGCAGAGGTGCTCCAAGCCCCTGATCATTTTCATGCCCTCCTCTGGACCCCCTCCATCAGGTCCTTGCCCTTCCTGTACTGAGAGCTCCAGACCTGTACACAGTACTCCAGGTGAGGACTCACCAGAGCAGAGTGGCAGAATCACCTCTCTGGATCTGTTGGCAGTGCATCTTTTGATGCAGCCCAGGATGTGATTTGCCTTCTGGGCTGCAAGCTCACACTGCCTGCTCATGTCCACCTTTTCACCCATCAAGTCCTTCAAGTCCTTTTCTGCAGGGCTGCTCTTAACTTCATCATCCCCCAGCCTGTATTGATACCTATCTTTCCTATGGGTATTGATAATTAGTCCCACTAGAGGAAATTTCTCCAGCTTCAGTCAGCCCTGCCCTGCTGCTCAGTGTCAGCTCTGAAAGCAGACAGTGGTCAGTGAGAAAAGAATTATGCAGGAGGTACTGAAGTCCATAATGCAATTAAAAACCCCAAACCTTCATGTGAGGAAGAAGTGCCCAAAGGAAGCTTTGCTTGCTAAAGCTCTCATCTCTCTAAGCTGTACTTGCCACCTTGCTCTTTACACTATCTACTACCACATCTGTGGTCCTTTTTGTGGCCTGCTCAGTTCATTCTGCTATGTTCTACTAAACATACACTTGAACATTTCATGGTCTGGAAAATTACATCAGTTATTCCCCAGCCCTATCCTTTGGCCTTGTCTAAATTATGCTGCTGCTCTAGCTGACTTCCTTCTATCATCATTCTCCCTTCTTTCACAGCCACCTTACAGACTGTTTATGTGGTCCATGATTAATCCTGGTTGAAAGACATCATTCAATTCAGCAAAGAAGTTTATTTCATGGAATCATAGAATTGCTAGGGTTGGAAGGGACCTCAAGGATCATTTAGTTCCAACCCCCCTGCCATGGGCAGAGACACCTCACACTAGGTCAGGTTGCTCACAGCCACATCCAGCCTGGCCTTCAAAACCTCCAGGCAGGAGGCTTCCACCACCTCCCTGGGCAACCTGTTCCAGTGTCTCACCACCCTCATGGGGAAGAACTTCTTCCTAACATCCAATCTGAATCTACCCATTTCTAGTTTTGTTCCATTCCCCCTAGTCCTATCACTGCCTGACACCCTAAAAAGTCCCTCCCCAACTTTCTTGTAGGCTCCCTTCAGATACTGGAAGGCCACAATAAGGTCTCCTGAGAGCCTTCTCTTCTTCAGACTGAACAACCCCAACTCCCTCAATCTGTCTTCATAGGAGACGAGCTCCAGCCCTCAGATCATCCTTGTGGCCCTTCTCTGGATACCTTCCAGCATTTCTGGATCCTTGCTGTAATAGGGGCTCCAGAACTGGAGGCAGTACACCAGGTGGGGTCTCACCAGAGTGGATGGAGAGAATCACCTCCCTTGACCTGCTGGCCACACTTCTCTTGCTGCAGCCCAGGATGGGACTGGCTATCTGGGCTTTCCATTCAATTCAGCTGACAAGAAGTTTCTCTGGGTTGTTTTACACAGCATTCTTCCACCCACTGTATTTTTCCTATGCTTCACCTCCTTAGCTAGATAGGATTAATGGGTGTCCTCCACTTCTCTGCCACTCAGCCCAGCTGTTGGTGTCTGCTGTTGGTGTCTGGTGTCTGATGACATATAAACTGCAGCCACCTCTGCAGGTCATCCACTTTCCCACCCTTCCTATGGGCCCAATGACAGACACTGCCTCCCAGGAGACTGGCAGAGGTTGTCTGCCCCTGCAGAGACTGTCTGCTCCTGCAGAGACAGCAGCCACCTTCATCCTGCTTGTTCAGTGGCACAGGCACACAGGCAAGAGGCAAAACATCTTTTTTCCTTACTCAGGGTAAATGAATCTGTCTGAGATGCTGGCTGGGTCACACACCCAGGGTTGGTGACTCAAATCACCCCTATCTGTGACACTTTGCCTTCTGGGTTGAGTCCAGCTCTGCAAACTGATTTTGATAACAAATAGCTGAAGCCCTTACTCAGCAGGACAGACTATGCTCCTCTAAAGACTCCCTCACATACTGAATGCCACCCTGCTGCTGCTGGAGGAAAGAGTGGTCAGGCATTGGAATGTGCTGCCCAGGGAGGTGGTGGAGTCCCCAAGCCTGGCTGTGTTTCAAGGTGGTTTGGATGTGGTGTTTGGGGATATGATTTAGGGGTGAACTCTGTAGTGTAGGGTTCTGGGTTGGACTTGGTGATCCTGAGGGTCTTTTCCAACCTGAATGTTTCTGTGATTCTTTTGCTCACCTGTTTGGAGTTTTACCAGGGTACTCAGCTCATTGATGTCTTGCTTCTGATGACTGTTGTGGCTGGCCTCCCCAGTGCTGCTCTTTGTGATGCATGTTTGTTTTGTTCCACTTGCTTCTAAACATTGGGGTAAGATGACAACCTAGTGTTTAAATGCTATTATAGCATGAAATCAAGCCCTTCAACTTACATGACCAGAAATAAGCTTGTTTGTACTTGTGCACAACAATATATTCTTCTAATTCTGTGGTCCCATGGGACCATAATTCTGTGGTTGCTACCAACTTCCACCACATCCAGTACATAGTATGAAGCAAGACATTTATTTTTATGCAGCACTGATGTGCAGCTACTTCAGTGAGGCAAAGACACAAGAAGAGGAGAAGCATCTCTTTATGCTTCCGACCTACACACACAGACAGAGTCCTGTGTCCAGTTCTGGGCTCCTCAGTTTAGGAAAGATGTTGAGGTGCTGGAAGGTGTCCAGAAAAGGGCAACAAAGCTGGGGAGGGGTTTGGAGCACAGCCCTATAAAGGAGAGGCTGAGGGAGCTGGGGTTGCTTAGCCTGGAGAAGAGGAGGCTCAGGGGAGACCTTATTCTGTCTACAGCTACCTGAAGGGAGGTTGTAGCCAGGTGGAGGTTGGTCTCTTCTCCCAGGCAACCAGAACCAGAACAAGAGGGCACAGTCTCAAGCAGGTTGCTCAGAGCCACATCCAGCCTGGCCTTAAAAATCTCCAGGCAGGAGGCTTCCACCACCTTCCAGGGCAACCTGTGCCAGTGTCTCACCACCCTCATGGGGAAGAACTTCTTCCTAACATCCAATCTGAATCTACCCATTGCTAGTTTGTTTTCCATTCTCCCCAGTCCTATCACTCCCTGACACCCTAAAAAGTCTCTCCCCAGCTTTCTTGTAGGCCCCCTTAAGACTTGATGATCTCAGAGGTCTTTTGCAGCCTCAATAATTCCCTGATTTGCCTCCTTGTTTCTCTGAGTGGCCACAACCATTCCTTCAATGCAAACCCCATATTCCACCCAATTTCACCCAACATTTTCAAGGCATTCAATACTCTTTCTCCTTCCAGGGAATGCTGCAGTGCACATACAAATAGAAAACCTCATGCCTGTTGAGTCACTTTCCTCTTAATCTCAAATAGCTTCTGATGACCCAAATGGGATTTCTCACGTGGCTTTACTCCATGAACTGCAGGCTGTGTGCTCCTGTTCTGTACTGCTGCCAGGTGCTGATCAAACAGAAAGTACACTTTAGGTCAGCTCAGCTCAGTACTCTGTTGTTCTACAAAGACAGCTAAAACTCTGCTGTTAGCACCACTTCAGTAGGAACAGATAAGAGGAACAGTTTAACAGGTGCTGTATCAGGGGTTGTTTAGAGTTTGGCAGGCCAAGCCTGCATTTACAAGGGCCAGGCTTCAGCAGAGTTTTCAGGAGAACTGAGTGATTTTTCCTACACCACCACTCCTACCACTTTGCTCTTCCCAAACCAGAGCTTCAGGATCACAAAATGCTAAGGGGGGATGAGACCTTGAAAAATCATCCAGTCCAACCACCCTGCCAGAGCAAGGTCACACAGGAATGCATGCAGGCAGATTTTGAATGTCTTCAGAGACTCCAACCCCCCCTGAGCAGCCTGTTCCAGTGTTCTGTCACCCTCAAAGTGAAAAAGTTTTCCCTTCTGTTCACATGGAACCTCCTCTCCAGCTTACTGAAAATTAATGTGGATGTCCTGGAATGTGTCCAGAGAAGGGCCATGAGAATGAGCAGAGGGCTAGTGCTCCTTTCCTATGAGGATAGGCTGAGGGAGTTGGGGCTGTTCAGCCTGGAGAAGAGAAGGCTCTGAGGAAACCTTATTGTGGCCTTCCAGAATCTGAAGGGGGCTACAAGAAAGCTGGGGAGGGACTTTTTGGGGTGTCAGGGAGTGATAGGACTGGGGGCAATGGAACAAAACTAGAAGTGAGTAGATTCAGATTGGATGTTAGGAAGAAGTTCCTCACCGTGAGGGTGGTGAGACACTGAAACACAGGGAGGTGGTGGAAGCCTCATCCCTGGAGGTTTTGAAGGCCAGGCTGGATGTAGCTGTGAGCAACCTGATCTATTGTGAAATGTCCTTGCTCATAGCAGGGGGGTTGGAACTGGATGATCCTTGAGGTCCCTTCCAGCCTTAACAATTCTCTGATTCTATAATATATGGTGAAAAGTCTACATGTAATCCTCTGAGAAACAAAACCACACAGACTCAGAAAATGAAGGGCAAAAAAGCTTACTTATTTTCTTACATATTCCTGGCAGTTTTCCTCAACTACTACTAAATCAAATGGTGCAAATCAAATGGCAAACTGACAGGAGAATTCAGGGGTAACTGATTTGCTGACAAAGAGTCTAAAATGATCTGGATGAGGAGTGCACCATTCGTAACTCTGCACCAAATTAGTTGGGACTGCTGATTTGCTTGGGTGTAGGGAAGCTCTGCAGAGGGCAAGGCCAAGTGGAGGGTCCTGAACTTGGGTCACAACCACCCCATGCAAACTAGAAGCTTGGGGCAGTGTGGCTGGAAAGCTGTCTGGAAGGAAGGGATCTGGGGGTGCTAATGGACAAGAGGCTGAATGTGAAACTGCAGTGTGCCCAGGTGGCCAAGAAAGCCAACGGCATCCTGGCTAGGATCAGCAAGGGTATGACCAGCAGGAGAAGGGAAGGGATTGTCCCCCTGTGCTCAGCATTGGTGAGGACACATCATGAGTACTGTGTTCAGTTTTGGGCACAATACAAGAAGTACACTGAGGTGCTGGAGTGGGTACAAAGAAGAGCAACTCAGCTGATGAAGGGCCTAGAGTCTGATGAAGAGCAGCTGAGAGAACTGGGACTGTTTAGTCTGAGGAAGAAGAGGATGAGAGGAGACCTAACCACCCTCTACAACTATCTGGAAGGACAAAGTGGAGAGGCAGGAGCTGGTCCCTTCTCCCAGGGAATTAGCAATAGAACAAGAGGGAACAGCCTCAAGTTGCACCAGGGTAGGTTTAGGCTAGACAGTAGGAAAAACTTTCCACTGAAAGAGTGGTCAGGCCTTGGAATGTGCTGCCCAGGGAGGTGGCTGAGTCACCATCCCTGGCTGTGTTTAAAGGTGGTTTAGATGTTCCGCTTAGCGATATGGTTGAGTGGTTAACGTGGTAGAATGGAATGGAATGGAATGGAATGGAATGGAATGGAATGGAATAGAATAGAATAGAATAGAATAGAATAGAATAGACCAGGTTGGAAGAGACCTTTGAGATCATCATGTCCAACCTATCATCCAACACCACCTAATCAACTAAACCATGCAACCAAGCACCCTATCAAGTCTCCTCCTAAACACCTCCAATGATGGTGACTCCACCACCTCCCTGGGCAGCACATTCCAATGGGCAATCACTCTCTCTGTGTAGAATTTCTTCCTAACCTCCAGCCTAAACCTCCCCTGGCACAGCTTGAGACTGTGTCCTCTTGTTCTGGTGCTGGTTGCCTGGGAGAAGAGACCAACCTCTGCCTGTCTACAACCTCCCTTCAGGTAGTTGTAGACAGCAAGAAGAGTTCCCCTGAGCATCTTCTTCTCCAGGCTAAGCAACCCCAGCTCCCTCAGCCTCTCCTCACAGGGCTGTGCTCCAAACCCCTCCCCAGCTTTGTTGCCCTTCTCTGGACACCTTCCAGCAACTCAACATCTTTCCTGAACTGAGGAGCCCAGAACTGGACACAGGACTCAAGGTGTGGCCTAACCAGAGCAGTGTACAGGGACAGAACGACCTCCCTGCTCCTGCTGGCCACACTGTTCCTGATCCAGGCCAGGATGCCATTGGCCCTCTTGGCCACCTGAGCACACTGGAGGCTCATGTTCAGCCTACCCTCAACCAGCACCCCCAGGTCCCTTTCTGCCTGGCCGCTCTTCAGCCACTCTGACCCCAGCTTGTAGCTCTGCATGGGGTTGTTGTGGCCAGTGTGC
The DNA here is from genome assembly GCF_014839835.1 of Dryobates pubescens. NCBI lineage: Eukaryota > Metazoa > Chordata > Aves > Piciformes > Picidae > Dryobates > Dryobates pubescens. The sequence goes on from NC_071657.1 coordinate 134,442,537, forward strand.
AGGACCCAGCACTTGGATGTGTTCAATCTCCTGCCCTTGGACTCTGCCCATCTGTCCAGCCTGTCAAGGTCCCTCTGCAAAGCCTCTCAACCCTCCAGCAGATCAACTCCTGCCCCCAGCTTGGTGTCGTCAGCATATTTACTGATGATGGACTCAATGCCCTCATCCAGATCATCAATAAAGATGTTGAAGAGCATAGTTGGACCTGAGGATCTCAAAGCTCTTTTCCAACCTGAAATGATTTTATGATTCTATAAGCAAGATGATTTGCTCAAGGAAGTGTGGTGTCCCATAGGCTATTTGTTGGTGGAGGTACTGACCAGGGAAAAGTACTATAAGTACCAAGTATGTAACAGGTCTTTTTCAGCACACAGACAAGCCTGATAGCTCCCATGAAGGGATAGTTCTGCTGCCACACCTTTCACAAGCAGGACAGTGGTTACAGCACTTGCTTTTCTGGGACCAGAGTTCAATTTCAGCTTAAAGACCAGCAATGTAAAATGAGCTCTAACAGGATTAATCCAGCTCCTTCTAGATGAATTTACATCCTGCTTTTCCAGAACACCACATTAGGTCACCACACTTGAATGAGTCCTCTTTAGAAGTTCCTGGCACAGGGAAAGAAAGCATTTGACAGTTCAGCAATAGATGTTGAACGTGTCCAGAGAAGGGCAAGGAGGCTGGGGAGGGGTCTGGAGCACAGCCCTGTGAGGAGAGGCTGAGGGAGCTGGGGTTGCTTAGCCTGGAGAAGAGGAGGCTCAGATGAAACCTTCTTGCTGTCTACAACTACCTGAAGGGAGGCTGTAGCCAGGTGGGGGTTGGTCTTTTCTCCGAGGCAAGCAGCACCAGAACAAGAGGACACAGTCTCAAGCTGTGCCAGGGGAGGTTTAGGCTTAAGGTGAGGAGAAAGCTCTTCCCAGAAAGAGTGATTGGCCATTGGAATGTGCTGCCCAGGGAGGTGGTGGAGTCATCATCCCTGGAGGTGTTCCAAAAAGGACTGGACGTGGCACTTGGAGCCATGGTTTAGTTGTCATGAGGTCTTGGGTGTCAGGTTGGACTTGATGATCTTTGAGGTCTTTTCCAACCTTATTGATTCTATGATTCTATGTTTGCTTGGTCACTTCCATGGCTTCTCTACAGCATGTAGGCCTTGGTAAAAATACTAAACTAAGAGTTTGTCAATGACAGAGTGGCTCTATAAACACCATGAACTGATTGCTTTCATTCTCCCTGAGAATCTGAAATTGTTTCCCCAGAACACAGCTTTGCAGTCTTCAAATTTACCAAAACTAAATCACAGAATTGCCAGGGTTGGAAGGGACCTCAAGGATCAGCCAGTTCCACCCCCCTGCCATGGGCAGGGACACCTCACACTAGAGCAGGTTGCTCACAGCCACATCCAGCCTGGCCTTAAAAACCTCCAGGGATAATAATTTTTTTAAAATCACAATGAAAATAGAATAATGAAAAAAAATAAATTGGGTTTTGGTTTCTTATTTGGCTCCCAGGATTTCCAGTTTTTAAGTGCAGCATTTCAGCCATACATAGAAAGAGAGTTCAAATTCAAAGCCCAGCTCTGGCAGAATCTCCATGCATAACAGAACTGTGGGTTTCAGGAAGGCAAAAAACCCAAAACCAACCAAGCAACCAACCAACAAAAACCCACCAAAAAAAAAAAACCAAACCCAAAACCCCAAACCCAACCCAACCCAACCAAAAACCCCAAAACAGAACTAAAACAAACAACAACAACAAAAAAGCCAACCAAAAAAACCCAATCAACCAAGCAAACAAAAAAAAACCCACCAAAAAAGCCCCCCAAAAGCCAAACCCAAACCAAACCAACAAAAACCCCCAAAACATAACCAAAACAACCAACACAAAAAACCCAAACAAAAAACCCCCAACCAACCAAAAAGAAAACCACCACAGAATGGTTTGGGTTGGAAAGGACCTTTAAAGGTGATCTCATCCAACCTCCCCTGCAGTGAGCAGGGACATCTTCAGCTAGAACAGGTTGCTCAGAGCTTTGTCCAACATGATCTTGAATGTTTCCAGGGCCAGGTATCTACAGCCTCTCTGGGCAACCTATGCCAGTGCCTCACCCATCTAGTCTAAATCTACCCTTGTTTGGTTTAAAATCATTACTTCTTGTCCTACCAAAAAAAGACCTTATGAAAAGACTGTCCCAACTTTTCTGCAGGCCCCCTTCAGCTACTGGAAGGCTGCTATTAGGCTTCTCTGGAGCTTTCTCTTCTCCAGGATGAACAAGCCCAGCTCCCACAGCCTGTCCTTGTAGCAGAGGTGTTCCATCTCCCTGATCATTTTTGTGGTCCTCTAGACCCACTCCATCAGGTCCATGTCCTTCCTGTGTTGTGGGCTCCAGAGCTGCATGCAGTGCTCCAGGTGAGTTCTCACCAGAACAAAGTGGCAGAATCAGCTCTCTGGATCTGCTGGCCACACTGCTTTTGATGCAGCCCAGGCTGCCATTTACCTTCTTAGGCTCCAAGTGCACACTGCTGCCTCATGTCCAGCTTGTCACCCACCAAGTCCTTTCCTGCAGGGCTGCTCTCAATTTCATCATCTCCATCATCAGGCTGCCCCAACCTAGGTGCAGAACCTTACACTTTGCCTTATTGAACCTCATGAGATTCTCCTCAGCCCAGCTCTCCAGCCTGTCCAAGTCCCACTGGATGGCATCCTGTCATTAAGTGATTCACGTAACACACTTGCTAATGTGAAATCATAGAATCATAGAATCAGTCAGGGTTGGAAGGGACCACAAGGTTGCATTGTTCAGTTGGTTGGGTGGTGTTAGGAGAAAGTTCTATACAGAGAGAGTGATTGGCCATTGGAATGGGCTGCCTGGGGAGGTGGTGGAGTCGCCATCATTGGAGGTGTTCAGGAGGAGACTTGATGGGGTGCTTGGTGCCATGGGTTAGTTGTTTAGGTGGGTTGGATTGGTTGATGGGTTGGATGCAATGATCTTGAAGGTCTCTTCCAACCTGGTCCATTCCATTCCATTCCATTCCATTCCATTCCATTCCATTCCATTCCATTCCATTCCATTCCATTCCCATTCCATTCCATTCCCATTCCATTCTATTTAGTTCCAACCCCCCTGCCATGGGCAGGGACACCCCACACTAGATCAGCCTGGCCAGAGCCTCATCCAGCCTGGGCTTAAACACCTCCAGGGACGGGGCCTCAACCACCTCCCTGGACAACCCATTCCAGGGCTTCACCACTCTCATGGGGAAGAACTTCCTCCTCACCTCCAGGCTGAATCTCCCCACCTCCAGCTTCATTCCATTCCCCCTAGTCCTATCACTACCTGATATCCTAAGAAGTCCTTCCACAGCCTTCTTGTAGGCCCTCTTCAGATACTGGAAGGCCACAATAAATAAAATGCTGAAATAAAGCAAAAAAAGTTCACACAGTGGGGGGAAAACCCAAGAAATAAATAATCACAAATAGTAATTTACTGTCACAGATGTATTATTTTGATTAATTTTGCTTCAATACACTTCCAAGATTCACCAAGTGCAGCAGGTGCAGTGCTTGTTTCACATCTTTGATTTATTAACAGCAAAATGAAGCATTAATACACTCTATTTAGTGGTCACTGTGATGCTGGAAAGACCTCTGGGACAAATGAAATCCAAGTTATTCCAACACCTGGCATTGTTCATGATTTTTGAGGTGTCACTGAACAAACTCAGACAACAGGTTTGGAAGTCAACAGCCTGAAGCTCACTCAGATCTTCCTCCCACCATCAGCTCTTATTTCTGCTGCTTAAGTATGAGGAACACCTCCATATTTCTGCAGAATGCACACAGTAAGCGACACTGAATGTCCTTCAGATAAAGGTGAGGAATTCAACATGAACACTTTGCTGATCTTTGCATCTTGCTTTGTTTCAACTGCTACCACTTGCCTGCCTTTTATGAGGGAGACATGATTCTTGGGATTGCAACAAGTATCACTTCAGGGTCACCATCCCTCAGAAAAAAAGAGACATTCCAGTCCAGGATCTCTGTAACCTCATCCTTTGTCCCCAGGAGGAATCTTGCTGCTGCACAAAATTCAGTGCTTAGAGGTCAGAGTCAGTGTAGAGGACACTCTGAAGATTTGTGGAAGCATATTGCTCAGCTGGTAAAACATTTCCTCAGAAATTGTCTGGAAAAAGAATAAAACACACCAGTTGGTTTGGTTTGGGGCTTTTTTTTTTTGCTGTAGTTTGGAAGCATGAAGCTGCACTCAACTTTGTTTCATAACAGAACTGCTGTTTGTCAGAAGACAGTATCAAGGTATCACCAAGGTTGAAAGAGACCTCAAAGATCATTGAGTACAACCTGTCACCACAGACCTCATGACTAGACCATGGCACCAAGTGCCACATCCAATCTCCTCTTGAACACCTCCAGGGATGGTGACTCCACCACCTCCCTGGGCAGCACATTCCAATGACGAACGACTCGCTCGGTGAAGAACTTTCTCCTCACCTCGAGTCTAAACCTCCCCTGGCACAGCTTGAGACTGTGTCCCCTTGTTCTGGTGCTGGTTGCCTGGGAGAAGAGACCAACCCCTTCCTGGCTACAACCACCTTTCAGGTAGTTGTAGAGAGCAACAAGGTCACCCCTGAGCCTCCTCTTCTCCAGGCTAAGCAACCCCAGCTCCCTCAGCCTCTCCTCATAGGGCTGTGCTCAAGGCCTCTCCCCAGCCTCGTTGCCCTTCTCTGGACACATTCAAGTGTCTCAATGTCCTTAAACTGAGGGGCCCTGAACTGGACACAGGACTCAAGGTGTGTCCTAACCAGTGCCCAGTACAGGGGCACAATGACTTCCCTGCTCCTGCTGGCCACACTATTCTTAATGCAGGCCAGGATGCCATTGGCCTTCTTGGCCACCTGGGCACACTGCTGGCTCATGTTTAGGGGGCTGCCAATCCGCACCCCCAGGTCCCTCTCTGTTTGGGAGCTCTCCAGCCACTCTGACCCCAGCCTGCAGCTCTGCATGGGGTTGCCGTGGCCAAAGTGCAGCACCTGGCACTTGGACTTGCTGAATGCCATCCCACAAAGACCCTTCTCAAACTGTGCTGCAGTTCTAATTCAATCCAAAGGAAAAGACTAGCCTAATAAAATCCCTGTTTGTGTATCTCTGTGACCTATCTGTTTTCAGGAGCTTCCTTGTCATTGACTATTTTTGCTTAGCATAAGCAGGACAGTGCTGTTTGCTAGCTACAGGGCTCCTGTACTCTGAATTCCAGGATTAGATTTAACTTCAGTGCTTGGTTTATTCTTAGCTTCCTCCTTGCTCAGCAGCTTACTACTTTGTCAAGAAATACAAGGCATTTCTTTCCTAACATAACACTGAGCTTTATGTTGCTTCCAAGTAATGCTTTTTAGAATACATTAAACTGAGTACTGGACAGGCCTGGAAAATTTCCTGTTTCTGAAAAATTCCTGCTTCTGAAAATCGGATAAAACTCCAAATTAAGCAATTTCAGAACCTTAATTACAATGAACTTCAAGTACCTGGAGGTGGTGGAGTCACCATCACTGGAGGTGTTTAGGAAGAGCCTGGATGAGGCGTTTGGTGCCATGATTTAGTTGATTAGATGGTGTTGGGTGATAGGTTGGACTCGATCTCAAAGGTCTTTTCCAACCTGGTTAATTCTATTCCATTCCATTCCATTCCATTCCATTCCATTCCATTCCATTCCATTCCATTCTATTCTATTCCATTCCATTCCATTCCATTCCATTCCATGACTTATTCAGTGCATTGCAACTTGGCAAACCATTAGACAATATGATCTATGCAGCTGTGGTAGTTTTAGGCTATGCCTTTAATATTTCTTCACAGATCTTGAGCAGAAAAGTAGTAAAATGTAAATAAATCACTAATGGGTGTGAAAAGGAATATAAAGGTCATTCTAAACAGTTCCTTTGGAGAGATATTCCTTTGGAGGTGGTGGAGTCACCATCACTGGAGGTGTTTAGAAAGAGACTGGATGGGGTGCTTGGTGCCATGGTTTAGTTGATTATATGGTGTTGGGTGATAGGTTGGACTTGATGATCTCAAAGGTCTTTCCCAACCTGGTTAATTCAATTCAATTCAATTCAACTCAATTCAACTCAATTCAACTCAATTCAACTCAATTCAATTCAGTTCAATTCAACTCAATTCAATTCTACTCTACTCTACTCTACTCGACTCTGCATCTACCATATCACTGGTTGTACCAAAACAGTTCTCTCTTCTTGCTTCTTTGCTTTGGAGAGATACTAACTTGTTTCTGCTTGACCTTGTCTGCATTGTTTTGGTTAAATCTAACAGAGACTTTCTCTGCTCCTTTCTCCCTTCTTTTTGTACAGTGGGGCTGGGAACAGAAAAGGAGAAGCTAGTAGTTTCCCCTGGTCTTTGACCAGGGGTGTTCCTGTGCTGTTTATGAATTGCAAATACCTGCAAATACTGTCAATCCTGTATATTTTGCACATATTCATTGCATTTCATTGTAGATTGTAGTTTTGCTTGTAAACACAGCTTCCAACCGAGCTGGTCAGCCAAAGTTCATGGTGGGGGGGAAATTTCAACCCACCACATGACAAATTTCAACCCACCAGAGCAATGGAAGGTTAGCCCATCTCTTCAAAGGAAATGGCCAAAAAAAAAAGGGAATCTTTGTTAAAGGTGATCCATTCACAGTTTGCAAAGGTGAACTCCCCAGTTTGAAACATTTGCATTCTCAGAATGATATGAAGAAAAAATACAACCTACTCTTCGCCCTGTTTTATAGGCAAGGAACCAAACCCACAGTGATTCATTTAAGCTCACAGAAAAGGAGCCAGGCATAGCAAAGAAATCCAGATGAGACCTGCTGATATTTAAGCCCTGGTTCCAACAGTCTCCTAGGCTGGACATGAACTTAAGTTTAACCTACCTGCGGTACCAAGAATTGCACAGTCCGAGAAATCCCTCCATCCCACGAGGCCATTTCCATCATGAAACCTAAAAAGCAACATTCAAACTACATGCATTACCTGTGCAGTGTGTCAATTACACCATTAGCAAGCAGAGAGAGAGCTGCCAATTAGGATTTTAACTGCCTGAACCAGCATGTGTCATTAATCTCATTGCTGTGTACAACTACCTTGCAGAGAGGCTGGTGCTGGTCTCTTCTCACAGGTAATTAGAATCATAGAATCAATAAGGTTGGAAAAGACCTCAAAGATCATCAAGTCCAACCTGTCACCCAGCATCTCATGACTACTAAACCATGGCACCAAGTGCCACGTCCAGTCCCCTCTTGAACACCTCCAGGCACAGTGACTCCACCACCTCCCTGGGCAGCACATTCCAATGGCTAAAATTAGAGATAGAACAAGAGGGAATGGCCTCAAGCTGCCACTGGGGAGGTTTAGACTGGACATCAGGAAACATTTTTTTCAGAGAAAGAGTGGTTAGGCATTGGAATGTGCTGCCCAGAGATGTGGTAGAGTCACCATGCCTGGATGTGTTTAAAGGTGGTTTGGATGTGGTGCTTGGGGATATGGCTCAGGGGTGAACCTTGCAGAGTAGGGTTCTGGGTTGGACTTGGTGACCTTGAGGTCTTTTCCAACCTGAATGTTTCTGTGACTCTGTAAATCAGACTTGGCCAACCTCCTAACTGAAGCCTGTGTTACATGGAAAAATCTATGGAGAAGAATCAACAAGATTCTGCTCTGAAGAGCAGAATAAATCAGCCCTCAGCCTCTCCTTGTAGGGCTTATGTTCCAAACCCCTCACCAACTTTGTTGCTCTTCTCTGGACTCGTTCCAGCAAGTCAACCTCCTTCCTAAACTGAGGGGCCCAGAACTGGACACAGTACTCGAGGTGCGGCCTAACCAGTGCAGTGTACAGGGGCAGAATGACCTCCCTGCTCCTGCTGGCCACACTGTTCCTGATGCAGGCCAGAATGCCATTGGCCCTCTTAGCTGCCTGGGCACACTGCAGGCTCATGTTCAGTCTACCGTCGACCAGCACCCCCAGGTCCCTCTCAGCCTGACTGCTCTCCAGCCACTCTGACCCCAGCCTGTAGCTCTGCATGGGGTTGCTGTGGCCAATGTGCAGAACCCGGCACTTGGATGTGTTAAATCTCATGCCGTTGGACTCTGCCCATCTGCCCAGCCTGTCAGTCCTACTGCACAGCACAGCACCAGCCAGCAGAAGTGAGACCTTTCTGCAGATCTGCATGTTACAAGTCCTTCCAATGGCTCTTTCCTGCAGCTCTGATGTGACCCCATCCATGGTAATGGAGCCTCTTGCCAAAAGCACCCTGACAATGTGGCAGCAAAAAAAACCCCAAACTATCTGGAGCTCCTTAAGTGGAAGAGGATCATCACTCATTTATGGCTCAGGTTACAACACAGCATTGTTATGGTCTCCCTTATTTACAAATGAACAAGGTCCACAGGCAAATAACAACACTCAGAGAAGCATTTGTTCAGTGTCTGTGGCAAATAAAAACACTGACAAAAGCATTTGTTCAGTGACAGTGGCAAATAAAAACACTGAGAAAAGCATTTGTTTAATGACAGAGCCTGTGTGGATGATATTCCAGTGTGAATTACAGGCAGTCAGTCAGGTAGGTGGCAGAAAGAACATGAACACAACCAACAGCTTCAATACTCTAAATGATTGGTTCAAGTAATGAAGTGCAACACAGAAGAATGCAGTAAGCAATAATGCCACTTGGAAAGAGAGAAACCCAAATCCAGCCATGATGACTTTCCAGCAAAGAGATGAATAAAGTAGTCTGGGAAAAGTGTGGGGAGTGCTCACTATTTAAGGTAAGCAAAATGCAAAAGACACTGGAAATTATGCTACAGAGAAACATCAGCTCCTGCTCTCCTTCAGAGATTGCTCACAGGAGCAGGAAGGGCTTTTTCTTCTACTGCCTATGGTTAAACTGTAAAGATACTTTCAAAGCCTTTTTCATCTCCAAGGGCCTGAGACTATTTCCTGGCATAACAGTTAATAATTTCACAATGGAAAACAAATAAAGTAGGTTTTACAAACAATAAATTACTGAGGAACTTTTTTGGGAGGGGGGGTAAATGTGCATCCTGAGCTAAGTCTGGATGTCACCAACAGCAGCACAAAAAACCCAGCTGAAGCATTCACTAGCATACCTTTGACACACTTGAAGACAAGCTCTGCCCTCTTCAAGCACCATGGAATGGTCATTTCCTGAAAATTAAGAAATGAAAAGCCTCAGTTCCCAATGGATCCAACCAACAAAAGTAACAGGCTAATAATAAATGTTTTGCCACAGAACCCCATTTTCCCAGGGAGCTGGGGGTGTTTAGCCTGGAGAAGAGGAGGCTCAGGGGAGGCCTTATTGGTGTCTACAGCTACCTGAAGGGAGGTTGGAGCCAGGAGGGGGTTGGTCTCTTCTCCCAGGCAACCAGCACCAGAACAAGAGGACACAGGCTCAACCTGTGCCAGGGGAGGGTTAGGCTGGATGTTAGGAAGAAATTCTTCATGGAAAGGGTGATTGGCCATTGGAATGTGCTGCCCAGGGAGGTGGTGGAGTCACCATCCCTGGAGGTGTTCAAGAGGGGACTGGATGAGGCACTTGGTGCCATGGTTGAGTTCATGAGGTCTTGGGTGACAGGTTGAACTTGATGATCTTTGAGGTCTCTTCCAACCTTATTGATTCTATGATCCTATTCTATGATTCTAAGCATCATAACAGGCCATGAAGGAGGACTCAGTTTTCCACAGTACTCTATACCAGGGTGATATATTTATTCCTACCTCTTTCTCTCTCTCTCTCAAAGATAGAATCACAGAATGTAAGGGGTTGGAAAGAACCTTGAAAGGTCATCCAGTCCAGCCCCTCTGACAGAGCAGGATCATCTGCAGCAGGTCACACAGGAATGCATCCAGGCAGGTTTTGAATGGCTTCAGCCAATGAACCTCCACAACCTCTCTGGGCAGCCTGCTCCAGGGCTCTGGCACCCTCACAGGGAGAAAGTTTTTCCTTCTGTTCACCTGGAACCTCCTCTGTTCCAAGCTTGCACCCACTGCCCCTTGTCCTATTGTTGGACATCACTGAGCAGAACCTGGCTCTGTCCTCCCAACATTGCCCTTCACATCCTTACAAACATGAATGTGGTCTCCCCTCAGGCTCCTGTGCTCCAAGCTGAAGAGCCTCAGCTCCCTCAGCCTTTCTTCAGCAGGGAGATATTCCACCCCACTCAGAACCTTTGTGGCTCTGCACTGAACTCTTTCAAGCAGTTCCCTGAGGTCCTTTTTGAACTGAGGGGCTCAGAACTAGACACAGTAGTCCTGATATGGCCTCACCAGGACAGAGCAGAGGGAGAGGAGAACCTCTCTCAACCTACTGGCCACACTCTTTCTAATCCAACGTAGGATGCAATTGGCCTTCTTGGCCACAAGAGCACATTGCTGGCTCATGGTCACCTTTCCATCCACCAGGACCCCCCCAGGTCCCTTTCCCCTGCACTGCTCTCCAACAGGTCAGTCCTCAATCTCTACTGGTCCCAGGGGTTGTTCTTTCTCAGAAGCAAGACTCTACACTTCCCCTTGTTGGACTTCATTCAATTTCTCCCCTCCCAACTCTCCAACTTGTCCAGGTCTGGCTGAATGGCAGTATAACCTTAGGTGTGTCAGCCACTTCTCCCAGTTTGGTGTCATCAGCAAACTTGCTGACAGTGCCCTCATGCAGGTCATTGATGAACATATTGAATAGTACTGGTCCCAGTATCAACCCTTGAGGGACTCCACTAGATACAGGGAATCATAGAATTGTCAGGGTTGGAAGGGACCTCAAGGATCAGCCAGTTCCAACCCCCCTGCCATGGCAGGGACACCTCACACTAGAGCAGGTTGCCCAGAGCCACATCCACCCTGGCTTTTAAAACCTCCAGGGATGAGGCTTCCACCACCTTCCTGGGCAACCTGTGGCAGTGTCTCACCACCCTCATGGGGAACAACTTCTTCCTAACATCCAATCTGAATCTACCCATTTCTATTTCTGCTCCATTCCCCCTAGTCCTATCACTCCCTGACACCCTAAAAAGTCCCTCCCCAGCATTCTTGTAGCCCCCTTCAGATACTGGAAGACCACAACAAGGTCTCCTGGGAGCCTTCTCTTCTCCAGACTGAGCAGCCCCAACTCCCTCAGTCAGTCCTCATAGCAGTGGTGCTCCACCCCTCTAATCATCCTCCTTGATACATTCATTATTCATAGAATGGTTTAGGTTGGAAGGGACCTTAAGGATCATTTAGTTCCAACCCCCTGGCATTGGCAGGGACACCTTCCACTAGACCAGGCTGCTCAAGGCCTCATTCACCTTTCTTCCAGCCATAAAAGAAGAAAACCCTTGGGGGAAAAGCACAGAGAAAACTCATGCTGAATGCCTGTCACACTGAAGCCTGCAAACATCTCTGCAGCTGTGCTCCTGGTTAACCACTTGACAAAAATGTTTTTATGTAGGTGGTAAATGTAGATTCCAAAAAACTGGGGTTGCTGAAGGCACCAAGTTCAGGTTAAACTTTCAGAAACCTGTTATTGAGTTTTCCCTCAACAACAAGTTACACATTTGTGTGCTTCACATGAGGTCAGCCAGCTGCAAAGCACTGTAATAAGCAATGCTGCTAATGCAATTCACACAGTGCAGCCTGGCCTAAGCACACAGTTACTACAGAGGTCACTTTCTGCTTACTCTGAAAACTGAATACAAAATGTGAATTGTTTCACCAGAACCTTTTAAGGACCCAGCAACAGACAAGAAGGTAATTCTACAGTGTCACACATCCAGGCAACAACAGACCCTCAAAGCGTGCTGGACACCTGGTCTTGTGCTTTATTTGTATTGTGAAATACAGGCATGCAAACAAAAGCTAAAACTAACAAGGTTTAAGGCAAAAAGCTCAATACATTTATGAAAACACAGTTCACTGGGTCCCAGGAGTAAACCCAGGCTGCTGTCCTGCCAGCTGATACTTGCATTTGTGCCCCAAACCAGGTCTTGATATCAGAGATGAAAAATGTCAGAAATAATACCACTTGTTCCTTAAAAGTCTGCTTTTATGTATGGAAGCATATCCTTTAGAAGCTTCAGTACTGGGTGTGTTTAATTTTTGCAGGGCTTGCATTTTCACAACAAGAGACCCTGATCTTGCATAAGGGAATCACTTCTACACTGTACACTGTAGCCTGGAGAAGAGAATGCTCAGAGGAGACCTTCTTGCTGTCTACAACTACCTGAAGGGAGGTTGTAGCCAGGTGGGGCTTGGTCTCTTCTCCCAGGCAACCAGCACCAGAACAAGAGGTCACAGTCTCAAGCTGTGCCAGGGGAAGTTTAGGCTGGATGTGAAGAGTAAGTTCTTCCCAGAAAAAGAGATTGGCCATTGGGATGTGCTGCCCAGGGAGGTGGTGGAGTCACCATCACTGGAGGTGTTTCAAACGAGAGGGCTGAGGCACATGGTGCCATGGTTTAGTTGATTAGATGGTGTTGGGTGATAAGTTGGGCTTGATGATCTCCAAGGTCTTTTCCAACGTGGTTAATTCTGTATTCTGTGAAATGATCAGGCTGGAGCATGTGCCTGGGCTAAGCCATCCCCCCGGGCTTACACCACACAAAACACAACCTTTGCAAAGATCACCTTTGCCGCCTGCTAGAAGACAAGAAGAAAGCAGACCTTCACATTCACTTACTTCTGACATATCATGCACCAGTAGGAGAGGAATGCTGATGGTGGTGATGTCATGTGTGCAGCACACTTTGAGGATGTTCCTGAGCCCCATGATGGCAGGATCCCGAGCAGTCACGTTCCCAGACCTCACGTTATCATCCACACAGAGGTGGAAAGCAACGTGAATCTCGGAGAGGTTTGAATGGCGTGTGATGTAGAATTCTCCTACAGCAGAACAGAAACCAAGAGGGCAGGATATCATGGCAGGGATCTGTGCTCACACCCAAGTGCTAGGCAGTGTAAGGATAGGGTCACTTCAACCTAAAGGCAAACATAAACATAGAATCATAGAATGGCCTGGCTTGGAAGGGACCTCCAAAGGTCATCTAGAAAAGAATAGAATAAACCAGGTTGGAAGAGACCTTCAAGATCATCGCATCCAACCTATCATCCAACACCACCTAATCAACTAAACCATGCAACCAAGCACCCCATCAAGTCTCATCCTGAACACCTCCAGTGATGGTGACTCCACCACCTCCCTGGGCAGCACATTTCAATGGGCAATCACACTCTCTGAGTAAAACTTCTTCCTAACTTCCAGCCTAAACCTCCCCTGGCGCAGCCTGAGACTGTGTCCTCTTATTCTGGTACTGGTTGCCTGGGAGAAGAGACCAACATCTGCCTGTCTACAGCCTCCCTTAAGAAAGTTGTAGAGAGCAATAAGGTTACCCCTGAGTCTCCTCTTCTCCAGGCTAAGCAACCCCAGCTCCCTCAGGCTCTCCTCATAGCTTGTGTTCCAAACCCTTCCCCACCTTTGTTGCCCTTCTCTGGACACCTTCCAGCAACTCAAGATCTCTCCTAAACTGAGGGGCCCAGAACTGGACACAGGACTCGAGGTGTGGCCTAACCAGTGCAATGTACAGGGGCAGAATGCCTGGCCGCTCTCCAGCCACTCTGACCCCAGCCTGTAGACCAATCCCTTCTGCAGTAAGCAGAGACATCTCCAACTAGATCAGGTTCCCAAGAGCCCTGTTGAGCCTCACCTTGAATATCACCAGGGATGGGCCTCAACCACCTCCCTGGGCAACCTGTTCCATTGTTCCACTACCCTCACAGTAAAGAACTTGTTCCTTGTATCCAATCTAAATCTGCTCTTCTCTAGTTTGAACCTATTGCCCCTCATCCTATCAGGGCAGGCCTTTGTAAACAGTCTTTCCCCATCCTTCTTGTAGGCCCCCTTCAGGCACTGGAAGGCTGCTATTAGGTTTCCCTGGTGCCTCCTCCTCTCCAGGCTGAACAACCCCAGCTTCCTCAGCCTGTCTTTGTAGCAGAGGTGTTCCAACCCCCTGATTATTTTTGTGGCTTTCCTCTGGAGCTGCTCCAGGCAACAGATCCTGACAGTTACACAAGGAGATTAAAAAAAAAGAAGAAGTTAGAAACCAACTGATCTGAACCCTCTTGGAACATCATTGTTAGACATCCATCCTACACTCACTGCCCTGCTTTGATGGGTTTCACTGGCATCACAGACACCTGGTAGAAGACATAGCAGTGCCAGCACAGGCGGATATGAGCTATATATAGCAGACAAACAGAAAACCCAACCACAGAGGAGGTGTAACACTCAAAATACACAAGGCAGGCACTGAACTGCAGACGGATGTAGGAGGCGGAAAGACCAAAAATGGATGGGGTAAAATAAAGGATGCAGAGGGGCTGTGGATAGTAGGTTAAAACCAACTGAGACAGACAAAGAAGACAAAGGTATCAAGGATCATGAGAATGTGCATTCAACAAGTCCAAGTGCCAGGTGCTGCACTTTGGCCACGGCAACCCCATGCAGAGCTGCAGGCTGGGGTCAGAGTGGCTGGAGAGCTGCCAAACAGAGAGGGACCTGGGGGTGCTGGTTGACAGCTGCCTAAACATGAGCCAGCAGTGTGCCCAGGTGGCCAATGGCATCCTGGCCTACATTAGGAACAGTGTGGCCAGCAGGAGAAGGGAGGTCATTCTGCCCCTGTACTCTGCATTGGTTAGGCCAAACCTTCAGTCCTGTGTCCAGTTCTGGGCCCCTCAGTTTAAGAAGGACATTGAGACACTTGAACGTGTCCAGAGAAGGGCAACAAGGCTGGGGAGAGGCCTTGAGCACAGCCTTATGAGGAGAGGCTGAGGGAGCTGAGATTGTTTAGCCTAGAAAAAAGGAGGCTCAGGGGTGACCTCATTGCCCTCTACAACTACCTGAAAGATGGTTGTAGCCAGGAAGGGGTTGGTCTCTTCTCCCAGGCAACCAGCACCAGAACAAGAGGACACAGTCTCAAGCTGTGCTGGGGGAAGTTTAGGCTCGAGGTGAGGAGAAAGTTCTTCACCGAGAGAGTCATTCATCATTGGAATGTGCTGCCCAGGGAGGTGGTGGAATCACCATCCCTGGAGGTGTTCAAGAGGGGACTGGATGTGTCACTTGGTGCAATGGTCTAGTCATGAGGTCTGTGGTGACAGGTTGGACTGGATGAGCTTTGAGGTCTCTTCCAACCTTAGTGATACTGTGTGAAAAAAAAAATCATAGTAATGGGAAGATTGGTTGCAAGAAGAGTGTTTGCAAGAAGTTACCAAGGCATTTTGGTGGGCTTATTTTAAGGCTTGGTGTTCCTTTATCCAATGTAGAAGGAGCAAAGGGCAGGGAAATGTAGGTCTTTCCATCTTACCTTTCCACTGCAGACCAAAAGTTTGTACTGGAGCCAAGAGAAAAGCAGCCATGCATTACCCCTGCTGTTATTTTGGCCACAATGACCCCATGCAGTGCTACAGGCTGGAGAGCAGCCAAGCAGAGAGGGACCTGGGGGTGCTGGTTCATAGTAGGCGGAATGTGAGCCAGCAGTGTGCCCAGGGGGCCAAGAAGGCCAATGGCATCCCGGCCTGTATCAGGAATAGTGTGGCCAGCAGGAGCAGGGAGGTCATTCTGCCCTGTACTCAGCACTGGTTAGGCCACACCTTGAGTCCTGCGTCCAGTTCTGGGCCTCTCAGTTTAGGAAAGATGTTGACTTGCTGGAAGGTGTCCAGAGAAGGGCAACAAAGCTGGGGAGGGGTTTGGAGCACAGCCCTGTGAGGAGAGGCTGAGGGAGCTGGAGTTGCTTAGCCTGGAGGAGTCTCAGAGGAGACCTTCTTGCTGTCTACAACTACCTGAAGGGAGGTTGTAGCCAGGTGGGGCTTGGTCTCTTCTCCCAGGCAACCAGCACCAGAACAAGAGGACACAGTCTCAAGCTGTGCCAGGGGAGGTTTAGGCTGGATGCTAGAAAGAAATTCTTCACAGAAAGAGAGATTGGCCATTGGAATGTGCTGCCCAGGGAGGTGGTGGAATCACCATCACTGGAAGTATTTAAAAAGAGCCTGGATGAGGCACTTGGTGCCATGGTTTAGTTGATTATATGGTGTTGGGTGATAGGTTGGACTCGATGATGTCAAAGGTCTTTTCCAACCTGGTTAATTCTATTCTACTCTATTCAGTGAACAGATGGAACACCTTTCTTCAAACCTATTCTCATTGATCATTTAAGTTAAGATGCTACCTTGGCACTGGGACAGCTGCTGAATGGGTATGTACTCCTTTTTGATAACTGCTGAGGAGGTAGTAATGCCCAGCAATGACCATCTAAGAGCAGTAATACACATGCCACTGCAATAAGATTCACCCAGATTTATCTGTTAAGGACCCAAGTTGATATATATAATCCACTTATACTAACATGATCTATGGCAGTCATGAAAGGAACTTTAAGAAACCCTCTTACTGAGACACAGGTTGTATGGACTTAACTCTTCCCCCCTCCAACTGTGTATGCACCTTCAGATTTCACAGCTCTCCTTACTAAAAATCACAACATATACAGGAAGTATTTCCTCTTTTAGAGGAATGGATTTGTACATTGTCAAAGTTAAACAACACATTGCAAAATGCATCGTTGTATCACAACACTGACACATATATAATGATTGCTGGAAGTTTTTAAGGCTAGGCTGGATGTGGCTCTGGGCAACCTGGTCTAGTGGAAAGTGTCCCTGCCCACGGCATGGGGGGGTTGGAACTAGATAATACTTGAGGTCCCTTCCAACCCTGACAATTCTGTGTGATTTTCCAACACAAAATTAGCTGCTAGCATTTAAGTTTCACCTCTCCCCAAGATGCTCAGAGATTTCTTTATTTTTTTCCCACTCTAAAATTCTGAGAAGAAATTTTAGCTGTAGAGAAGTTAAGTGATTTGCCCCAAGGCATATGATGCAATGGCAAAGCTGGGAATAGAAACCAGATGTCCTGACACCCAGTTCTCTGCCTTAGCCACAAGAACATCCTTCTCCTCTGATTGAGGTCAGCTTGGGTTTAGTTTATAATTTATGTTTTGACTTTAGAGCTAAAAATGTGCATCTATGAAACACAATTTGCTTTAAGAAGGGGGGGGGGGGATAAATATGCAACAGAACTCACCTGGCAAAATATTTGACTGGTTTCTCTCAGTGTTCTTTAATTTGTCTTCATTTCCACTGCTTTTGTTTTCTGTGCCTAAACACACAGCACAAATATTGAACACACAATCTGTTAATTAGGCTCTAGCATCAAAGGTTGATGTACAGAGATGATACACAGCTTGGATTTTTATCATAAGTTACTATAAAGTCCCCCCAAAGAGTAGAGGGATGGACAGGAAGCATTTCTGCTGTCTTCAAAAGGCACTGAACTAAATCCTATGTCACGTCATTAGCTTCTGTAACAAAGCATCTTATGATATCTCTTCATTTGGACAAAAGAAAATCACAGTATTTTCAGACAGAAAGCTAAACAGTGTGGCCAGCAGGAGCAGGGAGGTCATTCTGACCCTGTACTCGGCACTAGTTAGGGCACACCTTGAGTACTGTGTCCAGTTCTGGGCCCCTCAGTTTAGGAAAGATGTTGAGTTGCTGGAAGGTGTCCAGAGAAGGGCAACAAAGCTGGGGAGGGGTTTGGAGCACAGCCCTGTGAGGAGAGGCTGAGGGAGCTGGGGTTGCTTAGCTTGGAGAAGAGGAGGCTCAGGGGACACCTTCTTGCTGTCTACAACTACCTGAAGGGAGGTTGTAGCTAGGTGGGGGTTGGTCTCTTCTCCCAGGTGGCCAGCACCAGAACAAGAGGACACAGTCTCAAACTGCACCAGGGGAGGTTTAGGCTGGATGTTAGAATAGAATAGAATAAACCAGGTTGGAAGAGACCTTCAAGAAGTTCTTCATAGGAAGGGTGATTGGCCTTTGGAATGGGCTGCCCAGGGAGGTAGTGGAGTCACCATCACTGGAGGTGTTTAGGAAGAGACTGGATGGGGTACTTGGTGCCATGGTTGAGTTGCTTAGATGGTGTTGGGCAATAGGTTGGACTCGATGATCTCGAAGGTCCTTTCCAACCTGGTTAATTCTATTCTGTTCTGTTCTATTCTAAACTTTCCAAATTGCCCCCACAACTACATAGTACCTTGCTGTTGCTTTTTAAATAAGGTATTGAAAACAAATTTGTTCCTAGCATCACAAGAGATATACATCAGTCATCTGTATTAAAAGCCACAGCAATATGTAGTTTCCTAAGAAAATTTGTTTCTCTTCTAATGAACCTATTGACATTACTGACATATTTCAATCACCTAAGTAGTTCTCTGGAAGAAAAACATCATGTTTAATAATGTACAAGTACTGCCTTAACACCATGCAGTCAGAAAACACCACAGCCAGCTGGAAATGTGACTGCCAAGTTAAATCTTTCACAAGGATTTGGTCAGCACTAAGAAGTATCCACAGGCAGTTTGTTAGTCAGTTTTTAGAGTTCACTTCTAAGTAAAGGAAAAAAAGTTATAATTCCTCTGCCACAACTTTTGAAGCTTGGCATTTAAACAGAAATTTTAAAAGTCAAGTCAAACGAAGTCTGGGTTGCTACAGGCAGTTCAGACTGCACAGGAAAGCAGTTTAGGTCCACTTCCCATGGACCTAAAGGTTTATACTTTGGATTTTGATGGAGTTTTTTTCCTCCCTGTTTGTCTGTTTGATTTTTTGGGGTTGTTAATTTTGGGTTTTGTTTGTTTGTTTGTTCATTTTGTTGTGGTTTTTACTTTTTGTCCTCTGGTCAGGTATGTCTGTTATGGCAGCAAAGACATCCTGTGGAGCACGCTGTCTGTGAAGAGATCATTTCATGCAGGCTCCTCAGAGCTGGCCAATACATTTGCACACTCCATTTTCACAGATCAAGTAGCTGAAGAGCAGTGAAATCAACTTGGCTGCAACCACAAACATCCAGCTGACCACTATTCTATTTCAAGGAAAGTAATTTTGGTTGTCACTGACCATGGTGTCTTTTCGACTTACTGCTACGCTGTGCTCTGGCCTTAAGTACAACCTTCTGGACAATTTCAAGCTGTTCTTGAATTCCAGGAAAATGGAAATCTGTGCACTCTTGGCAAACAGTTGCAAAATCTAGGGGAAAAACAAAAGAGAAAATAAATATGGGTCATAAGGGTGTGCTAAGTAATATTACATGATTCTGCTCTACTGTTCAAGAAAGGTCAGTTACAAATTGAGTATGTAAATTGTAGTTAGGTTTGAAATGGGATAGGATGGGATAGGATAGGATAGGATAGGATAGGATAGGATAGAATAGGATAGAATAGGATAGAATAGGATAGAGTAGAATGGAATAGGATAGGATAGGATAGGATAGGATAGGATAGGATAGGATAGGATAGGATAGGATAGGATAGGATAGGATAGGATAGAATTAACCAGGCTAGAAGAGACCTTTGAGACCATCGAGTCCAACCTATCATCCAACACCATCTAATCAATTAAACCATGGTACCAAGCACCCCATCCAGTCTCTTCCTAAACACCTCCAGTGATGGTGACTCCACCACCTCCCTGGGCAGCCCGTTCCCAAGGCCAATCACTCTTTCTCTGAAGAACTTCTTCCTAACATCCAGCCTAAACCTCCCCTGGTGCAGCTTGAGACTGTGTCCTCTTGTTCTGGTGCTGGCTGCCTAGGAGAAGAGACCAACCTCTGCCTGTCCACAACCTCCCTTCAGGTAGTTGCAGAGAGCAATAAGGTCTCCCCTGAGCCTCCTCTTCTCCAGGCTAAGCACCCCTAGCTCCCTCAGCCTCTCCTCATAGGGCTTGTGTTCCAAGCCCAGAATAGAATAGAATAGAATAGAACAGAACAGAATCTCACAGGGGTTGCTTCTAACACATCACAACATAAAGGCTGTCAGGTTTGCATTTTCCCCCAGTTTTAAACCAGGAGCAGGAAATTGTTTCTTCACTTTTGTAGCCCAGAAATTTAGACTGTGTGAGCCAGGAACCTCTCTATTTAAAACAACATCAGCAATTTGTTATTTCAAGGTTACACCTAGCAATTTTATGACCTGTTGAACCCCTCAGCCCATTTATTTCTTAAAAAGAGCCTTTGGGGAAGGAGAATAGGTTCTGGCTAATGTCCTCACAACAAACAGCTTCAACAGCTTAAGAGCAAAGCCTCCTCTCCAAGGTGTTTATTACAGCTCTTCTGCCAGAAGCTACCGCTGTTACCACACAGAGGATATAAGACATGTGCCCAAACCTCAGTGGCTGCCTGGAGTGGTTTGGGGTCTTAGTACAACCAGATGTTCACTGATGGTTTAAAGAAATACACTCAGCTAGGTCAGAGGAGCTGAGAGAAGACACTGATTTCTGCAACACTTTTAAAAAGAATTAATCAGCCAGGACACCACAGTAGTAAAAATGCAACTGCAATGTCTACTGGTACACTTCCCCTTCCTTCCTGCCTTCTACAAGCCTGATTCCACACTGCTTTCAGAAAATACCTACCACCAAAGTCCATTTTTTTTTTCATGCCACACTAGAATAACAACAGCAGCCAGTCAAAAGAACATTTGAAGTGTAAATATTCTGGTGTTAAACTTCAAGAGGAAGGTAAGAAAGTCAGTGTTGTAATTCAGAGAAAGATTTAGTGACTAAAACTGGAACAGGAACAAACACATGCTTCCCTGCTTGACCTTGGCACAAAACACCTTCAGCAGGGTGTCCAGCTGCTCAAAAGACAGGCACTCAAAATATCCATTAATCAAGCTTTCCAGGAGTAAGCAAGTAATATTCCCATTGTTCATCTGCAATGGCCATTCTGACAGTGCTGCAGATACCTAAAGCATGGGGTATTTTTACACATTGAATTTAAAATCTTAGTGTATTTCATTTTCACCACTGCAGATAGGTTTCAGTATACTGAGCTGACATTTATAGAGTCACAGAATCACAGAATTTCAGGGGCTGGAAGGGACCTTGAAAGCTCATCCAGTCCAACCCCCCTGCCAGAGCAGGAGCACCTACAACAGATTACACAGGACTGCATCCTGGCAAGTTTTGAATATCTCCAGAGAGGGAGACTCCACAAACCCCCTGAGCAGCCTGTTCCAGTGCTCTGTCACCCTCACAGGGAAAATATTTTTCCTCATATTTACATGAAACTTCCTATGCCTCACCTTCCACATTGCCCCTTGTGCTGTCATTGGGCACCACCCAGCAGAGCCTGGCTCCAGCCTCTTGGCACTCACCCTTTACATATTTATAAACATTGATGAGGTCACCTCTCAGTCTCCTCCAAGCTAAAGAGCCCTCAGCTCCCTCAGTCTCTCCTCATACAGAAGATGTTCCATTCCCTTCATCATCCTTGTGGCTCTGCACTGGACTCTTTCAAGCAGCTGTCTTTCTTCACCTGAGAGGCCCAGAACTGGACACAAGGTTCCAGATGCGGCCTCACCAGTGCAGAGGAGAACCCCTCTTGACCTACTAACCACAGCCCTTCTAATCCACCCCAGAATAGCATTGGCCTTCCTGACCACAAGAGCACATTTCTGGCTCACGGTCATCCTTCCATCCACCAGGAGCCTCAGGTTCCTTTTGCCTTCACTGCTCTCCAGCAGGCCCTTCTCCAACCTATACTGGTACATGGAGCTGTTCCTTCCCAGGTGCAAGACTCCATGCTTGCCCTTGTCGAACTTCATCAAATTTCTCCCTGCCCAGCTCTCCAGCCTGTCCAAGTCTGGCTGAATGAAGCCCTTAGTACGCCAGTCTAAGGCAGGGAAATCAAGACTGAAATGTGCACTCTAAAATGTTCCTTACTGAAAGAAAAAAACCTAGGAAAGAGGAGGAGAACAGCAAATCAGAGCACAGCTCTGTCCCTCCATCCTTGTCCACATCTCTGTGTGCATTTGTCACCCTTTTGCAGTCCCACATCCAAAACACGAGGGTCTCCAGTAAGTTTTTAATTAACAGGGAGCTGTTTGTATTCACTGAGACAAGACAGCAAGTTTTTAAGTGACATTTCTTTTCCCCCATTAGAGGACTCACCTCTTTTGATGCCACTGTACGAACTGATACGGTTATCTACCAACAAAACCAGGCCACAGAGAGAGGTTGAGTAGAGAGACATCGCGGTTTGAAGCCTGTGAAGCTTTACCCCACTGCGATGATTGCGCTTGTGCTTGCAGAAATCCAGCATGTCAGCTCTCAGTAACCTCAAGTTATGCATGGTCTTCAACTGAGCTCCTGTATGGAGTATCACACAGAATCTTAGGGGTTGAAAGGAAGCTTGAAAGGTCATTGAGTCCACCCGCCCTGCTACAGCAGGATCATCTACAGCAGGTCACACAGGAACACGTCCAGGCAGGTTTTGAATGTCCCCAGAGAAGGAGACTTCACAACCTCTCTGGGCAGCCTGCTCCAGGGTCTGGCATCCTCACAGGGAAGAAGTTTTTCCTTCTGTTCACATGGAGCCTCCTCTGCTCCAGCTTGCACGCGTTGCCCCTTGTCCTGTCACTGGGTATCACTGAACAGAGCCTGGCTCTGTCCTCCCAACACTGCCCTTCACATATTTATAAACATGAGGGAGGGCACCTCTCAGGCTGCTCTTCAAGCTAAAGAGCCCCAGCTCCCTCAGCCTTTCCTTGGCAGGAAGACGTTCCACTCCCTTCATCATCTTTGTGGCTCTGTGCTGGACTCTTTCAAGCAGTTCCCTGAGGTCCTTCTTGAACTGAGGGGCTCAGAACTGGATACAATATTCCTGATGTGTCCTCACCAGGGCAGAATAGAGGGGGAGGAGAACCTCTCTTGACCTACTAACCACAGCCCTTCTAATTCACCCCGGGATGCCACTGGCCCTCTTGGCTGGACCATGGCCATCCTTTTGTTCTTCCCCTACACAGCTCTCTAACAGGACAGTCCCCAAGCTCTACTAATCTATGGAGTTGTTCTTTCCCAGATGCAAGACTACACACTCATTACACTTGTAAAATCATATAAATGGTTTTAACACACACAGAGTAAAAGAGGAATCTCAGGATTGTAATTAAAATGCAAGGGATCAAAGTTCTTAAAACTCACTTTTACACAAACATCAGAAATTTACAAAGAAACAGTCAAAATGCAGTTTTGTCACCCACTGCTACAAGTCAAGGCAGACCTATAACCAAAATGAGCCTCTTTTCCCATTATAAGGCTATGGATGAAATACTAATGCAGCCAAACCAGGCAGTGTAAGAAGCCTCCATTGCACAAACGATAAGGAAAAAAGTAACCATCTATTTTTTCTGTTGATTAGTCATGGGGATTGTATTTAACACCTGTATTTTCATACCAAACACAGGGAAAATCAAAACACAATTTTTAACCACACTGTGTTTTGGTGTGTTGATGCTCTTTTCTACACTAGTGACCTTGCCAGAGAGGATAAAAACTTGCTTCCAGAATGTTTTCTAGTAAGTATATTTCAGGCAGCTAGACATTGTTTGCTACACTTTATATCATACAGTACTACTTTTACATATGTGAAGAAGAAATACAATGTGGAGAAGAAACACTAAACAATGTATTATGTACACTAACAAATGCTGTAAGTAATCCATGGCTTAGATACATTATTTGTTAGCACCAGTTATTATGTCTGGTTTTGCTGGCAGTTTACTTCACTTACCCAAGTGAATAGTAAAACTTTCTTCTAACAGCCTTTGATCTTCATAAATTCTTCCATTTCCTTCTACTGATTCCCTCAGTTGGCTGGGCTGAACCTTAATTTCATCACTGTAATAACAAGAAACACACTGCAAGGCTTAGCCTAATTTTTGGTCAAGAGCAACAGTGTTTTGTGCAAGCTACCCAAAGCCTTCTCAGCTAGTCTGCGGAAACCAAGAAACTAAACCTATTTGGAGGAGCTTCACTCATCTGAGGTTTTGCTTTCCCACTGTGCAGGAAGAGCAGGCTTCACTGTCAGACTGACATTGCCTAGTTCATTTATATAGCATCATGAGGCTGAGAAATAACATTACAACACTCAGTTGTAAGAACATAGGAATAAAAGGGAAAAAAAAGAAAGATTTTCAGCCTACTTGTAACAGCCCAAATCTTATGAAGCTTCCAGCTAAAACATTTCTTTTTCTCCACACAAAAATGGGAGGTGAAAAACAAAACAAAAGCCAAATCAAGCACTCAGTGTTCAAATTATTGTCTTATTTTACAGCAGCAGGAAACCAGAATGTGGAAAGAGGTTCACAAGGGTTAAGTGTGAATAGCCTCTGTAATGTCACTATCTTTACAGACTTGTGGTTTCATAATCAAAGCTAACATGAAAATTCCATGGAAAGAGATTTGGTGATTGGTCTCAGAGCTTAAGCAGACTGTCACTACTGCAGAGGTGTTTTCCTGGTCACTAGGTTATAAAGAGGCCAGCTTGTTTGTGAGCTGCACAGTCTCAGCACACTCTGGCACTACCCTGAGCACTACAAAAGACTTCCAAAGCATAAATTCAGGGAATAATAATCCTGAGGAAAGCAGTGAGAAATCTAAACATAGAGCATGCTCTTTGAATGTATTTCCCCTCTTCTCCCTCATGTTCCATACATTCAGCTTCCTTATCCCAAAAGGAAGCACTTCAGAGGAAGTGATGAAGTATTTAATGCCTGCCTGATGTCACTGACATCCACCTTGCTTAAAGGTAGTGTGTTTCCCATAAATTCCTTACTGCATTCACCTAAATCTACTCAAAACAGGCTCTTCCACTAACATGAGCTATGCAAAAGCATCAGGTTTTGCTCCTTCTGTTTTCCTATCAGTAGCAAAGGTGGTGGTTACTAATGGTAAAGAATAAGGATCTCCCCACGTTACTCATTGTGATTTCCCTGCCACTTCTTCTACCAGAAATCTTTTTCCCTCAAGCACTCACCACAATTGTTCACACTAAAAAATGTCATTTTTTTCAGATGTCTAGTGATGAATATTTAAAGAAGGGGAAAAAAAAAAAAAAGAAAAAAAGTAAAAAAAGAGAGGCCTATTAATTCAATGTCTCCCACTGTTACCACTGACTAAGCTACAATTATTCTGCAGAATGTCCTTAAGTGGTAACAGAGAGTATTGCAAAATAGTAGAAATTGTAAATAAAGGTCAAATAGTAGAAATTGTAAATAAAGGTCAAAGAGAAGGGAGACCCCACCCAGCTGAAATTGTAGTTTAGTTACATGACAACCCTTTTTGGGACAGAGAGCTTTTAACACCACACAATGAAGAGACTCCTACAAGTATTTAATTATGACAGGGGGCTTTGGCTTTGAGTATTCTATTTAAATGGTCACTGGGAAATGAAGGTTATATAAAAGCAAGTCCTTTGAACTGTGACAGATGGAAATAAGCATCACAGAGAGACTAAATACCTGATGGAGCTGTTGTTGGGATTTTTTAGGTCCTGATGAAGCTTTATCACCCATTCCTGATATTCCTGCTTCTGGATAGCAGTAGACTGTTTTAATTCATTGGTCCATTTGTTCTCCAAATCCTAACAAAACAACAGTGACAACTTGCACATTCTGGGTTTTCTCTTTTAAAGACAATTATTTGCATGACATATTCTAGCTCACCAAAACTAGTTTACCTGCTGAGATTCAAAGTGCTGAGCTGCTAATGAATTTACATCTTGGTCTGTTAGCGATTTCCCTAGTTCCTGCATCACCTTATCCATTTCAGCTCCTTGTCTGAAAGAGAAGCAAAAATGTAGGTTTACAACAACCACAGCTGAGGCAGGCAGGTAAACACCAGGAAAAGGGTGTGTTCAGTCTATTTTTAGTAGTCAGATAAGCTTCCACTCAACTTACATTCAACAAGGGGACTTGGAGTTAAAGGGACCACTGTGCTACCATCAGTTCATCCAATACCTCATCCCTCCTTAGTTTTCTTAATCCCCAGCTTCACTTAGCCTTTCACATTCAGACTTTTCTTCAGCAAGGAACTGATTGACCCCAGCACAGATTTAGCAATGAATACCCACAGAACAAATGTGAGATGAGGGTCAGGGATTCCAAGCCAGCTCCTGTGTCAACAGAACAACGCCTACACTCATCTGGAATAGTCTCAGCAGCTGCCACCAACATACAGTGCTTCTTGCTTAGGACAAACAGATATGATCAATTCCATCAGTCAATACACAGCATAGCTCTTCAGCACTCCTCCTCTTAGGATTAAGTGTTCTTTCTTCTATATGCATATTTGAGAAGAAGCAGCAAGGAGCAAAAAGGTTTGGTAACACATCATTGGCAACATTTAGCCCCTAACTAGTACCATTCAGTCTAGAAGAAAACCAGAATCACAGAACATATCTGGTGGGGGGAGACCTCAAAGGTCATCCAGTCCAACCTTCAACACAGCTCAACACTACACCATGTCCCTAAGTGCCAGGTCCACATGCTGCATGAACACCTCCAGGGATGGTGACTCCACCACTGCCCTGGGCAGACCATTCCAAAGTTTGAAAACCTTTTCAGTGAAAAAGTAGTTCCTAATACCCAGCCTGAACCTCCCCTGACACAGTTTGGAACCGTTTCCTCTGGTCCTGTCACTTGCCATCGAGAAGACCCTGGCCCCTCCTTGCTCCATCCTCCTTTCAGGTGGTTGTAGAGAGCAATGAGGTCCCCCCTCAGCCTCCTCTTCTCCAAACTGTGTAACCCCAGCTCCCTCATATGCCCCTCGCAGGCCAGGTGCTCCAGGCCCTTGTTCAGCCTCATTGCCCTTCTCTGGACACACACACTCCAGCACCTCAATGTCCTCCTTCCTATAGTAAGGAGCCCAGAACTGAGCACAACACCTGAGGTGTGGCCTCACCAGTGCCAAGTACAGGGGTTGATCACCTCCCAGTTCCCACTGGCCACAGGGTTTCTAATCCAAGCCAGGATGCCACTGGCTTTCTTGGCCACCTGAGCACTGCTGACTCATTCAGTCGACCATCAACCAATCCCCCCAGGTCCTTCTCCAAGTTGCAGCTTGGCAATATTGCTATGTAGAATACTAAACTAGACCTGCTGAGAATATTCTGCACCTCACAAGCATCTATCATCTACACTTCACCTATATTGGTGTGTCTTCGTATTCCTTAACCTATTCTCCTTAAAGGGAAACAAAAAGGGGAGGGGAGGGAGTGGGGAGGTGGGCGGGAAAGAAAAGGAAACCCAGCATCGCGTGTGTTCCCTCTTGTGGGCAAAGCAGCAACCTGCAGCTATTCAGAAACTAGGTTCCTAAAGTTCAAATTCAGCAGTTTCTGATTTTAAAACTGGTCTTTTGCCCATATTTTCATAAAATTGATTTTCTAGATATCCTAAACACTTTATGTTGCTAGACCACTTCAGTGTGGATAGAACACTGGAAATCAAATATTGTATTAACTTTGACAGCCTCAGCTTTGATTATCTTCAGTGACTCAGAATGAGATAGCTGACTCTAACAACACAAGCTAAGCACCAAAACCCTTTCAAGAGGGAAATATAAAATGGAAATAGGGCTTATATAGTGAAATACAAGTTGACACATGATGTTGTGTACACATCTTAGAATCATAGAATCAATAAGGTTAGAAAAGACCTCAAAGATCAAGTCCAACCTGTCACCCAAAGACCTCATGACTACTAAACCAAGTGCCACATCCAATCCCTTTTTGAACACCCCCAGGGATGGTGACTGCACCACCTCCCTGGGCAGCACATTCCAATGGCTAACAACTCTCCCTGTCTAATTACTCCCAAGTCTAATCTTGTGGCATTTAATAAGGGGGAAAAAAGAAGGAATACCTTTCCCGTAGTTTCTTCAGTTCCACATCTCTTTCACTTATTAATTCTGAGATGCTAACAAAATAATTGTGTTCCAGGTTTAACAGCATTTCAGAAGCTGAAGAATGTATCAGATCATGATAAACATCTGCAAAATCTTCATCCCAGCTGGTTTCCTCAGGTTTTGCATATTCTAACGTTGTCTATGAAAAGATTTGAAAGCATAGAGTATGGTTCAGGACACAGAAGGATCCCTCGTACCATCAGGAAACATCAAGGTTTTGACTACAGTGAGGAATTACCAATTTTCAGCCATTAGCAACAGGAAAAGAACAAAATTACCCCCAAAAAACATTTGCAACTGACTTATTTTAGATAAGGCCCAGGGTACTAGCTGTGTAAACAATCTTTTGCTAGAAAGGATGACTAACCTCCAACTTCACTAGTTGCAGATTTGAGAAAGGCTGTCTTTACTGAGCACGGAATGACCCAAAGATGCCAGTCTTGCTGGCTCCTTTATATTGAAACACACTTTACACATGCAATCATTCCCACCAGATTCAGCTGAATTGAAGTTGTATCACTGAAGTGTAGGTTAGAAATACCAAAAAATAACCTAATCCTAACCCTTGTACTCAGAGGCCAACCTGGCTCACACAAATCACTAGCACAGAAACCTGTGAACTCCTCAATGCTTTATCACATTCCCATCCTCACCCAATACACACTTTTCCTTCACAAAGGTTAAGCTAACTTCATTTTGTTGACACTCATTAAGGCAGATGATTTGCTTCCAATTCTCGTTCTAAGAGAGGTATGTCGTGGAATTTTTCATTCTTCTGTATTCCATGACAGGCAAACTCAATTCCCATAATTTCTTCCTCAAATGCTGCCGTTTCTATCATTCTTTCTCTTTGCTAGGACTCCTCCAGTTCCTTTTGCATTCCTCCTTAGGCTCAAGGTGAGGAGAAAGTTCTTCACAGCAAGAGGGATTGGCCATTGGAATGTGCTGCCCAGGGAGGTGGTGGAGTTACCATCACTGCAGGTGTTCAAGAAAGGATTGGACGTGGCACTTGAAGCCATGGTCCAGTTAGTCATGAAGTGTTAGGTATTGGGTGATAGGTTGGACTTGATGATCTCAGAGTCTTTTCCAACCTTGTTGATTCTATGATTCTGTTTTGAAGTTCACACACAGAACAGGATGCATAACTCCACTGAAAGCTTCATCATTGCTAAATAGAATCATAGAACTGTTAGGTTTGGAAGGGACCTCAAGTATCATCTAGTTCCAACTCCCCTGCCATCAGCAGGGACACCTCACACTAGAGCAGGTTGCTCAGAGCCTCATCCAGCCTGGTCTTAAACACCTCCAGGGATGAGGCTTCCACCACCTCCCTGGGCAACCTGTTCCAGGGTCTCACCACCCTCATGGGGAAGAACTTCTTCCTAACATTCAATCTGAATCTACCCATTTCTAGTTTTGCTCCATTCCCCCTAGTCCAATCACCCCCTGACACCCTAAAAAGTCCT
This sequence comes from Dryobates pubescens, assembly GCF_014839835.1. NCBI lineage: Eukaryota > Metazoa > Chordata > Aves > Piciformes > Picidae > Dryobates > Dryobates pubescens. The sequence goes on from NC_071657.1 coordinate 134,471,903, forward strand.
TCACCAGCTCTTCTTGTAGGCACCCTTAAGATACTGGAAGGCCACAATAGTGTCTTCTTGGAGCCTTCTCTTCTCCAGACTGAATAGCCCCCTCAGTTTGTCCTCATAGGAGAGAAGGTCCAGCCCATGGATCATCGTCATGGCCCTTCTCTGGACACCTTCCTGCACCTCCAGATCCTTGTTGTAATAGGGGCTCCAAAACTGGATAGTCCAGGTGGGGTCTCACTGGAGCTGAGTAGAGGGGGAGAATCACCTCCCTCGACCTGCTGGCTATGGTTTTCTTGATGCAGCCCAGGCTGCAAGGTCACACTGCTGGCTCATGCTGAGCTCCTCATCCACCAGCACCCCTAAGGCCTTTTCTTCAGGGCTGCTCTCAAGCCAGTCCCTGCCCAGCCTGTACTGGTGACTGGGATTGCCCCGACCCAGATGCAGGACCTTGCATTTGGTCTTATTGAACCTCATGAGGTTGCCACAGGTCCAACTCTCCAGCCTGTCAAGGTCTGTCCAGATGTATCCCTTCCCTCCAGGTGTGAGCTGCACCACACAGCTTGGTGTCATCAGCAAACCTGCTGAGGGTGCACTTAATGCCACTGTCCATGTCACCAACGAAGATGTTAAACAGGACTGCAGCACTGGTCTCCACTTGGACCTGGGCCCATTGGGTGCAGCCATCAAGCCAGTTCTTTATTCACTCTGTGGTCCATCCATCAAACCCATATTGCACCAGCCTAGAGACCAGGATGTCATGCAGGACAGTGTTGAAGGCTTTGCTAAGGTCCAGGTAAATAATGCAAAATTGTCACAAGAACTCAGGAAATGAGCTTGAAAAGTCTCTTCCAACTATATACTTTCTCTTTGGAGTCCTCATTGTGATTATTGAGATTCAGGATAAGAGTACCACTGTACAAGCTCTTGCTCTGATTCTAATGCACTTTAGCAAGTCTATTTTTGTTGGAATGCCACTAGCTGTTTACCTCTCTAATTTGTATCTTTTGACTGTACTAAATTCAGGAACAACTTGACTGAGAGCTTTGGAGGATGAAGATTGAATGATCACTTTCACATAATAAACACAAAAAAAGGGTAAGAATTGACCACTGAAAGTGAATTCCAGAGTAATTTTGCATCTTCATAGCTGTGATTGTCTGTACACACACACACCCACCCTCACAAAGCAAGTCCTGAATGGTAACTTTTCAGCCTCAATCTTACCTCTTTGTAAGCTTTAGCCCAAGAATCTGCCAGCTGGTTTATGTCTACTTTTCCTGATTTCACTGCTTCCAGAGCCATTTCAGCTTCTCTGTCATAATCTTTTATAGTTTCCTCTTCTATGAACTTATGAAGAGATTCCTTCAGGTCTAATGTAACAAGAAGAGAATGCTCCATCAATAAAACAGGTCAGTGAAAGTACTGGAAACATATAAATAAAACTTTTCTGAACACCTTTTACTTGAGCACCTTACTTGACAGCATTGACAAGAATTTTCTTTAATGTTTTGGTGTTTTGAAAACATTTTTTTGAAGGCTGTCTTGGTAAACACCCTTCTTCTGCTCTCTTAAAGCAGGCTGTGTCCAGTTCTGGGCCCCTTGGTTTAAGAAGGACATTGAGACACTTGAATGTGTCCAGAGAAGGGCAACGAGGCTGGGGAGAGGCCTCGAGCACAAGCCCTACAAGGAGGGGCTGAGGGAGCTGGGGTTGTTAAGCCTGGAGAAGAGGAAGCTCAGGGGAGACCTTATTGCTAACTACAGCTACCTGAAAGGAGGTTGTAGCCAGGTGGGGGTTGGTCTCTTCTCCTAAGCAACCAGCACCAGAACAAGAGGACACAGTCTCAAGCTGTGCCAGGGGAAGTTTAGGCTGGAGATGAGGAGAAAGTTCTTCACTGAGAGAGCTGTTAGCCATTGGAATGTGCTGCCCAGGGAGGTGGTGGAGTCACCATCCCTGGAGGTGTTCAAGAGGGGATTGGATGTGGCACTTGGTGCCATGGTTTAGTCATGAGGTCTGTGGTGATGGGTTGGACTTGATGATCTTTTGAGGCCTCTTCCAACCTTGGTGATTCTGTGTAGGACACTTTTGGATGTGGACACTAATTTTTATAGAGGCAATTCTTACCACTTTCTATAAAGCATGGCAGGTTGTGCAGAAGCATTAGACGTCCATGCAGATGGCTAATATTCTCTTGCACAGGGAATTTGAGAGGGACAGTAAGCACCAAATGTTGATTTCCAGCATTGAATTCATACACATAGTCTCTCTCCCTAGTGCAGGTCTTCCCTTTATTAGGCTTCATCTTCTTGAGTTGATTTTCTGCATTAGAAATGAAAATGACATGAGTTATGTTCTTCTAAAATTGTAAGCAAAACTCCTAAATAAGGATGGTTTTGTTCATAATTAACAGTTGTGATAAGAAAACTTCAAAAGCCCAGGCTTTTTATTGGTACTCTAAGAAGAGTGTGTCCAGCAGATCGAGGGAGGTTCTCCTCTCCCTCTACTCTGCCCCAGTGAGACCTCGAGTACTGCGTTCAGCTTTGGGCTCCCCAGTTTAAGAGGGACAGGATCTGCTGGAGAGGGTCCAGGGGAGGGCTATGAGGATGATTAGGGGACTGGAGCACTGCCTGATGAGGAAAGGCTGAGGGACTTAGGACTTTTTATTCTGGAAAAGAGAAGACTTAGAAGGGATTTAATAAATGTTTATAAATATCTGAGGGCTGGGGGTCAGGAGGGAGGGGACAGCCTCTGCTCACTTGCTCCCTGTGACAGGACAAGGAGCAATGAATGTAAGCTGCAGCACAGGAGGTTCCACCTCAACACGAGGGGCAACTTCTTTACTGTAAGGGTGACAGCATTGGAACAGGCTCCCCAGAGAGGTTGTGGAGTCTCCTTCTCTGGAGACATTCAAGGCCCATCTGGATGTGTTCATCTGTGACCTGAGCTGGACTGTATGGTCTGCTCTGGCAGGGGGGTTGAACTCAATGATCTCTTTGGGTCCCTTCCAATCCCTGACATCCTGTGATCCTGTGACTTACAAATATATAGGTAGGAACTGAAGCAGAAATATTAGTCTCCAAAATATTGAATTGAGTGTATCAATACATGAACTTGGGTAATTACTCTTATAAATTACAGTAGGCAGAATTTGGGCAAAAGAAATCTTCATAAGTAGCAAACTAACTGAGACACTGGAACTGCTGCCAAGCAGATCTCAAAATCTGAAATCCTTCACAATGCATTTGGCTTTATTTTCTGCCTTTCTGCAGGTGGTAGACTTGGAGGAGCAGGAGTCTGCAAACCTCTTTAGAGAATACCCATTTTGTCACTTTGAAACCTACTTTAGGGTAGATTGTCATTATTATTAAATAATAACTATAAAAATAAGCCATAAGAATAGCAAAAGAACTGTCCACAGTACAAAAATACAAGATGGGAGCATGTAGCTGTGTCAGTAATTCCCTCCACTGAGGAGGGAAGTTCCATTCCTCTCTTTTGAGCATTACCTGCAAAGCTGGACACAACACTCCATCTGAAATCTCCTCAGTGCTTTACCACTGCCCAAGGAGAAGTAGAAAACAGAAGAAAGAAAAAAAGAAGGGTGAAAAAAAGGAAAAAAGGAAGAGAAAAGAAAAGGACACAAAAGGGGATAAAAGTCAAAAGAAGGAAAAAAAGGAGGAAAAAAGAAGAAAAAAAAGGAAAAGAAAAATAAGGAAAAAGGAAGGAAAAAAGGAAGGAAAAAAAAGAAGAAAAAAAGGAAAAAAGACAAAAAGGAAGGAAAAAGAAGAAAAAATAAAAAAGAAGAAAAAAGAAAAAAAAAGAAGACGGAAAAAGACGGAAAAAGACGGAAAAAGACGGAAAAAGACGGAAAAAGACGGAAAAAGACGGAAAAAGACGGAAAAAGATGGAAAAAGACGGAAAAAGACGGAAAAAGACGGAAAAAGACGGAAGGAAAAAAGGAGGAAAAAGAAGGAAGGAAAAAAGGAGGAAAAAGAAGGAAGGAAACAAGGAGGAAAAAAGAGGAAAAAAGGAGGAAAAAAGGAGGAAAAAAGACAAAAAGGAAGGAAAAATAAGAAAAAAAAAAAGAAAAAGGGAAAAAAAGAGGGAAACGAGAAGAGGAAAACAAGAAGTAAAAACAAGAAGTAAAAACAAGAAGGATAAACAAGAAGGATAAACAAGAAGGATAAACAAGAAGGATAAACAAGAAGGATAAACAAGAAGGATAAACAAGAAGGATAAACAAGAAGGATAAACAAGAAGGATAAACAAGAAGGATAAACAAGAAGGATAAACAAGAAGGAAGTATACCTTCCACAGCAAAATTTATGGGGCTAGTTTATAGGAAGATTTGGTTTTGTTTTGTGAACATGCTGAAGACTAGGATTAAACAAATCAGCCACAAACTGCTTCACCCTAACAACAAAAATCTCAATGGAAGCTCATCCGAGGCTGTCTCCAGGTCTTCTCTCCCTCTGCGATGGGGAAAAAGGATTCAAAGGACACTAGTCACAAATACGACGCTGACGAACGTCTTGCTGCTGCTCCCCGATTTAGTGGGGAGGAAAAGGTCCGAGGCAGGTGACAGCCGCTGCCTCTGACCCCAGTGCAGCCCCAGCAGAGAGGGACAAAACCTCTTCCCCTAACCGGCGCTTGTGTCCTCAGCTCCAGCTGAGGTACCAGAGAGGTGGCCCACGCCACGACAGCCAGCACAAGGTCTCTTGAAAAAGAGGAAACGAAACTGCCTGCGGGAGGAAAAGGCCTGCAGGACGCCACCCACCTTCACCCCCCACTCCCGGGAAGGCTCCAAAACCCCAGGGTAAACAGCCCCTCAGCTCGGATTGTGCAGCGCCCACAGCCGCTGGAGCCGCTTTCCTCGCCGCGACGGACACAAGCGCTGTCCTCCTCCCTGTTCGCTCACCTGGGTTCCGGACAGACAGGTGAGAGGAAGCGGCGAGCTACGGCACAGGGGGTGCGGTTCATCCACTGAAAAAAGGCGGCGGCAGCGCCGCCATCAGCTCCCGCCTCCCTGTTGGACCCTGTACGTCCGGGGCCGCAGATTCGACACAGACCCGCTTCGTGGCGAATGTGCTGAGGCGGGGCCCGTCGCAGGAGCGGGAGCGGCAGCAACGTCGTCAGCGCCGCCCGTGCCCGCGCCCGCCTGCCGCCGCCGGCAGCGGGATGTCGCGGCCGGTGAGGAGGTGCGTGCGCGGTCGCGCGTGTCCGCGCGGAGCGGGGATGGAGCGCGAGGGGTGCGGGCTGCCGGCGCCGCCGGCCGGGCCGTGCGGTTCCGAGGTGCGCGGGCGGCAGGCGCTCGCGCCCAGCGGCGCCGCGTGACGGTTCCTAGAAAGCCCCAGGCGCGCGCGCCGGCGGCGGCCGTTGCCCGCGGAGGGAGCGGTTGGGTCTCTGCCGCCCCTCAGCGCTCCGCCGCAGCCGCTCTCCGTCCTTAGAGTCCTGCGACTCCAGACCGAGCTCCTCCGCGCCGTAGTGTAGCGCAGGGCTTGAGGACGGGCCTGCCGGTGCTGCCCTACCAGATGGGGATAAAAAGCGCGGGCAGCGGGGCGGGCAGCTGACAGCCGCCGCGGCGGGCGGTGTCCCTCGGGTGGGCTTGACAGTGTCCCCTGAGCCCTTTCTGCGCGGCGGCGGCAGCGTCGCTTGGGAAACTCGCCCGGGAAGGCTATGGAAAACACATTTCAAGTGCCTAAAAAGGGAGCCCGGCGTTAAACAGTTCCGTTGAACGTTAGCGGCTGGGAAGCGGTGTGTACGCAAGGAGAGTACAGCGCTCCCACCGCGAGAACGACAAAAAAGCGGTGACTTTAAGAAATAGAGGTGTTTAAAAAGAAATTAATAATCTCGAAGCGGTTCCTAAGAGCCAGGTTGTGTTGGATGGCTGCAGGCAGAGAGCTGTGACCCACGGCAAATGTCCAAATGGAGAGCAGGGACAAGTGCTGTCCCTCAGGGGTCGGTACTGGGAGCAGTGCTGTTTAGCAGCGACGCGGGCAGTGGGATTGAGGCACCCTCAGCGAGCCTGTGGATGACACTAAGCTGTGTGGTCTGCTTGACGTGCTGGAGGGAAGGGATGGACACAGTCTTGGGCAGGCTTCATAGAATCACAGAATCAACCAGGTTGGAAGAGACCTCCAAGATGATCAAGTTAAACCACTCACCCAACCCTAACTAATCAACTAGACCATGGCACTAAGTGCCTCATCCTGGCTTTTCTTAAACACCTTCAGGGATGTTGACCCCACCACCTCCCTGGGCAGCACATTCCAATGGACAATCTCTCTTTCTGTGAAGAACTTCTAAGATCTAGCCTAAACTGTGAGAGAGACTTTGTCCTCTTGTTCTGATGCTGGTTCCCTGGGAGAAGAGACCAACCCCCACCTGGCTACAACCACCCTTCAAGTAGTTGTAGACAGCAAGAAGGTCTCCCCTGAGCTTGAGAGGTGGGCTCTTGTGAAGTTCAACAGGGCCAAGTACAAGGTCCAACACCTAGGTCAGGGCAACCCCAAGCACAGATACAGTCTGGGTGAGGAGTGGCTTGAGAGCTGTCTGGAGGAGAAGGACTTGAGGATGCCAGTTGATGATAAACTCAACATGAGCCAGCAATGTCCACTTGCAGCCCAGAAGGCAGCCATGTGCTGGGCTGTATCAAAAGGGTGACCAGCAGGATGAGGGAGTGATTCTGCCCTTCTGCTCTTGTGAGACCCCACCTGGACTACTGCATCCGGTTCTGCTGCCCCCAGCATAAGAGGGACATGGAGCTGCTTTCAGAGGAGGGTTACAAAGATGATCAGAGGGCTGGAGAACCTCTCCTATGGGGACAGGCTGGGGTTGTTCATCCTAGAGAAAAGAAGGCTCTGTGGAGACTTTAGAAGAGCCTTTCAGTACCTGAAGTGGGCTACATAAAGCCAGGAAGGGACTTTTTATGAGGGCTTGTAGTGACGCAGCAAGAGGGAATAGACTGAAGCTTGGGGAGGGCAGATTTAGACTGGAGATTAGGAAGACATTCTTTACAAGTAAGGGTGGAGAAACATTGGAACAGGTTGCCCAGGGAGGTTGTGGGCACCCCCTCACTGTGTTCAAGGCCAGGTTGGATGAGTCCTTGAGTGACCAGGTCTAGTAGAAGGTGTCCCTGCCTGTGGCAGAGGATTTGAAACTAGATGATCTTCAGTGTCCCTTCCAACCTAAACCATTCTATGAATCTGAGAATTCAGTAGTGCTGCTTATACCCACATTTGAATGTTTGTGGGTTTTTTCTTGTAAAACTGGGTTTCCCCCCTAATCATCTGTTAGCCAGTCAAGATGCTCAATCTGAGAGTACTAATAGTGTATGTTTTTTGCCACAGGAACAAGAAAATTGTTGATTATTCTCAGTTTGGAGACTTGGAAGATGATGGTAAGTGACATGCTCTTGTACCTAACAGAAATGGCTCAAAATGTGATACAGGCTGGGGGAGGAGGTGATAGAAGGCAGCCATGAGGAAAAGGACTTGGGGGTGCTGGTGGACAAGAATCTGGACTTGAGCAGACAGTGTGAGTTGCGGCCCAGAAGGCCAGTGGCATCCTGGGCTGCATCAAAAGAAGCATGGCCAGCAGATGGAGATAGGGAATTCTGCCACTTTGCTCTAGTAATACCACACCTGCAATACTGCATCCAGCTCTGGAGGCTGAGGGAGCTGAGGTTCTTCAGCCTGGAGAAGGCTCTGTAGAGACCTAATTGCCACCTTGTAGTACCTGAAGGGGGCCTGCAATGGTTTGAAGTTTGAGAAGAGTGGATTTCGATTGGATGTTTTGAAGAAGTTCTTTACAATGAAGGTGTTTGAGCACTGGAACAGATTGCCCAGAGAGGTGTATGAGGCTCCATCCTGGGAAGTACACAAGTTGAGGCTCAGTGGGGCTCTGGATGACCTGATCTAGTTGTAAGTGACCACTTCACAGAATCAGAGAATGTTAGAGGTTGGAAGGGACCTCTAGAGATCATTGAGTCCAACCCCCTTGCCAAAGCAGGATCACCTCGGGTAGGTCACAGAGGAATGCATTAAGGTAGGTTTTGAGTTTCTGTAGAGAAGGAGACACAAGCTCTCTGGGCAGCCTGTTCCAGGGCTCCATCACTCTTACAGTAAAGAAGTTTCTCCTCATGTTGAGGTGGTACCTCCTGTGTTCTGGCTTGTACCCATTGTTCCCTCAGCACTGGTTAGCCCACACCTTACATAGTGTGTCCAGTTCTGGGCCCCTCAATTTAAGAAGGATGTTGAGTTGCTGGGACATTTCAAGAGAAGGGCAACAAGGCTGGGGAGGGGTTTGGAGCACAAGCCTATGAGGAGAGGCTGTGGGAGCTTGGGTTGCTTAGCCTGGAGAATAGGAAGCTGGGGGAGACCTTATTGCTGTCTACAACTACCTGAACTGGCCATTGGAATGTGCTGCCCAGGGAGCTGGTGGAGTCACCATCACTAGAGGTGTTTAGGAAGAGACTGGATGAGGCACTTGGTGCCATGGTTTAATTGATTAGATGGTATTGGGTGATAGGTTGGACTCAATGATCTCCAAGGTCTTTTCCAACCTGGTTAATTCTATTCAATTTTTTTCTAGTCTATTCTTCCAGTTATGAAAAATCTGGTAGCACATTGGAGACTGAAGCTTCAGTGCCATATTGGTGATACAATCTGAGATAATAAAAGTACATGCAAAAGAGGTCTTGTTAAATTTTCATGTAAAATACATGTAAGAACAGTCTAGTTTAGAGTTGTTGTGCCCTCTGAAAGCAGAATTAATTTCAGAGAGGTTACCTTTGGAATGTTTTCAGTGAGTGGTGAAATTAAATGGAACAATTTCTTTTGACCACGTGGAAGAATGCAGGAAAACTCATTAAAGGTTGTTGCTGTTCCCTCTAAACAGATGAAGACTTTGCATGTATAGGTGCACCTTCAAGCAAAAAATCCAGAACACAGCTCAAGGATCCAAAGGAGAGAAAAGAGAAGCAAAAAAAGCCACACAAAGAGTCGACTCAGTCACAAAAGCAGACACCTAGTAAAAGGTAAGGAATGTTGACATGTGGTCAACTCTGTGTAAAGATGGGTTTCAGAAATAATACTTGGTTTGGCTTGATGGTTTGTTTTGTTTTGTTTGGCTTGTCTGTTTATTTGTTATTTAATTATTATTGTTTTTATGATAAGAATAAGAACCTAATATGAGGCCTGTGGTGACAGGTTGGACTTGGTGATCTTTGAGGTCTCTTCCAACCTTGGTGATACTGTGATAATATATTACTGTGATAAAATTCTTCAGCTTTATTGGTACAGTTGCAAATCAAGGATCATGTGATCACACACAGACAGGAAACTTTGCCCAAGTTCAGTAGTGAGCTATGTCTGTTTTGTTACAGCTCTAAAAAACTCCCAGCAAGCAGTGTGTGTAAGTGCAGAACAGATTTCCTTATCCAGTCTTGTATTGGTATCTCTGCAGGGCAGAATTGGAATGGAATGGAATGGAATGGAATGGAATGGAATGGAATGGAATGGAATGGAATAGAATAGAATAGAATAGAATAGAATAGAATAGAATAGAATAGAATAGAATAGAATAGAATAGAATAGACCAGACCAGTCTGGAAGAGATCTTCAAGATCATTGTGTCCAACCTATCATCCAACACCACCTAATCAACTAAACCATGCAACCAAGCACCCTATCAAGTCTCCTCCTGAACACCTCCAGTGATGGTGACTCCATCACCTCCCCAGGCAGCACATTCCAATGGGTAATCACTGTCTCTGTGAGGAATTTCTTCCTAACCTCCAGCCTAAACCTCCCCTGGCACAGCTTGAGACTGTGTCCTCTTGTTCTGGTGCTGGTTGCCTGGGAGAAGAGACCAGCCCTTGCCTGTCTGCAATCTCCCTTCAGGTAGTTGTAGAGAGCTATTGCTGAGCCTCCTCTTCTCCAGCCTAAGCAACCCCAGCTCCCTCAGCCTCTCCTCATAGGGTTTGTGTTCCAAACCCCTCACCAACTTTGTTGCCCTTCTCTGGATACATTCTAGCAACTCAACATCTTTCCTGAACTGATATAGCAGTTATATAACTAACAATTCTGAGCATCTTAACTCATGAAACAGAAGCATACATACAAGTTTGACTCCTTAAAAAAGTTTCTGTTTAAGGTTTGATATAAAATGTAAAAAGTCAATGTCAATGAAAAAAAGAAATCTGATTGTTTTGGTGGTAAAGTTGTGTATAAGCATTACATTTCAGTGTGGTATTTCAAACAAAATCATCTTTCTCTGTGGTACTGCCAGTTATGAGTACCTAGAATGTTTTGGAATGATAATTTAAGTTCAGTGTGCTTGAAATATTAGTGTCTATTTTAAGTCTTCTTGGGAAATAATCATAAGCTCTGGGCAGCCTGGTCTAGTTGAATCATAGGATTGTTAGGGTTGGAAGGGGCCTCAAGGATCACCCAGTTCCAATCCCTGTGCTATGGACAGGGACACCTCATACTAGATCAGGTTGCTTAAAACCACATCCATCTGGGAATTAAAAACTTCCAGGAATGAGGCTTCTACCACCTCCCTGGGCAACCTGTGCTAGTGTCTCACCACCCTCATGGGGAAGAACTTCCTAACATCCAATCTAAATTTACATGTTTCTAGTTTTGCTCCATTCCCCGTAGTTCTGTCACTACCTGACACCCTAAAAAGTCCCTCCCCAGCTTTCTTGTAGGCTCCTTCAGATCCTGGAAGGCCACATAAGGTCTCCTTGGAGCCTTCCTTTCTCCAGACTGATGCCCCTGCTTACCACAGAGGTAGTTGGACTAGCTGACCATTGGGGGATCTCCAAGACCATTCTGTGATTCATATGATAGGCTATAAAATGTGTTGCAATATGAACCTCTTTACAAGTGTTTGGATTTAAAGGAGTTCATTGAGTCAAAAGTAGATCTATAACACACATGTATGTTTGTTTTTTCCCCAGGATATCCTTGGATGACAAACTTTATCAAAGAGACTTAGAAGTGGCCTTAGCCTTATCCATCAAAGAAAAATCTGCAAATATCCCTGAGGTGCACAATTCAGAACCACAAGGTTATTTTGCAGTTCATATTTATATGTAGTGAATTCACAGATCATTTATTTTATCATGAAATAGGTTGAAAATCATGTTTTAGAATAGAATAGAATTAACCAGGTTGGAAAAGAACTTTGAGATCATTAAGTCCAAACTATCATCCAACATCATCTTGTCAACTAAACCATGGCACCAAGTGCCTCATCCAGTCTCTTCCTAAACACCTCCAGGGATGGTGACTCCACCACCTCCCTGGGCAGCACATTCCCCTGGCCAATCTCTCTTTCTGGGAAGAACTTCTTCCTAACATCCAGCCTAAACCTCCCCTGGCACAGCTTGAGACTGTGTCCTCTTGTTCTGGTGCTGGTTGCCTGGGAGAAGAGACCAACCCCCACCTGGCTACAACCTCCCTTCGGGTAGTTGTAGACAGCAAGAAGGTCTCCCCCGAGCCTTCTCCAGGCTAAGCAACCCCAGCTCCCTCAGCCTCTCCTCACAGGGCTGTGCTCCAAACCCCTCCCCAGCTTTGTTGCCCTTCTCTGGACACCTTCCAGCAACTCAACATCTTTCCTAAACTGAGGGGCCCAGAACTGGACACAGGACTCAAGGTGTGGCCTAACTAGTGCTGAGTACAGGGCAGAATGACCTCCCTGCTCCTGCTGGCCACACTGTTCCTGATCCAGACCAGGATGCCATTGGTCTTCTTGGCCCCCTGGACACACTGCTGGCTCATACTGAGTCAGCTGTCAACCAGCACCCCCAGGCCCTTTCTGCCTGGCTGCTCTCCAGCCACTCTGACCCCAGCCCGTAGCACTGCACGGGGTTGTTGTGGCCAATGTGTAGAACCTGGCCAGGATGTCTTGATAAGGAAATGAGAATTTCTAACTAGTGTCCAAGTGTAGAACTTTTGCCTTCTGCTGGGTTTTTTATATCCATGTTTTGTTCTGTGAGAAAAAGTAACCTTTCTATGACATCTTGGAAACTTAACAGTTTGATTAGAGATAGATAAAGAAAGACATTAGCTATATTAATTTCTTAACATCTTGACTTTTAATAACATGGGGTTAATACACTAACACTTTCTGTTATTGTTTGTTTCTTTTCTGGATCCTGAAACAGGTAAGAATATTGAATCAAGAAATGAACTTCGAAGGCCTGTGTTATCCAACTGCAGTGTAGACAGTGAACTTCTAGGTGAGTTGTTCTCATACTTTGTCTTTTCATGAATAGCATTTGAAGACACATTTATGTATCCCTTGGTTTCTGGCTTTCACTTACATGGGGAAAAAAGAGTCTAAAAGACTGGAGGATGAAGGATCCATTATTTTTGTGATTAAAATCTGAAAATTGTAACAATTCTGGATTGCTGAAACAGATCACAGAATGTTAGGGGCTGGAAGGGACCTCAAAAGATCATCCAGTCCAACCCCTCTGCCAGAGCAGGATCACCTAGAGCAGATCACACAGGAACACCTCCAGGTGGGTTTTGAATATCTCCAGAGAGGAAGACTCCACAACCCCCCTGGGCAGCCTGTTCCAGTGTCCTGTCACACTCACACTGAAAAAAAAGTTTCCTTCTGTTTCCATGAAACTTCCTATGCCTCAACTTCCACCCGTTGCCCCTTGTGCTGTCATTGGGCATCACCCAGCAGAGCCTGGCTCCAGCCTCTTGGCACTCACCCTTTACATCTTTATAAACATGAATGAGGCCACCCCTTGGTCTCCTCTTCAAGCCATTCCTCAGCAGAGAGATGTTCCATTCTCTTCATCATTTTTGGGGCTCTGCACTGGATTCTTTCAAGCAGTTCCCTGAGGTCCTTGAACTGAGGCGCCCAGAACTGGACACAGCATTTCATGTGTGGCCTCCCCAGGGCAGAGTAGAGAGGGAGGAGAACCTCTCTCAACCTGCTAGACACACCCCTTCTAATACACCCCAGAATACCATTGGTCTTCTTGGCCACAAGGACACATTGCTGGCTCATGGTCATCTTCCTGTGTCTCAACTTGCACCCATTGCCCCTTGTGCTGTCATTGGGCATCACCCAGCAGAGCCTGGCTCCAGCCTCTTGGCACTCACCCTTTATATATTTATAAACATGAATGAGATCACCCCTTACTCTCCTCCAAGCTAAAGAGACCCAGCTCTCTCAGTGTCTCCTCATTACAGATTGTTACAGATGGCCAAAATTTAGTTGGGAAAGCAACAGGCATGATAGTTCTGTGCTGACTGGATTTACTTCTTCAAGACACTACACTTACACTCAACTCCTTGATGAATCCATAATGCTTAAGCATAAAATAAACATGTCCAAAGTATTTGCTGTGCCATTGGGAACCTTTTCATTTTTCCAGTTTTATTTCTGGTCTTCCATCCTTTTCACAGCTTGACTGCAGATCAGTGTGGATAGCTTCCACAACCAGAAGGTACAGTTTCATCAGTTAAAAGAGTAAGATGAGAACCACATCAGAACAAGTGCTGGTGACATACTTCTGTGTAGTATACTTCAACAGGAAATTCTGAAGACTCAAATACTTGCTGCCTTTTGAGGTGGAGAATAGATTTACTATGAATTTTAATTTATTAGCCTACCTCCTTTTTTCTAGGCCTGAATCAAGTCATGGATGATGACATACCTGAGGGTGACTGTAGGCAAAAACCAGCAGCATCTAAAGTACCAGCACGTGAGAAGTCACTGACCATTGACAGTGATGACAGAGAGCATGCTACTGACTCTGACCCAGAGGCTCTACCCAGTAAGTTGTTCTCTATAAAAGCCCTCTCCTTAGATGCTCTTTGAATGTGATGCCTTACATCTAGTTTATCTTTCCAGTGAGATGCATAATGCTTGTATTTTACCTCCCCCTCTTGCTGAGGCATTTTCTTGTAATACTAGTGGCACCTCAGTTGTGCTTTGACAGTAAATCTAAGCACTGGAGCTTATTCATACACAGCCCCCAAACTGGCTACAATTACACTGCATTTGCTGCAGTTATGTCAGAACAAATTTCTTCTACCCTCCTTGTCCAGGGAAGTTTAACCTCTGTTCATTTTTCCACTTGTCTGGAGTTTGCATTCAGTGACTGAGGAGCAGTGTCAGATGTTAGCACTTTCAGTATTGGCTTTGTTTATCTTTATTTTTAAGAAGTAAGTAGTCACCCTGGCTTCTTTACTTCCTCTAGTTTTTAACTCTTAAAAAAATATGCTGCATCCAACAGGAGATGTCAGCCTAGCCTCATGCTCTGTTTCTAGTAGCAGCCTAGTATTGAATACCTGCAGAGTATCATAGTATCATAGTATCAGTCAGGGTTGGAAGGGACCACAAGGATCATCTAGTTCCAACCCCCCTGCCATGGGCAGGGACACCCCACACTAGATTAGCCTGGCCAGAGCCTCATCCAGCCTGGGCTTAAACACCTCCAGGGCTGGGGCCTCAACCACCTCCCTGGACAACCCATTCCAGGGCTTCACCACTCTCATGGGGAAGAACTTCCTCCTCACCTCCAGCCTGAATCTCCCCACCTCCAGCTTCATTCCATTCCCCCTAGTCCTATCACTACCTGAGATCCTGAGCAGTCCCTCCCCAGCCTTCTTGTAGCCCCCTTCAGATCCTGGAAGGCCACAATTAGGTCACCTCGGAGCCTTCTCTTCTCCAGACTGAACAGCCCCAACTCTTTCAGTCTGTCCTCACAGGAAAGGTGCTCCAGCCCTCTGCTCATCCTCGTGGCCCTTCTCTGGACACCTTCCAGCACCTCCAGATCCCTCTTGTACTAGGGGCTCCAGAACTGGAGGCAGTACTCCAGGTGGGGTCTCACCAGAGCTGAGCAGAGGGGGAGAATCACCTCCCTTGACCTGCTGGCCACACTTCTCTTGATGCAGCCCAGGATCTGATTGGCTTTCCGGGCTGCAAGTGCACACTGAGAGCTCCTGTTGAGCTTCTCCTCCACCAGCACCCTCAAGTCTCTCTCCTCAGGGCTGCTTTCCAGCCAGTCCTTGCCCAGCCTGGATTTGTGCCTGGGATTGCCTCGACCCAGATGCAGGACCCTGCCCTTGGTCTTGTTGAACCTCATGAGGTTGGCTTGTGCCCACCTCTCCAGCCAGTCAAGGTCCAAGGTATGAGGGCTGTCTCTCATTCCCCAATGGTTAATGTGTCTGTATCCATTCTTTTATTCCTTACTGTATGGGTTATTGGAAAAGTATTTCTAGAACTGACAGTGAAATAAAATATCAGGGTGAAAATCCAGGTATTCCTGTTGATAGAGAGCTATTTTTAAGATCTGGTAGTATATGGGATTTTTTAAAAAGAAATCCATAAAATTTTACTTTACAGCTGAAATTAAACATAGTGTTCCCACTTTATGCAGTCATGAGTAGGAATACGGAAAAATCAGAAGCCCTGCCAAGTGTGTTTTAACTTTTTTTATCTTGCAGACATGGAATATTGGTAATTCTGCTGTTCAAATCATTACTGCATGCTGGATTGTATCAGAGCATTCCATTATTCAAGTAGAGAGGAAGAATTCTGTAGAATCATAGAATCACAGATTTGTTAGGGTTGGAAGGGACCTCAAGGATCATCTAGTTCCAACCCCCCTGCCATGGGCAGGGACACCTCACACTACATCAGGTTGCTCAGAGCCAAATATAGAATGTTTGAAGGAGGCTTTTTCTTCCTCAGTTCAGCCTGTAGAAATGTGCAAATTTGTTTTGACTATCCTTAAGATATCCATTGTTTGAATGTCCAAAATGTGATTAGAAGGCCCTGGAGTAATAGTAAATTGTACTGCCTTGCTGTAGGTGAGGAGTCAGAAGAAGAAGATTCAGATTATAGTGAAGATGAGGATGAAGACTTTGCTGTGGAAAAGAAAAAAGCTAAAGGAAACAAAAAGAAAACCAGGGAAAAGATGCCAACAGAAAGACAGAAGAAAACTCCCAAAGCCAAGATTAATAGTACAGGTAAGTTTGTACAATGAATTTGAAGTTATAAAGTAAGTCTTTTCTACTTTTATTGAAGGAGTAGACACATTTGGCTGACAGACTGTGCAGACCCATGATGACAATGACTATATGAACTGGCTGGAGGGCTGAGCCCAGAGAGTGGTAGTGAGTGGTGCCACATCCAGCTGGCAGCCAGGCACTAGTGGTGTGCCCCAAGGATCAGTGCTGGGCCCCATGCTCTTTAACATCTTTATTGATGATCTGGGTGAGATCATTGAGTCCATCATCAGTAAATTTGCTGACAGCACCAAGCTGGGGGCAGGAGTTGATCTGCTGGAGGGTAGAGAGGCTCTGCAGAGGGACCTCGACAGGCTGGACAGATGGGCAGAGTCCAACGGCATGAGATTAACACATCCAAGTGCCAGGTTCTGCACATTGGCCACAACAACCCCATGGAGAGCTACAGGTTGGGGTCAGAGTGGCTGGAGAGCAGCCAGGCAGAGAGGGACCTGGGGGTGCTGGTTGATGGTAGGCTGAACATGAGCCTGCAGAGTGCCCAGGCAGCCAAGAGGGCCAATGGCATCCTGGCCTGCATCAGGAACAGTGTGGCCAGCAGGAGCAGGGAGGTCATTCTGCCCCTGTACACTGCACTGGTTAGGCCACACCTTGAGTCCTGTGTCCAGTTCTGGGCCCCTCAGTTTAGGAAGGATGTTGACTTGCTGGAACGAGTCCAGAGAAGGGCAACAAAGTTGGTGAGGGTTTGGAACACAGCCCTGTGAGGAGAGGCTGAGGGAGCTGGGGTTGCTTAGCCTGGAGAAGAGGATACTCAGAGGTGACCTTATTGCTCTCTACAACTTCCTGAAGGGAGGCTGTAGCCATGTGGGGGTTGGTCTCTTCTCCCTGGCAACCAGCACCAGAACAAGAGGACACAGTCTCAAGCTGCACCAGGGGAGGTTTAGGCTGGAGGTTAGGAAGAAGTTCTATATAGAGAGAGTGATTGCCCATTGGAATGGGCTGCCTGGGGAGGTGGTGGAGTCACCATCATTGGAGGTGGTTAGGTGGAGAATTGATGGGGTGCTTGGTGGCATGATTTAGTTGATTAGGTGGGTTGGATTGGTTGATAGGTTGGACATGATGATCTTGAAAGTCTCTTCCAACCTGGTTTATTCTATTCTATTCTATTCTAAAGGGGGGAGAGATGGAAAAAAATCCTGAAAAAGTGCTTTTTAGTAAGCTAAAGTAGACAAAAGTGAATAGAGTTATTTTTTTATATATATAATTCCAGCTTTTAAGGAAAGGTTAAATAACAAGGAGTGATTTCAGGATTTGTTCCTTTCAATTATAATCTCAGAGCCTCTTCTTGCAGTTGCATTTATTAATTTCTAATTCAAGGATAGCTAAACAATGCCAGTTCTACTAAGTGCTTGGTGGAAAACATGAAATGTGCATAGAATCACAGAACTGTTAGGGTTGGAAGGGACCTCAAGGATCATCTAGTTCCAACTCCCCTGCCATGGGCAGGGACACCTCACACTACATCAGGTTGCCCAGAGCCACATAAAGCCTGGCCTTAAAATCCTCCAGGGATGAGGCTTCCACCACCTCCCTGGGCAACCTGTGCCAGTGTCTCATCACCCTCATGGGGAAGAATTTCCTCTAATATCCAATCTGAATCTACCCATTTCTAGTTTTGTTCCTTTCCCCCTAGTCCTATCACTCCCTGACACCCTCAAAAGTCCCTCCCCAGCTTTCTTGTAGCCCCCTTAGGATACTGGAAGGCCACAATGAGGTCTCCTCAGAGCCTTCTCTTCTCCAGACTGGACAACCTCAACTCTCTCAGTCTGTCTCCATAGGAGAGGAGTTCCAGCCCTCTGCTCATCCTCGTGGCCCTTCTCTGGACATGCTCCAGCGTGTCCAGATCCTTCCTGTAATAAGAGTTCCATAACTGGACACAGTACTCAGGTGGAGCATGCCTTCAGAGTGAACTTTTCACTGTGCCTTTTTCCTTTAAATAGAAGATTCTTACCATGATATTAATCTTCTGACTCAGTAATGGCTTTTAATTTCAGGCTCGAGTTCCAAACGTAGAAATTAGTTTAAAACGAGTTTTAGGTAATGACAAGGAATGGTTTGCTGTGGGAAGCTGACAGAAGAATCTTCCTTTAGAAATTCCATATATGGCACATCTTCAGAAAGAAGTTGTTAGCCTGCTTGCCAGGGTTGAAATTCCAGAGTATAACAGGACTGACTGCTTAGATGCCATTAAAGACGTGACAATCTAGTAATGTACCCATTGTTTCACTCCGTGCAGGGAGCTAGCTTGTCCTGTACCATGGTCTATGTCATCTGGAGGTACTGGTTGACAGCTGGCTGAACATGAGCCAGCAGTGTGCCCAGGTGGCCAAGAAGGCCAATGGCATCCTGGCCTCTATCAGGAATAGTGTGGCCAGCAGGAGCAGGGAAGTCATTCTTCCCTGAGCACTGATTAGACCACACCTTGATTACTGTGTCCAGTTCCTCAGTTTAAGAAGGACATTGAGACACTTGAATGTGTCCAGAGAAGGGCAATGAGGCTGGGGAGAGGTCTGGAGCACAGCCCTGTGAGGAGAGGTTGAGGGAGCTGGGGTTATTTAGACTGGAGAAGAGGAGGCTCAGAGGAGACTTTACTGCTCTCTACAGCTACCTTAAGGATGGTTGTAGCCAGGAGGGGGTTGGTCTCTTCTCCCAAGCAACCAGCATCAGGACAAAGGAACACACTCTCAAGGTGCACCAGGGGAAGTTTAGGCCTAAGGTGAGGAGAAAGTTCTTCACAGAGAGGGTAATTGGCCATTGGAATGTGCTGCCCAGGGAGGTGGTGGAGTCACCATCCCTGGAGGTGTTCAAAAAAGGATTGGATTTGGCACTTGAAGCCGTGGTTTAATTGACAGGTGTTAGGTATTAGGCAATAGGTTGGACTTGATGATCTCTGAGGTCTTTTCCAAGCTGGTTGATTCTATGATTCTATCTTAAGCAGTGTGATGATTTCTGTGCTAAGGGGTGTCTTTCTAAAGTCACTTTATTTTCCAACTAAGTATCGCCTCTAGCTTCTCCTTCACCGATGACGGAACACAGATCTGAGCCCACCCAAAAGATGTCCAGCTCTTCACAACCAGTTGGGAGGCCTCTACATACATCAAGTCCAGGAACAGATAAGAAGCCTAAATGGATACCTCCAGGTACCTGCAAGATTGTAACTATAAACAGATACATTAGATGGCTTAAGTTTTTAGCAGTCTGTCCTAAAAGCAAAGAAAGAAAGAAATGGTATTTCAGAAAAATGTGTGCCCTTCTGTGGTGAAAGGTACTCTGGTGGCAGTAGAGCTGAAAAGAGAAAGGAAAGAAAAGGTGTCTTCTTCCCTCTTCTTCCCTCTTCTTCCCTCTTCTTCCCTCTTCTTCCCTCTTCTTCCCTCTTCTTCCCTCTTCTTCCCTCTTCTTCCCTCTTCTTCCCTCTTCTTCCCTCTTCTTCCCTCTTCTTCCCTCTTCTTCCCTCTTCTTCCCTCTTCTTCCCTCTTCTTCCCTCTTCTTCCCTCTTCTTCCCTCTTCTTCCCTCTTCTTCCCTCTTCTTCCCTCTTCTTCCCTCTTCTTCCCTCTTCTTCCCTCTTCTTCCCTCTTCTTCCCTCTTCTTCCCTCTTCTTCCCTCCTTTCCTCTTCTTCCCTCTCTTCCCTCCTTCCCCCTCCTTCCCCCTCCCCTCCTTCCCCCTCCCCTCCTTCCCCCTCCCCTCCTTCCCCCTCCCTCCCCCTCCTTCCCCCTCCTTCCCCCTCCTTCCCCCTCCTTCCCCCTCCTTCCCCCTCCTTCCCCCTCCTTCCCCCTCCTTCCCCCTCCTTCCCCCTCCTTCCCCCTCCTTCCCCCTCCTTCCCCCTCCTTCCCCCTCCTTCCCCCTCCTTCCCCCTCCTTCCCCCTCCTTCCCCCTCCTTCCCCCTCCTTCCCCCTCCTTCCCCCTCCTTCCCCCTCCTTCCCCCTCCTTCCCCCTCCTTCCCCCTCCTTTCCTTCCCCCTCCTTCCCCCTCCTTTCCTTCCCCCTCCTTCCCCCTCCTTTCCTTCCCCCTCCTTCCCCCTCCTTTCCTTCCCCCTCCTTCCCCCTCCTTTCCTTCCCCCTCCTTCCCCCTCCTTTCCTTCCCCCTCCTTCCCCCTCCTTTCCTTCCCCCTCCTTCCCCCTCCTTTCCTTCCCCCTCCTTCCCCCTCCTTTCCTTCCCCCTCCTTCCCCCTCCTTTCCTTCCCCCTCCTTCCCCCTCCTTTCCTTCCCCCTCCTTCCCCCTCCTTTCCTTCCCCCTCCTTCCCCCTCCTTTCCTTCCCCCTCCTTCCCCCTCCTTTCCTTCCCCCTCCTTCCCCCTCCTTTCCTTCCCCCTCCTTCCCCCTCCTTTCCTTCCCCCTCCTTCCCCCTCCTTTCCTTCCCCCTCCTTCCCCCTCCTTTCCTTCCCCCTCCTTCCCCCTCCTTTCCTTCCCCCTCCTTCCCCCTCCTTTCCTTCCCCCTCCTTCCCCCTCCTTTCCTTCCCCCTCCTTCCCCCTCCTTCCCCCTCCTTCCCCCTCCTTCCCCCTCCTTCCCCCTCCTTCCCCCTCCTTCCCCCTCCTTCCCCCTCCTTCCCCCTCCTTCCCCCTCCTTCCCCCTCCTTCCCCCTCCTTCCCCCTCCTTCCCCCTCCTTCCCCCTCCTTCCCCCTTGTGGCCGTTTGACGCTGTGCCTTTAAGAAAGGGGCACACTGGCTAAATGTTTGTAAAATATTTTGGTATTCTAAACGAATTTCATTGGCCAAGGATTGTGGGAGGAGAGATTGGACCCAGGGGATTTGGGAACTTTCTCTCAGTCTTCCTTCCTTCGCTGTCCCTTTCAGCTGGATCTGCTTCTGGGCTTCTTGCCAAGAGATAAGAACTAACTCCCTCCCTGTAACAGGCCTGTCCGCTTCTTCCCTTGTCCTGCTAACCATCCTCGTCTCTTCTTCTACCTCTTTGGGGGAGAAGGGAGGTAGGGGGTGAAGGGGGGCACAGGGGGAAGCCCCCTCTGTGGGGGGTCTGGTTTCTGGTTGAGTTAGTTCTTATCTCTTGGCAAGAAGCCCAGAAGCAGATCCAGCCGAAAGGGACAGCGAAGGAAGGAAGACTGAGAGAAAGTTCCCAGCTCCCCCGGGTCCAATCTGACCTCCCACAATCCTACCAATGAAATTCGTTTAGAATACCAAAATATTTTACAAACATTTAGCCAGTGTGCCCCTTCCTTAAAGGCACAGCGTCAAACGGCCACACCCCTCCTTCCCCCTCCTTCCCCCTCCTTCCCCCTCCTTCCCCCTCCTTCCCCCTCCTTCCCCCTCCTTCCCCCTCCTTCCCCCTCCTTCCCCCTCCTTCCCCCTCCTTCCCCCTCCTTCCCCCTCCTTCCCCCTCCTTCCCCTTCCCTCCCCCTCCCT
This sequence comes from Dryobates pubescens, assembly GCF_014839835.1. NCBI lineage: Eukaryota > Metazoa > Chordata > Aves > Piciformes > Picidae > Dryobates > Dryobates pubescens. The sequence continues at coordinate 134,493,311 of NC_071657.1, forward strand.
CCCCCTCCCTCCCCCTCCCTCCCCCTCCCTCCCCCTCCTTTCTCCCCTCCCTCCCCCTCCTTTCTCCCCTCCCTCCCCCTCCTTTCTCCCCTCCCTCCCCCTCCTTTCTCCCCTCCCTCCCCCTCCTTTCTCCCCTCCTTCCCCCTCCTTTCCTCTCTTCCCTTCCCTCCTTTCCTCTTCTTCCCTCCCTTCCTCTTCTTCCCTCTCTCCCCTCCCTTCCTCTTCCCTCCTTAACTCCTTTATGTGGGGAGATTAACAAGGTATTTTCCAGTGTGCATCAAATCTTAACGGTCTTGTGGCCATTTTTGTCTGCCTAAGAGCTTTATTTCTCTCTTGTATTTGCTGCATTAGTATCTATTCCAAACAAATAAGATTAGAAAAATGTTGGAGTGCTTTAACTCTACTAAAGCTTAGAAGCTTTTATTCTTGAAGTTTGTGCATGCTCTTGCTGATTCCTGTCTCTGATTTTCCTTCATCTTTTATCTACTGTACACTTTCTGTTCATCTCCTCTCCTTCAAGCCACCTTTTCCCACATGGAATTGTGTTTAGGTGTTCTGTGAGTACACTGGGAAGAGTTTTCTATGTTCTTATCCAGTGCTGCTCCAGTGTGTTAATTAAAACTCTGCACCGTCCCTGCTGCAGTGGCTCCCAAACAGACTGATCCCCAGTGAGTGCTTCTGTGGTGTCTTCTTCAAACCTTTTGGCATTATCTTTAAAATACTTTGTTGTTGTTGTTGTTCTGCTATGAAAACTATGAACAGAAAACAGACATAGAATCATAGAATGTTAGGGTTGGAAGGGACGTCAATGATCATCCAGTTCCAACCCCGCTGCCATGGGCAGGGACACCTCACACTACAGCAGATTGACCAGAGCCACATCCAGCCAGGCCTTAAAAACCTCCAGGGGTGAGGCTGCCACCACCTCCCTGGGCAACCTGTGCCAGTGTCTCACCACCCTCATGGGGAAGAACTTCTTCCTAACATCCAATCTGAATCTACCCATTTCTAGGTATTTTTCATTCCCCCCTAGTCCTATCACTCCCTGACACCCTAAAAAATCCCTCCCCAGCTTTCTCTTAGGCCCCCTTCAGACACTGGAAGGCCACAATAAGCTCTCCTCAGAGCCTTCTCTTCTCCAGACTGAATAGCCCCAACTCCCTCAGTCTGTCCTCACAGGAGACATCCTCCAGCCCTCTGCTCATCCTCATGGCCCTCCTCTGGACATGTTCCAGCACCTACAGATCCTTCCTGTAATAGGGGCTTCAGAACTGGACACAGTACTCCAGGTGGGGTCTCACCAGAGAGGAGTAGAGGGGGAGAATCGCCTCCCTCAACCTGCTGGCTATGCTTTGTCATACGATTTCCATGATTTCCTTTTTTCCTTCTTTAATCTTCTTACACCTTCTTTCTCTTTTAACATTGTTTTCAGCTGCATCAGGAAGCAGTAATAACCCTGCAAAATACCTTTCAGTTAAGTCACCTACTCAGTGCCTTAGACTCGGCCTCTCCAGACTAGCAAGAGTCAAACCACTTCATCCCAGTGCTACCAGCAGTTAAGTGCCAAGTGCCAAGGTGTCACCTGGAGGAAAGGGCTTTAGAAAGTGGTTCACCCTCCAAATTGGCAAGAGTCAAACCCACTTCATCCCAGTGCTACCAGCAGTTAAGTGCCAAGTGCCAAGGTGCCACCTGGAGGAAAGGACTTTACGAAGTGGTTCACTCTCCAGACTGGCAAGAGTCAAACCACTGCATCTCAGTGGTACCAGCAGTTAAGTGCCATGTGACAAGGTGCCACCTGGAGGAGAAGACTTCTGAAAGTGTTTTGCTTATGAATAGAAGGTGAGCAGCAAAAGCTTTGTGGCATCATCCGGTTTGGAGGACTGTTATGTGCATGTTGGAAAAAAGAATGAGTTTTTATTCTGCACAGCACTAGGCCTCCTCAAGTGCTACTAAATGATATTATTAATTAAGGTGACACCCATGTCAGCAGCCCTTTGATGTGATATACTCAGAGACACGTGTCTGTGTCAGTTTTAATTGCAACTATTTGAACTCTTGGCCTTAAAGTGGCTTGGACAGCACCATGTCAGCTGTAGGATTCCCTGTCTCAAATGGATGCTTAACACAAACAAAAGTTAAGAGTTTGCAAATCTTTCTTGCAAGAGGTAAGTCAGCATTTCCTGGGAAGTTTGTCCCTAATCTCTCAGAAGTCTGTTGATGTTTGCATATCACATATGTGGAATACAATGATTTTTAGTATGTATTCTATAGAGAAATGTTTGAGGGGTTTTAACTATGGTGTCTTTTTAAAAACAAAAATAAAATATATAATGAAATGAATTCTGTGAATTGATCTTCCTGCTTTTGAAAAAATCACTTCTGGACTCCAGCCTGGAGAAGGCTCCAGGGAGACCTTACAGCTGCCATCCAGCACCTGAAGGCATCTGGCAGGAAGGCTGGAGAGAGACTTTTCATGAGGGTGTCTAGCAATAGGACAATCCAATCTAGCAATAGCCCAGTCCTGGGCTGCAGCAAGAGAAGTGTGGCCAGCAGGTCAAGGGAGGTGATTCTCCCCCTCTACTCAGCTCTGATGAGACCCCACCTGGAGTACTGCCTCCAGTTCTGGAGCCCCTATTACAAGACGGATCTGGAGGTGCTGGAAGGTGTCCAGAGAAGGGCCACGAGGATGAGCAGAGGGCTGGAGCACCTCTCCTGTGAGGACGGACTGAAGGAGTTGGGGCTGTTCAGTCTGGAGAAGAGAAGGCTCCGAGGTGACCTAATTGTGGCCTTCCAGTATCTGAAGGGGGCTACAAGAAGGCTGGGGAGGGACTTCTCAGGATGTCAGGTAGTGATAGGACTAGGGGGAATGGAATGAAGCTGGAGGTGGGGAGATTCAGCCTGGAGGTGAGGAAGAAGTTCTTCCCCATGAGAGTGGTGAAGCCCTGGAATGGGTTGTCCAGGGAGGTGGTTGGGGTGCCGTCCCTGGAGGTGTTTAAGCCCAGGCTGGATGAGGCTCTGGCCAGGCTGATCTAGTGTGGGGTGTCCCTGCCCATGGCAGGGGGTTGGAACTAGATGATGACAAGGGAGAATGTTTTGAAGGTGAGGAAGAGCAGGGGTAGACTGGATCTTAGGAAGAAATTCTTCAGTATGAGGGTGGTGAGAACTCTGGAATAGGCTGTCCAGGGAGGTTGTGGATGCTTCCTCCCTGGGGGTGTTCAAGGCCAGGCTGGATGAGGCCTTGAGCAGCTTATTCTAGTTGTGAGGCATCACTGCTTGTGTCCTGTGTCCAGTTCTGGGCCCCTCAGTTTAGGAAAGATGTTGAGTTGCTGGAAGGTGTCCAGAGAAGGGCAACAAAGCTGGGGAGGGGTCTGGAGCACAGCCCTGTGAGGAGAGGCTGAGGGAGCTGGGGTTGCTTAGCCTGGAGAAGAGGAGGCTCAGGAGAGACCTTCTTGCTCTCTACAACTACCTGAAGGGAGGTTGTAGCCAGGTTGGGGTTGGTCTCTTCTCCCAGGCAACCAGCATCAGAACAAGAGGACACAGTCTCAAGCTGTGCCAGGGGAAGTTTAGGCTGGATGTTAGGAAGAAGTTCTTCATAGAAAGAGAGGTTGGCCCTTGGAATGTGCTGCCCAGCACTTGGTCCCACGGTCTAGTAGTCATGAGGTGTTGGGTGACAGGTTGGACTTGGTGATCTTTGAGGTCTTTTCTAACCTTATTGATTCTATGACAGGCACACATTTCTCAGCATGCAAGCAGGAGCTTGTAGCTATGTTGGAAATCAACGGTAGAGGGCAGCAAGTGAAATTCTTCCAGCACTGCAGAGCTGTGTGGTTCACGGTCGGGTTTGCAAAGAGCTGGGTGATGTGTGAGCACCAGGGGGTACAACAGGAATAATGGACTTCAATGAGATCAGAAAAAGACTAGAAACAGGCAGTGAGAGAGTATTAGATGGCAGTTGGCATTGTGGTTGGAAAGCTGAGACCTGCAGGGGGACCTGGGGGGTATTAGTTGGTAGTTGAATATGAGTCAGCAGTGCCCAGGTAGCCAAGAAAGCCAATGGCATCCTGGCTTGGATTAGAAACACTGTGGCCAGCAGGGACAAGAGGGTGATCATCTCTCTGTGCTCAGCACTGGTGAAGCCACACCTCAAGTGTTGTGTTCAGTTTTGGGCCCCTCACTACAGGAAGGACATTGAGGTCCTGGAGTGTGTCCAGAGAAGGGCAGTGAGGTTGGAGAAGGGCCTGGAGCATCTGGGCTACAAGGAGCATCTGAGGGAGCTGAGTTTGTGTGGTCTGGAGAAGAGGAGGCTGAGGGGAGACCTCATCACTCTCTGCAACTACCTGGAAGGAGGTTGGAGCAAGGAAGGGGGCATTCTTTTCTCCTTGGTGCCAAGTGACAGGACCAGAGGAAATGTTTCCAAGCTGCGCCAGGGGAAGTTCAGGAAGGATATTAGGAAATTTTTCTTCACAGAAAGAGTTCTCAAACACTGGAATGTTCCACCCAGGGCAGTGCTGGGCTCTCTGTCCCTGAAGGTGTTCAAGCAGTCTGTGGACCTAGTGCTTAGGGACATGGTTTAGTGTTGAGCCTTCAATGCTGGGTTGAAAGTTGGACTGGATGATCCTGGAGGTCTCCTCCAACCAGATATATTCTGTGATTCTGTAGTTAGCTGTTCCTCAGGTCTGCAACCTGATCTATTGGAGGCTAATTGCAAGGGGGGTGTGGACTAGCTGACCTTTGGAGGCCCTGCCCAACTGAAGCCATTCTATGCTTCCTTGATTCTGTAAAAGGCATTAAATTTCTAGAGGACATCATGTGTGCTAAAGCTCTGTATCTGTGCATACAAAGACCTAGCAGCTTCATCTGCCTGTGCTTTTAATAATATCCAGTTCTTTTGTAGCAGTTGGAACTCAGATCCCTTTTAAAATACACTCTCTCTGGTCGTGTTCACATGGCTATGCAGAAGCAACCATGAAGCCACTGCCAGCTTTGGAGAAACAGACCAGCTGGCATGCCTGAGATGAAGATCAGTAAGAGAACACTTCTGAGCCCACTTTCCTGTCACGTCGATGGGTCTCAGTGCTCTTGTGCCTTGCCTGGCTGCTCCCACCCCTTCCATCTGCCCTTCTGACAGATCCCTGCAGGCAGCATTGGGCAGACATGATGGCTCAAAGCCTTTTCTAGAAGTGTGCTCCTGAAGCAAAGGCAGATGAGATGTGTTTGCTCAGAGCTGTCTGAATTTAGCCTACCTGCAGAGGAGCTGCAGACGTGGAGAGCTGCCAAAGTTCCTGGCAGCATTTAAATCAGCAAGATATAGATAGAGCACTGGAGAGTTTTGAAACTGTCATTTGAAGGAAAAACATGGTCTGGATGGGATGGAATTGGAATTAGAATTAACCAGATTGGAAAAGACCTTTGAGATCATTGAGTCCAACCTATCATCCAACACCATCTAATCACAGTATCACAGTATAACTAAGGTTGGAAGAGACCCCAAGGATCACCGAGTCCAACCTGAATCAATTAAACCATGGCACCAAGTGCCTCATCCAGTCTCATCCTAAACACCTCCAGGGATGGTGACTCCACCACCTCCCTGGGCAGCACATTCCAATGGCCAATCTCTCTCTCTGTGAAGAATTTCTGCACCCAGCCACATAAATGAAGAGTGGAAAACTTGGGTTACTTAGCCTGGAGAAGAGGAGGCTCAGGGGAGACCTTCTTGCTGTCTACAACTACCTGAAGGGAGGTTGTAGCCAGGTGGGGGTTGGTCTCTTTTCCCAGGCAACCAGCACCAGAACAAGAGGACACAGTCTCAAGCTGTGCCAGGGGAGGTTTAGGCTGGATGTTAGGAAGAAGTTCTTCATAGAAAGAGAGACTGGCCTTTGGAATGTGCTGCCCAGGGAGGTGGTGGAGTCACCATCACTGGAAGTGTTTTAAAAAGAGCCTGGATGAGGCACTTACTGCCACTTAGTTGATGAGATGGTGTTGGGTGATAGGTTGGACTGGATGATCTCAAAGATCTTTTCCTACCTCATTAATTCTGTGTTCTGTATCAGCCTGCAGTAAAAAAAATACCCTATTAGCCCCCAGCCTGTGGTTAAAAAAAAAGTGATAATAGAATGTGTTCTCTTCTGCACCATGTACACTTTGAAACATGAGTGAGTTTATCTCTGCTGAGATCAGATGCTGCTTATGCCCCCCAACCCCTTTTCCCTTTTCCCTTTTCCCTTTTCCCTTTTCCCTTTTCCCTTTTCCCTTTTCCTTTTCCTTTTCCTTCTTTCTTTTTTCTTTTTTCATTTTTTCCTTTTCCCTTTCCCTTTCCCTTTCCCTTTCCCTTTCCCTTTCCCTTTCCCTTTCCCTTTCCCTTTCCCTTTCCCTTTCCCTTTCCCTTTCCCTTTCCCTTTCCCTTTCCCTTTCCCTTTCCCTTTCCCTTTCCCTTTCCCTTTCCCTTTCCCTTTCCCTTTTCCTTTTCCTTTTCCTTTTTTCTTTTTTAAAATGTTTCTTATTTTTTCTTTCTTGTTTCTTTTTTTCTTGTTTCTTTTTTCTTTTCCTTGTTTTTTCTTTTCCTTTTCCTTTTTTCTTTTTCCTTCTTCCTTTTTATTTTTGTCTTTTTATTCCTTTTCCTTTTCCTTTTCCTTTTCCTTTTCCTTTTCCTTTTCCTTTTCCTTTTCCTTTTCCTTTTCCTTTTCCTTTTCCTTTTCCTTTTCCTTTTCCTTTTCCTTTTCCTTTTCCTTTGATTCATTTTTCTTGCCAAATAAACTTGGAGACAGATTTTCCCAGCTGCTCCTAAAAGAGTGGGGAAGTATGGTACTAAAGTGATGTGAGCCATTCCATCCTCCACACATCACATCCAGCTTGTTCCTTAGCAGGAACTGTGCCTAACTCCTGAATTTTGATCCATGTCCTTCTTGAGACATGTTAGCCAGCACATACTGCAGCAGCTTCTCTGCACTCTCTTCATGCTTTCTCTGCATCTCCCTGTAAGAGAAAAAGGAATTATGAGTGTAGCTGTTGAAGCTTTTCCTGGAGCCCCAATAGAACAGATTTAAGGTTGCCTCCCCTCTCCCCTTTTCTCAGTAGGGAAAGAAAATTAGGCAAGAAGAGGAGAGGTAAACCAACAAAAGAACAGTCTTGCAGCAATTTGGAAGTACAAAAGGCTAAGTTTAACCAAAACTAAAAGTTATTAAGTAAAAGGAAGTTTACAGAGGTGTAAGGAAAAGGGGTAAATAAAAATATATACAAAACCAGACACAGCTGGCAAAGGATTCTCTGGATGGAAGATGGATTCTCTTTGGATGCAGTCCCCTTAGATGTCTGGAACCACGTGGAGCAGGCTAGGCCTTGTGGTTAGCAGTTCACAGCAACAGCAGAAGGGTGTCAGAGAGCTGAGGGCAGGAGAAAAGAGCAAGGCAGGAAGTTGCATACTTCAGACTTACTGTGTGCTGAAGTACCTTACTGAATCCATGCCTCCTCAGACTGCTAGTGATGTCACGTCTCCCCCACAGAGGTGTTGCCTTAGCCACATGTTATTCAAGTCATAGTTGACTGCTCAGTTTAGTGACAGCTTGTGAAATGCAGGCTGCAGTCTGAACCCCAGAGTTTCCTGTAGTGTCCAGGCACTGAGAAATGCCTTGCTCAGTCAGTGGTTGCCAGCCAATGATGCACAGCAACATCAGAGGTGTATCAAGGAGGTCTACCAAGCTTCACTGATTGCAATGTGTTTGAAGGGACCATCAAAGGCCATCTTGCCCAATCCCCCTGCAGTCAGCAGGGACACCTTCAAAATAGACTAGGCTGGCCAGGGCCACACCAAGTCCAATCCTGAATGTCTCAAGGGATGGGGCCTTGACCACATCCCTTGGCAACCCATTCCAGTATTTCACCACTCTAATTGTAAAGAACTTCCTCCTTATGTCCAACCTAAATATGCTCTGCTCCAGTTTCAAACCATTGCCCCTTGTCCAATCACTCCAAGTCCTTCTCCAGCCTTCCTTTAAGTCCCCTTCAAGTATTGAAATGTAGCTATAAATATCCTCCACACTCTTCTTTTTTGTCTGCCTTTGTCATTGTAACCCCACACCTTGTACACCTGCCTATCTGCCTCATGTACCCATTAGGCTCTATATTCCCTCCCATCATGTTGAGGTTAAGCTTCTCTCTTCACAGAGAGAGTTGTTAGCCATTGGAATGTGCTGCCCAGGGAGGTGGTGGAGTCACCATCCCTGGAGGTGTTCAAAAAGGGATTGGATGTGGCACTTGGAGCCATGGTTTAGTTAGTCATGAGGTGTTGGGTGACAGGTTGGACTTGATGATCTCTGAGGTCTTTTCCAACCTTATTGATTCTATGATAATATTTTGTCCATTTGTTCCTGCTGCAAGCATTTGTTTTGTCAATGAAATATCTAAAAGGCTGTCAGGGCACACAGAGGATTAAAATTTAAGCAGAGATGGACTACCTAGAAGTAGAATGCAAGCAGTTTTGAGGGCTAAGGGGAGATGTGAGGGAAATGGCTGTGAGGCCACTCCTTGGGTACTGTGTCCAGTTCTGGGCCCCTCAATTCAAGAAAAATGTTGAGATGCTCAAATGCATCCAGAGAAGGGCAACAAAGCTGGGCAGGGGTCTGGAGCACAGCCCTGTGAGGAGAGGCTGAGGGAGCTGGGGTTGCTTAGCCTGGAGAAGAGGAGGCTCAGGGGAGTCTATGACTACTTGAAGGGAGGTTGTAGCCAGGTGGGGGTTGGTCTCTTCTCCCAGGCAAGCAGCACCAGAACAAGAGGACACAGTCTCAAGCTGTGCAGGGGGAAGTTTAAGCATGATCTTAGAAAGAAGTTCTTCCCAGAAAGTGAGATGGGCTGCCCAGGGAGGTGGTGGGGTCAGCATCCCTGGAGGTGTTTAAGAAGAGACTGGATGAAGCACTTAGTGCCATGGTCTAGTTGATTAGTTAGGGATGGGTGACTGGTTGGACTTGGTAATCTTGGAGGTCTCTTCCAACCTGGTTGATTCTGTGAGTCTGTGAAAGGCTCAGGGGTACTTTTAGGATTCTCAGTCAAACTCTGAATTACCTTTGAATTAGCTTCATTAGAGACTCAATGTTTATAGCAGGAGATTAAAGCTATGGCTGTGTCTTTCAAAAAGAGGAAAGAAAAAGAAAGAAAAAACCTCCAACAAGCCAAAACAAAAAGGAAGAAAGAAAAGAAAACAAATGATGCACCTTAATGTGCCTCAAGGGATGGCTTTGCAACCATGCTGAGCCTAATTGATGAACATGTTGTGCTTGTGCTAAGTCCTCAAAGGTTTCCTAGCACGTCAGCAAAGATGCTACTATTCACAGCTCCTTTGGCTTATTATTTGGGTGGTGTCAATGCTGTGGTAAAACAACGTGTGATTTGAGTCCATAAAACCCATCAATCAGCCCCTGCTGTTCTTCACAGAGGGGCACCAGTGCAGCTGAGCTGGATCAGCCCAACGGCAGCAGCCAGGTTTAAATGAGGAGGAAAGAGATTTGATGGGGACAGGTTCAAAACATGGAGCTCTGCCATTATGGGGAAAGAAAGATGCAGCCAGAGCTGCTGTGATTTCAGCTTCTTCAGTAGCTCTTGTTTCCAAATGAGAAGAAATAGGAGAATCCAGCCTCAGGTAAGAGTGTTTGGTTTTATTGTCTGGTGTTTGTGTTCAGTTGTGACGTGCCTGTTGGAAAAAGAACTGACAGAAAGCAGAAAGAAGACAGTTGGATCAGTTAGACAATCTGCCATGAATTAATCTATGGCAGAAGAGAAGGCTGGGAGAGGGTCTCATCAATATGTGTGTCCAGTTTGGGGCTCCCCAGTGCAAGAGAGACAGAGACCTGCTGGAAAGAATCCAACAGAGAGCCATGAGGTTGATTAGGGGACTTGAGTATCTCCCCTGTGAAGAGAGACTGAGAGCCCTGGGGCTGTTTAGTCTGGAGAAGACTGAGAGGGGATCTGATGAGTGTGTATAAATATCTGAGGGGTGGGTGTCAAGTGGAGGGGGCCAAGCTTTTTTCAGTGGTGCACAGTAATAAGACAAGGAACAACAAGTTCAAGCTTGAATATAGAAGGTTTCATCTCACCATGAGGAGGAACTTCTTTCCAGTGAGGGTGACAGAGCACTGGAACAGGCTGCCCAGAGAGGTTGTGGAGTCTCCTTCTCTGGAGACTTTCCAAACCCACCTGGATGCATTCCTGGGTGGACTACCCTGGGTGATCCTGCTCTGGCAGGGGGGTTGGACTGGATGATCTGTGGAGGTCCCTTCCAACCTCTAATGCACTATGATACTGTGCATCTGTAATTTACTCTAGGTGATCCTGCCCTGGCAGGGGCTTGGACCTTTGAGATCCTTTCCAACCCTTAACATTCTGTGATTCTGTGAAATTTGTTTGGAGAAGTGGAATGAAGATGACAAATTTTTGATGAAAACATTAATTAACCCTAATGCTGCAAAGATAGGAGTTGTTTCCTTTTGTGTGTTACAGGAGTATCTCACAGGCTTCTGCCCAGGCTTCTTTGGGTCCAGAGGAGGGCCACCAAAATTATCAGTGGGTTGGAGCACCTCTACTAAGAGGACAGGCTGAGGGAGCTGGGGATGTTCAGCCTGGAGAAGGGGCTTCAGGGAGACCTAATAGCAGTCTGCCAGTACCTGAAGGGGGCCTACAGGAAAGATGGAGAGAGACTGTTTGCAAAAGCCTGCAGTGAAAGGATGAGGGGCAGTGGCTTCAAACTAGAGAAAGGCAGATTTAGATTGGATGTAAGGAACAAGTTCTTTACTATGAGGGTGGTGGAACTCTTGGAAGAGGTTGCCCAGGGAGGTGTTTGTGGCCCCTTCCCTGGAGAGATTCAAGGTGAGGCTCAATGGTGCCCTGGGCAGCCTGATCTAGTTGGTGATGTCCCTGCTGACTGCAGGGAGGTTGGACTGGATGACCTTTGGAGGTCTCTTCTAGCCTGGACCATTCTATGAAGGGTGAGCAAATCATCAGTTTGTGGAATCCCAGCACACCCTAGGGCTCTGCAAATGATTTCAGACTGCCTAGGTTTATGTGAGAGGCTTTGTAATTTATTTACAATCACAGAACCACAGGTTCTGGTTGGGAAAGTCCTTCAAGACCTTCAAAGTCCAACCATTCTCTAACTCTACCAAGGCTGGGGCTAAACCATGTCCCTCAGTGCCACATCTCTGCCTCTTTGAGACACCTCCAGGGATGGGGATTCAACTACCTCCCCCTGTTCCAGGCTTTGAGAACCCTTTCAGTTAAGAAGTTTCTTCTAATGTCCAGCCTGAAACTCCCCTGGTGCAACCTGAGACCACTCCCTCTCCTTCCTTCACTTGTTTGTAGGATAAAGAGACTGACTCCCAACTGGCTCCAACCTCTTTTCAGGGAGTTGCAGAGAGCCAGAAGGTCTCCACTCAGCCTCCTCAGCTGCTCCTCACCAGACTTGTTCTCCAGCACTAGCTTTGTTCCCCTTCTCTGGACCCACTCCACCACCTCAATGTCCTGCAAGAATGCTGGAGATGGACTTCTCATAAGGGTGTCCATCAAGAAGACAAGAGGGAATGCTTTGAAGCTGAGGGGAGAATAGGTTTAGACTGGATCTTAGGAAGAAGTTCTTCAGTATGAGGGTGGTGAGACTCTGGAATAGGCTGCCCAGGGAGGCTGTTGATGCCTCCTCCCTGGGGGTGTTGAAGGCTAGGCTGGATGAGGCTTTGAGCAGCTGAGTCTAGCTGGGAGGCATCCCTGCCCATGGCAGGGAGGTTGGAGTAGATGATCTGTGAGGTCCCTGCCAACCTAAGCCATTCTATGATTCTTTCCTGATATGAAGGCTTCTGGGTCTTGATAGGAAAGCTAAACATTCTTTTCTGTCATACTAATGATCTTATTTGCCTATCAGCTTTTGGGTATTTTTGCTTATCACTTTGTCAACATACTGAGAGCTACCTTTCATCTGTGTACCCTGCTGTATACAAAGGGGCTTACCTTGTCCATCTCCAGTTCCTGCTTTGCATGTGACTCCTTTTCAGTTTGTGAGTCCAAGAATAACCATATTTGCTGTTCCTGGCATAGTCCTAAGATAAATTGGTGCTTTAGAAAAACCTGTTTGTGCATTTCTAGGCTGCCCTTTCTTTGCCCAGTTTTATTTCCTATAAATGATAGAATAGAATAGAATAGAATAGAATTAACCAGGTTGGAAAAGACCTCAGAGATCATCCAGTCCAACCTAGCAGCCAACATCATCTAATCAACCAAACCATGGCACCAAGTGCCCAACCAGACTCTTCTTAAACACCTCCAGGGATGGTGACTCCACCACCTCCCTGGGCAGCACATTCCAATAGCCAATCTCTCTTTCTGGGAAGAACTTCTTCCTAACATCCAGCCTAAACCTCCCCTGGTGCAGCTTGAGACTGTGTCCTCTTGTTCTGGTGCTGGTTGCCTGGGAGAAGAGACCAACCCCCACCTGGCTACAACTTCCCTTCAGGGAGTTGTAGACAGCAAGAAGGTCTCCCCTGAGCCTCCTCTTCTCCAGGCTAAGCAACCCCAGCTCCCTCAGCCTCTCCTCACAGGGCTGTGTTCCAGAGCCCTCCCCAGCTTTGTTGCCCTTCTCTGGACACCTTCCAGCAACTCAACATCTTTCCTAAACTGAGTGGCCCAGAACTGGACACAGGACTGAAGGTGTGGCCTAACCATATTGATAAGGTCCTGGTGGCTTCATTCAACCAAGCAGCTGATTGGAAAATCCCCCTGTCCCCAAATACTATTTGAAGTCAGTCATGTACCCTTGCTCAGATGTCAGGTTTTATTTCCAAGGTCATAGTAATTACATCTTTAGCTTTAAGTTTATGTAAAGCTGCATTAATGATTTTTATCCAGCTCTTAAGCCCTTTCAGAACTGAACAATGTTATTAATTTGGTTGTTAGGAGAAAGAGCAGATCCTAACTGCTGTGTAATCTGGTGTAGGTGATCCTGCTCTGGCAGGGGGCTTGGACTGCAGGGGCCCTTCCAGCCCCTGAAATTCAGTGATTCTCTGATTCTCACCATGACAGGAATTGTTAATAAACTTTAAATAGCCAGCTCATAAGCAAGAACTTTAAATGTCAGAAATCTGACTTTATCATATCCCAAGCTTTTGCACTCTTCTGTAGGAGACATTCTAAAGAAGTCAGAAACTGTGTGACTGGCTTTTTCCATTGCCAGCAGGCTTGGGAATTTGTTTGCCTTTAACATTTAGGCTAAGATGGAATGAATCCTTTTTTTTCCCACTCCAGAATGCTTGTTCATTATCAGGGGAAGTTCCTTAACTTCTTTAACCTCCAGTGCTATTCTGTTTCACAGGGATGTTGGCAAATTGGGATTTGTAGTTCAAGTTTTCACAGAATCATGTTGAGGTGAAACCTTCTGTGTTCAAGCTTGAACCTGTTCCTTGTCTTATTACTGTGCAGTACTGAAGAGAGCTTGGCCCCCTCCATTTGACACCCACCCCTCAGATATTTATACACACTCATCAGATCCTCTCTCAGTCTTCTCCAGACTAAACAGCCCCAGGGCTCTCAGTCTCTCTTCATAAGGGAGATGCTCAAGTCCCCTAATCATCCTCATGGCTCTCTGTTGTATTCTTTCAAGCAGCTCTCTGTCTCACTTGAACTGGGGAGCCCAAAACTGGACACAGGATTGCAGGTGTGGTCTCAGCAGGGCAGAGTAGAGGGGGAGAAGAACCTCCCTAGCCCTGCTGGCCACACTATTCCTGATGCACCCCAGGATCCCATTGGCTCTCTTGGCCACAAAGCCACATTGCTGTCCCATAGGTAGCTTCCTGTCCACTAGGACTCCAAGGTCCTGCTCTGCAGTAGGGCAGCATCTAACCCGTCCTGGTGCCTGCTGTTCTTCCTTCACAGGTGCAGCACCCTACACTTTGTCCTTATTGAACTTCATGAGGTTTGCCTTCATCCAGCTCTCAGCCTGTCCAGATCTCACTGGATGGGAGCACAGCCTAATCATAGAATCAGTAAGGTTGGAAAAGACCTCAGAGATCATCAAGTCCAACCTGTCACCCAACACCTCATGACTACTAAACAATGGCACCAAGTGCCACATCCAATCCCCTCTTCAACACCTCCAGGGATGGTGACTCCACCACCTCCCTGGGCAGCACATTCCAATGGCTAACAACTCTCTCTGTGAAGAATTTTCTCCTCACCTCCAGCCTAAACTTCCCCTGGCACAGTTTGAGACTGTGTCCTCTTGTTCTGGTGCTGGTTGCCTGGGAGAAGAGATCAACCCCCCTCCTGGCTACAACCTCCCTTCAGGTAGTTGCAAAGAGCAAGAAGGTCACCCCTGAGCCTCCTCTTCTCCAGGCTAAGCAGCCCCAGCTCCCTCAGCCTCTCCTCACAGGGCTGTGCTCGAGGCCCCTCCCCAGCTTCGTTGCCCTTCTCTGGACACATTCAAGAGTCTTAGCTTGCTTGATTAGATATTTACCAGAAATGGATTTATCTATTTTTAAAGAGTGAGTTACAAAGATCATAAACGTTTCCTTCAAACTTAGCAGAATTGCTTTGTAATTTACAGCTGAGATCTCTTATTCATTGATTTTTCACTTCAGTATATCATGACTGTATATCCTGTGTATCAGTATATCCTTCCAGTTTCACAATGATTTGCTCTAATGCTCTGTAGAACCTTCTAATTGCAGTCTCTACACATTGGCAGCTGACCAGTTTTTATGAATGCATCAAATAGGTACTTTAGCCACAACAGCCTCAGGCAGGGCTACAGGCTGGAGTGGCTGGAGAGCAGCCAGGCAGAGAAGGACCTGGGGGCACTGGTGGATAGTAGGCTGAACATGAGCCAGCAGTGTGCCCAGGTGGCCAAGAAGGCCAATGGTATCAGGAATAGTGTGGCCAGCAGGAGCAGGGAGGTCATTGTGCCCTGTGCTCAGCACTGGTTGGGCCACACCTTGAGTCCTGTGTCCAGTTCTGGGCCCCTCAGTTTAGGAAAGATGTTGAGTTGCTGGAAGGTGTCCAGAGAAGGTCAACAAAGCTGGGGAGGGGTTTGGAGCACAGCCCTGTGAGGAGAGGCTGAGGGAGCTGGGGTTGCTTAGCCTGCAGAAGAGGAGGCTCAGGGCAGACCTTCTTGCTCTTTACAACTACCCGAAGGGAGGTTGTAGCCAGGTGGGGGTTGGTCTCTTCTCCCAGGCAAGCAGCACCAGAACAAGAGGACACAGTCTCAAGCTGCACCAGGGGAGGTTTAGGCTGGATGTTAGGAAGAGGTTCTTCATAGAAAGAGAGATTGGCCATTGGGATGTGCTGCCCAGGGAGGTGGTGGAGTCATCATCCCTGGAGGTGTTTAGGAAGAGACTGGATGAGGCACTTGGTGCCATGGTTTAGTTGATGAGATGGTGTTGGCTGCTAGGTTGGAATTGATGATCTCAAAGGTCTTTTCCAACCTGGATAATTCTGTCATTCTGTGTAAAAAATTAGTAGTAAACCTGGCAGGTTTCTTTTACCCTGAGAGTGTTGTAAAAGAATGTAGGAGAAAATTTCATACATTCTCTTGTGCTGTCAAAAACTAGTTGGTTCTCTTCAGCTGTGAGAGAAGAATCACCCTTAAAAATACTTTTATTCCTGCAAGCTGCGGCACAGGAAATTTGAATATGTTTACAAGAGTGCCTTAAAATAAAAAGAGGAGCATGGAAAGCACTGTGAGGAACAGAAATACATCAAAGGAAATAAAGTAGAGGGCATTCTCCTTCATGGGAGACAGCTGAATGCATGACCAGATCTGTTTTTTGCTCCTTTCTGTGTAAGCTAGCCTGAGAAAGTGAACATTTTCTCAACAAAGCAAGTCAAAACCTGAGATGGAAAGATATGGCCAGAGGGATGTGGAGCTAAGTCAAGCTGTGTTAGAAGTCTTCCCAGGAAAAGAATGGCTGTGCTGTGAGCAAACCAGAGGGCAGGCAGTGTGCAGCTTTCTGTCCTCTACCCCACTTCATGTACCTGGTTAAAAGAAGAGCACCAAGTGGTATTAATAAGTGCTGGTAGTGGTTCCAATAATTCCTTATCTGTGTAGTACACAAATATGATATCAACAGTGGACTGCTCTGGTAGTTTCCAGTATCAGAATCTGTTTTTTCACAGTTAGATGTCACACACTACATTAGTTAAATCCCTTCTTGTGAACCTTGCTGTCTACAATTACCTAAAGGGAGGTTGTAGCCAGGTGGGGGTTGGTCTCTTCTCCCAGGCAACCAGCACCAGAACAAGAGGACACAGTCTCAAGCTGCACCAGGGGAAGTTTAGGCTTGATCTTAGAAAGTTCTTCCCAGCAAGAGAGATTGGCCATTGGAATGTGCTGCCCAGAGAGGTGGTGGAGCCAATGTCCCTGGAGGTGTTTAGGAAGAGACTGGATGAGGCACTTGGTGCCATGGTTTAGTTGATTAGATGGTTCTGGGTGGTCAGTTGGACTTGATGATCTTGGAGGTCTCTTCCAACCTGATTGCTTCTGTGATTCTGTGGCTCTCTAATTACTCAGACATGCTAGGTATACCTGTGAGAGAGAGGAGTTGGAGTGTAACCAGCTGAGTGTGCCCACTTGTGCCAGTTTGCCTCTGTATGCTTTTGTGGGAGTGACTTAAATACACTTACTGCATGTTTGTGCTGTTTGATTTGTATACCAGCACATGGCACCTCTGTGCTGAACCTGGTCTGCTCATTGTGAGAATCTGTGCAGTTGTTTGGCTAGAGAATGAGGATCAGAGGATGCTAGGGGCTGGAAGGGACCTCCAGAGATCATTGAGTGCAACCTCCCTGCCAGGGCAGGACCACAGAATCTAGCACAGGTCACACAGGAACACATCCAGATGGGTCTTAAAAGTCTCCAGAGAAGGAGACACCACAACCTCTCTGGGCAGCCTGTTCCAGTGCTCTGTGACCCTCACAGTGAAGAAGTTCCTCCTCATGTTGAGGTGGAACCTCCTGTGCTGTAGTTTATATCCATTACACCTTGTACTATCCCAGGGTGCAACTGAGCAGAGCCTGTCCCCTCCCTATTGACACCCAGCCCTCAGATATTTATAAACATTGGAGTTTCTCTTCTCTGTGAGGTGTAATACTGGAAAGGATTTGTTGACTATGTTAGGAAAAATTCCTTTACTGAAAGACTAGAGCAGGCTGCCTAGGGAGGTGGTGGAGCCACCATCCCTGGAGGTGTTCAAAAAGCATGTAGACATAACAATTCAGGACATGGTGGGCATGGTGGTGTTGGGGGAAGGGAAGGGAAGGGAATTAACCAGGTTGGAAAAGACCTTTGAGATCATCAAGTTCAACCCATCACCCAACACCATCTAATCAACTAAAACATGGTACCAAGTGCCCCATCCAGTCTCTTCCTAAACACCTCCAGTGATGGTGACTCCACCACCTCCCTGGGCAGCACATTCCAATGGCCAATCTCTCTTTCTATGAAGAACTTCCTCCTAACATCCAGCCTAAGCCTCCCCTGGCACAGCTTGAGACTGTGTCCTCTTGTTCTGGTGCTGCTTGCCTGGGAGAAGAGACCAACCCCCACTTGGCTACAACCTCCCTTCAGGTAGTTGTAGACAGCAAGAAGGTCACCCCTGAGTCTCCTCTTCTCCAGGCTAAGCAACCCCAGCTCCCTCAGCCTCTCCTCACAGGGCTTGTGCTCCAGACCCCTCCCCAGCTTTGCTGCCCTTTGTTGATGGTGGGACTTGATGATCTCAGAGGTCTTTTCCCACCTTAATGATTCTATGATTTGAGAGTTATGAGACCTGGAAGGATGGAAGTGGCAGTGATGTGCCTTTTAGAGTGGGGCCCCTCAGCTATTATGTCAGGCAAGGACATTGCATGGCCCACCAGGAGTGCACAAGACTGGCTACTTGTCCTTTGACCACGCTGTGAAAAGCAGTGCTCGTTCCAAGAGAGGCCCTTCTGGAGTGGCTTCTGTGGGTGAGCATGTATTTCTTCTCTGAAAACTGGTTTCTGAGTGAAAAGTAGAACTATTGTGGGCTGTTGACAGATTTAAGACCAGCAGGGAACATGCCAATACTTGGCTGCAGGAAGGAGGAGAGCACTCTGCATTTTCAGTTTTAGACATATCCCCTAGCATGGTGAGGGGAGAGGGACGCCTCCATCACTGCTCTGTCACACATGCACAACACCCAAAAGAGGAAAAGCAAAGACAGGATGACAGCTAAGCTCTGTTTCACTGATGTCATGAAGAGCTGCTGTGGGGGGTTGCAACTTCCCCCAGCACTAACTTCCAGCCAGAGCAGCTCAGTTAGAAGCAAATGAAGCTGTATTGACAAGCAAAAACTACACTCCACAACGGAATGCAATGAGTATGTACAAAATATACAGGATTTACCACACCAAACCCCACCCTGGTCAGAAAGCCCAGGGAAGCTGCTCCACTGCCCCACTTACCCCTCCCAAATTCCCCTGTACCGAGAGAGAGAGAGAAGCTGAGAGAAAAGCAGTAGGTTAGGCTTATCTCAAGGTCAGCCAGAAGTGTTATCTTCTCCCTGGCAAAGCAGAACAGATCAGAGGAGAAGAGAAAAAGACTGAAAAGTGATGAATAGTTATGGTGCAGCTCCTTTCAACCCCAGACATTTATCCAATGAAGTTTTTTGGGGTAATCTTTTGTTTTCCTTTTTACACTCAACAGTGATTTATTGATATTTTTTTTTCTGCTTGAAACCTGCAGCTAAATTTTAAAGGCACAGCCTACACCCACCACAGCCCCAAACCAAGGTGCCACAGTTTGGTCCACAAAGAAATAAGGGCAACAAAGCTGGGGAGGGGTCTGGAGCACAGCCCTCTGAGGAGAGGCTGAGGGAGCTGGAGTTGCTTAGCCTGCAGAAGAGGAGGCTCAGGGGAGACCTTATTGCTCTCCAGAACTACCTGAAGGGAGGTTGTAGCCAGGTGGGGGTTGGTCTCTTCTCCCAGGCAACCAGCACCAGAACAAGAGGACACAGTCTCAAGCTGCACCAGGGGAGGTTTAGGCTGGATGTTAGGAAGAAGCTCTTCCCAGAAAGACAGGTTGGCCATTGGAATGTGCTGCCCAGGGAGGTGGTGGAGTCACCATGGAGGTGTTTAGGAAGAGACTGGATGGGTTGCTTGGTGCCATGGTTTAGTTGATGAGGTGGTGTTGGGTGACAGGTTGGACTTGATGATCACCAAGGTCTTTTCCAACCTGGTTAATTTCTATCCTCTTCCATCCTATCCTATTCCATTCCATCCTATCCTATTCCATTCCATCCTATCCTATTCCATTCCATTCCAAATAGCATCCAACGAGGACTCTACCCTTGAGGCATTAATTTATCTTCATTTTTCTAGGCTAGGCTTCTTGGTAGAAAAGCTTTTTCTCACCGCATAGCGAGGTCAGTGTGACAAATTTTGAGAGAGATGCAAGTTGAAGCATTTTGGTGGTGTTTCTTTAGGGTTGGGTGGTGTTTTTTTTTTCTCTTCTCTTGAGTTTCACAACCACATGAGCTCAGTGAGAAAGGAGCAGGCTGAGATGGCAAGGAGAACAGCCAATCCCGTTATATTTGTCTTGCTTATTACTGCCTTGCCACGTTAAATATGGAAAATTATATTTGGCTAGGAGGAGGCTGAGAAAGGGAACAGATGGCCACCAAAAAGAATACTAGAGCAGCTAATAGTCACTGGCATATTTCCGGGGTACAAACTGAAAGCTGAAGCCAAGCAGAAGCATTCTCCAGTTATTTATTTATTTCCCCCCCACCGCCACCACCACCCCGATCAGGGTACTGTGGATGCAACTGATCCTGCTATGCTCTGACTAGATGAAGGTGGGATCCCTGAGATGCCTTCTCTGAATGGAATAAACAGCTTCCATCCTGCAGTTAACAGCCCTTGCAGTGATGCTGACAGAACTAGTTGACAAGGTGGGGAAAACGTTGCCGCTGCGTTTCGAGCGCGCGCGCGAGTCCGTTCGCTGTGGCTTTTCCGACGTGCTGCATGATCTGGCGTTGGTCTCTGTGGGTTTCTCGAGGCTTTAGTCAGCTCTGAGGGCAGAGAGGAGGGAAGTGAGCGTTTCCACGAGGAGACAGTGTAGTCTGCCTGGAGTTGTGAAGCTGTGCATTTAATAAGCTCTAAGATTTCCATGCGTTTCTGAGTTCTCTGCTTAAAAGGGTACTGGAGGGGGTGGGGAAGAGAAATAAGAAGGCATTTGGGGAATTAGGAAGATGTGTCACAGCTGCTGGGGTTTTTTTGCAGGCTGTTGTGTGCTCAGTGCCTAAAACTGTAGGCTGCAGGTTAGGTGGTGAATGAGGACATTGTTCTGGTTCTTGAGGAATACCAGCAAGGTAACACAGGATTTGAAGGGCTGGAAGAGCAGGAGATGGTGATCTGAGACTGAAGTGCAACAATTGGTGCTGCAGGGCAGGCTCAGTGCTCTCTAAGTAGGACAGGCAGGAGTGAAATGGAGGGGAATAGTAACAGCTGATGGAGTTTTTGCCTCGAATGCACCTGCCAGAATGAAACCAGTCGCAAGGGCTCAGCTGGAGATCCCACGCTAGGTGTGCAGGATTTTGCTAGAGCAGCAGCTGATGGATCATCTGCATCAAGATCATCACTGTGGGGACTAACAGATCAATCCACCTGCTCCCCATTTAGCCATCAGTAGCCACAGATCCATTTTCCCACCCCCCCCAGATGAAAGATGAGGCTGTTTACCTGCTGGAGGTAATGTTATGAGGATTGATTATTGATTGATTTTAAGGGGGGGTGTGGGGTGTGGTGTGTGTGTGGTGAATCACTTCCCCAAACAGCACTGAAGAACTGTAAGCCCTTGCTAAGTAGGTTATGAGAAAGAGAAATGAAAGGACTCACACTTTTCCCTGATGAAATAAAGGCAGAGATTTGGGCTGATAGACTGAATTTGATTTTTAGGGTGTAAAATTTAAGGTGTTAATTTATCCCCAGTCCATGGAAATCAAACAGACTCCAGACGCTGGCAGGACGTCTTGGAGCTTATTTGGCTGCTTCTTTAGCTCTTGCTGGATTTTAAAGACATTGTGTGAGCTGTTCAGGCTCTGTTAGCAAATACAGCACAGTTTGGAGTTCAGGTTTAGTAGCATCAACATCACTGCATAGCATTTGAAAGAAGTATTGCTAAGAGATATATGAATAAATATAATAACCATGAATAAATATAATAACCATTTTAGAGTGAAGGCTGCAGTCTGCAAAAGCATAGTCAGGACTTGATGGTCTCAGAGGTCTCTTCCAGCCTCAAGAATTCTGTGATTTCTGTTTGAAGTCCACTGTTTCTTTGGTTTTCAGTGATAGCTGTTTCATCCCTTCCAGAAACTGCAAAAGTGAAGCTAGCTGGGAGGAAAGTGTAGGTGAAGTGTGTCTGTGTGTGTGAAAAACAACTATGCACTAAAATTCATACTTATTAAAAGCTGGATTGCTATAGGACCCTCCAACTAAAGAAGTTCCTC
The DNA here is from genome assembly GCF_014839835.1 of Dryobates pubescens. Taxonomy (NCBI): domain Eukaryota; kingdom Metazoa; phylum Chordata; class Aves; order Piciformes; family Picidae; genus Dryobates; species Dryobates pubescens. The sequence continues at coordinate 134,514,802 of NC_071657.1, forward strand.
CTCAGGTTGAGGTAGAACTACAGCACAGGAGGTTGCACCTCAATGTGAGGAGCAACTTCTTTACTGTGAGGGTCATGGAGCACTGGAACAGGATGCCTGGAGAGGTTGTGGAGTCTCCTTCTCTGGAGACTCTCCAGACTCACCTGGATGCATTCCTGTGCAACCTGAGCTAGGTTCTGTGGTCCTGCTCTGGCAGGGGGGTTGGACTTCATGATCTTCAGAGGTCCCTTCCAACCTCTAACATCCTGCAATAGAGTTAAGAATGTGGGTCCAGACTCACCTTCATAACTGATGTGATTCACTATGGATATCCAGGCTATGTAGTTGGCATGTGAAGGGTTTGTCTGCAAAAATACTCTGGCTCTGGGTTTTCCATACTTCATCAGAGCAAATTTACACTGAAGAATAGTGACAACAAGGATGTTTGGTGCACTGGGCAAAGTATATCTTGCTCCAGGACATTGATAAGTAGGATGCAATAATCCAGTAGTCCTGTTCTTAGGGGCTTTTGTTGAGGTGACTCAGAGGATGTTTTGGGTTTGCAGTACATGATCCATTATCCCTTACCTACCTGAAGGGAGGTTGTAGCCAGGTGGGGGTTGGTCTCCTCTCCCAGGCAACCAGCACCAGAACAAGAGGACACAGTCTCAAGCTGAGCCAGGGAAGGTTTATGCTGGATGTTAGGAAGAAGTTCTTCATAGAAAGAGTAATTTACCATTGGAATGTGCTGCCCAAGGAGGTGGTGGAGTCACCATCACTGGAGGAGTTTAGGAAGAGACTGGATGGGGTGCTTGGTGCCATGGTTTGGTTGACTAGATGGTGTTGGGTGATAGGTTGGACTCAATGATCTTGAAGGTCTTTTCCAACCTGTTTTATTCTATTCTCCATTCTAGTCTATTCTATTTTCTTTTCTATTCTATCCCCAGCCAGCTGACCTTCAGTTCCAAAGAAGAGAATTATTATGTCCTGCAAAGAAAGGTCTTAGTACCTTTCCCTTTCCCACTGTTCTCCTATGCTCCACAGACAGCCATGACTTTTCCTCTCAAACTGTACTCCATTAGCATAATATGAGGAAGGTTAGGGGACTTGAGCATCTCCCCTCTGAAGAGAGACTGAGAGCCCTGGGGCTGTTTAGTCTTGAGAAGAGAGGACTGAGAGGGGATCTGATCAACATCTATCAATATCTGAGGGGTGGGTGTCAAGTGGAGGGGGCCAAGCTCTTTTCAGTGGTGCACAGTAATAAGACAAGGAACAACAGGTTCAAGCTTGAACATAGAAGATTTCACCTCAACATGAGGAGAAACTTCTTTCCAGTGAGGGTGCCAGAGCCCTGGAGCAGGCTGCCCAGAGAGGCTGTGGAGTCTCCTTCTCTGGAGACTTTCAAGCCCTACCTGGATGCATTACTGTGAGGACTACCCTGGGTGATGCTGCTTTGGCAGGGGGGTTGGACTGGATGATCTCTGGAGGTCCCTTCCAACCTTTAACCTTCTGTGATTCTGTAATAGGAGTGATCCCAGAGCTGTTCTCATCTTTTCCTGATTCTGAAATTTACACAGGCTAAGAGAGTTTGGGCTGTTCAGTCTGGAGAAGAGAAGGCTCTGATCTTATTGTGGCCTCCCAGTATCTTATTGTGGCCTCCCAGTATCTGAAGGGGGCTACAAGAAAGCTGGGGAGGGACTTTTTAGGGTGTCAGGGAGTGATAGGACTGAGGGGAATGGAGCAAAACTAGAAATGGGTAGATTCAGATTGGATGTTAGGAAGAAGTTCTTCCCCATGAGGGTGGTGAGACACTGGCACAGGTTGCCCAGGGAGGTGGTGGAAGCCTCATCCCTGGAAGGCTTTAAAGCCAGGCTGGATGTGGCTGTGAGCAACCTGCTCTAGTGTGAGGTGTCCCTGCCCATGGCAGGGGAGTTGGAACTGGATGATCCTTGAGGTCCCTTCTAACCCTGACAGTTCAGTGATGCTGTGAATAAAGGGCCTAATAAGGAGCTGGCATAGCTGGCAGCAGTAGCTGGGCTCACAATAGAATACAATTAACCAGGTTAGAAGAGACCTTTGGGATCATCTATCTTGTGAGGCAGTTTAAAGCAATCTTTCCAAGCAGACTCACTATTGGCTTTTGAGGGCATATTTAGGGATGGCAAAGGCCTCCCCCTTCCCTTCCACTGAGCACATGGGCAGACCAAGCCTGCTGAGAAGCACAATAGGCACAAGGAGCTGTCTCTGCACCTGCTCACAAAACAGCTGTCTGGCTGGGACAAGCACAGGGTGTTTTCAGCAGCCTTTGTGGTCCTCCCTCATACACTATATTGGCACAGACATTGCCACAAAGAAAAGACCTTGGAAACCACACAGAGATTCCAGGATTGGTTTTCTTTTTTTGATTAGAGCTTCATTTCATTCTTTGCAGTCTTCCCATGTGGATGCATTTTCCCAGTCTCAGCTGACTGTTCAAGAGAGAGAGCATCTGGGACCTAACAGAGTCTTCCATCAGGTATGTGACTCTTCAGCTGACTTTTAAAAATACCTGGATGCTTGTTTCCTAAGAGGTCCCCTATAATGCATGAATCTGAATAGGGAGAAGTCCTTTATTCCCTCCCCTCTTCCATTTCCCCTGCAGCATGAATGGGTCTCCCAAGATGCTTGCAAGTGTTTTGGCTATGCTAGCTGTTCAGTAGAATTTGAGGCATTTCTGTCTACCTGCTTTTGTTTCTTGAAGTTGCCATGAAAAGTCCACTGGAATCTCAGTTCTAAGCTCATAAAGACTTTTCCATAGCACTGGAAAAGAAAACTTACTCAGTCATAGAATCATAGCCTGGAGAAGGCTCAGGGGAGATCTTCTTGCTCTCTACAACTACCTGAAGGGAGGTTGTAGCCAGGTGGGGGTTGGTCTCTTCTCCCAGGCAAGCAGCACCAGAACAAGAGGACACAGTCTCAAGCTGTGCCAGGGGAGGTTTAGGCTGGAGGTGAGGAGAAACTTCTTCCCAGAAGGAGAGATTGCCTATTGGAATGTGCTGCCCAGGGAGGTGGTGGAGTCACCATCACTGGAGATGTTTAAGAGGAGTCTGGATGGGGTGCTTGCTGGTTTAGTTGATTAGATGATGTTGGGTGATAAGTTGGACTCGATGATCTTGAAGGTGTTTTCCAACCTGGTTAATTCCATTCCATTCCATTCCAAGCTGTGCCAGGGGAAATTTAGGCTGGAGGTGAGGAGAAAGTTCTTCACAGAGAGAGTTGTTAGCCATTGGGATGTGCTGCCCAGGGAGGTGGTGGAGTCACCATCCCTGGAGGTGTTCAAGAGGGGAGTGGATGTGGCATTTGGTGCCATGGTTTAGTCATGACAGGTTGGCCTTGATGATCTCTGAGGTCTCTTCTAACCTTGGTGATTCTGTGATTCTGTAATAAGGTTGGAAAAGACCTCAGTTCAAGTCATTTGGATTGAGAGCTTTGTGTCTTTGCTTTTTGAGAATAGACCAAACCTCTCCTTTGTGTCAAAAGCTTGACAACCATATTTCTACCCTTTCCTGATGACAAAAATTTCCCAAGGATGTGCATGGACTGTAGCCTTAACACTTTAGCCCTTGTCCTGCATTTGATAGTGCACAGTTGATCTATTTCAGAGCTGTTTCCAAACGTTTTGTTGTTGTTTGCCAAAGAAATAGTCAACCTCGACAATTTTCTTTGCTACTAAGAGTGTGATTTCCATCAGTTCAGATAACAAAGGAGATTAGAAGTTCACACATTCACAAACCCACTTCCTCCAACGACTGGCTTTAAAGAATGAGTGACGTTGAAATGTTTTGCAGTTAACGAAGAGGAGAAGGCTAAAGAAAGGCTGAATAGTCCTGGAGGTTTCCAGCTGATAAAAGCATTTATTTTTTTTCAGTAAAGCTGGCACAGAGCTTGCCCTTTCCTCACTAATGAGTAGTGCAACAAAGGGGCCCGGCCAAAGTGATCTCCATTAGAAAGGAGGGGGAAGGAAATAATGAGAAACCAGTACAAGGAAGACCCTCCCACTGTCTCCACCCAGGGTGTTTGGCAGCAGTCCAGTCTCAATCTCTCTTCTTCCACTGGAAAGAGCTAATGATGTTGCCTGCCATTTCCAATTCATGCCTGCTTGTTACACGGAATCCCAGAATTTCAGGGGCTGGAAGGGACCTTGAAAGCTCATCCAGTCCAACCCCCCTGCCAGAGCAGGAGCACCCAGAGCAGATCACGCAGGAACTCATCCAGGCAGGTTTTGAATATCTCCAGAGAGGGAGAATGCACAACCTCCTTGGGCAGCCTGTCTCAGTGCTCTGTCACTGTCACACTGAAAACATTTTCCCTCATATTTGCATGGAACTTCCTATGCCTCAGCTTCCACCCATTGCCCCTTGTGCTGTCATTGGGCACCACCACCCTGGCTCCATCCTCTTGGGACTCACCATTTACATATTTATAAACACTGATGAGGTCACCTCTCAGTCTCCTCTTCCCAAGCTACAGAGCCCTCAGCTCCCTCAGTCTCTCCTCATACAGATGTTCCACTCCCTTAATCATCCTCATGGCTCTGTGCTAGACTCTTTCAAGTAGCTTACCCTACATATGCTGTATTTTCCCCACTCACAGTCTCAAGCTGCACCAGGGGAGGTTTAGGCTGGATGTTAGAACCTTTCACCCAACACCATCTGACCAACTAAACCATGGCACCAAGCACCCCATCCAGTCTCTTCCTAAACACCTCCAGTGATGGTGACTCCACCACCTCCCTGGGCAGCACGTTCCAATGGCCAATCTCTCTTTCAGGAAAGAATTTCTTCCTAACATCCAGCAACCACCAACAGAACAAGAGGACACAGTCTCAAGCTGCACCAGGTTTAAGCTGGATGTAAGGAAGAAGTTCTTCCCAGAAAGAGAGCTTAGCCATTGGAATGTGCTGCCCAGGGAGGTGGTGGAGTCACCATCACTGGAGGTGTTTAGCAAGAGACTGGATGGGGCAGTTGGTGCCATGGTTTAGTTGATTAGATGGCGCTGGATGATAGGTTGGACTTGGTGATCTCAAGGGTCTTTTCCAACCTGGTTAATTCTATTCTATTCTATTTATTCTATTCTACTCTATTTATTCTATTCTATTCTCAAAGGAGTCCTCTCCAAGCACCTTTTCCACTTCTCCAATGCTTGTGGATGTTGTGGGGAAGCTTTCATGCTCTAAAATGCGCCCGGCTGCCTGGACAACCTCCTCTTGCCCCTTAGTACAACTGCTAGCAGCCACAGAGTCATCCTGAGGTGTCAGAAGCGAACCATACCCATTTTCAAAGGTTTTAGAGTCCTGTTTTGGTTTTTTTTTGGAAGGTGTTGCACAGAATGGCTTTCTAGGTCATTATGTAATATTTAACTTATGCTTTCCATTTAGAGAGTCAGTCGTGGTGTTCTTTCCCTCCCACGTCTGGAAGGTCAAGCAAAGAATGGTTTGGTTGCAGACACTGCAAACCCTCCCCTCCTTGAAAGCAGCCTGCCTCAGATAACAAACAAGAAGAGCCTGCAGAACGTCCTTCCCTCTCTTCAGGTGAGTTGCAAAGCTCTTGGATGCCTTGTGTCTGCCTGGCAAATCAGCTCCTCTCAAAGTACTGCTAAAAGAGTGTCAGTGTCTGAGCCTCACAAATACGTTTGTGTGTGGGAAGAGGAATAATTTGGTGTGAGCATCATTTGCATCAGTTTTTATTTTCAGCCATAGCTGAAGAGGAAGGGGGAAAAAGAGCACAAGAAAGAGAAAGAAGAGCTGCAAACAGTCAAATGTTGAAAGGGTTATCAAACACTGGAAGAGGCTCAAGAGGGAGGTGGTTGACTCCCTGTGCCTGGGGGTGTTTAAAAGATGCAGATATGGGGGTGCTGAGGGATGGTTAGGGGACTGGAGCACTGCCTGATGAGGAGAGGCTGAGGGACCTGGGGCTTTGTAGTCTGGAGAAGAAAGGACTTAGAGGTGATTTAATAAATGTTTATAGATATCTGAGGGCTGGGGGTCAGGAGGGAGGGGACAGGCTCTGCTCACTTGCTCCCTGCGATAGGACAAGGGGCAACGGATGTAAGCTGCAGCACAGGAGGTTCCACCTCAACACAAGGGAGAACTTTACTGTGAGGATCACAGAGCACTGGAGCAGGCTCCCCAGGGGTTGTGGAGTCTCCTTCTCTGGAGACTTTCAAGGCCCATCTGGATGCATTCCTCTGTGAGCTGAGCTAGGTTGTATGGTCCTGCTCTGACGTCTTTGGGTCCCTTCCAACCCCTGACATCCTGTGATCCTCTGATGTGGTTTAGCACAAGCCTTGGTGGAGTTAAATAATGGTTGGACTTGATGGACTTCCAGGTCTTTTCCAAGCAAAACTATTCTATGAGGCTATGAAATAGACTAATTCCTTACCAGCATGATTGTATGTTGTTGGCTCATGTCCAGCTTCTTGTTCACCAGCACCCCCATTTTCCTTCACCTTATTTTTGTGCTGGTGATGTATTCACTTTCATATCCCTTGCTAGCTGCAATTCCAGCTGAACTTTGGCTTTCCCAAGCATACCTACATATTCAGGTAGTGTCTCTTGTATGTAGTCCAGATAACCAGCCCCTTTTTTGTACTCCTTCCTGTGTTTGTGCGTGGTCAGAGGCTCCCTTTTCATCCACGATGGCCTTCAGCAATATTTGCTCAACTTTGTGCATGTTAAATGGACTATTCATGTGCTTCAAGGAGACTGACCTCAAAGATACTGAGTTCTTCTGACTTCCTTTCCTCCAAGGCAGCCTTCCATGGGTTTATGATTCAGGACACCCCTGAGCAAGCCAAAAGGTACTTTCCTGAAGACCAGGGTTTGTAATTCTGCTGTCTCACTCACTTCTCCAGGGATGTTAAACTCCACAATCACTTGGTCACTGCAGCCAAGTCTGCCCTTTCCTTGACCTTTGTGTCCTCAACCACTTGTTCCTTGCACAAGAGTAAGAGGTCCAGCAACGCATCTCTGATCAGCTGCCTTAAGAACACAACCCAGAAACCTCCCAGAATGCTTTTTCCTCTTCAGCAGCTACTGAGGTGACTGAGTGTCAGGGCCTTTAGGTAATGATTACTCTTCCCTTCTGCACCTAATTAAAACCCCTCTCACTAGTTAGCAAAGCTTTTTTTTGCAGGCCCTCTTTACCTACTTCACCAGATGTATCCTGGTTTTGCTCAGCTGTTCCTGTTCTTCATCCTCTGTAGAAACCATAGCCCTCTCTATAGGTGCAGCCAAGTGTTGATCCACTGGATCCATCCTCTCCAGCTGAGTCTTTTCTCCTCAGTGAAGAGATTAAGAGCATGTCCTACCCTCCTTGCCCCCAGCATTACAGAATCATAGAAAACAGCCTTTTGGAAGAGATCTCAAAGATCATCCAGTCACAACCCAGCACTAAAGGGGCAATGCCAAACCATGTTCCTGCATGCCAGGTCCACACACTGCTTAAACATCTCCAGGGATGGTGACTCCACCACTGCCCTGGGCAGACCATTCCGGTGTTTGATAACGCTCTCAGCACACTGTCTTCTGTCACTTTATCTCTTGCTCTATTATCTCCAGCCCTTCATCATCTCTTCTTGGCTTGATTCTGTGGTCTGTCCTTTATTTTCCCATTCTGGGAGCCCTGAGAATCTGCATGCTCTAGGATTACAGTATCACAGTATATTAGAGGTTGGAAGGGACCTCCAGAGAACACTGAGTCCAAACCCCCTGCCAAAACCAGGATCATTCAGGGTAGTCCACACAGGAATGCATCCAGGTAGGTTTTGAAAGTCTCCAAAGAAGGAGACTCCACAACCTCTCTGGGCAGCATGTCCCAGTGCTCTGTCACCCTCACTGGAAAGAAGTTTCTCCTCCTGTTGAGGTGAAACCTTCTTGATCATCTGTTGATACTGGTGACATCCATATAGCTTTTTCTCCTGCAGTTTCTTCCTTCCAGTGCTTCTGCACCCACACAGGCCCATTCATTCCCCATTCATATCACTCTTGATGTTTCTGTTATAAATATTTATGTGTGCAGATCCGAGTGGTGTGCCTGCAGCAGTGTGGGCTGTGCAAGCAGTTTTAAGGATTCTAGCAAAACTCTTCAGCAGATGTGCCCACACAGAAACCCAAAATGGCTAATGTCTATTATCCTACCCTTCCTGCCCCTCTCTACTAGCTCATGCAGGTTACAGCAACTTAATCACAATACAGCCATTTGAAATGAGAGCCCATGCACTGAATGAACCTTCTCTTATGAAGTTCAACAAGACCATGTCTAAGGTCCTGCATCTGGGTTGGGGCAATCCCAGGCGCTGATATAGGCTGGGCAGGGACTGCCCTGAGAGCAGCCCTAAAGAAAAGGACCTGGGGATGCTGGTGGGTGAGAAGCTCAACATGAGCCAGCAGTGTGCACTTGCAGCCCAGGATGGGATTGGCTTTCTGGGCTGCATCAAGAGAAGCAGAGCCAGCAGGTTGAGGGAGGTGATCCTCCCCCTCTACTCCACTCTGGTGAGACCCCACCTGGAGTGCTGTGTCCAGTTCTAGAGCCCCTGTTACAGAAAGGATCTGGAGGTGCTGGAAGGTGTCCAGAGAAGGGCCATGAGGATGATCAGAGGGCTGGAGCTCCTCTTCTATGAGGACAGACTGAGGGAGTTGGGGCTGTTCAGTCTGGAGAAGAGAAGGCTCTGAGGAGACCTAATTGTGGCCTTCCAGTATCTGAAGGGGGCTACAAGGAAGCTGGGGAGGGACTTTTCAGGGTGTCAGGGAGTGATAAGACTAGGGGGAATGGAACAAAACTAGAAATGGGTAGATTCAAATTGGATGTTAGGAAGAAGTTCTTCCCCATGAGGGTGGTGAGATACTGGCACAGGTTGCCCAGGGAGGTGGTGGAAGCCTCATTCCTGTAGGCTTTTAATTCCAGGCTGGATGTGGCTCTGAGCAACCTGATCTAGTGTGAGGTGTCCCTACCCATGGCAGCAGGAACTAGATGATCCTTGAGGTCCCTTCCTCCCTGAGGGAGCTGGGGTTGCTTAGCCTGGAGAGGAGGAGACTCAGGGGTGACCTTATTGCTCTCTACAGCTACCTGAAGGGGGGTTGTAGTGAGGCGGAGGTTGGTCTCTTCTCCCAGGCAACCAGTACCAGAACAAGAGGACACAGTCTCAGGCTGCATCAGGGGAGGTTTAGGCTGGAGGTTAGGAGGAAGTTTTACACAGAGAGAGTGATTGCCCACTGGAATGGGCTGCCTGAGGAGGTGGTGGGGTCGCCGTCGCTGGGGGTGTTCAGGGCGAGGCTTGACAGGATGCTTGGTTGTATGGTGTAGTTGATTAGGTAGTGTTGGGTGATAGGTTGGACATGATGATCTCGAAGGTCTCTTCCAACCTGGTTTATTCTATTCTATTCTATCCTGACAATTCTATGATTCTATTTAGAGATTTTTCTTTCCATGGCCCAATAGCCTCTAGTACTATTGGCAGAATTTGCTTCCTGGGTCAGAGAGTGTTTCTGTCCCTAAGCATGCTTCTACTGGCTCTGCACAAAATTGACCTAAAGATAGAATGGAATAGAATAGAATCAAATAGAATTAACCAGGTTGGAAGAGACCTTTGAGATCATCAAGCCCAACCTATCACCCAACACCATCTAATCAACTAAACCATGGCACCAAGCACCCCATCCAGTCTCTTCCTAAACACCTCCAGTGATGGTGACTCCACCACTTCCCTGGACAGCACATTCCCATGGCCAATCTCTCTTTCTATGAAGAACTTCTTCCTAATATCCAGCCTAAACCTCCCCTGGTGCAGCTTGAGACTGTGTCCTCTTGTTCTGGTGCTGCTTGCCTGGGAGAAGAGACCAACCCCCACCTGGCTACAACCTCCCTTCAGGTAGTTGTAGAGAGCAATGAGGTCTCCCCAGAGCCTCCTCTTCTCCAGGCTAAGCAACCCCAGCTCCCTCAGCCTCTCCTCACAGGGCTGTGCTCCAAACCCCTCCCCAGCTTTGTAGCCCTTCTCTGGACACCTTCCAGCAACTCAACCTCTTTCCTAAACTGGGATCACTCAACAAATCCAAAATAAGCATCTTGCATCTTTGTCTTTGGGAGTGTACCATTTGAGATATCATGGGGTTTGTATGTATTTACATAAGTCCAGATCAACTGGATCTTCCTGAAAGTGTCTGTAAACAAATCTCCTTTTATTTTTTTTCCTTTTTGGCAGGAAAATGGAACTCCAGGCAATATTTCCCAATTTGCCCTTCCAGATTGTCTTCCTGAGAGCGATGCCAGAGCCCAGACGAAACCATCAGAACCAGAAAGCACCAGCATCTGTGTCAAACTGCCTATGACAGCTTCAGGTAGAATAGAACACAGACTGTGCTTAAAAGGCCAGAGTGACAGGCTGCCTGCAGGAGGGTATGCAGCCAGGGTGCTCAGTGGCCAGAAGTCCCACACTCAATGGTCACTGAAAAGTAGAACAAACCATGTGGAAGACAGTGATTTCTCAAAATCCTACTTGGGGAGGAACACAGAAGGGGATGTATAGAGATAAATGAGAGAAGTGTGCATTACACCATGATAATGAAGTGTATTTCCTAGAATCATAGAGTAATAGTCATAGAATTGTCAGGGTTGGAAGGGACCTCAAGGATCATCCAGTTCCAACCCCCTTGCCATGGGCAGGGATATCTCACACTAGATCAGGTTGCTCAGAGCCACATCCAGCCTGGCCTTAAAAACCTCCAGGGATGAGGCTTCCACCACCTCCCTGGGCAACCTGTGCCAGTGTCTCACTACCTTCATAGTGAGGAACTTCTTCCTAACATCCAATCTGAATCTACCCACTTCCATTTTTGCTCCATTCACCCTAGTCTTATCTCTCCCTGAGACCCTCAAAAGTCCCTCCCCAGCTTTCTTGCATCCCCCTTCAGATATTGGAAGGCCACAACAAAGTCTCCTCAGAGCCTTCTCCTCTCCATACTGAATAGCCCCAACTCTCTCAGTCTGTCTCCATGAGAGAGAAGCTCCAGCCCTGTGAAAGTCTTAAAGTTCAGTATTGTAGCCTGCAGAAGAGGAGGCTTAGGGGAGACATTATTTCCATCTACAACTCCCTGAAGGGAGGTTGTAGCCAGGTGGGGGGTGCTTTCTTCTCCCAGGCAACCAGCACCAGAACAAGAGGACACAGTCTCAAGCTGCACCAGGGGAGGTGTAAGCTGGATGTTAGGAAGAAATTCTTCCCAGAAAGAGAGATTGGCCATTGGAATGTGCTGCCCAGGGAGGTGGTGGAGTCACCATCACTGGAGGTGTTTAGGAAGAAACTGGATGAGGTACTTGGTGCCGTGGTTTACTTGACGAGATGGTGTTGGGTGATGGGTTGGACTTGATGATCTCAAAGGTCTTTTCCAACCTGCTTAATTCTGTATAAATGTTCTGTAAATGCAAAAGGTTTGACAGGTTTGCCTTAAAGTTATGCCAAGTCATTTGGTTGACAGCACTATGCTAATATAATGACAAAATGCTTTTCCCACTTGCTTGCAGCTGTGCCACGTTTTATCTATGTGGGCTAAACTGCATTTTGGGGGGTTCTGACATCTAGAAAGTTTAAGGTGGGGTTAATCTATTTTTACAAAGAGCCTAGGGGAGGGGGAAAAAATAATGTAGTGGCCTTTTGCTTCAGAATGATTTAGCATCCCTGCATCAGGGGATGAAGTTATGCCACTGTTTAACAAAACACCCCCAGGCATGCCTGGAGAGCGCACTGATTTGTAATGCTGCTGGCTGATTATTTATCTAGATTTCAATTATATAAGCAGAGGTGTGAGAGGAGCTGAAATGTCTCTGTGAGGGAAGAATCAGCACTAAGGGAAGCACGGATCTGAGTCCCGTTTAATTCCTGACACGCATCTGAACTTGACATTTTTCTGTCAGATAAACAAGGGCCTGAAAGCTTGGGTTACCTAAAGCTTATTGCCTGTATTATAGTTATGACAATCAAGACAATAAAAAAACCCCCAACCACAAACCCATGCAGCATAAAAATATGTAAGCTATGAAGCTTGCTGAAGTACCAGATCACAGAATCACAGAATTGTTAGGTTTGGAAGGATCATTTAGTTCCGACCCCCCTGCCACGGGCAGGGACTCCTCGCACTTGATCAGGTTGCTCAGAGCCACGTCCAGCCTGGCCTTAAAAACCTCCAGGGGAAGAGGCTTCCACCACCTCCCCGGGCAACCTGTTCCAGCGTCTCACCAGATGGGGTTTTCAAAACCATCTAGGTGAATAACTTTGCTCAGGATCAAGTCGTTTTTACCCAAGCACTCTTCGGAGTCTGGCTGGCAGATGAAGAATGCTTTGTGAAACAGATCACCGGGAAGGCAGGAGGAAAAAAAAACCAGACACAAGAAGCAGAAAGTTGTGCAAAATCGTAGTAATTCTGGCCTCTAGCAGGCAGCTGCACAGCCTCCCCCCTACGGCAGCACAATTTGCATTCAAATAGTCCCTTGTAAAAGCGATTTGCCCTTCAATTTCTGCCACTTGATTGATTTGATGATTGTTGTTTTGTTTGTTTGTTTGTTTGTTTTCCCCCTTTTCATTTTACCTTCTTGTTTTCTGATGTAGAAGCCTTGAAATATTTCAGAAACCAGTTAACAGTCTATGAGCAAAAAGAGATTTTCAATTATGCAGAGCTGTGGTTTCTTGGGCTGGAAGCTAAAAAGATTGAAGTCTTGCCTGAGACCCAGAGTAATAATTGTTACGATGATGAGCATGGTTCCTACCTGAAGGTAAGTGGGGAAAAAAATGATGGCACTCATTTTCAGCTCAGTAAGTTTGTAGTGACAATCTGCCAGCTCTTGAAGTGATCTCTGTGAGAAAAGTGTTGCTTCTAGAAGATTAATATTGACATAGTGAAAACATCAGTACCAATCACTTTAAAGCTCAGAAGAGAATCCTAAAGAGAGACCTGCTTTGCACCTCATTCAGGATTGATGCAAGGTAGGTGGATTAATGAAGCATGTGCTTGTCATTTTCTCTGTCACCCTTGTTTAATGTAGACTTCACTTGCTACCAGCCCAGCATCTCTCATAGCCAGTAAACTCACACACACAAAAACTATTGTAAAGCCTCACCACAGGGTCACAGGGTGTTAGAGGTCGGAAGGGACCTCTGGAGATCTTTGAGCCCAAACCCCTTGCCAGGGCAGGACCATAGATTCTAGCACAGGAATGCATCCAGATGGGCTTAGAAAGTCTCCAGAGAAGGAGACTCCACATCCTCTCTGGGGAGCCTATTCCAGTGCTCTGTGACCCACACAGTAAAGAAGTTCTTTCTCATCTTGAGGTGGGACTTCCTGTGCTATTTTACATCCATTGCCCCTTGTCCTACCCCAGGGCACAAGTGAGCAGAGGCTGTCCCCTCCTTTCTGACACCCAGACATTGATTAGATCTCTCAGTCTTCTCCTCTCCAGACTAAACAGCCCCAGGGCTCTCAGCCTTTCCTCATCAGGCAGTGCTCCAGTCCCTTCATCATGCTTGTAGCCCCCCATTGGACTCTCTCCAGCAGATCCCTGTCCCTTTTGAACTGGGGAGCCCAGAACTGGATGCACTATTCCAATTGGGGCCTCACTAGGGCAGAGTAGAGGGAGAGGAGAACCTCCCTGGATCTACTGGATGCACTCCTCTTAATGCACCCCAGGATCCCATTAGCCTTCTTGGCCACAAGAGCACATTGCTGTCCCATGGGTAGCTTGCTGTCCATGTTTGTCTTGCCTCTGGAATCTGAACTATGTGTTTCCTTTTGAAGGTTTTACACGACCATATTGCATACCGGTACGAAGTGTTGGAGGTCATTGGGAAAGGGTCATTTGGGCAGGTGGCTAAATGCTTGGATCATAAAACCAATGAATTAGTGGCACTGAAAATAATAAGGAATAAGAAAAGGTGAGATGTCTGTTGACTTTAAACCAGTACAGTCACAGCTTTTTGTTCTACAGGCAGTGGCATTCTGGGATAGTGTGAAGAAAGCAAAATCAACCCCCACTGTATATCAGGCTTTCACAGTGAGAACTGAGTGAGGAAAGGCAATGTCAGGGACTCAGCATTCACAGAGACATTGTCTATGTCAGCAGGCACACTTGCTCCTGACTTACAAGGAGGAGGTCTCTGTATCTCTTACACACACAAGTGAGACCTGAAAGCCTACATTCGTAAGGAATCACAGAATGGTAGGGGTTGGAAAAAGCCTCTGAAGGTCATCAAGCCAGAGCAGGATCACCTAAGTCCTGCTGGTAACACCATCCTGGAAGCCAGGAATTCATCTGGTGGCTCTTTCACTTTAAACCCTTATCACTCCCTGCAACTGGTGGGATAGAATGTGAATGATTACAGATATTTCATGTTGAGTTTATATTGAACCAAGGTCAACAAAGCAGATGAGAATGATGCTATTGAATAGAGCAACAGTCTTAGCTCTTTAGTTGCCTAACCAGCAGATCACAGGATGTCAGGGGTTGGAAGGGACCCAAAGAGATCACCAAGTCCAACCCCCTTGCCAGAGCAGGACCAGAAGAACACATCCAGATGGGCCTTGAAAGTCTCCAGAGAAGGAGACTCCACAACCCCTCTGGGGAGCTTGTTCAGGTGTTCTGTGAGCCTTACAGTAAAGAAGTTCCCCCTTGTGTTGAGGTGGAACCTCCTGTGCTGCAGCTTACATCCATTGCTCCCTGTCCTATCCCAGGGAGCAAGTGAGCAGAGGCTGTCCCCTCCCTCCTGACCCCCAGCCTTCAGGTATTTATGAACATTTATTAAATCCCCTCTAAATCTTCTCTTTTCCAGACTAAAAAGCCCTGGGTCTCTCAGCCTCTCCTCACCAGGCAGTGCTCCAGTCCCTTAATCATCCTTGTAGCCCTCCACTGGACCATCTCCAGCAGATCCCTGTCCCTTTTGAACTGGGGAGCCCAAACCTGAGCACAGTACTCAAGATGAGGTCTCACTAGGGCAGAGAAGAGCATGGACATGCTCTTCTTCATACACCCCAGGATCCCATTGGCCTTCTTGGCCACCAGGGCACATTGCTGTCTCATGGATAACTTGTTCCCCACGGGGCTGCTCTCCAGCAGATCACCTCCCAACCTGTACTGGTGCAGTGTATTCTTATTAGTGAATGCGAAATGTAAAGCCAGTCTTCAGTACTGCCTGTCTTACAGTGGTAGGTGTGAAGTATGGTCCTGTTCAAGTCAAGGAAAGCATTCCTGTGGACTTGAAAGGCACTAGGACTTTACACTGGATGCTTATGTGAAATTTTGTCATGTAAACAAATTTTTCATCCAAGTCAAAATAACTACATTTAAGTTTTGTGGAAGCCAGTATGTTTAGACTAGGAAACAACCATCAAGAGTCAAAGTTGCAGCAGATAACAGAGATGGATGGTAAATTGTAGCCAGGAGGTGAATTGGTCTCTTCTCCCAGGCAACCAGTACCAGAACAAGAGGACACAGTGTCAAGCTGTGCCAGAGGAGGTTTAGGCTGGATGTTAGGAAGAAATTCTTCCCAGAAAGAGAGATTGGCCATTGGAATGTGCTGCCCAGGGAGGTGGTGGAGTCACCATCACTGGAGGTGTTTAGGAAGAGCCTGGATGAGGCACTTAGTGCCATGATTTATCATAGAATCAATAAGATTGGAAAAGACCTCAGAGAGCATCAAGTTCAACCTGTCACCCAACACCTCATGACTAACTAAACCATGGCTTCAAGTGCCACATCCAATCCTTTTTTGAACACCTCCAGGGACGGGGACTCCACCACCTCCCTGGGCAGCACAATTACTTTTTCTTAAGGTCAATTACTTTTTCTGGGAAGAACTTTCTCCTCACCTCAAGCCCAAACTTCCCCTGGCACAGCTTGAGACTGTGTCCTCTTGTTCTGGTGCTGCTTGCCTGGGAGAAGAGACCAACCCCTACCTGGCTACAACCTCCCTTCAGGTAGTTGTAGAGAGCAAGAAGGTCTCCCCTGAGCCTCCTCTTCTCCAGGCTAAGCAACCCCAGCTCCCTCAGCCTCTCCTCATAGGGCTTGTGCCCTCGTTGATTAGATGGTGCTGGGTGATAGGTTGGACTTGATCTCGAAGATCTTTTCCAACCTGCTTAATTCTGTGATTTCAGATTTCACAGCCAGGCTTTGGTAGAAGTGAAGATCCTTGATGCTCTCCTGAAGAAGGACAAGGATGACACTCACAACATCATCCACATGAAGGAGTACTTCTACTTTCGCAACCACTTCTGCATCTCCTTTGAGCTGCTGGGGTAAAGTCTATTTTCCTTTCCACAAACCTTACAGAGCATTGTAAATCTTGCACCTTCCAGGCTTTATTTCTTTTTATTATTTCTTCTTCAGAAGAATTTGCAGCTCTTAATGTTAGAAGGAAGGGATCCTGTTGAAATACAGGCTGTATAACTGAGCCTTTGGCCACCGAAGGCCAAGTGATAAAAACCTTGATGAGGCCATAATCCATCTCTTATCTTTTTGTTCTGTGTAGTGAAGGCTTCCTTGACCAAAAAAAAAAATGAATCAAACAACAATTTCTGGACTTGTAAGCTTCAGGGTACATAAATAATATGAAACAACTTAAAAGTACAGCTTCTTATTGTTTTCTATGCCTTGTGCTGCAGGACATATCCTAGGAATTTTGGAGACATTTTAGAGAAGCCAGAGCATTTTATCCACCAGCAGCCTCCCTGTAATCAGAGTGTCCAGCTGGAACTGTGGAGGTTAACCCATAGTTCCCCATCTCTTAAAGTAAAGGTCCTTTTGCTGCACCTGTCACAGCCCTGGCTGAAGATTCATCTTTGTATGGAAGGCTTGATCTCAAAGAGACTTAAAGTCAGTGTGTTGCTGCATGGGAGCTTGCCACTCACAGCCAGACAGGGATAGGCATTGCCATAGACCACGCTCTCAGAAAGCTGCTGTAGGAAAACCTTCCTGGGACAGCCATTATGTTTCAGCTCTTCACTGGAGAGTTGAAGACTGGCTGTCATAGAAAAAATAATATATTTGTCTGGTAAAATAGTTACTGCTTTTAAAGTACAGTGGAGACCCCTAAATTCTTCTTCATCAAGCCCTAGTAACCTGGGTTACCTCTGGAGGAACGGACCTTGCCTGCCACCAGTGGATGCACAAGGTGGGAAGGCAGAAAGCTGCAGCTGTTGATGTCCTTGCAGATATTTCTGGTCCTGCTGAGGACAACTCTTGAGAGCAATGTTGCTGAAGACACACTTGTGCATCCCTTCAACAGCCACCTTCATTGTGGCCCTTTCCTCCTCTGAAGAACAACCACACATTTAGCACTCAGTACTCAACCTGAGTAACCTAATCTGAGCAACCTGACCTAGTGTGAGGTGTCCCTGCCCTAGTGTGAGGTGTCCCTGCCTATGGCAGGGGGGGTCGGAACTAGATGATCCTTGAGGTCCCTTCCAACCCTAACAATTCTATGATTCTACTTGTCAGGGCACAGAGTAGGCTGAGGGCTTCCTGGGCCTCTGGCAATAGGAGTTATGGAGTCCTTGAGGGCAGAACCTGACAGCCAGGAGAAGGGCAGCAGGAGGGAGTACATGGACAGCCTCAGCCCTGGCTACAGGGATGGACCAAGGTTGCCCTGGGACATGGGCCTGGCTTGGTGGGGTGCATAGCAGGGGTTGTAGGGAGCTGGAGACCATCCCTGCTGTGGTGTCACTGGATCAGGGAATGATGGTCCTGAGGGTTTGACATGGGGTTCTGGGCTGTGGGCAGGTTGGAGGAATCCCAGGCTGCTGGGCAGGGCTATTAAGGCTGCTCTCAAGGTCTCAGGGCAACGTTCATATGTTGCTAACCAAGCCTGGCAGAAAATAGCAACATCACTTAATGCTCTGATATGATAAGTGACAGGAGGGCTACAGGAAGCTAATGAGACCTGAATTTATGGGAGTATTTATCTAGAGAGATTTGCTGCTGATGAAAGACTCTTTGGAGAAAAAGGGTTTACACAAGGTGCCAAGGCAAAGGCAAGTGAGAATGAGAAGAGGCTGAAGAAAATGTATTCCTCTCATTCCTGAATGACAGTTGTTCTTGATGAAAATCAGCTCAGCTCATAATATAGCACTGAGTTCAGCAAGCAAGCAAGTCCATTGACAACATTATGTCTTCTTTAGATCTGGAGGCTCAAGGGAGGTGTTTGTGCATGTTACATGCAGAAGAGCATTCTCGAGGAGGAAAATAGCTAAGTCATTCTCTTCTGCATGAGTCCTCCCTCATGTAGGAAGACAGGCTAAATACTCACTTGATGAACTGTGAGCTAATCATGCCTTTGAAAATAAGTTCCCTAATCTCTTTTCTGCCTTCTGTCTTCTTCTTCCACTCCCACAACCCTCGCAGAATAAATTTGTATGAGTTGATCAAAAAGAACAATTTCCAAGGTTTCAGTTTGTCTTTAATTCGACACTTCACTCAGGGTGTGCTGAGATGTTTGCAAGTGCTCTACCAGGAAAGAATCATTCACTGTGATCTGAAGCCTGTAAGTACAGTCATTTCACAACCTGTTATTCTGTGCAGAATACATTAGCTTTATCCTGCTTTTTTTTTGTAACTGATCAAAAGGAACTCTCAGACTCCTTAAAACCCCAGTAGGGTCTTTGTGCAGGAGCTGTGGTTTATCTCAGACTCCCTCAGAACTGGAGTTGAGTGACTCTTGCCATTGATTCAGTTCATTCACTGCAATGTTACATATAGAATACATACAATACATAGATGTTATCTGGTTGCTAAACTGCATGCAAATATGAATTGAAGTCAGGCAATGGCATTTGGCATAGAGAAAGGGGAATAAAAAATACCTCCTTGTGAAATTAAGCATTTCAGCATGAGGGACACTGTCATTCAAGGAGACATTCACAAGGCAGCTTGTTTCAGGTTATCCTGCTAAGTCCATCGAGCTTCATATGCAGAGCTGTAAAATTAAGTAGCCAGCTGAGGCCAGGACAAAGCCATTCTATAGTACAGCATTTAGAGTACACACCTGTTTCTGGAGGAACATCTGTGATGCAATTTCTGCTGCTCTAGCTCATTCCAGGGGACACACTTCCATCACACTTCCATTGTCCTTAAGTTCCAATTCTAATTTTTTGGGTTTGTTGGGTGTTTTTTTTTTTTTTTTTACAGTTTTCTAACAGTTCTGAAGTAATTTATTTACATTTTCCTTTCAGGTGAATGTTTCTCTTTATTCCTTTTGCAAAGTAGCAAATGAACCAATCAATCAATCAACCAACCACCTCTCAAGTGAAAATGCTAATGATGAAAATCTGCTCTCATTTTTCTTCCTGGGTCTTGACTGAGATGGCTGAAAAGTCACATACTGGCTGTCCCCATTGTCTTGCCAGCATCTTTTGCCAGATCCATTTACAGTGAGAAGTGAAGGCTGCAAAGCAACCAGAATATCTTCATCAACAACAAATTAGCCCAATGGGGAACACTGTTTCCAGGCAGCCAACGACAAGGAATGAGGCTGGCAAGATGAATGAGTGCAGCCTGTATTTAAATAGAGTAACCTATTACTGCACATTTAGTGAGTTAACTAAGAGGGAATTTTGTTCTCATTCTACAAGTGCACAGTTTCATGAATTTATGTTGCCTGAAACCCGTGTGTATTCTTCCCTCTGCTTGCTGTGATATTTCTCAATGTTAGGTAGAGTGTGGAGTATCTCTGGACTTGATTCTAGGTAACCACTCCCCCCAGAACCTTATTTAGCAGCTAATCAGATGCCTTGCATTGTGAGAGAGATTCAGTGCTAGAGACAGAGTCCTACCATGAATCACAGAAACATTCAGGTTGGAAAATGGATTCAGGCTCACCAAGTCCAGCCAAGAACCCTACTCTACAAGGTTCAGCCCTAAACCATATCCCCAAGCACCACATCCAAATCACCTTTAAACACAACCACCTTTAAACTCAACCACCTCCCTGGGCAGCACATTCCAATGCCTGAATGGAGTCCTATGAAATTCTGAGCTTGCAATTAAGTTATTTTATACCATGCTGAATTCTTGGGCTTAATCCTCTCCCCTCCTAAGCTCCCAGTCTAAACTTACACACTATTAAGCCAGCATTATGTCCACAGAACGGTTTTGGTTGGAAGGGACCTTAAAGGTCATCTAGTTCCTCTTCCTATAAGAGACCCAAGAGCTCCTGAGTACTGCAAGTCAATCCTGGTCTTGCCTTTCATCAGGAGCACCTTCTCCCTCTTGTGTTTCCTTATGAGCCCACGAATACATACCTAGAATATACGAATTACCCTAGGACCTACTTTGTCGTTCTTTGGCATCAACCTGGGAGCTGCTCAGTCCTTCAAAGTTTGACATATGATCACTATAAAACTGGTTGATAAAAGACAGCTATCTCTATGCTAAGAAATGGAGAAGATTGTATAGAAATCAAAGGAAATCCTTGATTTATAGTTTTAGTGAGGATAAAATTTGGTTCTGCAGAAGAGACCTCATAGGCACTCACCAGGGCAGATATTCTTGAGCCAGCTGTTTCAGAATCACTTCTCAAGCTGGAATTGCAGGCACACAGTGCTGTACTCATCTGTACCCAGCTAGTAATCCGTTGGATCCCTATCATTTCCAGTTATCAATTCCTTGAAATCTCTACATCAGACTTGTGTGAGGTGGAGAGAGGTATGCTTACAGAGAGTCTGGGGAAAGCTGAAAGCAGTGGAGGGAGGAACTGTGAAGTACCACTCATTCACAGGGCAGGAGCTTTCTGCGGTCACAAAAGAATGGTTCTTGTTAATTTATCCTAGCATGCAACTAGATACAGTTTGCCTTTTACTAGATCAACAGCTAAGAGCCTTGGGGAGGTCATTCTGCTCCCCAGCAAACACTCTCAGAGGCTGGTGCCTTGAGAGCACCACGCACTGTGCAGTCCCCTGGCTTGGACTGTGCATGAGGGACTAGTGCTCCTGCCTAGGATGGGTACTTTCCAAACCTCCCCTCTGCTTTGGTTAACTACACACTCTTGGCTGCCTCCTCGTGTCAGCAGAGTCATTCCCAAGCAAGCTGTAATTTGAAGCTTTTGTTATGCAGAGAAGTGTAAACCCACTGGGTGATGCATTGCTTATTTTTCAGTGTTCACTAACCTGTTGTGGTGTTTAAACCCTTTTGTTTTTCTTTGTGATGGTTTCTTTTTTTCCTTTTCTTTTCTTTTCTTTCTTTTTTTTTCTCTTTAGGAGAACATATTGTTATACCACAATGGCCAAGGTTCAGTTAAAGTTATTGATTTTGGATCAAGCTGCTATGAACACCAAAGAGGTCTGCAGAAAAGTCAAGTTGATGTAATTTTCTTAGTAAGCTTTCTTGATTTTAAATCATGTGGAAAAGTTATGTCTTTGATTCAACTCCTGTAGTGACCTATGCCCCTAATGGGAACCTGATGAACTGTTCAGCCACTGGCTGTGGAGCAAATCCTGGTAGGAGACAAGTAAGCTGTGGCCATCCTTTTTCTTTATCCAAAGCCTCATCGGCTCCTTCACTTCTGTTGAAAGCAGAATTGCATTTGCAGGAGTGGTTATCTGCAATAAGCCCAGGAGGACAATCCCAACACTTCACTTAGCTTTCAGAGGGGGATGGTTACATTTGGATTGGTACTTTTTGGATTAATACAGTGTGTGGATTATTCTTTTAGTTTAGAAACTCTAAGTTCAGTTGGAGGATTCTTTTTACCCCTGTCAAAGATGTGAATGGAATGGAATGGAATGGAATGGAATGGAATGGAATGGAATGGAATGAACCAGGTTGGAAAAGACCCTTGAGATCACTGAGTCCAAGTTCTGTGGGCTTGTAGCATCCTCCTCAATCTGTACTTCTGCTCTGAGTTAACACCTGAATATAGAATAGAATAGAATAGAACAGAACAGAATAAACCAGGTTGGAAGAGACCTTCAAGATCATTGCATCCAACCTATCATCCAACACCACCTAATCAACTGACCCATGGCACCAAGCACCCCATCCAATCCCTTCCTAAACACCTCCAGTGATGGTGACTCCACCACCTCCCTGGGCAGCACATTCCAATGGCCAATCTCTCTTTCTATACAGAAAAAAATGCAAATGAGAAAAAAATGCATAAAAATTCATATAATAATGAATCTTAACATTAATAGACATACTGTGAAGCAAGAATGATGTTGTCATCAGGAATGCAAATACTCAGCACTGGTGAGGCCACACCTTGAGTACTGTGTCCAGTTCTGGGCCCCTCAAGAAGGGCAATGAGGCTGGGGAGAGGCCTCGAGCACAGCCCTATGAGGGGAGCCTAAGGGAGCTGGGGTTGCTTAGCCTGGAGAAGAGGAGGCTCAGGGGAGACCTTATTGATATCTACAACTACCTGAAGGGAGGTTGTAGCCAGGTGGGGGTTGGTCTCTTCTCCCAGGCAAGCAGCACCAGAACAAGAGGACACAGTCTCAAGCTGTGCCAGGGGAGGTTTAGGCTGGAGGTGAGGAGAAAGATCTTCACAGAGTTGTTAGCCATTGGAATGTGCTGCCCAGGGAGGTGGTGGAGTCACCATCACTGGAGGTGTTTAGGAAGAGACTGGATGGGGCACTTGGTGCATGGTCTAGTAGCCATGAGGTCTTGGGTGACAGATTGGACTTGATGATCTTTGAGGTCTTTTCCAACCTTGTTGATTCTATGATCATCTGTTATGAAAAGCAAGCACTACAACAGAAAGCAAAGGCCAAGAAAGAACACTGCAGTGCAGGTTATTAATTTAGAACAAAACAAAATAAAACCCAACCCAAACCAACCAACCCAACACATAAACAAAAAGGAAACTAGTCTTATTTTTCCTTTCAAAGATTTATATTCAAGCTGAGCCAAACCTGCCCACTTATATTTTGGACTTCTGACCATTAGGGTTTGCTTATCAGTTTTGACAGAGTGCCTAGTCATTTTGGGTTTGCCTGTGTTTGGGTGCAATGTAAGGTGAATCACAGAAACATTCAGGTTGGAAAAGACCCTCAGGATCACCAAGTCCAACCCAGAACCCTACTCTACAAGCCTCACCCCTAAACCATAGCCCCAAGCACCACATCCAAACTGCCTTTAAACACAGCCAGGCTTGGGGACTCCATCACCTCCCTGGGCAGCACATTCCAATCCCTGACCACTCTTGCCCTGAAAAAATGTTTCCTAATATCCAGTCTAAACCTGACCAGCCACAGCTTGAGGCCATTCCCTCTTGTTCTATCTCCTGTGAGGAGAGACCAGTACCAGTCTCTCCACAATGACCTTTTAGATAGTTGTAGAGGCAATGAGGTCTCCCCTCAGACTCCTCTTTTTCAAACTAACCATCCCCAGCTCCTTCAGTTGTTCTTCATCAGATTTATTCTCCAGGCCCTTCCCCAGCTTCCTTGCCCTCCTCTGCGCTGGCTCCAGCACCTCCAACTCTCTCTTGTATTGAGGTGCCCAAAACTGGACACAACACTCAAGGTGTGGCCTCACCAGAGCTGAGTCCCAGGGGACAATCACCTCCCTACTCCTGCTGGACACAGCATTTCTAATCGCAGCCAGGATGCCTTTGGCTTTCTTGGCCACCTGGGCACACTGCTGGCTCATATTAGCTGCTTGTCCATTAGAACCCCCAGGTCCCTTTCTGCCAGAGAGCTTTCCAGCCACACTGCCCCAAGCCTGTAGTGTTGGTTGGAGTTGTTGTGACTGAAGTGTAGCACCTGGCATTTGGACTTGTTGAATCTCATCCTGTTAATGCTGCCTCATGGATCCAATCTATCCAAGCCCCTCTGTAGATCCTCCCTACCTTCATGCAGATCAACACTGCCACCTCACTTGGTGTCATCTGCAAACTTTCTGATGGCACACTCTGTGTGAGGTGAGGTGAAGCCTGGAATATTTGTGGAGTGTAACAAACTGAAATACAAAATCAGAGAAAAGAAAAACAAAGCATGACTGAGGAAACTCTCAGCTGAAACAAGAATTGGTGCAACCCTCAAAGGGCTACAGGAATGGAGACCAGAAAACAAAGTCAGCTATTTATTGGTAACAAAGGATGACAAAGAGCAGACAACAATGATGCAACTGATCAAATGCACAAAGGCACAGGCACTTTCTAATCATAGAGATCAGGACATTTTCCTTCCAGAAAGATGTTGAGTATATGGGAATGGAAAGAAGTGCAGGAATATTAAACAGAGTGTTGATCAGAGAGTTGGGAGTAAGAAAATATCAGAGCTTGCATGCTGTACTTGTGCTCATTTGTCTGAAACACAAGAGGTGAAAGAATTAACCTACTCGCTCTGATGAGTTCCAATCTGGGAATGAGATCTTTTGACATCTGCTGTGGGGCTATAATGTATTAGCAGGGCAAACAGAAGGCAGTAGGGGACGTTCCCTAGGTGTCAGTGAAACCAATATTTCCTACAGTGCAAGCCTGTGATAATGAACTCTTGCTTGATGCGAGGGGAAGGCCTCCAAATGGGAAAATGAACATGGAGTAAGCAGAAGCAGAGCATTGACAGAATAATTTCCTTCTGTGAAACTTAGCCAAGGGCAATTTCCAGATAGAGCAGTGGAAAGCATTGATTTTTTTTTAGGATGGGATTAGAAAAGGTTTGCAGAGCCTGTGTGAGGAATCCCTTAGTGTTAGCTAATGGACAGAGTCGATACGTGATGCCTGGTCTGTGAAATCTGGAAGCCACATTTGTGTCTCACTTGTGATACTTTGCTTCTTGTCTAACTTTCTGTTCTGGTGCAGTGTACACCTATGTCCAGAGCCGCTTTTATCGCTCTCCTGAAGTGATCCTTGGCCATCCTTATGCTATGGCTGTTGATATGTGGAGCTTGGGCTGTATCATAGCTGAGCTTTACACGGGCTACCCACTGTTTCCAGGTGAAAATGAAGTTGACCAACTTGCCTGCATCATGGAGGTAACTTTTGGGGGGGGGGATCATCTTGGAACTGCATACTCATTTGACAAACATTTGGGTGATACTCATTTGACAAACATTTTGGGTGATACTCATTTGACAAACATTTTGGGTGATACTCATTTGACAAACATTTGGGTGATACTCATTTGACAAACATTTTGGGTGATACTCATTTGACAAACATTTTGGGTGACAGGTTGGACTGGATGATCTCCAACCTGGTCTGTTCTGTATTCTGTGTTCAACTGCCCTGCCAGCAACAAAGGGAAACCTCAAAAGAGAATGGAATCTACCTGGGTAAGGGCTGGCCTTTCAGAAGGAGGTTATTGCAGCCAAAGGGCTCTATGAGTTCTAACACAAACCTCTTCTATCCATTTCATGTGCCAAACACTGCTTTGTACACTCACTGTCTTGCTTCTGAGGGAAACATCTTCAGATGGTCAGAACTTGTGTGGAGAAGTGTTGTGGTTTAAGCTTTCCTGGAGTCCAAAAGCACCAAATGGAACAGGTTTAGATTGCCTCCCCTCTCCCTTTTTTCCCCAGTAGGGTAAAAGCAAATTAGGCAAGAGAAAGGAGAGGAGAAAGTCACAAAAGAGAGAGTCTGGAATCGATTTGGATGGCAAAAAGGTCAGTCCAACAAAAAATATGTGGCATTTGAGTAAAAGGGAAGTTGCAAAGGTAGAAGGAAAAAGGGTAAGTGAAAACATAGAAACAAAAGTATGCTCAATCTAAAAGATATACCCCCAAAATAGATAAAATATAAAGAATACACCAAAATATTTTAAAATACAAAATATAAAAAATAGAACAAAAATTCAAAATATAAAAATATAAAAAAAGGATGCAAAAAATACCAAAAAATATTAAAAATATACCCAAAAAAATCTATAAAATATTTTAAAATACAAAATATAAAAAATAGAACAAAAATTCAAAATATAAAAATATAAAAATATAAAAAAGGATGCAAAAAATACCAAAAAATTTTTAAAATATACCCAAAAATCTATAAAATATTTTAAAATACAAAATATAAAAAATAGAACAAAAATACAAAATATAAAAATATATAAAAAAATCAAACCATAAAAATATAAAAATATAAAACCATAAAAATATAAAAATATAAAACCATAAAAATATAAAAATATAAAACCATAAAAATATAAAAATATAAAGGATGCAAAAAATACCAAAAAAATATATAAAAATATACCCAAAAATATCTATAAAATATTAAAAGAATACAAAAAATATAGACAAAGTATAAAAAAAACACACCAAAAAGTACACAAAATCATAAAAAAATAGGAAAACTGTACAAAAGATAAAAATATGCTGAAAATACAAAATATTTAAAATACCAAAAAACTACACAAAACCTAAAAATAGACCCCCCAAAAAAATAGGCCAAGCATAAAAAAAATACCCCAAATGATACAAAATATACAAAACCACACCAAAGATGCCAAATATAAGAATAGGCCAAAAAAATAGACCAAGCAGAAAAAATATCAAAATATGCAAAATAGGAAAAAATACAAAACCTATACAAACTATGGGTGGACCACTCGGATGGATACAGAACTGGCTTGATGGCTGCACCCAAAGGGTGGCTGTCAATGGCTCCATGTCCCAGTGGAGGCCAGGGACAAGCACAGTCCCTCAGGGATCAGCCCTGGGACCAGTCTCGTTCAACATCTTTGTGGGTGCCATGGACAGTGGCATTGAGTGCAACCTCAGCAGGTTTGCTGATGACACCAAGCTGTGTGGTGCAGCAGACAGGCTGGAGGGAAGGGATCCATCCAGAGGGACCTGGACAGGCTGGAGAGGTGGGCACAAGCCAACCTCATGAGGTTCAACAAGAACAAGTGCAGGGTCCTGCATCTGGGTCGAGGCAATCCCAGGCACAAATCCAGGCTGGGCAGGGACTGGCTGGGGAGCAGCCCTGAGGAGAGAGACTTGGGGGTGCTGGGGGATGAGAAGCTCAACAGGAGCTCTCAGTGTGCACTTGCAGCCCAGAAAGCCAATCAGATCCTGGGCTGCATCAAGAGAAGTGTGGCCAGCAGGTCAAGGGAGGTGATTCTCCCCCTCTGCTCAGCTCTGGTGAGACCCCACCTGGAGTACTGCCTCCAGTTCTGGAGCCCCTAGTACAAGAGGGATCTGGAGGTGCTGGAACATGTCCTGAGAAGGGCCATGAGGATGATCAGAGGGCTGGAGCACCTCTCCTGTGAGGACAGACTGAAGGAGTTGGGGCTGTTCAGTCTGGAGAAGAGAAGGCTCCGAGGTGACCTAATTGTGGCCTTCCAGTATCTGAAGGAGGCTAGAAGGCGGCTGGGGAGGGACTTCTCAGGATGTCAGGTAGTGATAGGACTAGGGGGAATGGAATGAAGCTGGAGCTGGGGAGATTCAGGCTGGAGGTGAGGAGGAAGTTCTTCCCCATGAAAGTGGTGAAGCCCTGGAATGGGTTGTCCAGGGAGGTGGTTGGGGCGCCGTCCCTGGAGGTGTTTAAGCCCAGGCTGGATGAGGCTCTGGCCAGGCTGATCTAGTGTGGGGTGTCCCTGCCCATGGCAGGGGGGCTGGAACTAGATGATCCTTGTGGTCCCTTCCAGCCCTGACTGATTCTATGATACAAGAATACACAAAATATAAAAATACACCAATCCCATACAAAAAAAAAAACCAATCCACCAAAATCATACAAGGCATAAAAAATATACCAAAAAATATTAAAACTATTTTAAAAATCTTAAAAATATATGAAAAATGCACAAAAACCTCTCCAAGGCCAGGCCCAGGTGGCATTTCCATCTCGATGTAAGTGTGGAGTCTCCTTAGATGCAGTCCTTAGGAGTCCAAACTCCTGCAGAGAGATTTCTGCTAATGTTGGAGCAGTCACCTGTGGCTTTGTCCAGCCAATCTTGAAAGCATCAAAGCCTTGAGCAGAACCCCACTGGGTCACCTGCTCAAATGTTGCTCTACTCTCTTGGTGACCAAGATTTTATTCCTAGAGGTCACCCTTCGCTTCTCAAGCCCCATTCTGTGGATGCTTCCCCTTCTTATACTCTCTTGCCCCTAGATTTGGATCTAGGCTCTTTGTGAATGTTTTTCAAAGAGGTTTAGTGATGCACCTTGACATCTCTTACCTCAGATCACCTGCTCAGTGCAAAGGTTAGAATAGGTGACCCCTGAAAGGAAGTTACTCAGTTACTCCCTGCTAACCACTAAGCTCAGCCCCAGGTCTGATCCTACTAGTGCCAAGTGAGTTTGTGCAAGACCTTTCAAAGGAAGCATCTCTGCATGTAGCTGTCATTAAGAGAGACTTTTTTTTGTTAGAGCCTTCTGTGGTAGTGAAGATCCCAGTGTCATCCTTTCTAAGCTAACATTTTCTGTGTGCAGACAGTTCTAAGCAATCCTTTTTAGTTGCTTTTACCATCAGGCACAACAGGAAATGGTTTGTAGACACTTCACAGCCTGTCGTGACATTCAGCTTCTTTTCAAGGGGAGGGTGTGATACCACTTCTCTTCTGGTGGCTTTTAATGAATGTTTATGAAATGAGGAATAACTCCATAAATTCACTTGCTCTGTTGAAGGTATTGGGACTTCCACCAGCTGACTTTATCCAGGCTTCATCAAGGAAGAGAACGTTCTTTGGTAACTGCTCCTGGTTTTGTGTTGTCCTTGCTGGATTCCTCCCTGCTAGCTTATCACTACTTAGAGCACCAACAAAGAGTAGGCTCAGAGAACTTAAGCTTCTTAAGTCCTGCTTCTGGGTCGGGCAATCCCAAGCACTGATGCAGGCTGGGCAGGGACTGGTTTGAGAGCAGCCCCGAAGAAAAGGACTTGGGGGTGCTGGTGAATAAGAAGTTCAACATGAGCCAGCAGTGTGCACTTGCAGCCTAGAAAGCAAATCCCATCCTGGGCTGAATCAAGAGAAGCAGAGCCAGCAGGTTGAGGGACCTGATTCTCCCCCTCTGCTCCACTCTGGTGAGACCCTACCTGGAGTACTGTGTCCAGTTCTGGAGCCCCTATTACAGGAAGGATCTGGAGGTGCTGGAAGGTGTCCAGAGAAGGGCCATGAGGATGAGCAGAGGGCTGGAGCTGCTCTGCTATGAGGACAGGCTGAGAAAGTTGGGGCTGTTCAGTCTGGAGAAAAGAAGGCTCCAAGGAGACCTTCTTGTGGCCTTCCAGTATCTGAAGGGGGCTACAAGGAAGCTGGGGAGGGACTTTTTAGGGAGTCAGGGAGTGATAGGAACAGGGGGAATGGAAAAAAACAAGTAGAAATGGGTAGATTGAGATTGGATGTTAGGAAGAAGTTTTTCAGCATGAGGGTGGTGAGACACTGGAGCAGGTTGCCCAGGGAGGTGGTAGAAGCATTATCCCTGGAGGTATTTAATTCCAGGCTGGATGTGGCTGTGAGCAACCTGATCTAGTGTGAGGTGTCCCTGCCCATGGCAGAGGGGATTGGAACTGGATGATCCTTGAGGTCCCTTCCAACCCTAACAATTCTCTGATTCTATGCTTCATCTTAATTGACAACACTAAGGGAGAAGGAAAAGGGTAACAGGAGGCCTACAAATGAACCTGGTGCTGTGCTTTTCACGTCTTATGGCCCTCTCATTGCCAAAGTGATTGGAAAATCCATTGCCCTGTTGCTCCTTAAACATATTATTGCTAGTATGGATGCAGTGGGCTTTGGGAACTAATTTACTCTAAGTTCAGTCCTCTGTGTTTAATTTGGTGGTGTAAATTACAGGAAACAACAAAAAAAGGTAGTCTATGAATTTACCAGTACTCTTTCCCATGATGCTGGTAGGCTATGAATCCAACAGGGCAAAACTGGAGTCAGGTGGGAGGGCTATGGATGCTGCTCTTGCAATTCTTAAACATTTGGTATGGACTTTTAATGTCATTTTTGATCATGTCTTTATTTATTTCTTTTCCTTCCAGATTCCAAAGGTTTTCCTAAATCAATAACAAACAGCAAGGGGAAAAAGAGATGTCCAGACTCCAAGGATCTAAGCTCAGTGCTGAAAACCCATGATGCTGGTTTCTTGGACTTTCTGAAAGGATGTCTAATGTGAGTTCATAGTTTGGTCTTCTCTGCAGCAGGCTTTCATTCTCTTGTACCTTTAAAATCTTTGTATGTGTTCAGGTTTTGGGGTGGGGATGTTTTGCAGTTTTGTTGAGGTTATCTTGTTTGGTTGGGGTGTTTTCCCCCCCCCCTACATGGCACCATTTGGATAACTGTTGTTGTTATTGATGTTATCATTAGCATTATTGTCCTTAAATGAGACAAATTAGAGCCAGATAGTCTGCATGTAGAGATTAGCAACAGAAATACTGAGATGGATATGAATGCAGTATGAATGGAAATGTACATGTGTTTGAGCAGTGGAAGGCACAGCAGAACAGGGGTTGAAGGAATGGTATGGACTCGTCAAACAGGACACTTCTCCCACTGGTAACACTGAAGAGTGTGCTGTTTGTGTCCCAGTCAGGAAGCCTGCACTCTGGTAAGCCCAAAACACAGGTGACCAGCAGTGAAAAAGCTCAAAGCTAATTGCATGGGACAAGGTTGTAGAATACCACTCATGCCATTCATTTTCCTGTTAGCCCAAAAGGAAAACATATATTGGGCAGCCTAGAATAGAATAGAATAGAATAGAATAGACCAGGTTGGAAGAGACCTTCAAGATCATTGTGTCCAACCCATCAACCAATCCAACCCACCTAAACAACTAACCCATGGCACCAAGCACCCCATCAAGTCTCCTCCTGAACACCTCCAATGATGGTGACTCCACCACCTCCCCAGGCAGCCCATTCAATGGGCAATCACTCTCTCTGTGTAGAACTTCTTCCTGACATCCAGCCTAAACCTCCCCTGATGCAGCCTGATCTAGTTGAGGATGTCCCTGCTTACTGCAGAGAGGCAGTTGGACTAGGTGACCTTCAGAGGTCCCTTCCAACCCAAACCATTCTATGATTCCAAAATTCAAGGTAAAAGAGACCATGCCTAAAATTCATGGAGGCTGAGATCAATCAAGATGTGGTGAGGACAAGTTCTTTAGCATGAGGGTGGTGGAACACTGGAACAGGTTGCTCAGGGTGGTAGATGAAGCCCTGTCTCTGGAGGTATTCAAGGTAAGGCTCAACAAGGCTCTGGGCAACCTGATCCAGTTGAGGATGTCCCTGCTGACTGCAGTGGGAGTTGGACTAGATGACCTTGGGGGTTCCTTACAACACAGACCATTCCATGATTCTATGATTCTTTGTTTCTATGATTCTATGATTCAGTGATTCAATTATTCTATGATTCTTTGTTTCTGTGATTCTATGATTCAATGATTCAATGATTCTTTGTTTCTGTGATTCTATGATTCAATGATTCAATGATTCTTTGTTTCTGTGATTCTGTGATTCAATGATTATATAATTCTTTGTTTCTATGATTCTGTGATTCAATGATTCTATAATTCTTTGTTTCTATGATTCAATGACTCTGAGTGATTCTATGATTCTGTGACTCAGTAGCTGAGAACCTTTGTCCTCTCTGCAACACACAATTGGTCTTGGCCAGAACACTTGGTACTTGTGGGTGTGGGAACTGAGTTAATGAAGCCTGTGAGGGGATGAAAATCAGTGTAGAGATCATTAAAAACAATCATTAAGAAATCACCTTTAATTTCTCTAATAAGATCTCACATGGGTTTTGTTGCTTTAAGTCTCTACAGTAGTTTCAAGCAGTTAAATGAGGGAAGACATCTTTTAATGAATGGCCTTATACCTCATTTATGTTCCCTTTCCTGGGGCTTGCACTGATGGAATGTGAAAAACACAAACCCAATATTCAGTAGGGATCCCTACACTAATAACACCATGAAGGGCATAGCCAGAAGAGTATGATGCTGAAGAGAGTTTGATCAGCAAAACACACAGGTTTTGAAGGATAGAGAAGGCCACCTAAGATTGCTCTTTGTTTTCAGATATAATTCATTTGTCTCAGAAAATATCATGAAGGCCTGATTTTCAGAAGACAGAATGTTTTGGCTTAAATTAAGTGGAGTGGAATGGAATGGAATGGAATGGAATGGAATGGAATGGAATGGAATGGAATAGAATAGAATAGAATAGAATAGAATAGAATAGACCAGACCAGGTTGGAAGAGACCTTCAAGATCATCGCATCAAACCTATTATCCAACACCATCTAATCAAGTAAACCATGGCACCAAGCACACCATCCAGTCTCTTCCTA
Organism: Dryobates pubescens; assembly: GCF_014839835.1. Lineage (NCBI taxonomy): Eukaryota > Metazoa > Chordata > Aves > Piciformes > Picidae > Dryobates > Dryobates pubescens. The sequence goes on from NC_071657.1 coordinate 134,547,023, forward strand.
AGCACCTCCAATGATGGTGACTCCACCACCTCCCCAGGCAGCTCATTCCAATGGGCAATCACTCCCTCTGTGTAGAATTTCTTCCTAACCTCCAGCCTAAACCTCCCCTGGCACAGCTTGAGACTGTGTATCCTCTTGTTCTGGTGCTGGTTGCCTGGGACAAGAGACAAACCCCTGCCTGTCTACAACCTCCCTTAAGGTAGTTGTAGAGAGCAATAAGGTCTCCCCTGAGCCTCCTCTTCTCCAGGCTAAGCAACCCCAGCTCCCTCAGCCTCTCCTCATAGGGCTGTGCTCCAGACCCCTCCCCAGCTTTGTTGCCCTTTTCTGGACACGCTCCAGCAAGTCAACATCCTTCCTAAACTGAGGGACCCAGAACTGGACACAGTACTCAAGGTGTGGCCTTACCAGTGCAGTAATATAAGTATAATATAAGTAATACAAGAATGTTAGAAATATTAGAATATTAGAAATATTAGCATATATTTGACTATCTGTTTGTGGATTTAAGGTGGGAACCTGCCCTGCGCTTGACTCCCGATGAAGCAATGAAACATGAATGGATCCAGGAACCAGAAATATATGGAGCAAACCAGAAAACACAGACTTCAAGGAGGCACAGTGATGGATCTTTCACTGCACCAGAGAATAAAGAAGAAGGGAATATTCGTGAGTATGTGCTGCCTGGAGAACTAAGTCATTTACCTGTGGTGGGGCGGTTGGAATAGAAGATCTTAGCCTAGAGAAGAGGAGGCTCAGGGGAGACCTTATTGCTGTCTACAACTACCTGAAGGGAGGTTGTAGCCAGGTGGGGGTTGGTCTCTTCTCCCAGGCAACCAGCACCAGAACAAGAGGACACAGTCTCAAGCTGCACCAGGGGAAGTTTAGGCTGGATGTTAGCAAGAAATGCTTCCCAGAAAGAGAGATTGGCCATCGGAATGTGCTGCCCAGGGAGGTGGTGGAGTCATCACTGGAGCTGTTTAGGAAGAGACTGGATGGGGTGCTTGGTGCCATGGTTTAGTTGATGAGATGGTGTTGAGTGATAGGTTGGATGTGATGATCTTGAAGGTCTCTTCCAACCTGGTTAATTCTATTCTATTCTATTCTATTCTATTCTATTCTATTCTATTCTATTCTATTCTATTCTATTCTATTCTATTCTATTCTATTCTATTCTATTCTATTCTATTCTATTCTATTCCATTCTGTTCTGTTCTGTTCTGTTCTATTCCATTCTACTCTACTCTACTCCTATTCTATTCTATTCTATTCTATTCTATTCTATTCTATTCTATTCTATTCTATCTCTAAGGTCCCTTCCAACATAAGGCCTTCTATGATTCTATGATTTACATCAGGTTCAGTGTGTCTTGATATTGTAACATCATCTGCATGAAGTAAAGTGAGGTGACACTGTTACCACAAAGCAGGGAATAAACTCCTTAGTATCAATGTAGCATTAAGAATCAGGCATTCATTATCACAGTGCCAGATGCACAGGGCAGAGCTCCACCTACCCTGCATAAGAAACTGGCTTGAAGCTTCTGATTATATAGATCAAAATGTTGCATTTTCATCAGATTTCCACAAATTATTGCCAACCATCATTGTACTTAAGCCCCCTCCTCCTTGTGCATGCTCTTTTCATCTTCAGGTTGTGGTGCTCTCAGGTGGTCAGGGCCCCCCAGTGTTCCAGATGACCACAAGTTGGACTGTTCCTTCTCCTCCTTATATGGAACTATTTTAGCTATTTCATAGGCTGGTTATATAACACTCATCTTTGTTTCATAATTAACTCTGTCTCCTTGGTTACAGGTCCTTGACTACAGCTTAAACCAGACAGGGTTGTTTGAGCATAAACCATAGATGCCCTGCTCTGAGTTTTAGGTTTGGCCTCAACAGCGCAGTGTGCAGATAATGGATGGGCAGTGGAATATGGTGCCTGGAGCTACTGTTTCTCACTTTTGCAGGCATGCATTCCTGAAGCTTTATAGCAGCTGCCACCAAGAAGTCTGGCAGTACCAAAGCTTTGTAGAGAAAGATCTTTTCCCTACTGACAGCAAAATACTTATGGCATCTGAAACCACAGCAGAGTGCACTTCACTTTCAGAGCAAAAGGATTCATCATTTGAGGAGACCTTATTGCTGTCTACAGCTACCTGAAGGGAGGTTGTAGCCAAGTGGGGGTTGGTCTCTTCTCCCAGGCAACCAGCACCAGAACAAGAGGACATAGAATAGAATAGAATAGAATAGAATAGAATAGAATAGAATAGAATAGAATAGAATAGAATAGAATAGAATAGAATAGAATAGAATTAACCAGGTCAGAAAAGACCTTTGAGATCATCGAGTCCAACCTATCACCCAACACCATCTAATCAACTAAGCCATGGCGCTAAGTGCCTCAGCCAGTCTCTTCCTAAACACCTCCACAGTCTCAAGCTGTGCCAGGGGAGGTTTAGGCTGGATGTTAGGAAGAAGTTCTTCACAGAAAGAGAGATTGGCCATTGGAATGTGCTGCCCAGGGAGGTGGTGGAGTCACCATCACTGGAGGTGTTTAGGAAGAGACTGGATGGGGTGCTTGGTGCCATGGTTGAGTTGATTAGATGGTGTTGGGTGATAGGTTGGACTCAATGATCTCCAAGGTCTTTTCCAACCTGGTTAATTCTATTCTATTCTAATTCTATTCTATCAGTGGTGGCTATAAGATCCCAGAATACTGATTTTTCATGTCTTTGTTCTGATTGTGTGTGTATCTGGGCTGCATCAAAAGATGTGCCAGCATATCCAGAGAGGTGATTCTGCCACTTGGCTCTGCTCTGATAAAACCTCACCTGGAATACTGCATCCAGCTCTGGAGCTCTCAATATAGGAAGGGCATGGAGCTGGTGGAGAGGGTCCAGAGGAGGGCCATGAAAATGATCAGGGGGTTGGAGCACCCCTGCTACAAGGACAGGCTGAGGGAGCTGGGGTTGTTCAGCCTGGAGAAGAGGAGGCTTCAGGGAGACCTAATAGCTGAAGGAGCCTACAGGATGGCTGGAGAGAGACTGTTTACAAAGGCCTGCAGTGACAGGACCAGGGGCAATGGCTTCAAACTAGAGAAGAGCAGATTTAGATTGGATGTTAAGAACACATTCTTTACTATGAGGGTGGTGGAACGCTGGAACAGGCTGCCCAGGGAGGTGGTTGAGGCCCCATGCCTGGAGATATTCAAGGAGAGGCTCAACAGGGCTCTGAGCAACCTGATCTAGTTGGGGATGTCTCTGCTTACTGAAGGGGGAATTGGACTAGATGACCTCTGGAGGCTCCTTCCAACCCAGACCATTCTATGATTCTAAGAGTCTGCAGTCTTACCCTGTGATTTTACTTATTATTACAGAAAAGACCTGCAAAGATGTGGATGACAAAGTGCAAAGTGAACTGGCTGAAAGACTGGCCCCTACTCTGCTCTCCACAGAGAATGATGTGCAGAACAGAAGGAAACTTGTGATTTCAGAGAAACATTTGGAAGCCCAGATGGAAAATCCTCTTCAAAGTGATCCAGAAGAACACAGTGGTGAAAATACTCTTTCCAAAAATCCTCTCTTTTTCCCACCAATTAAGTAATAAGCAGCACAAGCCAGGCTTGGTTCGGTTGCATACCTGATCTATTTTGTAGGTATTATTGGTACTCAGGAACATAAGCTGTATCTGTCTGTACATGGCCTGTGCACACTGTAAGTATAGTTAATGTTTCATTTTCTTTACCCTGAAATAGTCCAGACAGTCAAAACAGAATTTGCAAGCCATTCATTTTCCTCACCTACATCCTTGTGATCACAGATCCTTCACAACCAGCAGCAATAAAATGGAGACTTGTAAAGAGGGAAGAGTGTCTTGCTCTTGGTGTTGCATTGGAGCTCTGAATTTGCAGGCTTCCCGAATCTGGAAGAATAAATGCATTGGACTGAAGAATCTGAATCTTTTCTCTTATAACAGCACAAACCAAGGGGAATTCATGGACAGGACTACTGGGTTTGCTTCTCTATTAATAAATAAGTAAATAAATAAGAGAAATCACATCCAACATCTTCACTTCCCCCCCACCCCTTCTCTCTCTCCTTTTTACAGTGAAGCACTAGATGGAAACTAATGTCACACATTTTTCAGCAAATTTAAAATGTTAATCATGTTCCTTAGCAGCAGCATTCTGGGCCCACTCCTCCACTCAGTATTCACATCAACAAGAAGGATGGATTAAAGCAAACTGGTTTGATTCAGGGAAATTCTCCTCCACAGGGCGTTTAATCTCTCTAAACACCCCCCCCCCCCCCAGGGTTTCTCTTACCCTTATAATTGATCTATTTAATTAGTTGATAAACAGTTAGGTCTTCAGACAGTAGATTGGCTTTTCACTGCATTTCATTTCACAGAATCACCAAGGTTGGAAGAGACCTCAAAGATCATCCAATCCAACCTGTCACCACAGACCTCATGATTAAACCATGGCACCATGGATGCGATGATCTTGAAGGTCTCTTCCAACCTGGTTTATTCTATGTATTCTATGTATTCTATGTGTTCAAGAGGGGATTGGACATGGCACTTGGTGCCATGGCTTAGTCATGAGGTCTTGGGTGACAGGTTGGACTTGATGATCTTTGAGGTCTCTTCCAACCTTGGTGATTCTGTGATTCTGTCCAATCCCCTCTTGAACACCTCCAGGGATGGTGACTCCACCACCTCCCTGGGCAGCCTGTTATTTCAGCTCCATGGAGGAAGACCTTGGAGTCCTGGTGGACAGCAAGTTCTGCATGGGACAGCAATGTGCCCTTGTGGCCAAGAGAGCCAATGGGATCCTGGGGTGCATCAAGAAAAGTGTGGCCAGCAGGTCAGGGGAGGTTCTTCTCCCCCTCTACTCTGCCCTGCTGAGACCACACCTGCAATCCTGTGCCAGTTTTGGGCTTCCCAGTTCAAGAGAGACAGAGACCTGCTGGAGAGAATCCAACAGAGAGCCACGAGGATGCTTAGGGGACTTGAGCATCTCCCCTGAGAAGAGAGGCTGAGAGCCATGGGGCTATTTAGTCTGGAGAAGCCTGGGAGGGGATCTGATCAATGTCTATCAATATCTGAGGGGTGGGTGTCAAGTGGAGGGGGCCAAGCTCTTGTCAGTGGTGCGCAGTAATAAGACAAGAAATGCAGGGTTCAAGTGTGAACATAGAAGGTTGCACCTCAACATGAGGAGAAAGTTCTTTACAGTGAGGGTGACAGAGCCCTGGAACAGGCTGCCCAGAGAGCTTGTGGAGTCTCCTTCTCCACAGACTTTCCAACCCCACCTGGATGCCTTCCTGTGCAGACTACCCTAAGTGATCCTGCTCTGGCAGGGGGGTTGGAGTTGATCTCTGGAGGTCCCTTCCAACCTCTAATGTACTGTGATACTGTGATACTGTGTGCATTTGTAAAGCACCCCCCTCATTACTATTCTTACACGTCACTGTGGTTTCTAGACAATATTACCACTTCAAAGGAAACAATGAGCAATTTATCCTCCATAATGCAGCTGCTATTTTGGCAGTGATACTGCAGCAGTCCCAAGGTGTTCCTAGGTGTTCAGAGTCACCATAACAGCCACCTCCCACAGGCTCTTTGGGAATAGAATAGAATAGAATAGAATAGAATAGAATAGAATAGAATAGAATAGAATAGAATTAACCAGGTTGGAAAAGACCTTTGAGATCATCGAGTTCAACCCATCACCCAACACCATCTAATCAACTAAACCATGGCAACAAGTGCCTCATCCAGTCTCTTCCTAAACACCTCCAGTGATGGTTACTCCACCACCTCCCTGGGCAAAGGGCAAACCCAAAGGATATGCAAATGGAGGATAGGAAAATGGTTCTCCCAGTTCTAATGTAACCATGAGTAAACAAACCATCTGACAGGGTACAGAGGTGACTGCATGACAGATGGACCACAGCAGGTCCTGAAGAGAAAGTTAATGGCAGCAGCCTGCTCAGAGGAGTTCTTCACAGTGCAGTGTGATCGTTCTCTTGGTCTGGGACAGAAAAAGCTGGAAGCTGAGTGACCCAAGAAGTCATTATTGGAACAACCTGTTATAAAGGTATTTTGGCAGGCAGATATCACAGTATCACAGTATCACAGTATAACTAAGGTTGGATCTTTGAGGTCTCTTCCAACCTTAGAGATACTGAATCTACCCAACATGGTCACAGCAAATGCCCCTATAAGGATAAGGATTGGAAGAGACCCCAAGGATCATCAAGTCCAACCTGCTGTGAGGCAGATGCTGCTGGCACAGTGTCTTTGGCTTCAGCAAGACTCCTTTGCAGCTAAACCCTCCTGGAGACTATGAAGTGCTTCCATTCATCTCTAGAGTGTAGTAGGAAAAAGGGAGTTCTGCTAAGCACCACAGAATGCACAGAGTGGGTGAGCAACTTGCAGAATGTGAGCAAAACCCTTGCCTTATTACACAGAGGAGTCCCACTCCTGGTGGGACATGGATCAAGGAGCTAGGCTCACTGTCTGTTTTAGGGAATATTTGGATAGGATTTTGTAGATAACTGAAAAACCCTTTGGATTTGGGATTTTTGGGGTTGTTTTGTTTTGTTGCTTGTTTAACTGGGGGGTTTGGTGGGTATTTTTGGGTTGGTTTTTTTTTTTTGGGGGGGTGGGGTGGGTGTTGTGGTTTGGTTTTGGTTTTGTTTCACAAGTAACAGAGAGGCTAAGAAGCAACTGAGAGAGTTGGGGTGATTCAGTCTGGAGAAGAGAAGGCTCTGAGCAGACTTTATTGTGGCCTCCCAGTATCTGAAGGGGGACTACAGGAAAGCTGGGGAGAGACTTTTTAGAATGTTGGGTAGTGATAGGACTGGGAGGAATAGATCCAAGCTAGAGGAGGGGAGATTTAGATTGGACATTAGGAAGAAGTTCTTCAACATAAGGGGGATGAGACACTGGCACAGGTTGCCCAGGGAGGTGGTGGAAGCCTCATCCCTGGAGGTTTTTAAAACCAGGCTGGATGTGGGTCTGAGCAACCTGCTGTAGTGTGAGGTGTCCCTGCCCATGGCAGGGGGGTTGGAACTGGATGATCCTTAAGGTCCCTTCCAACCCTAACAGTTTTGTGATTCTGTTTATGTTTAAGGGCAAGGGCTCAATGTAGACCAAGAACAGCAAGAGTACTTACCCTAATACCATGTCAGATTCTCATACCCTTGGAACTGTAATTTGTAGTCTTTTGATCCAACTGCTGCTCCTTCTTCACTTGACTGCTTAGGCTGCTCCAAGTCAAAATGCCTCCCTTCTCACAGTTGTGTCCCTGTGTATTGCTGTGCTCTACTTCAGAGGCACAGATTGGGATCAGTTGTACAAAGTCTTGACAGCATTTCATAACCTTAGTGAAGCTGTAAACCTCATCTGAAGCATGGGCTTGTGTGCTGGAGCTGCATTTCCCTCACAATTAATACATCTCAATAGCTTTTTATAGTGAGCAACATCCTATCACTTCTCACAGCATATGCTTAATGGGTTTTTCAAGGCATTTGATGTTGGGAGGAAAGTGGCACAGCCACCTGAGGCTGAAATTCACTTTGATTATCCTTCTATTCACAGAAGGCAGATGGATGGCATTTCACTGTAGCTAGCTGGCTGCCATGTATTTCCTGCCTTCCCTTCCTGGCTAACCTACTGTTCTTTTTTTAAGTCTTCACAGTAATTTCCATCTTCAAAACACTTCCTAATAAGGACTCTTTCAGACAACCATTGCATGATTATTTCCCCCCTCCCCCTTTTCCACAGATGACAGGAATAAATAAAAATTACTTGGCAGAAGGATCTGCCCCTCAGTAAAACATCAGTGCTTTCACATTCCTCTGCAGAAACAAGCAGCTCCAGGGGATGCAGACAGCATCCTCATCTCTGTGCTGTAAGAGGACAACCTTCAAAATGCTGAGAAGAATCCTTTGGCTCCTGCTCTCCTCGAGCCACCCACGGTGGTGCAGACTCATAGGAGACAGAAAGTGTCTGCTGGTACAGCACCAAGGCCTTCTCTGTTTCTCACTCTATCCTTCCACCGAATAGATTGGGGATGCACAATCTTCATGAGGGTAGGGAGGCTCTACAGAGGGACTTGGATAGATTGGATCCATGAGCCAGCATCAACAGGATGAGCTTCAACAAGGCCAAATGCCAGGTCCTGCACTTGGGTCACAACAACCCCAAGCAGTGCTACAGGCTTGGGAAGTGTGGATGAAAAGCTCTCTGGCAGAAAGGGACCTGGGGGTTCTAGGGGACAAGCAGCTGAATATGAGCCAGCAGTGTGCCCAGGTGGCCAAGAAAGCCAATGGCATCCTGGCTGGGATTAGAAATGCTGTGTCCAGCAGGAGAAGGGAGGTGATTGTCCCCTGGGACTCAGTTCTGGTGAGAACACACCTTGAGTATTGTGTCCAGTTTTGGGCATCTCAAGACAAGAGAGATGTGGAGGTGCTGGAGCCAGTGAAGAGGAGGACAATGAAGCTGGGGAAGGGCCTAGAGAATAAATCTGATGAAGAATGACTGAAGGAGCTGTTTACTTTGGAAAAGAAGGGGCTGAGGAGAGACTTCATGGCTCTCTACAACTACCTGAAAGGATGCTGTGGAGACGTTGGTGCTGGTCTCTTTTCCCAGGTAATCAGTGATAGAACAAGAGGGAATGGCCTCAAGCTATGACTGCGTAGGTTTAGACTGGACATTAGGAAACATTTTTTCAGGGCAAGAGTGGTCAGGCATTGGAATGTGCTGCCCAGGGAGGTGGTGGAGTCTCCAAGCCTGGATGCGTTTGAAGGTGGTATGGATGTGGTGCTTGGGGATGTGGTTTAGAGGTGAGCCTTATAGAGTGGGGTTAATGGTTTGACTTGGTGATCCTGAGGGTCTTTTCCAACCTGAATGCTTCTGTGATTCTGTGATCTCTTCCTCCATGGCACAGTGAGGGGGATCAGCAGCTCTACACCATCAAAGGACTTCTCTTGCCAGCTGCATTCCCTCTGGCTTTCAAGAAATCAAAGGGGAACCTTCTAGTGAGTACAAGAGGGACAGTTGTTTTAAAGTGTCTTTGTTTAAGCAGTGGGGGAAGAGAGACTCTAAAACTACCCTCAGAGTAGTTAAAGAAGACTCCACACAAGATTTGGGAACATTTGAGATACTTGAGCATTTAGCTCAAAGCTCTAGCAGCTGGCAAAAAAATAAGTGAAGACAGCGAGGATCCTGGAAAACAACATTTAGGTCCACAATAAAATTAGCATCAAGACAATTAAAAGAAAAACAAAATCAACATCTTTATTAATGAGTTGGATGAGGTGATGGAGTTTACCATTAGTAAATATGTAGATGGCACCAAGCTGGGAGCAGGAGTTGATCTGCTGAAGGTAGAAAGATAATTCAGAGAGACCTGGACAGGTTGCATCGACTGGCTAAGGCCAACAGGATGAGGTTTAATAAGGCCAGGGCAGGGTCCTGCACTTTGGCCACAACAACCCCATGCAGTGCTACAGACTGGGGGATGAGTGGCTGGATAACAGCCTGGCAGAGAGAGACCTGGCAGTGCTGGGTGGCAACAGGTGAACATGAGCCAGCAGTGTGCCCAGGGGCACAGAAGGCCAATGGCATCTTGGCTTGGATCAGGAATAGTGTGGCCAGCAGGACTAGGGATGGAATTCTGCCCTGTACTGGGCATTGGTGAGGTCTCACCTGGAGCACTGTGTGCAGCTCTGGGCTCCTCACTGCAAGAGAGATCTTGAGGTGCTGGAGCAGGTCTAGAGGAGAGCAATGAGACTGAGGGAAAGTGATGAGGAGAGGCTGAAGGAGCTGGGGGTGTTCAGCTTGGAGGAGACGGAGGGGGGACCTTATCACACTCTACAGGTACCTGAAGGGAAGTTGTATTAAGGTGTGGGTCAGGCTCTTGTGCCAGGCAACTTGTGACAAGAGGAGAGGGCATGGCCTGAAGCTGTGCCAGGGGAGGTTTAGGTTGGATGTTAGGAAGCACTTCCCAATGGATAGGGGAATTAGAGACTGGAATGGGCTGCCCAGGGAGGTGGTGGAGTCCCAGTCCCTGGAGGTGTTTAAGGCAAGATTGGATGTGGCACTTAGTGCCATGGTCTAGTCAGTGTGGTGGTGTTAGGTCATAGGCTGCACTTGATGATCTCAGAGGTCTGTTAGGTCTTCAAGAGGGGACTGGATGTGGCACTTAGTGCCATGGTCTAGTAGTCACGAGGTGTTGGGTGACAGGTTGGACTTGATCATCTCTGAAGTCTTTTCCTACCTTATTGAGTCTATGATTCCAGCCTCAATAACTCTGATTCTGTAATCTTGTTACCAGTTATTTGAAAGAGAGAGAGCTCAAATTCTACCAATACCTCAAATATAAAGCAGTAGCCTATCATGCATGTGATAAACCTTGCTTGATATTTAGCAAAACATTTTGAAGTATCTTCTGTCACCATGTGGAAAATTTTGGCTTGTCTTTAAGGAATATTTAAGTGTGTTTGTGTGTGAGAGAGAGAGTTCAGTTTTAAGAACATCCTGAAGCCCCAGAAAAGAAAATCCCTTAAAATCCAACTGGTTGAAGTAAAGAAGCTGAATAGAATCATGTGGAACTTTCATATGTTTTTGAGTGCTTTGGGACAGTAAAATGTCAAAGGCCTGTTGAAGTCAACTAGTAGGAGGAAACTAAAGCTTTCTGATGACCAGGGTAGAACTCTGCTCAAAAGCTTTGCCTTTCTCTTTTTATTCCACCAGATGGTGGTATACTGCAAAAAAACCCGTAGTAGTCAAACCTACACCTAAAACCAAAGGGGAATTCTTCATTAGTAAACTTCCTTTCTTTCTGGTCTGTTCATTGCCGTTTCAGATGGCAGATATCCACCAGCACTTGAGGCTGCTGGTGGATGAGAAGCTCAACATGAGCCACCGGTGTGCACTTGCAGCCCAGAAAGCAAATCCCATCCTGGGCTGCATCAAGAGAAGCAGAGCCAGCAGGGCGAGGGAGGTGATTCTCCCCCTCTGCTCCACTCTGGTGAGACCACACCTGGAGTACTGCCTCCAGTCTGGAGCCCCTATTGCAGGAAGGATCTGGAGGTGCTGGAACATGTCCAGAGAAGGGCAGTGAATTTTGAAGCCCCTACAGGGTGTGTGGCGTTTTCTTGCAAGAGGAATTGGTGGAGGTGGGGTGATGTGACTCGTAGAATCATGGAATGGCTTAGGTTGGGAGGGACCTCAGAAACCATCTACTCCAACCTCCCCACTGTGGGCAGGGAAGCCAATAGAATAGAATAGAATAGAATAGAATAGAATAGAATAGAATAGAATAGAATAGAATAGAATAGAATAGAATAGAATTAACCAGATTGGAAGAAAATACCTCTGAGATCAATTCCAACCTATCACCCAACACCATCTCATCAACTAAACCATGGCACCAAGTGCCCCATCCAGGCTTTTCCTAAACACCTCCAGTGTTGGTGACTCCACCACCTCCCTGGGCAGCACATTCCAATGGCCAATCTCTCAGGGAAGACTTTCTTCCTAACATCCAGCCTAAAGCTCTCCTGATGCAGCTTGAGACTGTGTCCTCTTGTTCTGGTGCTGGTTGCCTGGGAGAAGAGGCCAACCCCCACCTGGCTACAACCTCCCTTCAGGTAGCTGTAGAGAGCAAGAAGGTCTCCCCTGAGCCTCCTCTTCTCCAGGCTAAGCAACCCCAGCTCCCTCAGCCTCTCCTCACAGGGCTGTGCTCCAGACCCCTCCCCAGCTTTGTTGCCCTTCTCTGGACACCTTCCTGCACCTCAACATCTTTCCTAAACTGAGGAGCCCAGAACTGGACACAGGACTGAGACTCACCTGCTCGAGCCCTCATTCAACCTGGCCCCAGGGAGGAGGCATCCACAGCCTCCCTGGGCAGCCTATTCCACAGTCTCACCACCCTCATTCTGAAGAACTTCCTAACATCCAGACTAACTCTACTCTCCCTCAGCTTCAAACCATTCCTATTGCCAGACACCATTATGAAACGTCCCTCTTCAGCCTTCCTGCAGGATCCTTTCAGGTATTGCAAGGCAGCTCTGCTTCAAGCCATATTCTAGGTAGGTAACACTCTTACTCTTCATCTCCTGGTATTGTGATATTGAATTAGAATCCATCTATCTAGACATTTAAGTGCTTACAAGTGAAAACAAACAAACCCACCCCCACCCCCCCCACCCCCCCACCCCCCAACATACTGAAGGGTTCCCAGTTAAAATCTTCATATTCTCATCTGAGAATGAAGTGATTTTTCTTCTGTTGCAAAACTGTTATTTCATCATCTCAGCTGAATGGGAGCTGTATGTTACTGCTTTTTACAAAGGGAAAACTTAAAAGGCAAGATATAATGCTGTTGCCTGTGCTTCATTACTACGTGTCTCCAGGCAATGCCTTGATATGTATTCACAAGAGAAAGGGTCCAACTTGCTAATCCTTAAGTTCCAGAGGCTGAGCTTGGGGCCCCTGGGAATATGATGCTTAACACAAGTCCTGACACTCCACCCTCAGCTGCGTGGATGTGAAAAGTAAGCTTCAAGCCCGGAGCAGGACTGTTTGCTAATTATCTTCTGTTCCTGTGAAAGTCAAAGTCTCAGAAGCTAAGTGTAATTAAAACAGATATTCTACCCTTTGGTCCCAAACACCAAGCAGCCCAAACTCCCAGCTCTGACATCTGCACTCTTGCCAAATTATTCTCTGCCACGTTGACTGCTGCCTCCTCAGCTATCTGCTCACCTAGAATCATAGAATCATGGAATGGGGTGGGTTGGAAGGCACCTCCAAAGGTCATCTAGTCCAACCTTCCCTGCAGACAGCAGGGACATCCTCCAATAGAATGGAACGGAACGGAACGGAATGGAATAGAATAGAATAGAATAGAATAGAATAGAATAGAATAGAATAGAATAGAATAGACCAGGTTGGAAGAGACCTTCAAGATCATCGTGTCCAACCTATCAATGGAATGGACTGGACTGGACTGGACTGGACTGGAATGGAATGGAATGGAATAGAATAGAATAGACCAGGTTGGAAGAGACCTTCAAGATCATTGAGTCCATCACCACCTAATCAATTAAACCATGCAACCAAGCACCCTATCAAGTCTTCTCCTGAACACCTCCAATGATGGTGATTCCACCTCCTCCCTGGGAGCCCATTCCAATGGGCAATCACTCTCTCTGTGTAGAACGTCCTCCTAACCTCCAGCCTAAACCGCCCCTGGCACAGCTTGAGACTGTGTCCTCTTGTTCTGGTGCTGGTTGCCTGGGAGAAGAGACCAACCTCTGCCTGTCTACAAGATCTGGTTGCTCAGAGCCTTCTCAAACCTGACCTTCAATATCTCCAGGGATGGGGCTTCAATTACCTTCCTGAGCAACCTTTTTCAGTGTTCCACCACCCTTATACTAAAGAATGTATTGCTAACATCCAATCTAAATCTCCTCTCCTCTCATTTCAAACCATTTCCTCTCGTCCTATCCCTACAGGTCTTTGCAAACAGTGCCTCTGCAGTCTTCTTGTAGGCTTCCTTCAGGTACTGGAAGGCTGCTGTTAGGTCTTGCTGGAGACTTCTCCAGGCTGAACAAGCCCAGCACCCTCAGTCTGTCCGCACAGGACAGGTGTTCCAGATCATGAAGATCATCATGAGGCCACTGATCACGAACAGCAGCTCATCATTTGGTTTCTTTACCCTGGGTTGCAAATGGGCTGATGTGATTGGTACATAGAATCACACAATCACAGAATCAACGAGGTTGGAAAAGACCTCAAAGATCATCAAGTCCAACCTGTCACCCAACACCTCAGGACTGCTAAACCATGGCACCAAGTGCCGCATCCAATCCCCTCTTGAACACCTCCAGGGATGGTGACTCCACCACCTCCCTGGGCAGCACATTCCAATGGCTAACAACTCTCTCTGGGAAGAACTTCCTCTTCACCTCCAGCCTAAACTTCCCCTGGTGCAGCTTGAGGCTCTATCCTTAACAACAACTTCTTATGCTGCTAGTAATCTCTTCAAGTCCATGGTAAGAACTAATCTACCTCAGCAAAAAAAACAACAAACCACACCAAAACAAACAAAAAACACAAACCAAACCACCCACCCAACCAACGAAGCCCCATGAGGAGAGGCTGAGGGAGCTGGGGGTTGTTTAGCCTGGAGAAGAGGAGGCTCAAGGAAGACCTTCTTGCCATCTACAGCTACCTGAAGGGTCGCTGTAGACAGGTGGGAGTAGGTCTCTTCTCCCAGGCAACCAGTGATAGAACAAGAGGACACAGTCACAAGCTGCACCTTGAAGGGAGGTTTAGGCTGGATGTTAGGAAGAAGTTCTTCCCAGAAAGAGAGATTTGCCATGGGAATGTGCTGCCCAGGGAGGTGGTGGAGTCACCATCCCTGGAGGCAGAGCCTAAAACCACCACACTTCTGCACCATGTTGGGAGTGCAGAGTCAAACACCACCCCTGCAGGGAGAAGCAGACAGGGCAGGACACCCTAAACTGACCAAAGAGGTTTTCTATTAAATAAACATAATATCTGGTATAAACCTGAGTAAAGAAGAAGAAGAGTAAAGAAGAGCTCTCTTCTTTTTTCCCTTTCTTTATTTTATAAATCATTTCTTTGAAGGCTTGAAGAACACTCAAGGTGGGGGTGAAGGAGGAGGCAGCTCAGCATTTACTGGGAAAGCTCAATCACAGACCCTGATCCAGTCCACAGAGCAAGCAGAACAGGGCCCAACAGCCACCTGTACCAGACAGACAGCAACCACCACGAAATCCTGGTCCTTCTAATGGACTTTGGGTGCTCAGGAGCTGCTCCAGTAGAACTTACCCCTCTTGGGAAGTGGGGAGAGGTGAAGCATAAGGTCTAAATCCAGCTCTCCCCCTGCCATGTTTCATTGTCACTCAAGCACCCCATAAGCCAGGAGGAAACGTGGCCCTTCTGCATTCACCATGGACAACTCCACAACCACCTTGAGGCTGGAGTTGGCTCCTGTGAGGAGGCTTGGTGCCAGTGTCTGAGGAGGACTCTCTCTGTTCTGCCTTTGATTCTCATCTATGAATTTCTGTATCCAGCTCCAGAATCCATATCCTGAATCCAGCTCCCATCTGAGTTTAGACTGCACCACACCATCAGTGGTGTTGGTGACATAATTGCCATCAGTGGGGTAGGGTTTGATGTTGGTTTTTAATGTGTTTGCAGGTATTTCATTTTAATATTGTTTTCATTAAAGAAGGCTATTTTTTTTTCCCCAATTCATGCCTCTCCTTCCCTTATTCCCTTTCTCTTCCCCTTTCAGAAGGGAAAGCATCTGGGACCGGTCTTGTTTAACATCTTTGTTGGCGACATGGACAGTGGCATTGAGTGCACCCTTGGCAGGTTTGCTGATGACACCAAGCTGTGTGGTGCAGCTCACACCTGGAGGGAAGGGATCCATCCAGAGGGACCTTGACAGGCTGGAGAAGTGAGCCCATGACAACCTCATGAGGCTGTACAAGACCAATGACAAGGTCCTGCATCTGGGTTGGGGTAATCCCAAGCACTGATACAGGCTGGGCAGGGACTGGCTTGAGAGCAGCCCTGAAGAAAAGGACTTGGGGGTGCTGGTGGATGAGGAGCTCAGCATGAGCCATCAGTGAACACTTGCAGCCCAGAAAGCCAATCCCATCCTGGGCTGCATCAAGAGAAGCAGAGCCAGCAGGTCGAGGGAGGTGATTCTCCCCCTCTACTCTGCTCTGGTGAGACCCCACCTGGAGCACTGTGTCCAGTTCTGGAGCCCCTATTGCAGGAAGGATCTGGAGGTGCTGGAAGGTGTCCAGAGAAGGGCCACAGGGATGATCAGAGGGCTGGAGCACCTCTCCAATGAGGACAGACTGAGTTGGGGCTGTTCAGTTTGGAGAAGAAAAGGCTCCAAGGAGACATAATTGTGGCCTTTGAGTATTCGAAGGGGGCTACAAGAAAGCTGGGGAGGGACTTTTCAGGGTGTCAGGGAGTGACAGGACTAGGGGGGAATGGAAAAAAAAATAGAAATGGGTAGATTGAGATTGGATGTTAGAAGAAATTTTTCCCATGAGGGTGGTGAGAGACTGGCACAGGTTGCCCAGGGAGGTGGTGGAAGCCTCATCCCTGGAGGTTTGTAAGGCCAGGCTGGATGTGGCTGTGAGCAACCTGCTCGAGTGTGAGGTGTCCCTGCCCATGGCAGGGGGAGGTTTTGAAACTAGATGATCTTTGAGGTCCCTTCCAACCCTGACAGTTATTCAGTCATTCTGTAATACCCTGTCACACACTCTAAGTCATCTTCTCATTTAAGGAAAGTTTTCAAGCTTTCCTGCCATTTCCATCAGTGACAAAGCTTTCCAGACAGACATGTAACTAAGCTTGCTCTTAATCACACTATGGC
Organism: Dryobates pubescens; assembly: GCF_014839835.1. Classification (NCBI taxonomy): domain Eukaryota; kingdom Metazoa; phylum Chordata; class Aves; order Piciformes; family Picidae; genus Dryobates; species Dryobates pubescens. The sequence continues at coordinate 134,563,464 of NC_071657.1, forward strand.
CACACCAGTTTCACAGAATATATATAGCCTTTGGAACAAAGATTTAATCTTCAAGAATGTTTCCTTTCTCTACCATTATTATGATGATCTCTGAGGTCTTTTCCAACCTTATTGATTCTATGGTTATTACTTTCTAGCACTTTGTTATGTAAATTGTCTTTGAGGCCTTCTTTACCTGTGGCTACATAACACATTCATGACCATGTGCTAGTATTTCCCATCAGATCTGATTTGTAACTCACCAAATGTAAAGAATCTGCTGAAATTGTACTTTGGGGCCATTTAAGCTTAGGTTTTATTTCTGTTCCCTTTGGATTTCCAAGAGGTTTCCTAAATCTTTGATGGCTCTCACAAGCATTAATGAATGTTTCACATGGCACTGGAAAACCGCTTTCTAGGACACCAGATACCAGGACCAGCAAAGGGATTATTGCTTCTCTAGTCCTTTCACTGGCTCATAAGTTTTTTATATGATGGAATGGAATGGAATGGAATGGAATGGAATGGAATGGAATGGAAATGAATGGAATGGAATGGAATGGAATGGAATGGAATGGAATGGAATGGAATGGAATGGAATGGAAACGAATGGAATGGAATGGAATGGAATGGAATGGAATGGAATGGAATGGAATAGAATAGAATAGAATAGAATAGAATAGAATAGAATAGAATAGAATAGAATAGAATAGAGCAGGTTGGAAAAGATCTTTCAGATCATCAAGTCCATCCTACCACCCAACACCATCTAATCAACTACACCATGGCACCAAGCACCCCATCCAGTCTCTTCCTAAACACCTGCAGTGATGGTGAATCCACCACCTCCCTGGGCAGCACATTCCAATGGCCAATCTCTCTTTCTATGAAGAACTTCTTCCTAACATCCAGCTTAAACCTCTCCTGGCACAGCTTGAGACTGTGTCCTCTTGTTCTGTTGGTAGTTGCTGGATATTAGGAAGGTGGATGTTAGGAAGAAGTTCTTCCCAGAAAGAGGGATTGGCCATTGGAATGTGCTGCCCAGGGAGGTGGTGGAGTCACCATCACTGGAGGTGTTTAAGAAGAGACTGGATGGGGTGCTTGGTGCCATGGTTTAGTTGATTAGATGGTGTTGGGTGAGAGGTTGGACTTGATGATCTGAAAGGTCTTTTCCAACCTGGTTAATTCTGTATTCTGTGACAGGACAAGGGGAAATGGATTGAACTCCATGACCCATATGGTGTCTTCTACCCTAAACATCTTCTGTGTTCCTTCACATCAAATTTCAAGCACTTTCAACTCTGTACTAACTCTGCTTTTGCAAATCCATGCAACAGCTGGGATGTTTTGGGGTACTTTTCAAGGAACTGGAGAGGACTGATTTTCTGTGGTTTAGAATGGGCCACATTTCTAGAGACTAGTCAAAAAAAAACCCAAACAGGAAAAATAGACTGCAGTAGGAGTCTTGTGTTTTAGTTCCTCTTCTCATAAAAGCCAGAATTAGACTCTGGCTTGTGGAGTTGCACCTTCAATAGGCAAACTGAAATGCTAGTTCCCACAGGTCTCATTTCTGTAATCCCAGGAGGACAGGTAAAAGCCTGCTGTTTCTTGTTCCTGGAAGAGGACAGACAGAACCTTGCTGTACTCAGTGGCAGAACAAAAGCAACTGTAAACTTCTTTTTTCAAAGAAGTTTATGTTATGTGAGGAGCAACACAATATCTCCCTCTCCCTGTCCTTGTTTTCTTTGTTTAGCTTTAATAGCAGCCATTTACTCCATTTTTTTTTTGGTTTGAGTCACCTTTGCTCTCTTGTTTTTTTTTTTTTTCAATCCAGTCATCCTTTCCAGCTTCCAGAAGTCTGCCTTCCACTTTTGCAGTACAGGAGAGGTTTTATGTATCTGCTGCTGTCTTAGAGTGACATTTCTCTGTGAATCACATCTTCTCATCTTGTCCAATTCCAAATTGCTCAGCTGAAGCCCAGTGTGACTGTGCAGGACATGGAATTGATTTTTGTGAACGTTGGAAGGTGGCCATCAGGCTACCACCCACTAGTACAGCAACTACCACAGACAAGATGAGCTAGGGGTCAGCATTTTTGGTCAGCTCTGCTAATACACAGAAAGAATTACAAAACTATCATGAAACAAACTGGACCTTAGGAAGAAGTTCTTCAGTATGAGGGTGGTGAGACTCTGGACTAGGCTGCCCAGGGAGGTTGTGGATGCCTCCTGCCTGGGGGTGTTCAAGGCCAGGTTGGATGAGGCCTTGAGAAGCTGAGTCTAGCTGGGATGCATCCCTGCCCATGGGAAGGAGGCTGGAGTATATGATCTCTAAGGTATCTTGCAGCCTAAGCCATTCTATGATACATTTTTCAGTCAGAAAAACAATCAAAGGACATTTCTGCAAAGATCTTCTTGTGGTGAGATTCAGTTTCATAGTGATACAGAGTGGTGCATAGTAATAAGACAAGAAACAACAGGTACAAGCTTGAACATATAAGATGTCACCTCAACATGAGGAGAAACTTCTTTGCGGTGAGGGTGACAGAGCACTGGAGCAGGCTGCCCAGGGAGGTTGTGGAGTCTCCTTCTCTGGAGACTTTCCAAACCCACCTGGATGCATTATTGTGCAGACTACCCTGAGTGATCCTGCTTTGGCAGGGGGGTTGGGCTTTTTGATCTCTGGAGGTCCCTTCCAACCCCTAATGTACTGTGATGCTGTGAGTTGGCAGAGGACATTGTGTGCAGTGCCTTCATATACAAGTGTGTGCTTGTGTGTATCTCTACCTATAAGCTAGCAAAAGAAATATTGTCCATTTATTTGACCTTTTCCCTGTTTCCCTCAAATCTGCCCACCTGGTCATGCAGAATTACACTGTTGTAGTTAAGAATGGGCTGCCCAGGGAGGTGGTGGAGTCACCATCACTGGAGGTGTTTAGGAAGAGACTGGATGGGGTGCTTGGTGCCATGGTTGAGTTGATTAGATGGTGTTGGGTGATAGGTTGGACTGGATGATCTCAAAGGTCTTTTCCAACCTGGTTAATTCAATTCAATTCCATTCCATTCTATTCTATTCTATTCTATTCTATTCTATTCTATTCTATTCTATTCTATTCTATTCTATTCTACCCTATCCTATCCTATCCTATCCTATCCTATCCTACTCTATTCTATTCTAACCTATCCTATCCTATCCTATCCTATCCTATCCTATCCTACTCTATTCTATTCTACCCTATCCTATCCCATCCCATCCTATCCTATCCTACCCTATCCTATCCTATGCTACTCTATTCTATTCTACCCTATCCTATCCTATCCTATCCTACTCTATTCTATTCTACCCTATCCTATCCTATCCTATCCTATCCTATCCTACTCTATCTTATTCCATTCCATTCCATTCCATTCCATTCCATTCCATTCCATTCCATTCCATTCCATTCCATTCCATTCCATTCCATTCCATTCCATTCCATTCCATTCTACATTATCAGCCTCAATGAGTACCTGTAATGGTGATCTGAGAACTCCTCTTTCATTCACATCTGTTGTCAACTGCATTTTCATGGGAAAAGTTTAGCTAAGGAGATGAGTCAACCAGGCTTTCAGTACCCTCCAAGGGGCAGATGCACCTTTAGCAGAAAAAGCATTGAAGTGCCTGAGTGAACAGAATTCAGGTTTACAAGCACCATGCTTCAGATATTTTAACACTCACTCCGTCTAAATAAAGCCTACTTTTCACAATAAATGTCAGCTCCTCCTTTCACATGAAGAAATGCCTTGGAAAGTGGTGCAAATAGTACATTATGTTTCTTCACACACTGCTGAAAGCTGATAATAAGGCATCAGAAACGTTTCAGCACAGCATATCTTCTTTCCCCTCCTGCCTTTCTCAATGCACAGAAAAAATCTTGTTGATAATCCATATCCACCCAGGTCACGGTGATATGGATTTCAGGACCAGGTCAGACAACTGTGCATTGATGTAGGGCTGTCTGACTTGCCACTCTGAGATATGAATCATACAATCTTAGACTCATAGCATGGTTTGGGTTGGATGGCACCTCCAAAGGTCAGCTAGTCCAACCCCCTGCAGTGACCAGAGGCATCCTCAGGATGCTCAGAACCTTGTTGAGCCTGACCTTGAAGATCTCCAGACATGGGGCTTCAACTATCTCCCTGGGCAACCTCTTCCAGTGTTTCACCACCCTCGTGCTAAAGGACTTGCTCCTAACACTCAATCTAAATCTGCTCCTCTCTCATTTCAAACCATTGCCCTTGTCCCATCACTAGAGGCATTTGTAAACAGTCCCTCTGCAGCCTTCTTGTAGACCCCTTTCAGGTACTGGATGACCATTATTAGGTCTCCCAGGAGTTGTCTCTTCTCCAGGCTGAACAACCCCAGCTCCCTCAGCCTGTGCTTGTAGCAGAGATGCTCCAGCCCCCCGATCATTTTTGTGGCTCCCTCTGGACATGTCCTTCCTGTGTTGAGGGCTCCAGACCTGTACACAGTACTCCAGATGAGGTCTTACCAAAGCGGAGTGAAGTGGCAGAATCACCTCTCTTGACCTGCTGGCCACACTTCTTTAATACAGCCTAGGATATGTTTTGCCTTCTGGGCTTCAAGCTCACACTGTTGGCTCGTGTCAATGGCATTCTTCATTACAGTGCCAGATGCACAGGGGATAGCTCCATCTGCCTTGCATAACATAGAATCATAGAATAGTTAGGATTGGAAGGGACCTCAAGGATCATCCAGTTCTAGCCCGCCTGCCATGGGCAGGGACACTTCACACTACATCAGATTACTCACAGCCACATCCAGCCTGGCCTTAAAAACCTCCAGGGATGAGGCTCCCACCACCTTCCTGAGCAACCTGTGCCAGTGTCTCACCATCCTCATGGGGAAGAACTTCTTCCTAACAGCCAATCTGAATCTACCCATTTCTACTTTTGTTCCATTCCCGCCAGCCCTATCACTCCTTCACACCCTGAAAAGTCCCTCCCCAGCTTTCTTCTAGCCCCCTTCAGCTACTGGAAGGCCACAACAAGGTCTCCTTGGAGTCTTTTCTTCTCCAGACTGAACAACCCCAACTCTCTAAGCTTGTCCTCATAGGAGAGGAGCTCCAGCCCTCTGCTCATCCTCATGGCCCTTCTCTGGGCATGTTCCAGCACCTCCAGATCCTTCCTGTAACAGGGGCTCTAAAACTGGACACAGTAGCTTTTGCAGCTGGTTATATAGATCAAAATGTTGCATATTCATTAGATACCCTAAAACATATAAATAATTTCCAAGCATCATCATTTGACCTGAAACCTCTCTTCCTTTTGCACCACTGCTTCATCTTCAGCCATTGTTTTGGTGGTCTCAGGTGGTTGTGGCCGACAGTGTTCCAGAAAACTGCAGGTCAAACTGTTCCTTCTCCTCTTTAGATGGAACTGTTTGGGCCATTTTATAGATTGATTATGTAACACTATTCTTTGCTTCATAATTAACTCCATCTCCTTGGTTACACAGCCTTGCCCACAGTTTAGGCTAGACAGGGTCGATTTAGCATAAACAATAAGCAATAGACATCTCGCTTCTCCTCTTAACTGTGGCAACACAACCATTCAGACATTTTTCATTCTTGTCTTTTCTACAGCAAACAGGGAAAGTACCATGGCACCATAATATCCTGTAGTTAGGGATCCCCATCAACGGAGAGGAGAGGAGAGGAGAGGAGAGGAGAGGAGAGGAGAGGAGAGGAGAGGAGAGGAGAGGAGAGGAGAGGAGAGGAGAGGAGAGGAGAGGAGAGGAGAGGAGAGGAGAGGAGAGGAGAGGAGAGGAGAGGAGAGGAGAGGAGAGGAGAGGAGAGGAGAGGAGAGGAGAGGAGAGGAGAGGAGAGGAGAGGAGAGGAGAGGAGAGGAGAGGAGAGGAGAGGAGAGGAGGAGAAACTAGGTTAGAAGAGACCTTCGAGATCGAGTCCAACCTATCACCCAACACCATCTCATCAACTAAACCATGGCACCAAGCACCCCATTAGTCTTTCTTTTCTGTAAAAATCAGGATAATATGCAGAAAATCCTCATTTTGGGGTGCATGGATGTCTTCACTCCCGTATCATGCAAACTGACAACTAATCCTGGGGGGAAAGAACAAAGTTATATGCCAAATTAGCGTATCTCTACTCTATGTTAGTTAAGAGTATAATATGCACAGCCACATCCATACACCCCAAACCTGAATCTCTTTTAATCTGCAAATGCCACATTTCATCCACTCCCACAGCCATTAAACCCTCATGTGAAGCGCAGAACAAAGTTAAGACTCACAACAGAAAAGGCAGAAACCAGCAAAGTTTTTAATGCACCACAAGCAACACTCCAGAAAACTGAAGACATTTTATCACCACATTGAAGCTTGAGAACAGTATCTATTGTTTTATAACCCTTCTTTTAAAGAAAAACTGACAAATATATGCTTCAGAGATGATAAGATTATTTTCTCTGTGGTTTACTTCTCTTGTACAGGGCATTTCACAAAGACAGGCTGAGGGAGCTGGGGGAGTTCAGCCTGGAGAAGGGAAGGCTCTGGGGAGACCTAATAGCAGGCTTACAGTACCCAAAAGGGGGCTCCAAGTCATAGAATCATAGAATCAATCAGGTTGGAAAAGACCTCAGAGACCATCAAGTCCAACATGTCACCCAACATCTCATGACTAACTAAACCATGGCTTCAAGTGCCAAGTCCAGTCCCTTTTTGAACACCTCCAGGAACGGTGACTCTACCACCTCCCTGAGCATCACATTCCATTTAACCATCTTTACCATCATCTAGAGAGGAGCTGTTTACAAAGGCCTGCAGTGATAGGACAAGGGGCAGTGGTTTGAAATTAGAGAAGAGCAGATTTAGACTGGATGCTAGGAAGAAGTTCCTTACCATGAGGCTGGTGGAACACTGGAACAGGTTGCCCAGGGAGGTGGTTGAAGCCCCATCCATGGAGATATTTAAGGTGAGGTTTGACAGGGCTCTGGGCAACCTGATCTAGCTGAGGATGTCTCTGCTTACTGCAGAGGAAGGTGAACTGGATGACCTTTGGCTGCCCCTTCCAACCCAGACCATTCTATGATTTGTAAGATTGTGGATGCTTTCTGTTGAAAATGTAGAAAGCCAAGTTAAAATCTCAGTTACATTTAATTCTACTTTTGAAACACTGGGGAGGATTCTGAAATTGCTCTGCATGACAACATCCAACATTTTAGGAGTCTGAAAAGTGATTTGAGAATAAAGTTTCTGAATATTTGGTATTCTTCTTCTTCTGTGGACTTTGCAAAAGCATCAGCAAAGGAATAGGTAGGGAAAATGTTCTCCTCTGCAGATACAGAGGAAGACAACAAATCTCTCAGTAATTGCCTTTATTAAAACCAAGTTTCCCACATCAAGAGGCAGTCCTTTAAGACAAGGTAACAATCCCAGCTAATGGTCTTCGAAACAACATTTTTAAACTTCAGGCAGTTATGAGCTACAGGAAAAGAAAATAGCAACAACAACAAAATCTGTCTGGATTGACAAATCTTTACATATTGTGAGGGCCTCCTCTGGCTTGAACTTGACTCAGTGTTTGCTGCTGCTCCAAATACAGCTTTGTTTTCACTGGCAATGCACAGCTAGGACCAAGGCATGTACTCCAAGGATCTCACTGAAAGAATGTGTGAAACACAAACAAATAGACCTAAGTCTGCCTATCCTTTTTGCTGCAATCATCCACGGAGGGCTAAAAAAAAACCCAGCTGAAATTGCACAGCAGAGAGGTCCTCAGAAGGTGGCAAGAGCTAGAAGTGAGGTTTCAAAATAAGGACCCTTGAGACAGCAACATATCATAGAATCATAGAATTGTCAGGGTTGGAAGGGACCTCAAGGATCATCCAGCTCCAACACCCCTGCCATGGGCAGGGACACTTCACACTAGATCAGGTTGCTCAGAGACATATCCCTTCACAGCTCTGTACATCTGCCTTAAGGTCATGGTTTCAGTGTGCTTTCTCACATTTTACTGCTACTCTACTTGGCTTTTCACCAATGGCCAACAAGTTGAAATGCCAGTACTGGCTTTTGTATCTTTAATGACCATGTTACAACTATGGATATTGTTTCCTAGTCTAGCTAGGACTGAGTCTCACTCTGGATGACATTCCCCAACAGCTCCCTGGGCACACCCTTATTAGAAGCTAGACAAAACCTGACCAAGATACTTCCTTCCACACTACTTCCATTCTTCCTCTGCCTCCTCAAGTGGTATGCAGTAGCTGAGTGGATTCACAGCAAGCTGACATGGGTTATTTCAAGCCATTTTAGGAAAGAATAGAATAGAATAGAATAGAATAGAATAGAATAGAATAGAATAGAATAGAATAGAATAGAATAGAATAGAATAGAATAGAATGGAATGGAATGGAAAGGAAAAGAAAAGAAAAGAAGAAAAGAAAAGAAAAGAAAAGAAAAGAAAAGAAAAGAAAAGAAAAGAAAAGAAAAGAAAAGAAAAGAAAAGAAAAGAAAAGAAAAGAAAAGAAAAGAAAAGAAAAGAAAAGAAAAGAAAAGAAAAGAAAAGAAAAGAAAAGAAAAGAAAAGAAAAGAAAAGAAAAGAAAAGAAAAGAAAAGAAAAGAAAAGGAAAAAAAAAAGAAAAGAAAAGAAAAGAAAAGAAAAGAATTAGAATAGAATAGAATAAACCAGGTTGGAAAAGTCCTTTGAGATCATTGAGTCCAACCTATCACCCAACACCATCTAATCAACTCAACCATGGCACCAAGTGCCTCATCCTGTCTCTTCCTAAACATCTCCAGTGATGGTGACTCCACCACCTCCCTGGGCAGCACATTCCAATGGCCAACCTCTCTTTATGTGAAGAACTTCTCCCTAACATCCAGCCTAAACCTCCCCTGGCACAGCTTGAGACTGTGTCCTCTTGTTCTGGTGCTGGTTTCCTGGGAGCAGAGAGACCAACCCCCATCTGGCTACAACCTCCCTTCAGGTAGTTGTAGACAGCAAGGTCTCCTCTGAAAGCAGTCACTCTGGTTAATCCATTAAATGTGCACTGCACAGCCACAGGGTGAGTCCTACTTGAGTGCAGAGCGCTAGGAGAAAGTGGAACAGTTAGATCAGCATCATTTGAGGAACTTTGCCAAAGTGAAACATGCATGTTTTGTTTTCAAATCCAGCACCATTCCCTATCCAAACAAAATTATTTAACTCTTATATTCTTAAACTGAACATGAGAGAAAAATATCACAGCAACTTAACTCGTTGTATGATATTATTCTGTGTTCCCCATGAAAGTTTGATCTGAAGTTTTTAATTTTACTTTTTTTGTTGCCCCCTCCCCCCCCCAATTAGAATTGTTAGGGCTGGAAGGGACCTCAAGGAGCATCCAGTTCCAACCCCCCTGCCATGGGCAGGGACACCTCACACTACATCAGGTTGCTCAGAGCCACATCCAGCCTGGCCTTAAAAACCTCCAGCGATGAGGCTTCAGGATGGGGCAACCTGTGTCAGTGTCTCACCACCCCCATGGGGAAGAACTTCTTCCTAACAACCAATCTGAATCTACCCATTTCTAGCTTTGTTCCATTTCCCCTAATCCTATCACTCCAAGACACCCTAAAAAGTCCCTCCCCAGCTTTCTTGAAGGCCCACATATTGCTTGCAGTGAATCTTGGTACAAATCCTAGTTTTGCTTTGCTGTTTCAGACCAAGAGGACCTTTAGAAGTTAAGGTGTCCATCACAGGACTAGGGAGCTTAGAGGTTTGTTGAAGGAAAAAAAAGAAAGAGATGTTTCTTAGCCACCTGAGAGCACCCTGTGTCTCCAGTCTAGCTCTACCACAGTTTCATTTAAAATAAATAAATAAATAAATAAATAAAGGGTATGAATCTGCTAGAACCTTATTGAATCAAAGCCCTTAAGTGCATTAAGCATTTAAAACGCTGAGATCAAACGTGCTTAAGAGCTTCGCTGTGTTCAAGTCAGGACGATCGTTACAGTAATTAGCCTATGCTTAGCTGTATCTTGTGAGTGCATGCATTTAGTGGCCATTGAATGCACTGATTAATAACATCTGCAGTGAGGAAAAGCAACATAATTAGTTTTAAGGCTGTGAAAAATACATTTTGCTAATAAAAAAACCCACCCTTCCTCATGTGACAGCCTTGGCATTGGCACGGGTGTGCTATTCCTATTCATATCCCTCCCTAGGTGTCCTAATCATTGGCAGAACATCTGACCCTGGAGAGGATTGCAGTAGTTGGTTTCTGGGGTGTTTTGGTGGGGGGTTTGTCTTGGTTTTCTGAAGCAGCACTGCTTTGGGGAAGTAACTTCAAACAGGCTGGAAGAAGATCTTCAGAGAAAGAGAGGTTGGCCATGGGAAAGTGCTGCCCAGGGAGGTGGTGGAGTCACCATCCCTGGGGGTGTTTAAAAAGAGACTGGATGAGGCACTTGGTGCCATGGTTGAGTTGATTAGATGGTGTTGGGTAATAGGTTGGACTTGATGATCTCAAAGGTCTTTTCCAACCTGGTCAATTCAATTCAATTCAATTCAATTCAGCTCAGTTCTATTCTATTCTATTCTATTCTATTCTATTCTATTCTATTCTATTCTATTCTATTCCATTCCATTCCATTCTGTTCTGTTCTGTTCTATTCTATTCTATTCTATTCTATTCTATTCTATTCTATTCTATTCTATTCCATTCCATTCCATTCCATTCCATTCCATTCCATTCTATTCTATTCCAATTAGGTTTCCAAAATCAATGTCTGTCTCATTATGTTGCCCCCTAGCCTGAGCGTCCAGGCCTCATGCATCTTGGACTACCCCTCTGCTGTCACTGTTGTTGTTGTTGTGACACCCTCCCACCCCCAAGTCTTGCAGATTGTTTTCTTCCAGACTGGAATCCAGGATTATTGAAATCCTGAGTCCTGTGTACACATGACAGACACAGAGCTAGAAGATGTGTGCAAGTTTCAGGTGCCACTTGATTCCTCACAAGCTCGAAACCAACTTTTTCCATGCAGGGAGCTCCCATCTCCCTCAGAATGTTTTTAAACTGCCTGCTGTTCTTCCAAGTTTATAGAAGGAGGGGAAGGAAATGCCTTGAACTCGTACATTTAAACTATTCCAATTTTAATTCCTCATTCAGCTATTTCTCCCAAGTTTCCCATGCAACCAAATTAGGAGTTTGATTTTAACAGTGACAGCACAGGAGCATGAATCAGCTTGCTTTATTTCCCCCCCCCCCCCCGAGCATTCATTAGATTAGTTAAACACTTAAACACTGGAAATTCTTTTACTCATTTAATAAACTGTTTCCCTGATTTGGTGGATGACACACATGACTCTGAAGCACATCTGGGTTTGCTCTCACGAGCATCCTTTTCGGGAGGCTCACGTAGGCAGTTCTCCTAAATTAGGACTTTTCAGTGGCAAGTTAGTCCTCAAGAACTTAAAACTGATTTGTGAGCACTCTGCTTAAAAATAGGAATTTTGCAATTGCTGTTTAAGGAAGCTGATAGTGTTTTTCTTCCTTCCTTAGACCTAATCACTAAGAAATTAAATTGGCCAATGTATTTAGACCTTAGGAAGAAGTACTTCACCACGAGGGTGGTGAGCCATTTGATGAGGTTGCCCAGGGAGGTGGTAGAATAGAGAAGAGAAGAGGAGAGAAGAGGAGAGAGGAGGAGAGAGGAGGAGAGAGGAGAAGAGAGGAAAAGAGAGGAGAGGAGAAGAGAGGAGAAGAGAGGAGAAGAGAGGAGAAGAGAGGAGAAGAGAGGAGAAGAGAGGAGAGGAGAGGAGAAGAGAGGAGAAGAGAGGAGAAGAGAGGAGAGGAGAAAAGGGGAGAAGAGAGGAGAAGAGAGGAGAAGAGAGGAGGAGAGAGGAGAAGAGAGGAGAAGAGAGGTGAAGAGAAGAGAAGAGTGGCGAAGAGAAGAGAAGAGAAGAGAAGAGAAGAGAAGAGAAGAGAAGAGAAGAGAAGAGAAGAGAAGAGAAGAGAAGAGAAGAGAAGAGAAGAGAAAAGAGAAGAGAAGAGAAGAGAAGAGAAGAGAAGAGAAGAGAAGAGAAGAGAAGAGAAGAGAAGAGAAGAGAAGAGAAGAGAAGAGAAGAGAAGAGAAGAGAAGAGAAGAGAAGAGAAGAGAAGAGAAGAGAAGAGAAGAGAAGAGAAGAGAAGAGAAGAGAAGAGAAGAATTAACCAGGTTGGAAAAGACCTTTGAGATCATTGAGTCTAGCCCCATCCCTGGAATACTTTAAGGCCAGGCTGGATGTGGCTCTGGGCAACCTGATCTAGTGGAACGTGTCCTTGCCCATGTCAGTGGGGTTGGAACTGGATGATCCTTGAGGTCCCTTCCAACCCTGACAATCCTGTGATTCTGCATTAAACTATTGTAGCAGTTCTAACAGGTGTGTCACACCAAAATTTGCAAGCATATATATGGTGGTGGTGTTACATTAAGACGTGGTTAAGACTTTCAGGAGGGTTTGTGAACAACATCCACTTTACTCCATGTATGTCAGTGCGCTTCATAAAACAGGAAAAGCCCACAACATTGGTTGGAACTGTGTTGAAATCTCAAGTGGTGTACAATACATCATGCTTAGAAACTAGATTTATTTGCAAATGTATTCAGTCCAATTAATCTCAGGTGGTGGGGGGGGGGGGTAAATAAAATCACAAGAAAGAAACAGCAATTGCCCAAAAAAATAAAGTGTGGGGGGAAAAAAAGCGGGGGGGGGGGGAGGAGTGGAAAGAAAAAGGGGAAAAAAGAAGACACAGTTATGTTACCATCTTGATGATTTTTTTTTCCATGGTGTATTTTCACACAAGGATGATTTTAGATTGAAATAAGAAACCCATGACGCACAGTTACCTATAAACTAAATATACATTGGTGGTGGGTTTTTTTTTCTCCCCCCTCTGCTGCATCAGTAATATGAACTTCTCTTGAGGATGTATGGCCTTCTAGCTTTGTTCACGTGTAGCTGCCGTTTCAAGATGTAGGGATTTTTCCTCTTCATGATTTCCTTTTCTTGGCTTGAGTTGTCTAGATCAAAAGCATCTTGCTGAAGCAACTGTGGGATGCAAGCAAAGACACAGCTTTAGCTTTTTTTTTGGGGGGGGGGTCTTTTTGGTAATGGGAACTGTGGTAGGTTGAGAGAGGGCCTAGCTCTCCCTCCCCCACGGAGTAAGAAACCACAGCTAAACTCAGTGGGAGAAGCAAAGCTATATTTACAAGCATATATAGAAAGCAGGTTATCCATTTCCAGGTGAGTCCCCATCACGCAGCCTGAGGTATCCTTCCCCTTTTTATCTTCTCTAACACCTTTAATCTGTATATATACCTGTATATATTGTGTTATATATACATGTATTTACAATATATATACAGAAATAGACAGCAAAGAAAATTCCCTCCTCGAGAGGAGGGAATACACAACAAAATTCCCTCCTCGAGAGGAGGGTTTCCCTCCCTGCAACCCCCTCTCTCCCCAACCCTACCTCCCTTTTTTCCCAGAAAGGGGTTAGAGAGAGAAAGAAAGGCAAGTTATTAAGGAAAAGAGTTGTTATTAAGCTTCAAAAGCCCATGCAGGATTAGTTTTGCTTAGCTCAAGGTCAGCTCCGCTTAGTCTGCTGAGAAGCAGGCAGGCAGAGAAGCAGAACAGGCTGAAACCCAAACTGAGAAAAAATTCCAACTGCCCTAAAACTTAAAGTTGCATTCTGCCCATCTACCAATGAAATTCGTTTAGAATATCATGTTTTCCTTTTGATACAAAAACATTCAGCCAGAGTGTTCCCACCACTGTCTCTCTCTTAAAGGCACAGCCTCAAATGGTCACAGGGAACTATCCATTTTTATAGAGTCACAGAACTTTTGATCTTTGAGGTCATTTCCAACCTTATTGATTCTATGATTCTGTGACTATGATTCTGATTCTATGACTCTATGAACTGTCAGGGTTGGAAGGGACCTCAAGGATTATCTAGTTCACTGGCACATTACATATCATTACATCTCGCCAGGGGAGATTCAGGCTGGATGTTAGAAAAAAGTTCTATACAGAAAGAGTGATTGCCCATTGGAATGGGCTGCCTGGGGAGGTGGTGGAGTCGCCATCACTGGAGGTTTTTAGGAGAAGACTTGACGGGGTACTTGGTGCTGTGGGTTAGTTGCTTGGGCGGTGTTGGATTGGTTGGACGCGATGATCTTGAAGGTCTCTTCCAACCTGGTTTATTATTATTATTATTATTATTATTATTATTATATTGTGAGGGCCTCCCCTGGCTTGAACTTGACTCAGTATTTGCTGCTGCTCCAAATACAGCTTTGTTTTCACTGGCCATGCACAGCCAGGACCAAGGCATGTACTCCAAGGATCTCACTGAAAGAATGTGTGCAACACAAACAAATAGATCTAAGTCTGCCTATCCTTTTTGCTGCAATCATCCATGGAGGGCTAGAAAAACCCCAGCTGAAATTGCACAGCAGAGAGGTCCTCAGAAGGTGGCAAGAGCTAGAGGTGAGGTTTCAAAATAAGGACCCTTGAGACAGCAACATCTCATAGAATCATAGAATTGTCAGGGTTGGAAGGGACCTCAAATCTTCAACAAAGACAGAGATAGTGGTGAGCTGGTGAATATTCTGGATACAAGGGCAGAAAGAGAAGACAAGGATGAAAGAAAGTAAAAGATAGAGAGAGAGACACTCTAAGGATGATTCTCTTTACCTTGTTTTACAGCAACTGAGTGACCAACACAGCGTCTTAGACCTTACTCTTGCAACCAGACACTATTTGATCTGTGGTAAAGTGTCAAGGGCTGGCATTGGACTGCCCTCTAAATGTGTGACAGATCATAGAATCATAGAATTGTTGGGGTTGGGAGGGACCTCAAGGGTCATCCAGTTTCAAGCCACCCCCAGCCCTGGGCAGGGACACCTCATACTAAATCAGGCTGCTCAGAGCCATATCCAGCCTGGCCTTGAAAATCTCCAGGGATGAGGCTTCATCCAATCTGAATCTACCCATTTCTATTTTTTCTCCTATTCCCCCTGATTCTATCACTATATATAAAGTATTATGCAGGTTTTTTTGTAGTTTTATGCAACTTTATTTTAGCATCCACCACAAAATTAAGATCAGGCTTCAGATGAGCTGAGTCCTACAGAATTCATGTTTAAACTCCACTGAAATGAGTGAGATCATTTGGGGGGGAGGGGGGGGGTTTACAAGAGAGAAAAGCTGGTGTCTTCTCCTTGGACTAAAACTCAAACTGACTGAAAACTTCCTAATTGTTGTCACTCTGTGCTCACTGACTAAGGCTAAACACCTCCTGAAACACCCACTCCTTGCTGGCTTCAGCTTCTGAGCCACGTTATTATCTGCAACTTCCTACAGCTGAAACATCAAAAAAGGTGTAAGAAACCAGTAAGAGATTAAATAAAGCACAAGAAAGGCAAAGTTTTGTCCATCAAAGTGCCTTCTGTGGTGGTGTTTTCAGTTTGACTTGGCATTTTTCATGCATTCTGTTCAGATTGGTTCTAGCTTGACCTAGTAGGATTTCATCCATTCTCTCACCACATTCTCCCATGGCCAAGTACAGTCCTATTGTCTGGCTGAAAGGCATCCAACTGGCAATATTGTTATACTCACCTCAGTGTTTCCCTAAACAATCAAACTCTGTTACTCACTTAATTATTTAATAAAGGACTACTCATCTACATTCTGTTGAAATGAGTGGAAAGATTCTCATGGTTTCAACAGACGTTGGAGTCAATCCTGGATGAATAAGATCACAAGAACTTCTTTTATTACATAAATTATTTCAAGCCCTCTTCAATCCCTTTCCCTCTGGCTCTATCCCTTCTTCTTTTACCGTGCCTTAGAAACCTCTGCACTGCATAAGCAGATTCCTAAGCCAAGAGAGGAATTTTGGATTTATTTTTTTACTTCCCATGCAGTACTGTACAGATAAAGGACTGGCTTGATGGCTGCACCCAAAAGCTGGCTGTCCATGGGTCCATGTCCCAGTGGAGGCCAGGGACAAGCAGAGTCCCTCAGGGATCAGTCCTGGGACCAGTCTCGTTCAACGTCTTTGAGGGTGCCATGGACAGTGGCATTGAATGCAGCCTCAGCAACTCTGCTGATGACACCAAGCTGTGTGGTGCAGCAGACAGGCTGGAGGGAAGGGATGCCATCCAGAGGGACCTTGACAGGCTGGAGAGGTGGGCACAAGCCAACCTCATGAGGTTCAACAAGACCAAGGGCAGGATCCTGCATCTGGGTCGAGGCAATCCCAGGCACAAATCCAGGCTGGGCAGGGACTGGCTGGAAAGCAGCCCTGAGGAGAGAGACTTGGGGGTGCTGGTGGAGGAGAAGCTCAACAGGAGCTCTCAGTGTGCACTTGCAGCCCAGAAAGCCAATCAGATCCTGGGCTGCATCAAGAGAAGTGTGGCCAGCAGGTCAAGGGAGATGATTCTCCCCCTCTGCTCAGCTCTGGTGAGACCCCACCTGGAGTACTGTGTCCAGTTCTGGAGCCCCCAGTACAAGAGGGATCTGGAGGTGCTGGAGTGTGTCCAGAGAAGGACCACGAGGATGAGCAGAGGGCTGGAGCACCTGTGAGGACAGACTGAAGGAGTTGGGGCTGTTCAGTCTGGAGAAGAGAAGGCTCTGAGGTGACCTAATTGTGGCCTTCCAGTATCTGAAGGGGGCTACAAGAAGGCTGGGGAGGGACTTCTCAGGATCTCATGTAGTGATAGGACTAGGGGGAATGGAATGAAGCTGGAGGTGGGGAGATTCAGGCTGGACATGAGGAGGAAGTTCTTCCCCATGAGAGTGGTGAAGCCCTGGAATGGGTTGTCCAGGGAGGTGGTTGGGGTGCCGTCCCTGGAGGTGTTTAAGCCCAGGCTGGATGAGGCTCTGGCCAGGCTGATCTAGTGTGGGGTGTCCCTGCCCATGGCAGGGGGGTTGGAACTAGATGATCCTTGTGGTTCTTTCCATCCCTGACTGATACTATGATACTATGATACTGTTAAGAGATGATTTCCAACAACAAGAGGTGATGCAAATGCAAGGTAGGGAACTGGGATTAAGTCACATGAGCCATTGCATGTAGTCAGTTCTATGGTAGTTCCAGTTCAGCAATAAAATCATGGAATCATAGCATGGCTTAGGTTGGAAGGGACTTTAGAGATTGCCCTGCCATGGGCAGGGATGCCTCTCAACAAGGCTTAGCTGCTCAAGGCCTCACCAACCTGTCCTTAAACACTGCCACGGAGGACGCATCCACAACCTCCCTGGGCAACCTATTCCAGAGTCTCAGCACCCTCATACTGAAGAACTTCTTCCTAAGACCCAGTCTAAACCTGTTCTCCCTCAGCTTAAAACCATACC
This sequence comes from Dryobates pubescens, assembly GCF_014839835.1. Taxonomy (NCBI): domain Eukaryota; kingdom Metazoa; phylum Chordata; class Aves; order Piciformes; family Picidae; genus Dryobates; species Dryobates pubescens. The sequence goes on from NC_071657.1 coordinate 134,580,859, forward strand.
CTCTTGTGCTGTCTCTAGACACCCCCATGAAAAGTCCCTCTCCAGCCTTCCTGTAGGATCCTTTAAGGCAGCTGTAAGGTCCCCCCAGAGCCTTCTCTTCTCTAGGCTGAATACCCCCAGCTCACCCCTATCCCCACAACAAATGTGCTCCAGCCCATGGATCATCCTCGTGGCTCTCCTCTGGACTCTCTCCAACATCTCTGTGTCCTTCTTATGATGGGGACACCAGAACTGGGTGCAGTATTTGAGGTGGGGTCTCACAAGAGCAGAGTAAAGAGTAGTGATGAAAAGAGTCCTAAGAAACTCCAGTTCTCACAGATGTCACAGTCTTATGTATGGACCACCTCAGCTAATATGAAGGATTGAGAATCAGCCTTCAAACACAAAGCTGTGATTCAGCAAACAAAATAGGTTCAAGCTTTACACAGACTGTCCATGAACCTATGATAGATGAAAACCAACTGGTTTACTGGAAAGTGATGAATGTGACTGAGAGCTCTCTGTTTTTTGCTACCCAAAGCAACCTTTAGGGTAATATTTAACAACACAAGTGGATTGTGCCTCTCTGTGATCATCACACCAAGATAAATATCACAAATGGACTATAAGCAATCACTATGTAAGAACAGAAGTCCTCACACAGTCACAGTGTCAGCTCCAGGGCCCTCTTTAGGTGTAGGGAAGCGAAAAGCAAGGGCTCCCTTGTTCCTGGTTTCCTAGCAATGATCAAAAGCTTGGAGTGCCTGGTAAAACTACATGTACACACAGGCATGTGTCCATGCATTCTGAATCCACTTTGCCTCAGGGCCTTAAAAGGGTTTTCAGAAACTCTGACTACATTTAGTTATGCCTCAATAAACCTGCAGTAACATCACGTCTGTCAAGCAGCTTAATTTTGTGTCCTGGCACAGAGCTCACGTTCATCTGTTTGAATAGCTACAAAGAGTGGAGAAAGTGTGTAGTTAAGAATAGTTCTCATTTCTCCACGGGTCATTAACAATAACAGGCACCCATCTTGGCAGAAACTACACAGTTCACCACTCTTCTTCAATAAGATGCAGATTAAAGGTGTTAGAGAAGATAAAAAGGGGAAGGATACCTCAGGCTGCGTGATGGGGACTCACCTGGAAATGGATCTTAAAACAGAACTACAAACAGGACCTGAGAGTTTAAATACATTTGTGGAAGTTTGGTTTACCTCCCAGTGCTGAAAGGCTCTGCTGTGGCAAACTTTTTGGAGCTGGTATACTGTCAGCATTGCTTCCACGCTGAAGCCATCCAGAGCAGCAGGAAGCTGTCTTCCTGGCACAAGATCTTCTTCATCTGCCTCTGCTGCTTCTCCGCCTTGGTTGTTTATGTTGTTGATGAGATTGCAGACATTTAGCAGGGTCATTTTCCAATAAGGAAGTTTTGCTCTGTTAATCTGAAAATACAAATGAAACACCCCTGTATCACAGAATCACAAAGCCTGGGCAACACCTTTAAGATCATTGAGTCCAACTGTAACCCACCTACCCTGACCACTGAACTATATCCTGAAGCACCACATCTACACACTGCTTGAACACCTCCAGGGATGGTCACTCCACCACCTCCCTGGGCAGCCTGTTCCAACTCCTCCCTACACTCTCAGTAAAGAAGTTTTTCCTAATGTCCAATCTAAACCTTCCCTGGCACAATTTAAACCCATTCCCTCTCATCCTGTCCCTTGTTACTTGGCAGAAGGGACCAACACCAGCATCACTCCAACTTCCTTTCAGGTATCTGTAGAGATCTCCCCTAAAACTTGTCATAGTATCATAGTATCAGTCAGAGTTGGAAGGGACCACAAGGACCATCTAGTTCCGACCCCCCTGCCATGGGCAGGGACACCCCACACTAGATCAGGCTGGCCACAGCCTCATCCAGCCTGGGCTTAAACACCTCCAGGGACAGGGCCTCAACCACCTCCCTGGACAACCCATTCCAGGGCTTCACCACTCAGACCAAAACAACCCCAGCTCCCTCAGCTGATTTAATGTGTTGCAATTTTCTTTTGTGGTTTGCTTGCTTGTATTTGAGGGGGGTTTGTGGGGGTTTATCTGGGGGGGTTGTTTGGTTGGTTTGGTTTCATTGTTCTTGCTTTTGTTGTTGGTTTTTTTTTAGTTGTGTGTGACATACAAAGGTTTTAGTAGGAATGAGTTTGCATGTTTGAAGTTCTCTCTCCATCTGCTCAACTTTTAGACAGTAATTACAGAGTGCCAAAATGAGGCCAACTCATATATATATTAAACACACCAAGTCTGCTTCCCTACAGCCTTGCCCCCTAGGTAGAGAGACACAATGGAAAACAGAACTGCTACCAAACCAGAATGGTAACATTTCCTAGGCATTTTGCACGGGTGCAAACAAAAACAAGGATGGAAATGAACATAATATAAATTCATAGGTGTGTAAATCAGGACAATGAGTCAAACCCACTGGAGAAATTCCCAGTATTGGAATCCCAGGTGGATGCCTGTGGTTAAGTAGACGCTCCTCTCCAGCTCAGAATGAATACCAGGCATTTGCACATCCCCTGAGAAAAGGAATGGAGTCTTTGCTTCAGGGTAAGCTGTCTGGTGAGGCTGAGTCTGAAGTTCTAGAATCTGGAAGCCCCAGGAGTTTTGGACAGTGGAGGATCACGAGCCTGGCAGATGTGAATCAGAGGTCTACAGGCTTAGATGGTGATGGAGGAAAGATTAAACAGAGATGTGAAAACAGTGTATTCCTGACTTGGTAACTGGGCTGAAAAACAAACCAACTGTATATGTATGTGTATATGGAGCTGTTTAGTCTTGAGAAGAGAAGACTGAGAGGGGATCTGATCAATGTCTGTAAATATCTGAGGGGTGGAAGGGCCAAGCTCTTTTTGGTGCTGCACAATAATAAGACAAGAAACAACAGGTTCAAGCTTGAACAGAGAAGATTTCACCTCACCCTGAGGAGAAACTTCTTTCCAGTGAGGGTGACAGAGCATTGGAACAAGCTGCCCAGAGAGGTTGTGGAGTCTCCTTCTCTGGAGACTTTCAGAACCCACCTGGATGCATTCCTGTGCAGACTACCCTAAGTGATCCTGCTTTGGCAGGGGGATTGGGTTAGGGTTAGGGTAAGGGCTAGGGTTAGGGTTAAGGTCACTTCCAATCTCTAATGTACTGTGATACTGTGATATTTAGGTGGTCCATAGTGGAACTATTCAGAGATGTTACAGAAAGAGAGAAATTTCACCACTATTTGCCTCAAATTTTGCTTTTCTGCTGGTACTGTTCTTCCCCAGCAGTTGTGGCAGTAGTCTTCTACAGTGGGAACTGGGGTTGTTCAAGAGGGGATTGGATGTGGCACTTGGTGCCATGGTCTAGTCATGAGGTCTGTGGTGACAGGTTGGACTTGATGGTCTTTGAGGTCTCTTCCAGCCTTGGTGATTCTGTGAGTCTGGAGAAGAGGAGGGTGAAGGGAGACCTTCTGGATTTTTGCAACTCCATGAATGGAGGTTGGAGTGAGGTAGTTATTGGTCTCCTAAGCAACAAAAGCACACAACCTCAAGCTGCACCGGGGGAGGGGTATCAGAAACCACACACATACAGAGTGATCAGGCATTGGAACAGGCTGCCCAGGGAGTCTGCATCCCTGCAGGGCTTAAAAAAATTTTGTGGACATGACACTCTGGGACATGGTTTAGTGGCCATGGTGGTGTTGGGTTTATGGTTGGAGCCAATGTTCATCGAGGTCTTTTCCAGCCAAGCTCAGTCCATAATTCTAAGTGGGGGAAAAAAGTAAATTCATACCTTATGTACTGCTTTTCTTGTCTTTGCCACTTTCTTGCTTGTCCAACTATTAATAATTTCTTTCAAATTGTGTTCTTTTTAGTGATGAGCACAAAAAGTAGTCACAGATTCACAGAATGCTGAGGGTTGGAAGGGACCTCGAAAGGTCATCCAGTGCAACCCCCGCTGCCCCAGCAGATCACACAGGAACACATCCAGGCAGGGTTTGAATAGCTCCAGAGAAGGAGACTCCACAACCCCACTGGGCAGCCTGTTCCAGTGCTCTGTCACACAGTGAAAACTTTTTCCCTAACTTCACCATAGAACTTCCTATGCCTCAGCTTTCACCCATTGCCCCTTGTGCTGTCATTGGGCATCTCCCAGCAGAGCCTGGCTCCAGCCTCTTGGCACTCACCCTTTACATATTTATCAACATGAATGAGGTCACCTCTCAGTCTCCTCCTCTCCAAGCTACAGAGCCCTCAGCTCCCTCAGTCTCTCCTTGTAAGGAAGATGTTCCACTCCATCATTTTTATGGCTCTGCAGTGGACTTTTTCAAGCAGTTCACTGAGGTCCTTCTTGAACTGAGAGGCCGAGAACTGGACACAATATTCCAGATGCAGCCTCACCAGGGCAGAGCAAAGGGGGAGGAGAACCTCTCTCAACCAGATGCATGTCTTTCAAAATTATATGAATTTAACAGGAGCTGGGAGGTCATTCTGCCCCTGTACACTGCACTGGTTAGGACACACCTTGAGTCCTGTGTCCAGTTCTGGGCCCCTCAGTTTAGGAAAAATGTTGAGATCCTGGAAGGTGTCCAGAGAAGGGCAACAAAGCTACGGAGGGGTTTGGAGCACAGCCCTGTGAGGAGAGGCTGAGGGAGCTGGGGTTGCTTAGCCTGGAGAAGAGGAGGCTCAGGGGAGACCTTATTGCTATCTACAACTACCTGAAGGGAGGTTGTAGCCAGGTGGGGGTTGGTCTCTTCTCCCAGACAACCAGCACCAAAACAAGAGGACACAGTCTCAAGCTGCACCAGGGGAGGTTTAGGCTGGATGTTAGGAAGAAGTTCTTCCTAGAATGAGAGATTGGCTAATTTAATTAGCAGAGGTTCAGCTAGCAAAAGAGCAAGTGTCCACTGCAATTACAAAATCTTCTTTGGTCTGTTTCAAAAATATTTTTGAAATATAAAAAGATGGGAGATTTCCTTGGGAAATGCAGCTGAGGGAGCTGGGGTTGCTTAGCTTGGAGAAGAGGAGGCTTAGGAGAGACCTTCTTGTTGCCTACAACTACCTGAAGGGATGTTGCAGCCAGGTGGGGGTTGGTCTCTTCTGCCAGGCAACCAGCATTAGAACAAGAGGACACAGTCTTAAGCTGCACCAGGGGAGGTTTAGGCTGGATGTTAGGAAGAAGTTCTTCCTAGAATGAGAGATTGGCCATTGGAATGTGCTGCTCAGGGAGGTGGTGGAGTCACCATCACGGGATGCCCACTGGATGGGGCACTTAGTGCCATGGTTTAGTTGATTAGATGGTGTTGGGTGATAGGTTGAACTTGATGGTCTCAAAGGTCTTTTCTAACCTGGTTAACTCCTATTCTATTCTATTCTATCTATTCCATTCCATTCCATTCCATTCCATTCCATTCTATTTCACTGTATGCTCTGCTCTGCTATTCTGTGTTGTGCTGTTCTATTCTATGAGGAGGCTTTACCAGGGCACTTCTCTCTCTCCTGGGCATATGAAATGTCAGGTAGCTGAATTGCAATACAGGATAAAATCTAGGGGCAGTGAGAATTCCGAGGTCTAAACAAAACAAAACCAAACATATTTGAGTGGACAGGAATGGAGGAGGAAAGGACAGAAAAAAACTGATATCCCTTCTTGCATAATTCATAGCACCTTTTTGATCTAAAATTACTACTTTATGATAGCCTGATGTATGTCTATGTTCAAAGAAACTTTCCTCTGTATGTTGGTAAAATGCTTAATTAGTAGACATCATCAGATGTTCATAGCTGTCACCTAGGGGGTTAGGAGAGAAGGAATTTGCAGTGCTATCAGCAAGCAGAGTTAGTTTGTAAAGGAGTCTAAATCCCATTAACAGCACACATATATCACCTCAGTGCCTGCTTCTGACTTACACTGCTGCTGGCTCACATAAAGGGACTTAGAACTAAGAACTTAGCCAGGAGTGAAATATTTAATTGACCACAGAGCTCTCCAAATCATGTCAAGGCAGTCATGTTATTTTTCTACTCTACACTACAGCAAACATTAAGCTCAGACAGCTTTGATTTATAGGTTATGGGAAAACTCTGAGGCAGTTATCCTATAGGAATATGTGAAAACACAGCTTAAGAGGACAGCAACCCAAATATTTCCAGTGTGTGATATATTTTCCACACAGGTCTAAGCATAAGTCATGCTTTGGAAAGCACACAAAAGCAATTGTAAGGTTCTGCACCTGGGCCAGAACAATCCTCACTATCAACACAGACTGGGGGATGAGGTGATAGAGAGCAGCCTGTGGAGAAGGACTTGGGGGTGCTGATGGATGAGAAGCTGGATGTGAGCAGGCAGAGCGAGCTTGAAGCCCAGAAGGCAAATCACATCCTGGGCTGCATCAAAAGATGCATGACCAGCAGATCCAGAGAGGTGATTCTGCCACTTTACTCTGCTCTGATAAAACCTCACCTGGAGTATTGTGTACAGGTCTGGAGCCCTCAAGGACATGGAGCTGGTGGAGAGGGTCCAGAGGAGGGCCATGAAAATGATCTGGGGGTTGGAGCACCTCTGCTACAAGGAAAGGCTGAGGGAGCTGGGGCTGTTCAGCCTGGAGAAGAGGAGGCTCTGGGGAGACCTAATAGCAGCCTTCCAGTACCTGAAGGGAGCCTACAGGAAGGCTGGAGAGAGACTGTTTGCAAAGGTCTGCAGTGACAGGACAAGGGACAATGGCTTCAAACAAAGACAAGGGCAGATTTAGACTGGATATCAGGAAGAAGTTCTTCACTATGAGGGGGGTGGAACATTGGAACAGGTTGCCCAAGGAGGTGGTTGAGGTCCCAACCCTGGAGATATTCAAGGTGAGGCTCAACGAGGCCCTGGGCAACCTGATCTAGTTGGGGATGTTCCTGCTGCCTGTGGGGAGGTCAGACTGGATGACCTTCACAGTATCACAGTATCACAGTATAGCTAAGGCTGGAAGAGATCCCAAGGATCATCAAGTCCAACCTGTCTCCACAGACCTCACGACTAGACCATGGCACCAAGTGCCATGTCCAGTCCCCTCTTGAACACCTCCAGGGATGGTGACTCCACCACCTCCCTGGGCAGCACATCCCAATGATGAACAACTCGCTCAGTGAAGAACTTTCTCCTCACTTTGAGTCTAAACCTCCCCTGGTGCAGCTTGAGACTGTGTCCCCTTGTTCTGGTGCTGGTTGCCTGGGAGAAGAGACCAACCCCTTCCCGACTACAACCACCTTTCAGATAGTTGTAGAGAGCAATGAGGTCACCCCTGAGCCTCCTCCAGGCTAAGCAACCCCAGCTCCCTCAGCCTCTCCTCACAGGGCTGTGCTTAAGGCCTCTCACCAGCCTTATTGCCCTTCTCTGGACATGTTCAAGTGTCTCGATGTCCTTCTTAAACTGAGGGGCCCAGAGACCTCTGGATGTCCCTTCTGGCCTGGACCATTCTATGACTCTATGATCAGGGAACCCAGGCCTGCCAAGTGGGACTAATATAACTTGCAAAATCTCTGAAGAAGCAAAAGAAACTGCAGTATGAATTGGAATGAAACAGTTCTGAAGGCTGCAGTGAGTATGATGCCTGCATTTCCACTGTGGAGCATGCTGCTGAAATGAGACTCAGAGGAATGATTTCCCATACCTCATGTATCTTGAAAGAGAATGGAAAATCATCTGAGCAACTGAAATGAGCTTGAGAATATTCCCTTCTATGACAACAGGCTCGTCCTAAGGAAGAACCTTGCAGGCAGGTTTTGTCCTTAATTCTCAACTAGTCATTGGCTTATGAACTTCTTTCTGTTTTGTTTTGTTGTTTTTATTGTCCTGGGGGGGTGTGTGTGTGGAATTTTTAATTTCTCTTTTTCATTTCCATTGAATTTAAGGACTTGCACTTGCACAGCATTAGAACAGGGAATGAAAACATTCAGCCTTAAGCCAGTGGCACTTGTTTCAGGGTTCGCTCTTGTGGTGGTTTTTGGTTGATGCCCAGGAAGATTTTCCACAGATTGAGTAGAAAAGTGGTAGAGTGTAAATGAATTACCATTGGATGGGAAAGAAAAATAATCATGAGGAGAGAAGAGAAGAGAAGAGAAGAGAAGAGAAGAGAAGAGAAGAGAAGAGAAGAGAAGAGAAGAGAAGAGAAGAGAAGAGAAGAGAAGAGAAGAGAAGAGAAGAGAAGAGAAGAGAAGAGAAGAGAAGAGAAGAGAAGAGAAGAGAAGAGAAGAGAAGAGAAGAGAAGAGATGAGACCAGGTTGGAAAAGACCTTCAAGATCATCACGTCCAACCCAGCATTCAACACCATCTAATCAACTAAACCATGCAACCAAGCACCCTATCAAGTCTCCTCCTAAACACCTCCAATGATGGTGACTCTACCACCTCCCTGAGCAGCACATTCCAATGTGCAGTCACACTCTGTGAAGAATTTCTTCCTAACATCCAGTCTGAACCCCCTCTTGTGCAGCTTGAGACTGTGTCCTCTTGTTCTGGTGCTGGTTGCCTGGGAGAAGAGACCAACCCCCACCTGGCTACAATCTCCCTTCAGGTAGTGGTAAACAGCAATAAGGTCTCCCCTGAGCCTCCTCTGATCCCATTGGTCTGATAACCAACATAGTTAGTTGTATAAAGTAACTGTTTCCCTTTTTTGCTCCTTTGCTGTCGCTGATCCTACCTGGGTGCCTTTGCTTGGCTGCTGCTGACCTTGGCTGCATTCTTGTTGTGGCTAAGTACTAACAAGCCACTCTCTGCTTTTCTCCTCTTTCTTTTTCCCTTATCTGGGGGAGGAGGAGGCTGTTGGTGACACCCCCACTGGTTTCCTCCATGGAGGTTCCTGTGCTGTTTATAAATGGTAAATCCATGTAAATATTTTGTACATATTCATTGCATTTTGTATTTCTGGATTGTAGTTGTGCTTGTTAATACAGCTTCATTTGCTTTCCAACTGAGCTGGTCTGGCAAATTTCATTTTGGGGGTATATCCTCCAAATTAGGTTGGGGAGGGGGTGGTAATTTTTAACCCACCACAGTTCTTTAATGTGTAAATATTAGGCATTTTAAGATCCAAAACAGCATTGAGAAAGTGTTTGTCTATCAGCCTGCCCAACACACATGTACACACAGTCTCAGGCTGTGCCAGGGGAAGTTTAGGCTCAAGGTGAGGAGAAAATTCTTCCCAGAGAGAGAGATTGGCCATTTGAATGTGCTGCCCAGGGAGGTGGTGGAGTCCCAGTCCCTGGAGGTGTTCAAAAAAGGCTTGGATGTGGCTCTTGAAGCCATGGTTTAGCTGTCCTGAGGTGTTAGGTATTAGGTAATAGGTTGGACTTGACAGTCTCTGAGGTCTTTTCCAACCTGGCTGATGCTATGATTCTATGAAAAGTTGCTGCTTCACCTTGTCAACATGAGATTGGAACTCAATTGTTGTCTGTTTGTACCAGGGAACATGAACATTTCTCACAGTCTGTTAAATGGTCGAGGAAACTGTCATTTGCCAGCTGAATATTTTCACAGTCATGTCCCACACTATGATTAAATTCTTAAACCAAAGAAAAGTCACCATATGTATCACCAGGTTTTTTGCTTTATGACTGCCTTCAGTTTAGGTGCACAGAGGAAAAGTTCTGCATAAAAACAGCACTTAGGGATCTGACTTGAGGTTAATTAGCTTTCAGCAGGCATAATCCTATAGGAAACACATTTCTTCACGAGAATTTACATCCCTGCTCACAACACAGTTTTGATAGCTTAATGAAAGTAGCAGTGCTGCACATGAGGAACACTTTTAGGGTCTCACATCAACACCTTCAAATTTCCTTTGAACTGGAGTAAAACTTGCACCAAACTAATGCCTTGCACTGAGCCTCTTGCTCTAGACCACAGGTTATTGCTTTGTGCCAAAGACTTCTGGGTTTGTAATGAGAATTCATTTGCTCCCTTCCCGTCAGCTAGAAGAGGAAAAAGTAATTACCTTTGATGTGTACATATTGGTCAATAAATCTGCTTCTAATGCTTTCATTTCCTCTTCTGAATCTGGGAATAAACCAGAAACATATGTTTATTATTTCATCATAAATCTTGGTCGTTTTCAATTCTGTATAGAGAATTTAGATGCATCAATGAGTTTTGAGAAGTCAGACAATCAATCCCTCCCTCCCCCCAAAAAAACCAACAACAAACCCAACAACAAAACCAACAACTTAGATAACAAACACAGTGAAGTGATAGAATAGAATAGGAATAGGAATAGGAATAGCAATAGGAATAGCAATAGCAATAGCAATAGCAATAGCAATAGCAATAGGAAGAGAAAAGAAGAGAAGGGAAGAGAAGAGAAGGGAAGAGAAGAGAAGAGAAGGGAAGGGAAGGGAAGGGAAGGGAAGGGAAGGGAAGGGAAGGGAAGGGAAGGGAAGGGAAGGGAAGGGAAGGGAAGGGAAGGGAAGGGAAGGGAAGGGAAGGGAAGGGAAGGGAAGGGAAGGGAAGGGAAGGGAAGGGAAGGGAAGGGAAGGGAAGGGAAGGGAAGGGAAGGGAAGGGAAGGGAAGGGAAGGGAAGGGAAGGGAAGGGAAGGGAAGGGAAGGGAAGGGAAGAGAAGGGAAGAGAAGAGAAGAGAAGAGAAGAGAAGAGAAGAGAAGAGAAGAGAAGAGAATGTAATAAAATAGGAATAAAATAGGAATAGACTAGAATAGGAATGGAATAGGAATAGGAATAGGAATAGGAATAGGAATAGGATAGGATAGAATAGAATAGAATAGAATAGAACAGAACAGAACAGAACAGAACAGAATTAACCAGGTTGGAAGTGACCTTTGAGACCATCAAGTCCAACCTATCACTCAACACTGTCTAATCAACTAGGTAGACTGTGTGGAGCCTTCAGGTAACAGCCACATAATGTTAAAGTGGATACTCAGCACCTTTTTAGCATGATCATGTTTACTGAGGTGAATTACAGGATGCATTAATTTCAGTTCAATGGCAGATTGCCCCAGTAATCGGCAGCCCCTTCAGTAAACAACGCTGCTGCCCTATTCTTCATTAACAATCTGGATTCTTTTCATTAATCAATGTTTGTCACCTCTCTTTACATTTGGAAGAAGAATTTGGCTATTTATTTTCAAAGAGTATTTATTTAAGGAGCATCTAAGCATTTAGGTGAGTGGCAATTATGATCACTCAGCAAGACTCAGTCCCGATTATTCTTGCTTAAATTGAGAACATTTTTACCGATCTGTGGGAACTGAGCTTGACAAGTTTAGGGTACAAGCTCTTGCTAACATATACACCAAAAGAAATTGTTCTGACTGAAAGTCTTAGGTTTTTCTTTACTAAAGTAATTGCCCTTTAATAGCTCAGGAGGTCTGGGATCTGGTGAACAGGGCAAAACTTACAGCAGAGGGAGAAAACCGCCGTGAACTTTACGGCTTTGTGCTGTACAGAATAATCACAAAGACCTGATGGCCTTGAAAATGTAGCAGCAAGCACAGCTCAAAGACAAGATGTATATACAAAACCCAGTTAATTCTTCAGGTAAAAAACAAGTTCCACATGGCTTTCAGCTTTCCTGGAAAACCAGGCTTTTTCCCAGCTCATGTATCTTTTGAAAGCAATCAGCGTCCTTTCCGGCATAGGTTTTTGCAGTGTGCTTAGGCAGTGATTAACAAACAAATGCAAGATCATCAATGTGCCTTATGGACACAAACCGTCCCTCTGGAAATCCCACTAACTACTGGGCTATGCCCAAACATCCTTCATCTCTTCTTGTGTTCATCAGAGCAGCCCTCCTCTGTGCCTGATGTGATCTCAAGACAGCACAGCGGTTTGGATCTGAAACCTCAGCACTCAGCTACCTGAACGCCTACCACGACCTACAAGAAGCAGCTCATTTACACTTCTATTTTGTGTTTGAATTTCATTTGTCTTTCAGGGCTACAAAACCTTAGTATCTTATAATAATGAAAATAACTAAATAAGAGGTCAGTTGTATGAAGTAACTGTTTCCCTTTTTGGCTCCTTTGCTCTCGCTGATACTAGCTGGGTACCTTTGCTTGGCTGCTGCTGACCTTGGCTGTGTTCTTCTTGTGGCTAAGTACTAACAAGCTGCTCTCTGCTTTTCTCCTCTTTCTTTTTTCCCTTATCTGGGGGAGGAGGAAGCTGTTGGTAACCCCCCTGGTTTCCTCCATGGGGGGTCCTGTGCTGTTTATAAATGGTAAATCCATGTAAATATTGTACAAGAAGCAGCTCATTTACACTTCTATTTTGTGTTTGAATTTCAGGGCTGCAAACCCTGAGTATCTTATAATAATGAAAATAAATAAATAAATGAGAGGTCAGATAATAGGACTAAATTTTTTAATCTCTTCAGACATTTCCAGCAGCTGTGCTTCTGTTAAAAGGAGCTTCAAGAGGAACTTCTATCATCTCCTAAGTGATTACACTTTGTACTGTCGTGCTGATTCTGGTTTCTATTATTTAGGTCATCAAAATTTCTCTGTGTTATGTCAATCTTCTTCTGTAGTCATGTCCTGGTTCACCTTTTTATGTCCAGCACATGACATTCATTCATTCTTACTTTCTGCATTGAAGCTGCTACTGAAAACATTAAGTAAGACAGGGTTGTAGATCAATATTACAGCAAGTCACCAGCAACCCATCTCCAACCTAATGCTTTTCAGCCCTTTCATCATCACTGGTTATGAGGTTCACCTAATCTCTTAACCTCTTTACCATTATCACCACGAGATCACCTCAGGTGAATTTCTGCTCATGACAGCAGCAGTTCCTGTGTGAGTGGCAGCATTATGATTTGTAGTGTCCTGCATGATAGGAGCTGAGGACAATGAAAGGATTCATGTCCAGTTAGCACCTGAGGTTTATATTCTGTAGAGGATGGTAGGTAGCTTCCACACCATGAAGGTTAGATGATAGCTGCAGATGTGGAAGAGAGCTACATACTAAGAAAGAGTTTTGTTGAGGATTCTGGAGGAAGAGAATAGGATAGGATAGGATAGGATAGGATAGGATAGGATAGGATAGGATAGGATAGGATAGAATAAACCAGGATGGAAGAGACCTCCAAGATCATCGAGTTCAACCTATCATCCAGCACTACCTAATCAACTCAACCATGGCACCAAGCACCCCATCCAGTCTCTTCCTAAACAGTGACTACACCACCTCCAAGATTCCTTGAGTGAAGAATAATGCAAGATTTTGAGGAGCAGGAGGGAGCATGCCCAGGTAATTCAGGAGTGAAGGAGTAAAAGGATGTCAAAAAAGCAGCACACTCAGAGATCAATGCATAAAGTCTGATCACACATTACTGTCAGAGGGAAATTCACAGAGCTTACTGACCACTTGCTGACAAGAAATCGAGCTTCTCTTCACATATTTGCATTCTACAAGAATAGGTACACTCCACAGGCACACATTTTCCCCAGAGGGCAACCATTTTCAAAAGAAGATGGAAATGATGACCTTTTTTTTAATGGCAGAGCCCTGTATTAGTCAATTTGGCACCTCTACACAAGCTGCTTCATGGAATTTCTCATTTACAGACACTTCCAGATTTTAAAGCAAATAAACCATCAAATCAATTACACACCTAATTTATTTGTTGTTGTTGTTGTTGTTGTTTCTGGGGTTTTGCAGTGAGCCTACTTTAATCTCCACTGTATTTTTTTTACTTTGGTAGGCTTTCACTCGGGCTCTAAGAAGAGTTGAATTTGAAGGTGACTCACAGAAAATATTAGCCAAGTATTTGCTTAAAAGGCTTCAAATACATGGGAAGAGAAATCATAAACACTAAGCCTTGTCACCAGTTCTCTGTAATACACAGAATGATTATGTCTGAATTGTGATAAAAAGCAAGTATTAGGTGTGTCACTTCTTATTTTTTTTTCCCTCTGCAGGGAAATGAAATCTGAACTTTCATCTGAGGTGAGAATGAGGAATTCTGAATCCACCTGAATACTGAAGACTAAAAAAAAAAAATGAAGGCATTTGTAAATTTAGTCTTCAAATTCTGTGGATTTAAAATTGCAGGTTAGTTCAGATTGGATTTTTAAGCATAATCTGCTTGCTGTCTCTGTGTGTTTAATTGCCACCACGGGGCATAAAGTCAGAGCACCCACATGGCTATGTCCTTTTCCAAAGGAGCACTTCTTCAATATATGGTCCTCTTTTTTGCAGGTTTCTAAAGCAATTGATCTTGGAGTAGAAACACACTTCCCATTGTGTGATCTCCATCCGATTTAGCATTTTTTCCCCCTCATAATTTCAAAACAATTTTTTTCCCCCCAAGCATGCTGAAACTGTATTTCTGTCACTGACTGAAGTTCATACACATGCATGTTGATTTGCAGTGTGAGTGACAGAAATTCTACCTCCTGTGATAGTTTGGCATCATCACATGGTTTTCAATAAATCACTAATGAGGCAGTAAAACCAAGCAGATGGTCTACACTGATTGATATTTTCCAATTACTTGTCTACACTAAATGCCATGGTAAGGATGCTGTGAGGAAGAATGGTTTATATGAAGGGAAGAAGTTATGGGAGCGATAGAGAACCCGATGCTGGTCAGAGCCCACTGTCAGGGCCACCTCCTTGGTGCCCGTCAGCTATAGCCGCAGTGGCCCGAAGCGACTTCACCGCTCTTCTTTAAGTCCCTCTCAAGGCTCCGGGAGCGGCTCGGTGCCCACTGTTCCGAAAGCCCCCGGAGCGCGGTGCTAGGGAGGTGCGCCCGGGCGCCCCGGAGGTGGCGCGGGCACCGGCGGGAGCTTACCTGAGCAGAGGCTGCAGGAGGCCAAGGCCAGCAGCACCACGCACACCAGCTGGGGTCTCATCCTTGCCGTGCCTCCCTCTAGAAAGTGAAGTCCATAAATCCTGGAGAGAGACGGAGAGAGACAAACAGACAGAGAAACAGAGACAGCCCCGCCGCTCCGCGCCCTCCGCACACGCTTTCGGCAGCGGCTGCAGGCACCAGGCAGGGGACTCGGACCCTTCCCCAACTATATAAGCCTCGGGGTGATGTCACGGCGGTGCCGCCATCGCCTCCTGATGAAGCTCCCTCCCTCCTCCCCCGCCACCTCCGCCCCCCGGGCTTGCCCCCTCCTCGTCGCTCCGCGCCCGCCAGCGCTGACGCCACTTGGCCGCCTGACGCACGCGGAGCCCCGCGGGGCGCTCAGCGGGACCCGGCGCAGCGGGACCCGGCGCCGCGGGGCGCGGCCGGAGCGGGCGTTCCCGGCAGGGAGCTGTCCCCCGAGCTGGGAAAGCCCCGAAGTAATGCTTCCTATTTTATTTATTTATTTAAGGGAAAGCGCGACTGCTGGGACCCCCGGAGCGCGCTGCGCGCTGGGTCAGGGGCAGGCAAGGACCGCGCCTAATCCTGAGCACCGCGCGTAGTGCCGCGGTCCTCGTGTAGTAGCCATCGGATGCGCTGACTGTCGTCTGCTTTACGTTTCTTCGAACAAACGGGGAGAGAACCGCACACCCGTCGTGGGCAAGGGTGTGACACGGGACAGAAGCAGGGGTGTTAAAGTGGGGATGGGTAGGAGGAGTGCGGCATCGGGCACGGGCAGCAGGAAGAAAGAGAAGTCTGTGCGAGAGAGACGCGGAGAAAGATAACGGGAAAGGCACTCGATAAGAGATTTTTTTTCATAGATGCTGGACACGGCGAGACATCCTATTGCTTCTGGAGTGCTTGCCATAAGCCGCCAGCTATGGTTTTCGATACAGCAAGCGCCCCTACAAGGCATGTAACACATACTCCCCTCGCTTGCTTTTTGCAATAGGTATCTGCCCTCAACGACCAGCAAAGAACACGCTCCGTGAAAAGCATCCAGACCCCAAGCCCCAGCAACGTACCGAGGCGGCAGAGCGGGCGCCCGAGGCGGCAGAGCGGTAGCCCACTGCCCCGGGGGTGGGCGCCGGAGGCGCAGGGTGCCCGGCTGCCCTCACCTGCCCTGCGCTGCCATGCGCTGCCCTGTCCTGCCCGCTCTGAGCGTGCGGCAGTCGGTATATGTCCCGGGCTCTCCGCCTGCCTTCGGAGTCTGAGATCCCTGAGCCGTAGAAGCCACAGAAATTACCCGAGGTGGGGTTAAGGCAGGGTAACCCCTAACGTACGAGGACTGCAAACGTAAAGCTGAAGGCTCGCCCCAGCTCCGTCACGGCACTGCTTTTACTGTGAGGTTTTGGGTTTATTCTTTTTTCTCTGATACAGACAAATGCTTCATCTGTTGAACGTAGATACTACGATGCAGAACATTTTGATCTCTGTGAATACACGTATAGCAGGAACGCGCACTCCGTGAACGGCATCCCTGAATCCTGCTAGCCACGATGCTCTCTTTAACGCAGAAAGTTTCCTTTAAAATGCAAAGAGCAGTGGCGGGCGCTGCTTGCTTTCCCGTACCCTCTGCACCAGCCGGTGTGACTGAAGGAGATGCTGCAGAGAACAGAAAACACACAGAATTTTCGACAATCCTGCCAAGAGGAAACACCTAGTGAGAAAAGTTCCATTAACTGAATTCCTCATTCCCTGAATCAACTTCTACAGCGTAGGGGGGGAAAAAAAATAAATTAAATTAAAAACAACAATTAAATCTGAATGTTGTTTTGGTGTATGGTTAAATAAATACACGCAGAAATAAAAGTCCAGTGGTATCAGCCGTTTTAAGAGCACAGGGGTTTTTTTTGCACGCAGCTGGGATCATACCTTTCTCCCCCCACTAAGTGAGAATTTAAAAGCAAACAAAGAAGGCAAAGCAACTCCCCAAGCACAGCGTTTATCACATCGCATGGGCTGTGCGAGCCTGCCAGAAAGTTTCAGCTATCGCTCATCTGCCTTAGCACGAAGGTTAGATTAGATAGCCTCTCACACTCCCCTCTAGTCCTATTTTCTATTATTTCCCTGATGTAGAAAGATCAATCTGCAGCTGAGTTCGCTCTGTGGGTGTTCTGCGGTTCAGAAAGCTCTATGAATGAGAACCATATTTCATATATATTTTTCTAGTGCCTACTCTCTGTCACAGATTCCTTCAATAGGGTAATTACCCATATTCTTATGTAACTGAAGTGCATAGGAATGAAGTGTTGGGGGGGGGGGGGTGTTTCATCCTCGAGAAGGGAGCAATTACAGCTTTCCTTCCCATTAAAATCTGTGATCACTATTTATTATTTTTGAATGCCGAGGTACTAATAATTATTTCACAAAGATGACATATGGGATGTTGCAGGCCATAATCTTTTTTTTTTTTTTCCTTTTCTGATCATTGCTCTGTTTTCACTGTTTCTTTGTGCATTTATTTCCCAGGAAATGTCAAGGCAACAAACAAAATGTTTCACTTTCAAAAATCTCCTTTACTTTCTTATCACGTTGAATGTTCCTGATATATTTGCTTCAAGTTCCCCTGGATCAGGCAGAACTGAGCTTGGAAAATTGTATTTCTTTTTTTTCTCAGTGGAACTGAACTGTCTTCTGTTTCACATATGCTCCTTTCCTTACTTTTTTTCCTACCTCTTTCCTGCACCTGTAGCTTCTACTGCATCGCCAGGCATTGGACTTAGGCATTAAGAATTAAATGCTAGGCATTGCGCTGGGCTGCCCTGGGAGGTGGTGGAGTCACCGTCCCTGGAGGTGTTCAAGAGGGGATTGGACGTGGCACTTGGTGCCATGGTCTAGTAGTCATGAGGTCTTGGGTGACAGGTTAGACTTGATGGCCTTTGAGGTCTTTTCCAACCTTATGGATGCTATGATTTTAACCCTTCCAACAATTAACACTCTAAATCACCTTGACTTCCTCAAGTTATTTTCATAGCACATTTCTCCTAATGAGAGCAGAGCAGATTTTATAAGGGAAAAAAACCCTACCATTTTTGGAGACAGCTCTTTCTCTCTCCCCCTCCCTTTCTCTCTCCTTTCATTTTATTATTATTGTTTAATATTTCTCATCTAAAGAAAAATTTTCTACCTATTCATTAGTGTCAGTCAGCTTGGGAAACTCAGTTTGTCCTTATTAGCCCTCGATATGTGATTTAAACAGCCTGCCCAGGCCTATAAATCGGCTCCATTCACAACCTTGAGGCATCAGAAGACAATGAAACAATCAGGCAAATGGCAGATTCATGGAAGAAGAGACACAGGAAACTCTTATGTAGTTTGTCACTGGAACATAAAACTACCATCATAATATATGGATGACATCAAACACAACAGCTGTGGTTACCAAAGAGGAGAAAATTTAGAAGGTACTGCAGTAGAAGGTACTGGAGACCAATAAGTTTAAGGCCAGGCTGGATGTGGCTCTGAGCAACCTGATCTAGTGTGAGGTGTCCCTGCCCATGGCAGGGGGGTTGGAACTAGATGATCCCTGAGGCCCCTTCCAACCCTAACAATCCTATGGTTCTATGACTAGACAATGTTCCTGTTAGGAGTCTTGTGTCTTGGGAGCAGAAATAAACACAGCGAGAATGAGTGGAAGGCAATTCAAGCTGCCATTAAATATTTTATGAGGGTTGGGGGTTTGTTTGTTTGTTTATTTGTTTTGATTTGGGTCTGGGCTTGTTTAATTTTTGTGGGTTTTGTTTGTTTAATTTTTAGTGGTTTTTAGACAAACCTTGGGGCAGTTATAGAAGTATGTAAATAAGAAGAGGAATCATTCTGGAGGTGGTCAGCCAAACAAAATTTCACACAGCAAACTGGCTCAAGGTGCTCACTCTCAATCCCAAATTTGAGCTGGGCTGTGGTGATTAAGCTGCTTTGCCCCTACACCAGTTTGGCTATCAGCAGTTTAGGTTGAGCAGACAACTGGTGACACTAATTTGTATCGTGCCAAGCCAAGGAACAATAAACTCCAGCAAAGCTGCAGTAGAATCATGGAATCATAGAATCAATAAGGTTGGAAAAGACCTCAAAGTTCATCAAGGAAGAGTATTCAAAGCACATTTAAAGCATGAAGCACAGTCAGACACTGCAGCTAAATTTCCCAGGCACTGTGAGTTCTCAGTATCTCTTCCTCTGAGCTTAAAACATGTCCCAGGTTTTTTATGCTGTTTGTAAGGGCAGTGATGCTCAAAAATTAGTGGTGCATTCACCTGCTTAGGATCCCAGAGATCCCTTGCGCTGCAGAAGATACCAAAATAAAAGACAACACACTGGAGCATTTTTAAGTAAAACATTAAGCATCTTCTCTACTTCAAACCCAATTTCCTTTAGCTATCCCATGATTAAATTTTCTTCCTTCCTTCCTTCCTTCCTTCCTTCCTTCCTTCCTTCCTTCCTTCCTTCCTTCCTTCCTTCCTTCCTTCCTTCCTTCCTTCCTTCCTTCCTTCCTTCCTTCCTTCCTTCCTTCCTTCCTTCCTTCCTTCCTTCCTTCCTTCCTTCCTTCCTTCCTTCCTTCCTTCCTTCCTTCCTTCCTTCCTTCCTTTCCTTCCTCTTTCTTTCTTTCTTCCTTTCTTCCTTTCCTTCTTTCTTTCTTTTTCTTCCTTCCTTTCTTTCTTTCTTCCTTTCTTCTTTTCTTTCTTTTCTTTCTCACTTTCTCTCTTCCTTTCTCTCTCCCTTCCTCTCTTTCTCTTTCTTTCTTTCTTTCTTTCTTTCTTTCTTTCTTTCTTTCTTTCTTTCTTTCTTTCTTTCTTTCTTTCTTTCTTTCTTTCTTTCTTTCTTTCTCTCGCTCTTTCTTTCTCTCGCTCTTTCTCTCTTTCTCTTTTTCTTCCTTCCTTTCTTTCTTTCTCTCTCTCGTTCTCTCTTTCTCTTTCTTTCTTCCTTTCTTCCTTTCTTCCTTTCTTCCTTTCTTTCTTCCTTCCTTTCTTCCTTTCTTTCTTTCTTTCTTCCTTCCCTCCTTTCCTCCCTTCCTTCTTTCTTTCTATTTCTGTGGTTGTGAACTATAAAGAAACCTTGAGTTAACTGAATAATACTCAGGGACTTACTGCTGGAGAAAGCAAGCCAAACACATAAAGCAACCGCAGCATTACCTGAAGCAGAAACGTTTCGTAACTATGAAGCAAATCTGTGCCACACGTTCTGTAAGGAGCTGCAAATCAGCAAAAACCTCTTGGAGATCTAATGAGCTGTTTCTTTATGCTTCAACATTCTGGAGTCTGAAACTGTGGAAGTGGCATATCTGTGGCGTGTCTACATGCATGGCAGAGCTTTCTTTTTCATGCTCCTTTGACGTTTCAAACAGCAACAACATCTCAGTACTCTGGGGAATGATGATTCTCAAATAACAGAAAATTTTGAAGCATCTTCAAGAGAATGAGCTGAAGTGCCAATCCTCCTTCTGAATTCAGCTTTATCCCCATTAAAGCACAGCCATTACATTTGGAGGACTCAATATTTTTCTAAGCCTTGCCATGAAAACCAGATCCCCGTTTCCATCACTATAGAGCAAACACAGCACGCGTGCATCGACACACCTACAGTTAAACCCACCAAGAATGTCAACCTTTTGGTCATAGATCTGTGCAACCGTTTAGAAGCTGCTTAGGAATAGCCATTTTTGGATGAAAAAAAGGACATAAAACAATCTTCCCCATTGGGGTCTTCTTCTTTTTTTATTGGTTTCACTTGAATCCTCCTGAGAAAGCACAGTGCAGTTAGAAGTGCCACCACAGTGTGTCATGGGAGTTACACTTTGGGCACCTCCTCCTTAGCTTTCACCTCTCAGCAGAGCACTCCCAGGTCAGCCTGCATTTTCCTCATTTCTTTGCTAACACGTTTCCCCCAAATGCTGAAGTTAATCAATTTTTCATCTCTCTCCAGTGAGCTATGAATATTCTAATCTGAGTTTTGGGATATAAAATATACAATGGACATGGGTGAAAAGCCTGACACGACTTCCTTGGAGATTGCATATTCATGCAATCCACTGTTCATCAGAGTGATCACAGTCTGAAATTGTGGTTTTAAGCAGATGAAACAGGCACAAGATGCAAAATGGTTTTCTCAACAGCGTTACTGTTGGACTGAGCAGATCATGATCATCCACAATTCCTAAAACACCCAAAATGAAGTTGATCTTGAATTCGGAGGATTGGTTCTCTTTCCCATGATGTCTACTTTGTGCCTGCAGCTACTCTTCAGTTTTTTTGCCAGAACACAGTAACTGAAGACATTCAGTATGCACTGTTATATTACACTGCTTTAATTATAACATGTAAGTAGGAACTGGACTCTGCACTGTGAAACTCTGGAAATCATCCTAGTTTGTCTTTTCTCTCACCTTCACGGATTTCTTAAATAATTAGACTGCTTCTTTGTATCCAGAAGACAATTTCACTTTAACTAGTTGCAGAGCCTAACACTGTCATCAAAAGAGTCTGTGTTAAAAATACTGAGGAATGTTTCCTCTGTGCACAGTAGATCAGTGAAATTATGCTGAGACATTCATCTTGGCTAGATACAGGCTCTTCATCAGGAGTCAAAGAACGGCTTAGGCTGGAAGGAGCCTCACAGATCATCTTCTCCAAGCTTCTCACCATGGGCAGGGATGCCTCTCAACCAGACTCTGCTCAAGGCCTCATCCAACCTGGGCTTCAACACCCACCCCCACAGAGGAGGCATCCACAGCCTCCCTGGCAGCCTATTCCAGAGTCTCACCACCCTCATACTGAAGAAATTCCTAAGATCCAGCCTAACCCTGCTCTCCCTCAGCTTCAAACCATTCCCCCTCGTCCTATTGCTAGACACCTGTACGAAAAGTCCCTCTCCAGCCCTCCTGTAGGATCCCTTCAAGTATTGGAAGGCAGCTCTAAGCTTCCTCCAGAGTCTTTGCTTCTCCAGGCTGACCAAACCCCCAGCCATCCTCACAGCAGAAGTGTTCCAGCCCTTGGATTGTCTTGTTGTCCCTAAGAGGAAACTAACCACTTCTTTCTCTCCCTCTCTCCTTCACTTTTTCTTTCTTTCTTTCTTTCTTTTTCTTTCTTTCTTTCTTTCTTTCTTTCTTTCTTTCTTTCTTTCTTTCTTTCTTTCTTTCTTTCTTTCTTTCTTTCTTTCTTTCTTTCTTTCTTTCTTTCTTTCTTTCTTTCTTTCTTTCTTTCTTTCTTTCTTTCTTTCTTTCTTTCTTTCTTTTTCTTTCTTTCTTTCTTTCTTTTCTTTCTTTTCTTTCTTTTCTTTCTTTTCTTTCTTTTCTTTCTTTCTTTCTTTTTCTTTCTTTCTCCCTTTCTTTCTTTCTTTCTTTTTCTTTCTTTCTTTCTTCCTTTCTTCCTTTCTTCCTTTCTTCCTTTCTTCCTTTCTTGCTCTTTCTTTCTCTCTTTCTCTCTCTCTCTCTATTTTTTTTTTTTTTAATAAAGACTTATGGACAAAGTTCTTCCACTGCAACCTAAAGGAAAAAAAGAGACTGGGAGTCATAGCAGCCTTTCCATTATTCAGTTTGTTAGCTGTTTTTCCTTCTTCAGAAAATGTCATTCAGGAATGCAGAAGCTCTAGTTCTAAATTTATTCTTCAGAGTCAAGGTGCTTGGTTTGACCATTTATGGGAAGACCATTAAAAAAACCCCAAACAACAAAACACTCATTGTTGAATCCAAGTGGTTTTGATTTAGGAGTGATCCTCAGAAGCAGCACCTGAATTCAAAGAGCTGTGGTTTCAGTACAAGGGCAGCCTGTGCATTCCAAGTATACACCCCTGCTGCAGCTTCCAGCCCTTTTTGTTTTTTACCTATGAGGGGTGGAAGGCATCTCTGTAATTTGCACATCTGTGAAGGGAAATTTGCATGCATAGTATTTAAGAAATTCCTGGGAGATTGAAAAGGAGACATCCCAATAACGGCAGACAAAGTGGTAAGGATGCATGTTACAACAGCAAACAACAGGCAGCCAATCATTTACAGTGTAAGCAAAAGACACAACTGACAAAGGCAAAAAAAATAATACTAAAAAGGCAGCCTTCCTGAAAAAAAAACAACAAACTAAGGCTTTGCAGCTGAAGAATACTTTGCATAGCATCTTTCAATTTCAGTGCCTTTCAAACATTCATTAACTACAGCCAGGATAAACTAGAACACAGCATAAATATACACTGCTCTGGAAAAATAATAATAATAATAATGATGGTGTTTCTCATCTGTGGCAGCCTGTGGCAGCCTTGTTTTTACTGGTAAGGCTTATCACAGGAAATGCTGAAGAGCTGCAGCCTTTACTGCTATCCCTTATCAAAACCATCCAGACATGACAGCAGTTCCACATCTGTGATCCCCATCCATATCATAACAACATCAAGCCTCGGTTTACTCACTCCTCTGTCTCTCTCCTCTCTGCTTCCTCCCAACAGAAATATGTTAGACTGGCAAGAGAACAGTTGTGCTGTTATAACTGCAGGTAAACTAGGGGATTCAATGAGCAGAGAGTGCTCACACCCCAGATTAACACAGTGATGTCAGCCATGCCTTGTGTTGTAGACATGATCTCAGCTTCCAACCACCCCTGTGGTGCATTGATTTGTGCTACTGGAGCCATGTTTAATTGAGACCCAGAGGGGACTCTTTTCTAATCACTCGATGATGTAGCCCCAAACACCTCCATACATGCCTAGTTTTAAGAAGATGAGCAGGATGACTCAAATGCTAAAACTTAAGCTTGTCTGTATCTGTAAATCTCATGTACCCACACTGAAGAAAGAGAATTGTTAATTTAAACAGCCAGGCCTGGGTTGCAGCTCTTGAGTGTGGTGAGAAACCTGGGGAATACTTGGAGAATCAGTTGAAAATATGTGAGCAGCCAAAGGCTGCAAACAGGTTAGAAGGGTATCACAGTTACCTGCTGGTGCCCTGTAACAGTTTCATATTATTGATTTAGGTAAAACTGAAACTTTGGAAATCAGGAATAAATATTTAGGGCAAAGAGATTGCAATTTCTTCCTACTGTGTCCAGTTCTCAGCCTCTCAGTTTAAGAAAGATGTTGAGATGCTGGAAGGTGTCCAGAGAAGGGCAACAAAGCTGGGGAGGTGTCTGGAGCACAGCCCTGTGAGGAGAGGCTGAGGGAGCTGGGGTTGCTTAGCCTGGAGAAGAGGAGGCTCAGGGGAGACCTTCTTGCTCTCTGCAACTACCTGAAGGGAGGTTGTAGCCAGGTGGGGGCTGCTTCTCCCAGGCAACCAGCACCAGAACAAGAGGACACAGTCTCAAGCTGCACCAGGGGAGGTTTAGGCTGGAGGTTAGGAAGAAATTCTTCACAGAAAGAAAGATTGGCCCATTGAAATGGGCTGCCCAGGGAGGTGGTGGAGTCACATCAATGGAAGTGTTTAAAAAGAGACTGGATGAGGCACTTGGTGCCATGGTTTAGTTAATTAGATGGTGTTGGGAGATAGGTTGGACTTGATGATCTCAAAGGGGTTTTCCAACCTGGTTAATTCTGAAATCTCCTGAAATCATTGTCCCCTCACTGTCTCTCCTTGAAGTTCTCAAGCTGTGTTCACTAATAACTGGTGAGACAAACTGATATTCACTCTTAGGGCTAGCAAGTAAAGGATAGCTTTGCATAGATGTAGCTGCAGTGCTCTCGCTTCGTAGGGCCATATCTTTATGAGCAAGGTAAGGCATTGGGAATGAAAGTCTCTGCCTCTGTGCCAATGAATTTCAACATAGCAAAAGGCTTATTTACACAGACAAGGTCCCTCTGCTGTGCAAACAGCCAGCTGAGGTTATAATGCAGAAAGAATAAAGTCAGATAGCATCCTTATAGAACTCCAGGGTGTTTCCAAGATCTTGAAAACTTCACATCTGTGCCATGTTATCTATGGCAGGCTTGCACAGGTACAGCAAGCACAGGGAGCTCCTACTCCCTACAGTGTAAAGCCACAGGAGAAAGATGTGCACCACAGATCAATCCCACATGTAAAGTGGCAGAGGTATTTAACGGCTTTTGATGGGTTTTCAGATAGTCAGCTCTCACTGACCTTCATAGTTGCAGGGCTAAACCTGTGCTTTTGAATATACAATTCAACAGCAGCAGTTTCTTGCCAGATCATACTCTTTGTGGTTATGCAACTAGTTGTATATCAGACCTGACCATAGATCTATGCACCGAGTCACCTAGAGCTTCTTTGAGTAAGGTCTTCAAGCCATCACACAGGCCTGCACAGACATAGAATCATGGAGTAAGAACCACAGAATTATCAGGGTTGGAAGGGACCTCAAGGATCACCCAGTTCCAACCACCCTGCCAAGGGCAGGGACACCTCACAGTACATCAGGTTGCTCAGAGCCACATCCAGCCTGGCCTTAAAACCTCCAGGGATGAGGCTTCCACCACCTCCCTGGGCAACCTGTGCCAGTCTCTCACCACCCTCATGGGGAAGAACTTCTTCCTAACATCCAATCTGCATCCATCCATTTCTATTTTTTTTCCATTCCCCCTAGTCCTATCACTACCTGACACCCTAGGCACAGCCAGGAACCAACTGTCTTCTCCTTAATGCTACAGCTTCCAGCACAAAGGAGCAAGGCTTAAATAGTAAAAGTAATCCATACATATTAAAATTAATGGGAATTAATTATCTAAATAAGACTGTGGATTTGGGCTGAGGCAATGCTAAGTCAAAAGCCTCTATAGCTTTTCAGTAGATAACTATGAGGAGTGGCTGAGGGAGCTGGGTTTGCTTAGCCTGGAGAAGAGCAGGCTCAGGGAAGACTTTATGGCTGTCTACAGCTACCTGAAGGGAGGCTGTAGACAGGCAGAGTCTGGTCTCTTCCCCCAGGCAACCACCACCAGAACAAGAGGACACAGTCTCAAGCTGTGCCAGGGGAGGTTTAGGCTGGATGTTAAGTAGAAGTTCTTCCCAGAAAGAGAGATTGCCCATTGGAATGTACTGCCCAGGGAGGTGGTGGAGTCACCATCACTGGAGGTGTTTAGGAAGATGACTGGATGGGGTGCTTGGTGCCATGGTTTAGTTGATTAGATGGTGTTGGGTGATAGGTTGGACTCGATGATCTCGAAAGTCTTTTCCAACCTGGTTAATTCTATTCTATACTAAAACTAGTTTCATTTTATAGTGCTTCAGGAATTAGGATACTAACATCAAATAGGACAAAGAAGAAACCAATGGAGTACATTCCATTTATCCTCTACAGTTTTGATGCCTCATCCTCAAGCAATTTTCTTCCTGAAATAATTAACAAATTAGCTGAGGAAAAATATATACTTGACCAAAAGGCTTGAAAGAGTGTCACAAGAGCAACTGCTTACAGGAAAGAAGTCTCCTCCATTGTGAGGAATGACACTTCAGTTGGATGCATGATAACACCTTCATAAGGAGCCACTTCTTTATGGTGAGGGTGACAGAGCACTGGAACAGGATGCCCAGAGAGGTTGTGGAGCCTCCTTCTCTGGAGACTTTCCAAACCCTCCTGGATGCATTCCTGTGTGACCTGCCCAAGGTAATTCTGTTTTGGCAGGGGGGTTGGACTTGATGATTTATGGAGGTCCTCTCCAGCCCTTAACATTCTGTGATTCTGTGGTATCTGCTACCCACACTGTTTCATCCATAGAAACATAGAACCAACAAGGTTGGAAAAGACCACAAGGATCATCAAGTCCAACCTGTCACCCAACACCTCATGACTACTAAACCATGGCACCAAGTGCCACATCCAATCCCCTCTTGAACACCTCCAGGGACGGTGACTCCACCACCTCTCTGGGCAGCACATTACATCTTGCATTCATTATTGGAACTAATACTCAATCTGTGAAAGAGGAAATGTGTCTTAGATCTCTGAAGGACTCAGTTTTGATTGTATTTGAAACAGGCAAGGACACTGACAGAAAATGCAATAGAATGGAATGGAATGGAATGGAATGGAATGGAATGGAATGGAATGGAATGGAATGGAATGGAATGGAATGGAATGGAATGGAATGGAATTGAATGGAATGGAATAGAATGGAATGGAATAGAATAGAATAGAATAGAATAGAATGGAATGGGATGGAATGGAATGGAATGGAATGGAATAGAATAGAATAGAATAGAATAGAATAGAATAGAATAGAATAGAATAGAATAGAATAGAATTAAATGGAATGGAATGGAATGGAATGGAATGGAATGGAATAGAATAGAATAGAATAGAATAGAATAGAATAGAATAGAATAGAATAGAATAGAATAGGTTGGAAGAGACCTTTGAGGTCATCCAGTCCAACCTATCACCCAACACCATCTAATCAACTAAACCATGGCACCAAACACCCCATCCAGTCTCTTCCTAAACACATCCAGTGATGGAGACTCAAAATATTCTACCTCTGGAGAAGTAGAATCTGGACTTGAGAATTCTCTGGAATCTAGAATTCTACCATCTGGAGAGGAAGCTCAATATTTGTTTTATTATTGTTATTGCTATTATTATTATTATTATTATTATTATTAGTATTAGTATTAGTATTAGTATTAGTATTAGTATTAGTATTAGTATTAGTATCCTTGTCATTTCTGTGTCTTAAATAGGTCCTACCTGAATTGCTTTATTCAGAAGTCAACACCATGTTTATGTTTTGTTTGTGTTCTGTACAATAAATCTACTTTCCAACTAGGATGAAAGTGACAAAAAGCAATCCTTTGGATGGGAAGTATGGAACAGCCTCAGGAGGCTGGGGGGTTTATTTCTTCTAAAGGAGACAAACCACTTGTGATTCACTGTCCCACAGCCCAGCCCTTCCTAACCTAACCCATTCACAGTTGGTTGGTTGTGTAAGAAGGCCTCAATCAGACCGAATTCCCACTTGCTTCAGTGAAAAACCTTCCAAAAAAAGCACACAGAAATGTGAATTTAATTGTCTCCAGGTATTACATCATATGCAGATTCCCATCCTGCTGCTGGTTTTTTTTGGGGAGGGGTTGTACTTTTTTCTTTCAATAAGAAATGGAGTGAGAGAAAGATTTAGCAGCTGCTTCAGCCAAGGATTTTCATATGTTGTCTATTAGAAGGCTTCTTATTCTTCTTGGTGCCCTAATTGCTTTTAAAAGCCATTCATAAACTGGCAGTGTGCCAGTGTAAGATTACAAACCAGCAGCTTTCTGCCACTGTGGAATGATCTGTGATGCTTTCCATGTTCCCTTAGATAAGATGAGGTAGGAGGAAGAAGTGGGGTGGGGTTAAACATTTCTGTCTGTCATGAAATTAGATTGGAGGGATGGGGTTATTCTGCCATTTGGATGGGGCTTGAGTGTTTTCCTATGCATGGCTAGAATCTAGTCAGGGGAGGAGGGCTTTGTATCTTAATGTAGGTCTGGCCCACGGGTGAGCTGACATCCAGAGAAGATCTCTCTCTCCGTAGAGGAAGACGAGAACAGGCATGATGGAAACTAACCTCAGGAAAACAGTATCAAGGATTTTGGTGTGAAGTTGAAAAGTGATAGGCTTAATGGGTGCAGGTACTGACAGGATCTTAGGGCCTGGCATTAAAGACAAACATGAGAACTCCCTCTGTAATGACTGGAGTAATGCACACTTCCAGGGGGCACACTTCCAGGGCAATGAGGCTGGTGAGGGGCTTGGACCATGAACCCTGGCTGAGGGACCTGGGGGTGTTTAGCCTGGAGAAGAGGAGGCTCAGGGGAGACCTTGCTCTCTACAACTACCTGAAGGAAGGTTGTAGCCAGGTGGGGGTTGGTCTCTTCTCCCAGGCAACCAGCACCAGAACAAGAGGACACAGTCTCAAGCTGTGCCAGGGGAGGTTTAGGCTGGATGTTAGGAAGAAATTCTTCCCAGAAAGAGAGACTGGCCATTAGAATGTGTTGCCCAGGGAGGTGGTGGAGTGACCATCACTAGAGGTGTTTAAAAAGAGGCTGGATGAGGCACTTGGTGCCATGGTTTGGTTGATTAGATGATGTTGGGTGATAGGTTGGACTCGATGATCTCGAAGGTCTTTTCCAACCTGGTTAATTCTGTATTCTGTCTTCTGTTTCAGATGTTTGTCTCTAAAGGATGCCCACATTCAGCAGAGAAGAGCACACTCAGAGGCTTGTTGCTTTCTGAAAATCAATTTCAGCAGCAAGGGTCAGACCTCCTAAATCCTGTAAAATCTCCTTAAATGAAAAATCAGCTTCTCTTTTGAGGAGTGCTCACTCAAGAACCAGCTGATCCAGCTCAGTTGAGCAAGAGGCTTCTGAAACACAGCCACATGAAGAAAAAAAATAAGATGTATGTGTCTGCATTTGAGGAATCAAACCTGGCCATCTGCATGTCAACAGCTTGTCATTAATTCCAGTGAGGATATTGTGAAACACAACATTCAAAAGGAGACATAAACTCTATACACAGAGCATGAAGACTTAACCTCACAGATTATCTGTTACATACATGGTCATAGAATCATAGAATGGTCCAGGCCAGGAGGGACCTGCAGAGGTCATCTAGTCTGACCTCCCCACAGTCAGCAGGGACATCCCCAACTAGATCAGTCTGCCCAGGACCTCATTGAGCCTCTCACTTTGAATATCTCCAGGGAAGGGGCCTCAACCACCTCCCTGGGCAACCTGTTCCAGCTTTCCTTCTCCTCCTTAAAGCTTATGCTGTTCAAATTTAGGTAGGAAGGGAAGGAGCAATAATGTTAGTCTCCAGTTTGTGGTTTGAAAACATGTATTCTCCTGCTGTATGAAGTAAGATCTTGGGAGAGTCTTCACAGAATCACAGAAACATTCAGGTTGGAAAAGACTCTCAAGATCACCAAGTCCAACCCAGAACCCTACTCTACAGCCCCAAGCACCACATCCAAACCACCTCGAAACACATCCAGGCTTGAGGACTCAACCACCCCCCTGGGCAGCACATTCCAATGCCTGACCACTCTTACTGTGAAAAAAAAATTTGCCTTAACTAAATGTAAACCTCAAAAACCCCATGAAATGTGAAATAAATGGGCCAGTATCACTGCAGACATTCACCTAATATTCCCTTTATTAGCCACAAAGTGCAGTCCAGAAGCATATAATTAATGGAGGTTTAAAATCAGGGGGACTGCCCTGAGAATATTTCCCCTTGCATTCCTTTGCTTTCCATGTGCTTGAAAGTATTGAAACCACTGTAATGAATGCTCTCAGTTCCTTATCTGCAAATCATCTGCTGATATTTTTTTTCTTTCCCCTCATTTCAGTCCTGCAAGAATTGTCATTGCTTATCCGTGGATGTAGGCAGCACGAGAAGTGTTTTTCAGGATGTGAAAGTAGGCTATAGACATTATGTAAGTCTGGTGTGTGACTTTTGAAAGAGAAAAAGAAAATGCTGTGCAGCATTTAAGTTTCCTGAAAGGTATCTGGAATCTTGCATTTGTATCAGGAAAGTGGTTTTGTCACAGTGTTTAAACAAGGGAAATTATTTCCTTTCTGCCACTTTTCTTCAACTTCCAGGCCCTTGCAGTAATAGGAAAGCGTTCTTGGTGTACCTGGTGTGTTTCCAGGGCATCTTCCATGATGAGCAACAGGACACAGTCTCAAACTGCACCGGGGGAAGTTTGGACTTGAGGTGAGGAGAAAGTTCTTCACAGAGAGAGTTGTTTGCCATTGGAATGTGCTGCCCAGGGAGGTGGTGGAGTCACCGTCCCTGGAGGTGTTCTAAAAGGGATTGGATGTGGCACTTGAAGCCATGGTTTAGTTGTCATGAGGTATTGGGTAATAGGTTGGACTTGATGATCTCTGAGATCTTTTCCAACCTGGTTAATTCTATTCTATTCCATTCCATTCCATTCCATTCCATTCCATTCCATTCCATTCCATTCCATTCCATTCCATTCCATTCCATTCCATTCCATTCTACTCTACTCTACTCTACTCTACTCTACTCTACTCTACTCTACTCTACTCTACTCTATTCAGGGTATAGCAGCTTAGAATCATAGAATCAGCCAGGATGGAAGAGACCTCCAAGATCATCCAGTCCAACCTATCACCCAGCCTTATCCAATCAACTAGACCATGGCACTAAGTGCCTCATCCAGGCTTTTCTTGAAGATCTCCATGGATGGTGACTCCACCACTTCCCTGGGCAGCCCATTCCAATGGCAAATCACTCTCTCTGTGAAGAACTTCTTCCTAATATCCAGCCTGAACCTCCCCCAGCACAACTTAAGACACAAAGCTTGGGACACAGCAGCTCATCTATACTGCTCTCTTTGCCTTAGATGCCACAATAGTCACAGCTATTATTAAGTCAGGCACTTAGAATCATAGAATCATAGAATTGTTAGGGTTGGAAGGGACCTCAAGGATCATCCAGTTCCAACTCCCCTGCTATGGGCAGGGATACCTCACACTAGATCAGGTTGCTCACAGCCACATCCAGCCTGGCCTTAAAAATCTCCAGGGATGAGGCTTCCACCACCCCCCTGGGCAACCTGTGCCAGTGTCTCACATACACCAAAGAATATAAGCACAAAATACTACTGCATCATACTGCTGCAAAAACTGTTAGGAGAATTATGGTATGTTTCATATGAAGATATAAGAACCAATAAAATAAAGCAGGGTATTAAATAGATCATACAACCCTGTCTGCTGTTTCCATGATCACTGTGCAAATCTGGAGGAGCTGAGAATTTAGTTCATGTATCTTAACACATTTTAATCAGAATTTCAGAGTGGAGGGTGGGGGGAAAAAAAGTATCTTTAGAGAGAGCTGGAGAAAAGACACCAGGAAAGAAGTAATTGTCATGTTACATTGAATCATTAGCAGAAGAGCTGCTCTACTAGATCACATCAAATGCCTTGCTAGCATCATATCCTGTATCTGACAGTGAGCACTAGCAGATGCTCAGGGAAGAGGACAAAAGCAAGGCAAATATGAAGTAGACTCTTTGCTCCCAGCATCAGGAAATTAGCTGTTCAAGTATTTTTCAGAGCTGAAAGCTTATATGGACCATTATATTTATTAGTCCCTGTGAGAGACAGAAGGATGCTCTTTTATAAACCTTGATGCCCACTTACTTTGCTTCAGCCTCTGTATTGCAGACTCTCAAAGTATCTAACAGGCAAACATTTACAGCATTACAGAAAGAGTGGGAGCACATAAGAGAGGAGAAAATGGGAAATTCAGTCACAGGAGGTTGTCTTAGTGCCTAATGAAAACAAGGAGTGAAAGAGATTTGGGGCTGAAAAAAGAATGTGCTGACTGGGACAGTCATGTACAGACAAAGAACTTGCCTCCACATCTGGGGAGTTGCTCCTTGCCTATCCTTAAGAGTACTTGGGACTTGTAGAATATACTTTAAAAAAAAAGGGTCTGTATCTGCCATGCTGAATAAAAATTTGCTTGCAGAGAGGCAAGCAGCACTGGTTAGGCCACACCTTGAGTGCTGTGTCCAGTTCTGGGCTCCTCAATTGAAGAAGGACATTGAGTTGCTGGAAGGTGCCCAGAGAAAGGCAACAAGGCTGGGAAGAGGTCTGGAGCACAGCCCTGTGAGGAGAGGCTGAGGGAGGTGGGGTTGCTTAGCCTACAGAAGAGGAGACTCAGGGGAGACCTTCTTGCTGTCTGCAACTACCTGAAGGGAGGTTGTAGCCAGGTGGGGGTTGGTCTCTTCTCCCGGGCAACCAGCACCAGAACAAGAGGACACAGTCTCAAGCTGCACCAGGGGAGGTTTAGGCTGGATGTTAGGTAGAAATTCTTCCCAGAAAGAGAGATTGGTGTTCAAAAAAGGATTGGATGTGGCACTTGGAGCCATGGTTTAGTTGTCCTGAGGAGTTAGGTACTAGGCAATATGTTGGACTTGATGATTTCTGAGGTCTTTTCCAACCTGGCTGATTCCATGAAATCCTTAAATGGAAGTCCTCTAGAGAGGTCACAGTAGCTGAGATGATGCTACATCTGGACCAAATCTGCAAGTCAAAAGTAACCTGTGAGGATTACTGTACTTAGGGCTGTGGTGTAAGCAGCTGATGAGATACAGGGGAAACAAATGAAGACCAAAAGAAATTTGAGAAACAGCTGGACTGAGTTGGGAAAGACTCAAGAACCCGGTGACTATTATGAACAATATTGGCTACATGCTTCATGGTTCTGCTACATCTCTCTCTTTTTTTCCTTTTTCTTTTTCTTTTTTCTTTTTCTTTTTCTTTTCTTTAACTTATTCATATTTTTTGTTCTGCTTGACATTTGCAGTCAGAAGGCAGTTGTGTCATTTGCTTACAAGTACACAGAATCACAGACCTGTCAGTGAGAGCAGACACTCATTGGATTGGAAGTGACCTGAAGGATCATCTAGTTCCAACCCCCTTGTCATGGGCAGGGAGACCTCACACTACATTAGGTTGCTCAGACCTGGCCTTAAAGACCTCCAGGGATGAGGCTTCCACCACCTCCCTGGGCAACCTGTGCCAGTGTCTCACCACCCTCATGGGGAAGAACTTCTTCCTAACATCCAATCTCAATCTGCCCATTTCTAGTTTTTCTCCAGCCCCCTAATCCTATCACTCCTGACAGCCTAAAAAGTCCCTCCCCAGCTTTCTTGCAGCCCCCTTTAGATACTGGAAAGCCACAATAAGGTCTCCTCAGAGCCTTCTCTTCTCCAGACTGAACAACCCCAACTCCCTCAGCCTGTCCTCATGTGAGAGGTGCTCCAATTTCTGTTGCTTGTGTATTAAAAGTGTGAGAAATAACCTGCTTATTTTCTCCATGATACAGACTATTATGGACTTCTATTAAATAATCAGATATGTACTTTTGTTTTCATATTCAAGAGTCTCTGTCTCTAACAATTTCTCCTCACATATTGAGCTATTCTGTGTACTAAAACCCTCCTACTGCCATTAGCTCTCCCTCCTATATCTCTTTTCAGATGGAGTATGTGGGATATTGAAAATGTAGGCTCAGAATGAAAGTTTACAGTGTCACAATGAGCTTTTCCATTTTGTTCTGTATTCCTTTCTCAATTAATTTTCCTCTTTTTTCTTTCTTTCTTTAATTTTTCTCTGTTTTGTTTGGTTTCCTTCCTTCCTTCCTTCCTTCCCTCCCTCCTTCCTTCCTTCCTTCTCCTTCCCTTCCTTCCCTCCTTCCTTCCTTCCTTCCTTTCCTTCCTTCCTTCCTTCCTTTCCTTCCTTCCTTCCTTCCTTCCTTCCTTCCTTCCTTCCTTCCTTCCTTCCTCAGTCCCTCCTGCAAATCTTCTGAAATGAGTCAATTGAGCAGCACAAATCCACAGGCTCTCTGAAGATGGATCACCCAGATTCTTGCCTTTTAAGCAGTTATAAAGCCAACACTGACCTTTATCTCTTCTCTGCTGGACCATCAGTAGTTTAGTTTGCATTCATATACCTGGCTGCAGACATAAATATTTATGATGCTTTAAAGTGAAGCAGCCAAGGTACCAGAAGCAGCCTATGCACATTAACCTAGGGCAAGGAGTGGGCAATTTGCCCTGTTCCTAAGGTAGCTTTTGCTGCCTCCATTGAGCTGCTGTGGTGGGTTGAAATTACCCCCAAAACAAAATTTGCCAGTCCAGCTCAGTTGGAAAGCACATGAAGCTGTATTCACCTGCAGACAAAAATCTAAACATATGGAATGCAATGAATATGTACAAAATATACAATATTTACTTGGATTTACAATTTATAAACAACACAAGAACCCTCCTGGACAAAACCAGGGGGTTACCAATAGCTTCTTCCTCTTCCCCCGCCCTGTACATGGGACAAGAGAAAAGAAAGAGGAGAAAAGCAGATAGTAGCTTGGAAGTACTTAGCCACATGAAGAAAGTAGCCAAAGTCAGCAACAGCCAAGCAAAAACACCCAGCTAGAATCTGCTAGAGTGAAGAAACCAAAGAGAGAATTAGTTTATACAACTAACTTTATATTAATTATCAGGCCAATGTGATTATTTAGACCTTGTCATTTTTTTCCCCCTTTACATCCAATGGTCATTTATTTACATTCTGCCATTTTTCTACTCAATCCATGGAAAATTTTCCTAGGCACAGCCTAAAACTACCACAGCTGCTCACTGCTGCAGCCAGAATGAAGTTACACAACGTGGCTAAGCCAATTCATCTGCTCAGGGCTGCTCAGGTGAGACATCTTCCTCCCACATCTCTCTGCCCACACTCTTGGCCACACGGGCCTGTTTCTCTCCTCACATGCCAGTCCTGCCAATTGTCTAATACCTCAATAAGCCAATTTAGCTAATTATGCCAACAACAGCTGTTTATTCATTTTCCTGTGTCAAGCCTGATTTCCGTCCACGTAAAAACTTGAATAGCGTCAGCACAAAGCCTGTTGACAGCTAGGCTTGGGGACAAGGAAAGGGTCAGGAGTGTCTGGCTGGTGGGAGAGGAAGGAGAACTCCCCAGTTTGATGGACAGCAAGCCATTAGATTAGATTAGATGATGTCATTTTGTGTAAACTCACTCTTGGAGCAGATTTCACTGAGGTGCCAGGCTGCCCTACTACACAGCCAAAGGAGGAGGTCTTGCTCCCTCACCCTGTTTCCGAGACCTCGTTTCACTTTGCTTCCTCTCTTTTGTTCTCTAGTCCTGCTTACAGTTCAACTCCTCCCTTGCATCACCTCTGGAAATCACAGTGTCTGACTGATCTTGTCTGATCATGAGGTAAGCCAAGACACCTCACCAATCAGTCCAGAGCAGAAGGCACAAACTTTTGTTACTGGGTTGGAATCTGAATGAGTTACGTCAGCTTACCAGGATAGCAGATGAGATCCCAGAGACTACAGACACCAGAACCAAGGGGTGGGTAAGAGAAGAAGAAGAGAGCAGTAGCACACCTGCTCCTTGTTGCGTGTAGGAAGTTAATTTGAAACTATGCCCATAGACTTGACACAGTTAAAGCCGAGTTTTAAAGCTGGATTAAAGCTGTGCTTTAAAGCGTTGCTGTGCTGCAGTATTTTTGCCAAAGAGATGCATGCAACACTCGGTGTGAGCTGCTTTGGAAGATGGTAAATGAAGCATTTCAATCTATTGAACCTAAGCTTTCTGTTCAAGCACTCAAGACTTGCATCTACATTAATTGTTCAGTGAGCTTACCCAGGTGGCAGCTGCAACTCTTGTGTTTAAAATCCCCTTTCCTCCTTTAAATACCAGAGTGAATTGTGGACATGTCATTCTGATGATCTCCAGCTCAGCACATATGTATTATATGGAGTGTTTTAAAACCAAAATATATGAGTCCTTCAGACTGAACTATCTGCCATTCATTCAATACTTCTAGGGGGAAGAGACTGTATTGGAGATCAATTTGACTGAGCTTAACAGCTCAAGAGCAAAAGATTCGACGTTACCAGCTGTTTGCCTTTGGTATTTTTGCATGAAGAAAACATAATGAGAAGGTGATCATACTGAATGTTAGCTGCAGCACAGGATGTTCCACCTCCACACAAGGGGGAACTTCTTTACTGTAAGGATGACAGAGCACTGGAACAGGCTGCCCAGAGACGTTGTGGAGTCTCCTTCTCTGGAGACTTTCAAGGTCCATCTGGATGTGTTCCTCTGTGACCTGAGCTGGATTGTATGGTCCTGCTCTGGCAGGGGGGTTGGACTCAATGATCTCTTTGGGTCCCTTCCAACCCCTGGCATCATGTGATCCTCTGATCCTGGGTCATGATCACTAGGGTGATGGTAGTTTTTAGGTCCACATGGCATGCTGGGAAGCCCCAGAGCTCTGGTCTGGAATGTTGGTCCAATATTCCTGGAAAATCAGAGCCAGAGTTTAGAGAAAACTAAGGACATGTACATGCAGATACAGACAGTTTGAGGCACTTTGGAAGGTTAAGGGAAAGCTAACTGAACTGTTGTGTCAACACTGCCTACAAAATTAACCTGTCCCTCTGACAGGCTTTGCTTTCTATTTCTGCTCTCTTCAGAGGCTGATTTCTGTGCTGAGGAATGGCAACTTCTGTCCCTTCTGTTGTTAAGAGAAATATCCATGTATTTTTCTGGGTTTATGCATGTATCACAGAACCACAGAATGTTAGGAGCTGAAAGGGACCTCGAAAGATCATCCAGCCCAACCCTCCTGCCAGAGCAGGATCACCTAGAGCAGATCACACAGGAACGCATCCAGGCTGGTCTTGAATAGCTCTAGAGAGGGAGACTCCACAACCCCCCGGGCAGCCTGCTCCAGGGTTCCGTCACCCTCACAGGGAAAAACTTCTTCCTCCTGTTTCCATGGAACTTCCTATGCCTCAGCTTCCACCTATATTTATATAAACTCAGTAAACTTTTTTGCCCCTTTTGATACTTTTGACCATGCTCTATACTGAACCCCAAGTGAAGCAGCATGCCTTCAGCTCTTTATCATGCACTAAATGTTCTGTGCTCTTGCTTTCAGCAAAGATCGGCCTTCCTCGTTCTTAGGATTCTCTCCTTTATTTGCAAGACTTTACCACACACTCACTGAACTTTCTTCCTGGTTTGGCTTAGCCTAATAGTGAAAGTGCATAGACTGAAAGCCTTCTCCTGCCCCTCAGCTGTGGGAGAAAATGTCTGCTTGTTATGCTGGAGTTTTGCATAGCTACATCAAGGTAACAAGCATTTGATTTACTTGTGTCGTGGGATCCGGTTCCCACATTACGTATCTTTAGCTGAAAATTGCTTTGCATCTCCTAGTAGAGGAGGAAGAATTTCCATGGCATTTTAATATTTGACTAAATTAAAATGGTGAGATGACTATTCAGAAGTTCTAAACCACTGCTACAGATACCCTTGAGTTCCCATTTATTTTCCTCATGGGGAAAAGTGAATATTGTGCCGTGGATAAAGTTAGTTCATTTTTTACCTCTGCCAATAAAAACAGTCATTTGAATATGAATTATTCCTCAGGAAATTCTACACCAAATGAATTTCTAAGCCAAATATGCCCTTGAACATCTCTTAGGGACTGAAAAAAAATGTTCCCCTGGTTTTTTCAGATGTAAGAAAATACCTTTTTTGTGTCGTGTATAACCTGACGCAAAGCAAAAAGGAAAGACTTCTACGAACTTAATGTGTTTGGGCTCATCTTCATAACGCCAAAATCACACTGCTCAAAGTCTACCCTGGCAGCAGGAGAGAAAAAAATCTGAAAGCTGCTTCATTTTAGATTCCCTCTTGTTGTGTTATTTGGATGATTACCCAAACAAGGCTTTTCAGAGACTCTGGTCCCTCTCTTTGTAGTTACAGCTCAGAGAGTTTAGAGGCGTGGGACTGAACTGAAAATATGTGGGGTATTCCCAGAGCTGCCAGTAATAGGTAACCCATGGAATAGGCCTTTGCTTTGTTTTGTTCAGGCTGCTGTGACTATCTTAACTAAGGGAGGAAAGGGGAATTTTAGAAAAAGCCTTTTTTTTTTCCCTCCCCAGATAAGCCCTTACTCTGCTAGGCTTCTATTTAATCATCTCCCCTGGTTAATAAAACAATTCCCTATTGTGCTGCACCTTTGGGCGGCCACATAAAGAATTTGCCCTCTCATATGTGAGAAACAAGAAAAAGAAAAGGGGGGGAAAAAAAAAGAGAGAATGATTTACATCTAATATGTACCTGTTAAATTAACTGTGGAAAGCAAAGAGTTATGGTGAGGTAAAGCTGTACTGCCAACTTCCCACCTGCCCA
The DNA here is from genome assembly GCF_014839835.1 of Dryobates pubescens. NCBI lineage: Eukaryota > Metazoa > Chordata > Aves > Piciformes > Picidae > Dryobates > Dryobates pubescens. Next base: position 134,619,393 of record NC_071657.1, read on the forward strand.
ACAGACCTTCACCCATCGGCGTCAATGCCTTTGGGGAGCAGTGGTCTGCTTTTTCTTGATCTGCTCCAAATTGAAGGAGAGAAGAGGGGGAAAAAAACCAACCCACCAACCACCACCACCCAAAAAAACCCCAAACCAAACCAAAAACCCCAAACCAAACAAAACTCCCCAAAACCCCCTAACCCCCAACCCAAAACCACAAAAAAGGCAACCCCCCCCCCAACCAAACCAACCCAACCAAGGTAAAATCGACCAAAAACCCCAAACAAAAATACCACAAACAAACAAACAAAACCCAAAAGGTTCCCCTCCCCACCCTTTCTGAAGTTTTAATAAGTTTTCCTTTCTGAATCTTTACTCCAAATCGCTCCTTCCCAGGGGGGCTCCAGCAAACAGGAACTGTATGTAGTGTGCGTTCATTTCCCTTCTGGCGATGCCAGCTTAAGAATAATAGCAAAAAAAAGGTCCCGGGACATCACAATACGACCTGAGCCTTTCGTGCTGCAGTCTCTCACTCGTTCTCTGCTGCGTCATGCTTTAAGAGTTTTACGCGGGTGGTTTTTTAGCCTTGGAAATGTTTCATGCAAGCGGTTCGTTTACTTAAAATTCCAGGGTGGCCGAGGGGCCACAGGAGTCTGGTTTTTGTTTGGTGCCCCCCCCTTCATCTTTCCATTACTTGTCCAACACCTTGTAAAAAGGCAGCTTATTATGTGCTGAGAACTGGTGTGGCAACTGTTGCTTGCCCTTCATTAACGCTGGTGTTTAGCTGAACGACTTGACCTGAAGTAGCTGGAACCTCCCAGGGAAAGTTTTCAGCCCTTTTGTTTTGTGTGTTTTATTTTTTTTCAGTTCCAGAGTTCCCCACCGGAGCAAAACCCCTTCTTTCCCATTTGCTGACTGGTGCCCCGAGGGTGACGAGGCTGAGAGTTTAGCAAGTTCGGTGCATAGCTTCACATCACAGGAGCAAGTGCGTATTTCCACCATCCCCCCCCTTCCTTTCTTTTTTTTTCCCCTGCTCCTAAACGCCTCCTTCAAGTTTGCAGCTGGGCAGGACTCCAAAGGTGCAGCAGCAGCAACAAGCCGGAGTTCAAAGTTAGCAGTAAATTGCACAACTTCTAGCTCATCGCTACGCTCAGTGACTATTAACAAGCTGGAAGGCGGTCAGGGAAAAAAGAGGGTAGAAGGGAACACCCTCGAACTGTTTGGGGATCGTTGATGTTATGCTTCTGCCGCTGGGATCATGGCTCCCTTTGGAAGGAATTTATTAAAAACTCGGCATAAAAACAGGTAAAGTGCTTGGGAGCGTGGAAGAAAAGGGAGGGCGGTATGGGGTGGGTATCTTTTATTCCTTTTTTTGCTGTTGTGGTTGTTCTGCGGGGAGGATGTGCTGCTCCGGACCCGTTCTGCTCCCGGGAGCTGTAACTTGGGGGCTCACCTTGGGAGCGGGTTGGAGTGTGCGGTGGGAAGAGGCTTCGCTCCCTCCTCCCTCTCTCCCCCCGTCCGACCTGGCTCTCCCCACTTCGCTCTGCCTCTTTTGATTCCTGGGCAACATTTTCGGTGAGGGGAAGATAGGTCTTCCTGACTTTGAACCTCCCCCGCCTAAACCGAGGCGAACATTGGAAGTCCCCCGTGTAAGCAAGGTGAGACTCAGGCGGGACTGTGAGGAAGGGCTGGAGACCCCGGCTCGCAGGTCCTGCCTGCGGCAGCCAGTGCCGACAACCGGAGGGGCCCTGGAGCCCCTCAGCCGCTCGGGTTAAAACTCGCCGAGCTTCTCACGGGAGGGCTGCGGCGGGCCCAAGCTCAAGTCCCTCTCCGACCTCCTTCTTCCCATCCCTTTGGGAGAGAGAGTCGCAGCCTGCGACCCGCTCCCCCCCCCAGGATCAGTCCCATCCCTTAACTGGTCCGCTGGATATAATGCTGGGAGGCAGGAGAGCATCGATCTTCCAGCGGAGGGAGGAGGGATGCTTTTCATGGTTAGCTTTTAGTCTGAGCTGGACTTGACTGCCTATGGTTTCTATTGCCTAGGAGAATATTGCAAGGGGACAGATGTGGTCCGTGGGTTGACTCTTGAAAAGTTTCTTTCTAGGTGCTTTGCCCCTCATGGTGTGCGTGCTTCCACATGCCACGCACACCAACCATAAAAAGAAGGGAAAGAGTTACATAATCATTTTAAGTGCTAGGATGGCACTAGATTACTTTAAGAGTAAATGTGCCTGGAGTGGAGTAAATTAGCTTGGACCCCATGGAGTTTACAACGGCTGAACCCATCTGGCTAAGACTCCACAGAAACTGATTGCTGAAATTTGGGCTTAGTGAGAGAGCAAAAAAAATTCTTCCCTGCTTTGGCTGGTGCTCTCCATTGAAATTTAGTTAGCAATTAAGGATATTCAAGGGAAAACATTTTCCAGAGGTGGTATTATTTGACCCTAAAAAGTCTTGTAAAAAACGTCCAGGTTTAGTTCCAGCTTCGGCTTTAGATTCTCCCATTCTGTGCACTGAAAGCTGCTATGGGAGGATTGTATTTGGTTGTGTGTTACGTGAAATAGAAATCAGGAGGAGTGTAACAGTCAAGGTTTAGAAAATGGAATACTATTGGAGAATTACTAACACTGTGGATTGCCAGTTCAAGAGTGTGTCTTGCTAATGTGTGTGGGGAAACAGCAAAACTTTGCTGCGCTTCTCATGTGGCCATTTTGTGCTTGGAAGGTTTAGAAAGGTTGACATAAACTTTTACATGAACTTGCTTTTACATAGAGCTGTTAATATATTACTACCAAAATAGAAGTTTCCCTACTGGCACCAATTACCTGAGTAGCTGTTAAATTACAAAGCTCAGTTCCACTCTGTTTAACATGAATCTGTTTCTCTTTTGGACGTTTAAAATAGCTTCATATTAATTGCATCAATCTCACAGTATTCGCTGATGTGGCATTTTGTTCCTGGGGAAAAAGAAAGTCATAATCCAAGGCTTTAAGCAGGCAATAAAAATTAAAACACCAAAGGAACCATTACTGTGAACATTGAGCACTTTCTTGTGATCTCACCCTCCCCTTCCCCCTGGAAAGAAAAGAAAGAAGGAAAGAAAGGGAAAGAAAGAAAGAAAGAAAAAGAAAGAAAGAGAGAGAAAGAAAGAAAAAGAAAAAGAGAGAAAGAAAGAAAGAAAGAAAAAGAGAGAAAGAGAAAGAAAGAGAGAGAGAAAGAAAGAGAGAGAGAGAAAGGAAGAAGGAAAGAAGAGAAAGGAAGAAGGAAAGAAGGGAAAGGAAGAAGGAAAGAAGGGAAAGGAAGAAGGAAAGAAAGGAAGGAAGAAGGAAAGAAAAAGAAGGAAAGAAAAAAAAAGAAAGGGAGGGAAGGGAGAAAGAAAGAAAAAGAGAAAAAGAAAAAAAGGGAGGAAAGGAAGAGAGAAAGAAGGAAGGAAGAAAGAGAAAGAAACAAGGAAAGAAAAAAGGGAGGAAAGGAAGAGAGAGAAGGAAGAAAGAAAAAGGAAGGAAGAAAAGAAACAGGAAGGGAGGAGGAAGGAAAGAAAGAAGGAAAGAGAGAAAGAAAGGAAGAAAGGGAAGGAAGAAAGAAAGAGGGAGGAGGAAGGAAAGAGAGAGAAGGAAGGAACAAAGAAATGGAGGGAGGGAGGAGGAAGAAAAGAGAAAGAGAGGAAGGAAGAAATGAAGGAAGAAAGGGAGGGAGGGAGGAGGAAGGAAAGAAGGAAAGAAATGCTTTTAATGGCAGAGAAATGTGGCAGTAGGAAGGGGCTGAAAGTCTTGTGACTACAGAAATGGGGAGGGGGAGGAGAGGCTCAAGAACAAAGAAAACTACATAGTTCTTCAGAAGTGTTATTATCTATTCAAACATTGAAATCTCTGTGTGTTTAATGTTCACTTCTGATAGGGAATTTTCAGAGTTAAACTTTGCTGTACGTGATTGGTGAAAGGGTCTTGCAGTATGGTTGGAGAGCTAAGTGAGAACTCTTTATTTTCTCTCTTTTCTTCTCCATGATAATTACATCTTTGTGAACTCATTTGAAACCTTGAAGAGGAAGTCAAGCAGTCTTAAAATCCTTAACTGTGTTTAGAGCAGTAGTCGGGGAGTCAGGACTTGTGGGTCATTACTCAGTTTGATTTTGCTTGCTTGTAAAGAGGGACTAAAAAGAGATGTACAACTGTGTGTATATTGAATCTGCTGCTCTGTGTATTAAGTTTACTGCTTTGCCATCATTTGAGAAGCTCAGGAGTGGGGTTTTTTTGTTGTTGTTGTTTGGGTTTGTTTGGTTTGGGTTTGGGCTTTTTCTTGGCCTTTTTCACTGTAAGATTTAATGATCGTTTGCTCCATGCAAATGTGACTCCTGAGAGTTGGAAGATAAGCAAATGAGGGATGAAATTTATGTTTACAGGAGAAAGACATGAAGCTAAATCAAGGTAATAAAGGTAGTTGGAAGAAGAGCCAGAAGGAAAATGAAGGCGTTATAGTCATTTGCTCAGATAACAAGATGACACGTCTGTAATTAGTGCTTGTCTTGCAGCATTGCCCACAGGTCCCAGATCAGGGCCTGGTTTCATTGCAGACTCTTCACATCCAGATTGTGAAATGTCAGTCTCTACCCCTAGCACCTTAGAATTTAAACAAAGAGGTTACTCTAACTGTTCCATGCGTGTTTGAGATGCCTGAGCAAGAGGCAAGGGGATGTTGGCTGTGGTGCCGCAAACTTTTGGGGAAAGCAACTGAGATTTGATGCTCAGGAAGACAAAACCCGTGAACTGCTTCTAGTATTTGAAAGATCTTCAGTCAGTGTTCCTCTGCTGGGCTGCTGAAAGCTTGCTAATGCAGGGAGGCAGCACAAGGCCCAGGTAGGCATTAGGTCACGGTAAGCTCTGCTTGGATTTCAGAGCAGCGGCTGCTAGAAGTGTGGCCCCAATAGAGTTCTAGAAAAAAGAGTGACATCTTGATATCTTTATCAAGGGTTCTTCGCCCTCCTGTGACATCCAGAAATAATGGTAGTCCCCAGAGCGTGTGTGTGCTTGGCACTGTGTCTCCTGGAGAACAATGCATCCAAAAGACAGCGAGGCCATGCCCCACCCACCTGCAGATCCAAATGTGCACAGCAGGGACAGGCTGTACACTCTTAGGCAAGAAAGGGAAGAGGACAGTTTTCTCCAGGGCTTAGCTCTGTACCATGAATGAACTCAAGGGGAATGGTGTTTTTTTAATGCAAATGTTAAATATGGTATTCCTAGGAAGCATGAGGAACACACAGCGCTCACCATGCTTTGGAAGCGCGGTGATGTGAGGAAGTGCTCAGCCAAAGACAGAGCAAAAGAGAGGAGACTGAAATGTTTGCAGATGAGGTGATTCTCCCCCTCTGCTCTGCTCTGGTGAGACCCCACCTGGAGTACTGTGTCCAGTTCTGGAGCCCCTATTACAGGAAGGATCTGGAGGTGCTGGAATGTGTCCAGAGAAGGGCCAGGAGGATGATTACAGGGCTGGAACTCCTCTCCTATGAGGATAGACTGAGGGAGTTGGGGCTGTTCAGTCTGGAGAAGAGAATTGTGGCCTTCCAGTATCTGAAGGGGGCTACAAGAAAGCTGGGGAGGGACTTTTCAGGGTGTGAGGGAGTGATAGGACTAGGGGGAGTGGAACAAAACTAGAAATGGGTAGATTCAGACTGGATGTTAGGAGGCTGGTGAGAGACTGGCACAGGTTGCCCAGGGAGGTGGTGGAAGCCTCATCCCTGGAGGTTTTGAAGGCCAGGCTGGATGTGGCCCTGGGCAACCTGATCTATTGTGAGGTGTCCCTGCCCATGGCAGTGGGGTTGGAACTGGATGATCCTTGAGGTCCCTTCCAACCCTAACAGTTCTATGATTCTATGATCTAACACATTGCACTGCACAGAGACAGAGCAGCTCCCTATCCAAATCTGAGAGACAAATACAAAGCATGTTATACTTGGAGTGTTTATGTACCAGGGTTTCACATTGTGTTGTGGGTTTCCTGCTTGCTAAATAGAACAATAATCCATGCCTCACTGATTTTCTGTAAGATAGGACTTCTGTGCTCTCAGTGCTACATTTTGGTCACATCTGAGAATAGGTCCTTAGGTTAACTCAAATACTTCAGGTGTTACTCATCACCTTACAGATACCTGGCTCTACCACTGTCTTATCTACCCAGTGATCTCATATCAAGAAACCTGATTCCATTGTTAGCTCTCTTCCACTGAGGTTTGGATTTGTCACATAAACCTTGTTGAAGCTTTCCCATTCCATGCAAGTTGTAGCTAGGGAAGTAGCAAACTCAGAGGGACAGCATGCAGGTCCTCTGCCTCCTTCACATAGTTGTTCTTGATGCTTCAGTGCTGTCCTGTTAGGCACAAATAGCTTGAGAACGACTTTATGTCAGTGTAGTTCATGCTGGTCCAAAGTTTACTGCAATCACCTATGTGCTCTGTTGACATACAACACATCTGAACTCCAACTACTGTTTGATGCTGAAACAGTTGTGTTACAAATCTCTTATTATTTACATGTATTTATTGCTTTTTGCTTTTCCTTCCTGTTTCCCCCCCCCCCCTACGTTTTCCTGTCAATGCTCCAGTGCCACAGCAGTTAGCATAGTGTTTCTGTACAGGAGGCAAAGATTTACTTTGCCTACTCTTTTATGTCTATCTCTTTTTAATCAGCTACTCTCTGATTCAGAGCTAGGAAGAAAGACCATATATATTCATTCATTTATACAGATATGGAGGGAGTTCTTCCTGTCCTGACAGTCAGAGGCCCCTCCCCAGTGAGAGAAACATTCAATTATTCTCTCAGGTTTTGTATTACAGTGCAGGGTAATGAATTAGATTAGAGACTTCATCTATCTGATACTGACCTACCATTACCATGTTCCCTCCCTTCCTCTAGTAGTTTCTCATCACACCTAGTTAGCACAGTGATTTGAGTATTACTCTCAACATCTCTACAGCTCTGCACTTGCATGGACTGCTGTGCATTTTAAGCCTTGGTGGAGGAAAACTGAAAATAGTCAGAACTTGAGCTTGGACTGGAAGAGCTCTTGGAGATCAGCTGCTAATCTGAATGAACTGTGTATGATCCACGCTGTTCAGTCTCATGGGATCATGCAAGTTGTCTAATGCTGCTCCTCTTGGATGAGCATAGCCAGAGAAAAGTCCATGTGAAGCTATAAAGGGGCATTTTGCTTCAAGATTACCAGGCACTTGGTATGTATGTTGGAGGGGGTTGATCAAAGCTGCTTTCAAGTTGATGGTGCTATCTCTGTTAATTTAGATTTGTAAGGGTGGAATAAATTCCTCTCCATATTTTTCCTTCTTCTGGAGTGTCAGATGTGTTGGTGGACTATCAAAGCAGTTGTTCCTCTTTTTTTTGAGCCAGAGTTCATCCATTATAGTTTATGTGGGGTTTCTTTTTTCTCCTGAGCTGGCTTTTGTCTCAGGGGTCAGAACTGTTGCATCCATTTTCTGGTAATCTTGGTACATATTTGTTCACTTCACTTTCCGGAAGAGCCTTTTTGGTTTGGTTTTGTCTGGCAATATGCTAAGCTGATTTCTAAAGAGTTAATTATCTACAGTTCCAGGAGGGCAGAAAGCAATTTCATTCCAAAGGAGTAAATAAAATGAGTAATAGATGTGTGTAATACTACACCGTCTAAGGGAAGAGCATTACTTAGCTTAAGCTGAATCTAATTTGAAACACTACCACAGTGTAGAAGCAGGCTGAGAAGATGCATTCCAGACAAAGCAGCATTTATTGATTTCATTACTACTTTTTTTTTTTTTTTTGGTAACACAGAGGAAAAAACTTGCTGGTCAGTGCCAATTGCTTGTTTTACTGATGAAAAATTGAGCACAAGCCCTGCGAGGAAAGGCTGAGGGAGCTGGGATTGTTTAGCCTGGAGAAGAGGAGGCTCAGGGGAGACCTTATTGCTGTCTACAACTACCTGAAGGGAGGTTGTAGCCAGGTGGGGGTTGGTCTCTTCTCCCAGGCAACCAGCACCAGAACGAGAGGACACAGTCTCAAGCTGCACCAGGGGAGGTTTAGGCTCGATGTGAGGAGAAAGTTCTTCACAGAGAGAGTTGTTAGCCATTGGAATGGGGTGCCCAGGGAGGTGTTCCAGAGAGGACTGGACATGGCACTCGGTGCCATGGTTTAGCCATGAGGTCTGTGGTGACAGGTTGGACTCAGTGATCTTTGAGGTCTCTTCCAACCTTGGTGATTCTGTGAAAGGAAAATACTCAGACATGCTGCTAAGTCTATAGTGATTCCAGGAGAGCAACTTAAGTTTTCAACAATGAGTATTAAAAAATCAATAACCCAATAACTTCTATGAAAATCAGTGCTAATCACAGGCTAGGGCCTCTTGATTGACCTACACTCAGAAAATCTCTAATTTTGTTTTGTTTTGTTTGTTTTATGTGATGAATAATAATTCAACATTATGGTCTCAAACGCTATTATTTGCAGGCATGCTGTACAAGCATTAATTAGTTCATTGAACTCCCATGTTTAGTATGGAGATAAATCTTTATTAATGGTGACAGAAAGGATGATGCAAGATAAAGTGTTTTTTTAAGACCACACACTAAGTAAAGCCTTGAACTAAATACAGGGCACACTGGTCCCCAGTCGTGTGCATAGGTAACTGAGCTATTATTGTCACTGCTGTTGTTGCTTTTATGTGTCATCGTACTCTCAATATGGTAACTTTCAAGGGAACAGAGGATGTTAGGGGTTGGAAGGGAGCCTCTGGAGATCATAGAATCATAGAATTATTAGGGTTGGAAGGGATCTCAAAGATCATCTAGTTCCAACCCCCCTGCCATGGGCAGGGACACCTCACACTAGATCAGATTGCTCACAGCCACATCCAGCCTGGCCTTAAAAACCTCCAGGGATGAGGCTTCCACCACCTCCCTGGGCAACCTGTTCCAGTGTCTCACCACCCTCATAGGGAAGAACTTCTTCCTAACATCTAATCTAAATCTCCCCTCCCCTAGTTTGCTCCATCCCCCCCTAGTCCTATCACTCCCTGACACCCTAAAAAGTCCCTCACCAGCTTCCTTGTAGGCTTCCATCACATTGAGTCCAACCCCCCTGCCAGAGCAGGACTATAACTCTGTTTTCTTTTGCAGTGTTACTGTGCTAGCAGTTACCCAAGTATCACATAGATAAGAGTCAAATGGTTTCTGGATGAAGAGAAAGAAAGAGCTGCCAACAACCAGGATTAGAGGGGAAAAGAAATTACTATACTTCTGTGTGTAACAAAGGCCAGAATCATCCTTATGGAATGTAGGTACTAAACAAATACAGTTCAGTGTGATTTTCATGTAGGCAAGGTACTGTGTTACAGGTAAAAATCATAGAATCACAGAGTGGCTTAGGTTGGAAGGGACCTTAGCAGTCATCCTCATGCCATGTTCAAGGATGCATCTCAGCTGTACTCAGCTGCTAAACACTTCATCCAGCCTGGCCTTGAGCACCCCTAGGGAGGAGGCAACCACAATCTCCCTGTGCAGTCTGTTCCAGAGTCTCACCATGCTCGTACTGAGGAACGTCTTCCTAAGTTCCAGTTGGAACCTACTGTCCCTCCAGTCAAAATGTTTCCCCTTGTCCTGTGCTAGATGCCCTTATGAAGAGTCCCTCTCCAGCCTTCCTGTAGAATCCCTTAAGGTATTAAAAGGCAGCTCTAAGGTTCCTCTGGAGTCTTCTCTAGGCTGAACCCCATCTCACTCAGCCTATCCTCATAGCAGAGGTGTTGCAGCATTTAGAGTTCCCTGGAAATTCCTGTTAGATATGTTTACAACTGGTCTTTTTGGTTGGTTGGTTTGGATTTTGTTGTTGGTATGTTGTGGTGTGGGCTTTTTTAAGAATAGAATAGAATTAACCAGGTTGGAAAAGACCTTTGGTATCATCGTGTCCAACCTGTCATCCAACACTATCTAATCAAGTAAACCATGGCACCAAGCACCCCATCCAGTCTGTTCCTAAACACCTCCAGTGATGGTGACTCCACCACCTCCCTGGGCAGCATATTCCAATGGCCAATCTCTCTTTCTATGAAGAACTTCTTCCTAACATCCAGCCTAAACCTCCCCTGGTACAGCTTGAGACTGTGTCCTCTTGATCTGTCACAGGTTGCTTGAGAGAAGAGACCAACCCTCTCTTGTCTACAGTCTCCCTTCAGGTAGTTGTAGAGAGCAAGAAGGTCTCCCCTGAGCCTCCTCTTCTCCAGGCTAAGCAACCCCAGCTCCCTCTGCCTCTCCTCATAGGGCTGTGCTCCAGACCCCTCCCCAGCTTTGTTGCCCTTCTCTGGACATCTTCCAGCAACTCAGCATCTTTCCTAAACTGAGGAGCCTGGAATTGTACGTAGCACTCAAGGTGTGGCCTAAGCAGTGCCGAGTACAGGGTAAGAATGACCTCCCTGCTCCTGCTGGCAACACTGTTCTCGATACAGGAATAGTTTGTTTGTATTTGGTTTTGTGTTTGGTTTCATAGGTTTTGTTTGTTTGGGGTTGTTTTTGTTTCTTTCTTTGTTTGTTTGTTTTTAAATGAACTGTTCTATGCTATATGTCTCCAGTTAGGAAAAAATGACTTAGAACTGACTGCAGAGCAGGGTTCATACCAACTCTGATGGTGGCATTTTGCTTTCTGGGGCCATAAGTTTTCCATGGGCATGCAAAATTTTGGTGATAAAAATGACAAGTGTTCTTAAATCACTTCTCATTATTCTGTGTTGCACACAAATAGAAAAGTCAAGAACTAAGTAGTGATTTCAAAAGTTGCATTATTAGGGGAGCTTTGTCCAAAGGAAAAGTTTTTGGAACACCTTTATGAATCTTGGCTTCAAACAGGTACCATAATGTCCTACTGCCAATGGCATCCTCATCTGGCAGGAATAGCGTCACTAGCAGGAGCAGGGAGGTCATTCTGCCCTGTACTCAGCACTGGTTAGGCCACACCTTAAGTCCTGTGTCCAGTTCTGGGCCACTCAGTTCAGGAAAGATGTTGAGATGCTGGAAGGTGTCCAGAGAAAGGCAACAAAGCTGGGGAGGGGTTTGGAGCACAGCCCTGTGAGGAGAGGCTGAGGGAGCTGGGGTTGCTTAGCCTGGAGAAGAGGAGGCTCAGGGGAGACCTTCTTGCTCTCTACAACTCCCTGAAGGGAGGTTGTAGCCAGGTGGGGGTTGGTCTCTTCTCCCAGGCAACCACCACCAGAACAGGAGGACACAGTCTCAAGCTGCACCAGGGGAGGTTTAGGCTGGATGTTAGGAAGAAGTTCTTCCCAGCAAGAGAGATTGGCCGTTGGAATGGGCTTTGCAGGGAGGTGGTGGAGTCACCATCACTGGAGGTGTTTAAAAAGAGACTGGATGAGGCACTTAGTGTCATGGTTTAGTTGATTAGATGGTATTGGGTGATAGGTTGGACTGGATCTCGAAGGTCTTTTCCAAGCTGGTTAATTCTGTATTCTGTACTTGTTGCCTTTTCCTGCCCTGGCCTATCCAGAAAGGCACTTGAGGTGCACGTGCTGTAATAGTGATAACGATACCAACTTGTGACCTCAGACAACTGATAAGCATACTCAGCTTTCCTTAGCTGTAATTTAGGTGATAATATTTACATGCCTCAGGAAAATAAGGAAGGCATGACTAGACAGTGTAAAATCTGCTGGGAGAGCAGAGTGTGAAAGCCAGTTAGTGGGAGATGTATAAATTACATCTAGAAGTTCCTTGTTTCCAGTTCTTGTACAGTCCCAGGCGTTGGCTGCCGTGCAAAGAAGCGAGAACACGCTGTGGATTGTTTAGGTTTGGCTTTCGGTGATTCACTGAGGAATTTTCAATGGCCCAAGTGTTTTCACGTTCACAATCACTTGTGAGGATGGCTGTAACGTTACAGCAAGGGAAATAAAGGGGGAAAAAAAAAAGGTCATATATATTTTTAACAGATTTTGAGGTGGCTTTATGAGGTGAACGTGAGGGAAGAAAGTTAACCTTTGAAGTAAAAAGATCAGAAAGGAAGATTTATTTCTTCCACTGGAAATTATGATAAACTTGTTGTGTCACTGTATTTTTAATGTTAGGTAATTGTATTTTTAATGAGAGCTAAGTCCAGAGAGGACTAGAAGGCCAGGTACTATGTGGGGAGGAATAAAACCCACTAAACTTCAAACCAAATTTTCCAGTTCTAGTTCTGTACACCTCTCAAATGCACTTTATTTGAAGCTGTGTTTCTCTTTCACCAGCTTTGTCCTGATTCACTCTCACTCCTGTCTGCCTGAGTCTGCCAATGTGAACCAGTTAATTTGTAGTTTAGATGGTTGCTAGACATGGATTTTTTGAGGATTAGCATTAGAAGAAGCCAGGCTATCAACTTATTTCTTATGTTGTAAACTTGGAGGTGATGTAAACCTCTTGTTTTCCTGGGTTGGGGTTGTGGGGTGGTTTTATATTTTTTGGGTTGGTTGTGCCTGTCTGGGTTGGTTTGTTTGTTGTTTGAATAGAATAGAATAGAATTAACCAGGTTGGAAGAGACTTTTGATATCATCGTGTTCAACCCATCATCCAACACTATCTAATCAACTAAACCATGGCACCAAGCACTCCATCCAGTCTCTTCCTAAACACTTCCAGTGATGGTGACTTCACCACCTCCCTGGGCAGCATATTCCAATGGCCAATCTCTCTTGCTGGGAAGAACTTCTTCCTAACATCCAGCCTAAACCTCTCCTGGCACAGCTTGAGACTGTGTCCTCTTGTTCTGGTGCTGGTTGCCTGGGAGAAGAGACCAAGCCCCACCTGGCTACAACCTCCCTTCAGGTAGTTGTAGAGAGCAAGAAGGTCTCCCCTGAGCCTTCTCTTCTCCAGGCTAAGCAACCCCAGCTCCCTCAGCCTCTCCTCACAGGGCTGTGCTCCAAACCCCTCCCCAGCTTTGTTGCCCTTCTCTGGACACCTTCCAGCAACTCAACATCTTTCCTAAACTGAGGGGCCCAGAACTGGACTCAGGAGTCAAGGTGTGGCCTAACCAGTGCTGAGTACAGGGGCAGAATGACCTCCCTGCTCCTGCTGGCCACACTGTTCCTGATGCAGGCCAGGATGCCATTGGCCTTCTTGGCCACCTGGGCACACTGCTGGCTCATGTTCAGCCTACTATCAACCAGTACCCCTAGGTCCCTTTCTGCCTGGCTGCTCTCCAGCCACTCTGACCCCAGCCTATAGCACTGCATGGGGTTGTTGTGGCCAGTGTGCAGAACCTGGCACTTGGATGTGTTCAGTCTCATGCCCTTGGACTCTGCTCATCTGTCCAGCCTGTCAAGGTCCCTCTGCAGAGCTCTCCTACTCTCTAACAGATCAACACCTGCCCCCAGCTTGGTGTTGTCTGCAAACTTACTGATGATGGACTCAATCCCCTCATCCAGGTCATCGATAAAGATGTTAAAGAGCATGGGGCCCAGCACTTGGTTTTGTTGTTTGTTTTTTGGTTTGTTTTGTTTGGGTGTTTCTTTTTTCACATTCATTAGTCTTCTTCAGAGAAGGCAAATACTGGTATGAAGAGGGTAGGCAATTGCTTGTGAATAAAACACCCCAATATAATTTGTCTATTGTGAGGATCCAAACTGTCAAACTGATTCATATGTTCCTAGTCACTGATGTAAAGAATTCTGAGCTACGAATTTCCCATCATAATGGAAAATAGGACCACTTTTCTCAACTAGCATATTTATTTTGTCCTCTTTAACAACACAAGGCCAAAAAAGCTCAGAGCAAATATGCAGCAGCATAACGTTCTTATTTTCGGGGACAAAGTCAAGTTCATGGTAAGGTAATAGCATATTAGGCTAAGTTTTGTTTTGCTCAGGTATGAATATGTTTACCTTAGTCTAGCTTGTAAGGATGCATGACCTCAGTGGAATAATGCAGCTGAGTGAAGACTAATAATTTTTAAGAGTCTGCCCTTGGGTTGTGAACCTGCAATTTGCTCTGTATTAACAGATTCCTTCATCCATGTGGAACACACTGCTTGCCCCAGCCTTCTCCCAGCTCGGGAAGATTATTTTGACAGAGGGCAGTTTCCACTGCAGAGGCACTTCTAAACTACCAGATTTTTCAGAGCAACACTTGGGGCACTGCTTTAACAACCAAAAATACCCCTCATTTCTCCCAGGGAGTTACCTGCTCACTAACCCAAGAGTGGCTTAGTGATATTTAGAAATGTATAACCATATGCTGGTCTTGTTTCTTTTGGCTTCACAATAGGTAAACTGATCTGCTGAACCATTGTTTTACTTGGACGTTTAACTTGTTGACAGACTCCCTCAGTGCTGATTGCTGAGGCACTAAGTAGACTTGTTTAACTTGATTATTGCCACTTTGTTGTGAGTATCAAAGAGCTCTGTGCAAAGCCAGTTTTCCAACAAAAATGTAGGGTTGGTATTGACTTGAGTTCACTTTCCCAGACTTCTGATACTTTAAGGTCTGGGTGGATAACTAATCATGTTTGTTTACTCCTGAAGGCCACTGCTGGTGTCAGGCAGTATCTCAGTTATCTTTGGAACTGCAGGTGTGGATGTTTGCAGTACTTTTACTGACTCTCATACTGTTTGTAAGATTCAGGCACACAGTACAGCACAAATGCAGAGCTTCATCTTACTCAACTTGAGCCATTGCAGATGGAGGTATCTAGTCATCTAGGTGCTCTTTGTAGTTAATGGGTACATCTAAACACCTCCAGAGGGCAACTCATTCAGCTTTAGACAAGCTTTCAGTACAGGATTAGTCACCCTTGTGGAGGTGCCTATCTCATGTCACTGATTACAGAGGAAGGAATGAAAATTATCTTTGTCTACACATCAATATTCTAAATGGCTTAAGGTAGATGAAATTCGCTCCACCCCAGTCACTTTCAAAGGGAAGGTCTTCGTGGAGCATGCTCAGACGCTGATGAGCACCTAATTAACGATCTTTTGAACCATTCATTTTGGAAATCAAAAAGGGAATAGTGAGTGGAAAGGTGAATTATAGGTGGATAATGTATGGTTATGGGAGAACGATCCAATACAATGGATGTCTTCCCTGCCGCTGCCACAGAATTCCTACGTGATGTTGATCAGGTCACATAAGCCACGGTTGACAAAGGTGGTTACTCACTGCACGTTCCCCATGTGCTAATTCAGTGTCCTGAAGTCTGTTTTGCACGAGGGCTGAGCAAAGGAGGTTTATGAATGTCCTGCTTTGGACATCCCTATAGCTGTCAGTTCAGCTGGCCGGAGCAGGAACTTCAAATGGGTGGATAGCTTTGGCCTAAATAATTTTGGGCTTTGCTTGGTGAAAGGGAGTTCACTCCCTACAAGAGTATGTGGAGATGAATTCACTAATGTGTCAGCTTGTGAAGCAGTTGAATATCTGGTGATGAAAGGAATATAGCAGAAAATTGCATTAAAAAATCTGTCTTCTGTGAATGGTAGTACTGTTTGTAGGAGAGAAGATAGAATATACTTACTTATGTGGACATATACTGACCAAATGTTTAGATTGAAGGAGGCTTTAGTACTTGAATGCCATTGTAGTCACCTAAGACAAGCTTTAAGAACCTCTACCTCCGGTGTTGACAGCGCTATCATTAAATCCTGAGCTTTGACTGGCAGAGCTCCCTAGTCACCTATACTCCTATCATGTCTCTGAAAACCCTGCAGTTTATGTGACCACCTCAAAACTTGCTCAGAATGAACAAAAAGGAAGTCTTTCAGCTTTTTCAGCCATGAGGTCTCCTCTAATAGCCCGTCTCAGAGCATGCGCAGCAACAACAGAAGTGCCACCAGACATCCCACGAGGTGCCCATGCTGGTGTCCTCAACATGTCTTGGTCAGAAAAGTCTTGCCAAGTTATTCTAAAGTAAAATTCTCTTGGCATTTGCTGTTGAAATTACTCCATTTTTGTGCTGGCTTACAGAAGTTACCATAACCCAGAAAAAGGCAAAGATTCATAGAACGGTTTGGTTTGGAATGGACCTAGTTCACGTCGATCACCTAGTTCCAATCCTGCCACTGTGGGCAGGGACACCCTCCACTGCACCAGGGTTCTCAAGGTCTCATCCAACACTCCCATGAGGAGCTTGCCAGAATAGAAGTCCATTTCCTTCCGTGTTGAAGGCTTCAGTAGCAGAAGGAGATCAACCTTTTGGTTGCTGTTCTAATTAGTGTTGTATTTTTTGTGCAGTGAATGCCTGAATGTAGTCAAAAAGGACCTGGTTCCTGCCCTTTTGTTCATATTTGTGACTACTGTAGGTCAGTTCCTGCTGGACTTGATGGTGTCAGCAAGTCCTGTTGTCAGCAGCTGAACTCTTCCACAGCACTTTTTGTTGATGTTTGGATGGCCAAGCAGGAATTATGAATTTCAGTAGCAAACAAGACACCTGAAAGTGGTAACACCCAGTCTGTACAAGACCTCAGTACCTTCTGTGGCTCTGGCAAAACTGTATGCATTTAAGTGAGGTAGGAGTCTTGATGCATTTGAGAGAATGCACCTTGCTATAGCTACACAGAATCATAGAATCATCATAGACTCCTTCGAAGGCTTAGGTTGGAAGGGACATTAGAGATATCTCGTCTGACCTCCCCACCATGTGCATGGAGTTGAGAGGCATAGTTGAGAGGCATCAATGATTGCCCTTTGGAATGAGCTGCCCAGGGAGGTGGTGGAGTCCCCATCACTGGAGGTGTTTAGGAGGAGACTTGATGGGGCGCTTGGTGCCATGGTTTGGTTGATTAGATGGTGTTGAATGATAGGTTGGACACGATGATATTGAAGGTCTCTTCCAACCTGGTCTATTCTATTCTATTCCATCCTATCCTATCCTATCCTATCCTATCCTATCCTATCCTATCCTATCCTATCCTATCCTATCCTATCCTATCCTATCCTATCCTAACTAGACTCAGCTGCTCAAGGCCTCATCCAGCCTGGCCTTGAACACCCCCAGGGAGGAGGCATTCACAACCTCCCAGAGCAACCTATTCCAGTGTCTCAACCACCCTCGTACTGAGGACCTTCTTCCTAAGATCCAGTCTAAACCTATTCTCCCTCAGCTTCAAACCATTCTCCCTTTTCCTATTGCTAGACACCCTTAGTCCCTCTCCAGCCTTCCAAATGTCATGGAAAACTTTAACACCAGTGCTTAAAGTTTTTGTGTGCTTGACTGCAGCTCAAACCTATTTCTTTCTGCTATAGCATTTGTGCATGGTAGGCACCTAGTCAGTAGAGAAATATATCTGTGACAGTTCATGTTGTGTACAGATCCTATAACAGATATACATGGCACATAAGAGATACTGTGACACATCTTATAGATCTAACCTGTATAATCTACGTCTAACATAAACCAAATCTATTTCAACCCCCAAATTATTTGATACATAAACAACATGTTCAGAAACAGCCATTTCTGTAGGTTACAGAATCACAGAATCAACCAGGTGGGGAGAGACCTCTAAGATCATCAAGTCCAACTGATCACCCAACCCTAACTAATCAACAGACCATGGCAGTAAGTGCCTTTATTCAGTCTCTTCTTAAACACCTCCAGGGACATCAATCCTACCACCTCCCTGGGCAGCCCATTCCAATGGCCAGTCTCTCTTGCTGGGAAGACCTTCTTTCTAAGATCAAGCCTAAACTGCCCTGGTGCAGCTTGAGACTGTGTCCTCTTGTTCTGGTGCTGGTTGCCTGGGAGAAGAGACCAAGCCCCACCTGGCTACAACCTCCCTTCAGGTAGTTGTAGAGAGCAAGAAGGTCTCCCCTGAGCCTCCTCTTCTCCAGGCTAAGCAACCCCAGCTCCCTCAGCCTCTCCTCACAGGGCTGTGCTCCAGACCCCTCCCCAGCTTTGTTGCCCTTCTCTGGACACCTTCCAGCAACTCAACATCTTTCCTACACTGAGGGGCCCAGAACTGGACACAGGACTCAAGGTGTGACCTTAACCAATGCTGAGTCCAGGGCAAAATGACTTCCCTTCTCTTGCTGGCTACTCTGTTCCTGATCCAGGCCAGGATGCCATTGGCCTTCTTGGCCACCTGGGCACACTGCTGGCTCATGTTCAGCTGCTGTCAACCAATACCCCCAAGTCCCTTTCTGCCTGGCTGCTCTTCAGCCACTCCGACCCCAGCCCGTAGCGCTGCGTGGGGTTGTTGTGGCCAATGTGTAGAACCCAGCACTCAGGCGTGTGTATGTACCTACATATTACAAAACTGGATACATCCAAGGGTTCTGTGGCAGTCAGAAGTTACAAACAGAATGCAAACATGTCATGGAAGAATGATAAATATGCATGTTTTCCCAAACATCACAGAGTTATTCGCATGGCAGAAGGACGAATGCCTTCATTCAGCTGTCACTGCTGTATCTGTTCAGCTCATGAAGTGCCTTCTTAGAAGGAAACTGCTTTTTTATCCTCCCTGAGCTATGCAGTCATCTGAATTGCTCATGTGTTGAAAGGATCTCCACCTGCAAAGACATTGGGAGATGTGAAAGAAACAAACAGTGACTTAATTTCCACCTTGACTCAGTCTGGCTTTCTGTGAAGCAAACACAACAAGGTAGTTTGCAATGTCCTTCTGGTGTCACAGCCCTATCCAGCCAGAGAGGAGTCTCACCAAACCAGTCCCATTATGTCTTGGGCCTGCCTTGGTCTTTGGCCAGGGTCACGTGGCCTTGCTGGGCTTCAGCTGTACCCATTTGAGGTTTCTTGGCCCACATCTGCTGTCAGAATTCATCACAAATCTTTTGCCAGGGATTATCATCATTTTTTTGTGTGATTTCCATCCCCCCCCTAAATTGTTCAATCACACATAGTAGAGCTATGCTGTCTCAGAAGGTTTAAGAAGGCCTTAATGTTATGGTCTAATTGATCATGACTGATGGTTCAGAGGTCAGACAAGCAGCTGGAGGGTTGTGATGGACAACTGACATGCCCATGATCCTTTTCAGGTGACTCTGGCTGGAAACTCATTATCTGTACTCATTATCTCTGCTCTAGAACAGCTTTTGGGCTTAAGTCATGGTCATTCAAATATTTTAGGATTCACATGGCTTTTTACCTGAATCATGGAATGCCTGTCCTCTGCAGTCAGCTTCTTTCAGCACTTCAGAGCTAAAACCTGTGTATGTGTGCTACTGGAAACCATTCCTTGTATCCCTCTGTTGCCCACACTTTCTTCTTTACCCTAATCCAATGTGTTTCCCATTTCTCTTGATCTTTATGATCCAGCATTAACATTGCTTTCAGAAAGCAATTCCTCCTTTCTTGCTTTCCCTACTCCCATTGCTCAGAGCTAGTTTTGCAAGCTTCTGTGCCCTCTTTAGCATATCCATCGCTATGGCAGAGCACGGTTGGCAAGGTTAACAATCCGCTTCATTTGCTCAGTAGCTGCTTCAGAAGGGGACATGGTGATATTTCAGAGACCCTATCAGCCTGCATCTGACTAACTACATATTGAAGCATTCATTGACAGGCAATTGTAGAAAATTACCTGAAAGCATAATCTGCACAAGTCTCCCAGATTGTCAGTGGATACTAAAATGCTTCAGGTTTCTTTTTTTTTTCCTTAATGTCCACTCTTCTTGTTAGCTTAATTGTGTATCTAGTACTCAATTTAGCTCTTCAGGGTGGAAATTCATAGAAGAGCCCACTTCATCATCTCATCCTTTTTTTTTTTTGTTCCTTCCCCTCTAGCTCTTCAAGTACTGTAAGTAATGGAACACATTTGCCACTGAATTTTCTTCCAGAAAGTTTGAGAGAGAAATTAAAAATATGTATATAAAAAAAAATTGAAATAATTGGTTTTTAAATGAGGTCTTGATGGAACCTCTTTTGAGGTGACACATGCAATGTAATTTAGTGAAAGCAAATGAAATGGGGAAGATGGTGCAGAATAGAATAGAATAGAATAGAATAGAATAGAATAGAATAGAATAGAATAGAATAGAATAGAATAGACCAGGCTGGAAGAGACCTTCATGATCATCGTGTCCAACCTATTGTCCAACACCACCTAATGAGCTAAACCATGCAACCAAGCACCCTATCAAGTCTCCTCCTGAAGACCTCCAGTGATAGTGACTCCACCACCTCCCCAGGCAGCCCATTCCAGTGGGCAATCACTCTCTCTGTGTAAAACTTCCTCCTAACCTCCAGCCTAAACCTCCCCTGGTGCAGCTAGAGACTGTGTCCTCTTGTTCTGGTACTGGTTGCCTGGGAGAAGAGACCAACCTCTGCCTGTCTACAACCCCCCTTAAGGTAGTTGTAGAGAGCAATAAGGCCTCCCCTGAGTCTCCTCTTCTCCAGGCTAAGCAACCCCAGCTCCCTCAGCCTCTCCTCACAGGGCTGTGCTCCAAACCCCTCACCAACTTTGTTGCCCTTCTCTGGACACGCTCCAGCAACTCAACATCTTTCTTAAACTGAGTGGCTCAGAACTGGACACAGGACTCCAGGTGTGGCCTAACCAGTGCAGTGTACAGGGGTAGAATGACCTCCCTGTTCCTGCTGGCCATTCTGTTCCTGATGCAGGCCAGGATGCCATTGGCCCTCCTGGCATGCCTGCAGGCTCATGTTCAGCCTGCCATCAACCAGCACCCCCAGGTCCCTCTCAGCCTGACTGCTCTCCAGCCACTCTGACCCCAGCCTGTAGCTCTGCATGGGGTTGCTGTGGCCAATGTGCAGAACCCAGCACTTGGATGTGTTCAATCTCATGCCGTTGGACTCTGCCCATCTGCCCAGCCTGTCGAGGTCCCTCTGCAGAGCCTCTCTACCCTCCAGCAGATCAACTCCTGCGCCCAGCTTGGTGTCGTCAGCAAATTTACTGATGATGGACTCGATGCCCTCGTCCAGATCATCAATAAAGATGTTAAAGAGCATGGGGCCCAGCACTGATCCTTGGGGCACACCACTAGTGCCTGGCTGCCAGCTGGATGTGGCACCATTCACCACCACTCTCTGGGCTCAGCCCTCCAGCCAGTTCTTAACCCATCGCAGTGTGCTCCCTGTGTGTGTAGGGGGGTGGTGGTTCACTCTTTGCAAGATTTATTGCAATAGAGAGAGAAGAAAATGGAAGCACATCCTGCCTTTCTCACTCCTGATAAACTGGGAGGAGATACTGAAACTAGATTTTATGATAGATAAAAACCAAACCAAACCAAACCAGAACACAGAACAGAACAAATACAGAACAAATTAACCAGGTTGGAAAAGACCTTTGAGATCATCGAGTCCAACCTATCAACCCTCCTGGATGCATTCCTGGGTGATCTGGTAGAGGTGATCCAGCTCTGGCAAGGGGGTTGGACTGGATGATCTTTTGAGGCTCAACTTTCATTCTGTGATTCTGTGACAGAGAAATGGGTGATTTTTGACACCTGATTTTGTACATAAACACAAAGATGGGACCCACAGTGGAACTGCTACAACTGGTATGGATTATAATCCATGTGGGGATCCACAGGGCACTGAAATACCAAATAGAATAGAATTAACCAGGCTGCAAAACCAAAACAAACCCTCTTATTTTGAGAAACCATTAGAGATAAAAAAGTTAAGCAAGAGCAAAATTTGATGAAGGGGCTCAACAGGTCTAAAGGCTTGAAGTTGCACGAAGGGGCAGCTTTCCAGGCTCCTGGCCACTCTCTGCCATTTCCTTTGCACTGATGCTATTCTCAAGGAACTCAATTCAGGGAGCACTACTCAAAAATAAAATGGTTGTTATTATTATTATTAGTAGTAGTAGTAGCAGTAATTATAATAGTATATGTAATTACATATACTATATATGAAATAATAATAGTAATAGCAGCAACAACAACAATAATAATAATAATAATGCATTTGCCATTCAATTTTGGGCTGCCCAGTTCAAGAGGGACAGGAATCTGCTGAAGAGGGTCCCAGCAAAGGGCTAGAAGGATGATCAGAGGACAGGAGCACTGTCTGATGAGGAGAGGCTGAGGGACCTGGAAAAGAGAAGACTCAGAGGGGATTTAATAAATGTTTATAAATATCTGAGGGCTGGAGGTCAGGAAGGAGGGGACAGGCTCTGCTCACTTGCTCCCTGTGATAGGACAAGGAGCAATGAATGTGAGCTGCAGCACAGCAGGTTCCACCTCAACACAAGGGGGAACTTCTTTACTGTAAGGGTCACAGAGCACTGGAACAGGCTGCCCAGAGAAGTTGTGGAGTCTCCTTCTCTGGAGACTTTCAAGGCCCATCTGGATGTGTTCCTGTGTGACCTGAGCTAGACTGTATGGTCCTGCTCTGTCAGGGGGGTTGGACTCGATGATGTCTTTGGGTCCCTTCCAACCCCTGATATCCTGTGATCCTGTGACCTGGCAACCCTTTGGTTATACTAGAAGAGGTATCACGGCATCACAGGACATTAGAGGTTGGAAGGGATCTCCAGAGATCATCCAGTCCAATCCCCCCTGCCAAAAGCAGGATCACCTAGGGAAGTCCACACAGGCATGCATCCAGGTGGGTTTTGAAAGTCTCCAGAGAAGGAGCCTCTACAACCTGTTCCAGTTCTCTGTCACCCTCACTGTAAAGAAGTTTCTCCTCACGTTGAGGTGA
Organism: Dryobates pubescens; assembly: GCF_014839835.1. Taxonomy (NCBI): domain Eukaryota; kingdom Metazoa; phylum Chordata; class Aves; order Piciformes; family Picidae; genus Dryobates; species Dryobates pubescens. The sequence goes on from NC_071657.1 coordinate 134,641,994, forward strand.
AATCTTCTATGTTCAAGGTGGCACAAGCAAGGAGATGGAAATGTCAGGTGGAAATAAATTGACTAAATTACCTCATGATATTTTAAGTCATGCAGTTGATAACCTATTAGACTAGTTTTAGCAGCATAAATAGGATTTAGGATAATCACTTCCCTGAAGTAGTTATCTTGTAAATGTTTCTGTGTATTTTGGGGATGGATCTGGGGGAGTGTTGGGGTGTTTAAAACCCAGAAGAGAAAAACACTTATTCCTACAATATTCCTTTTCAGATTCACAAAGTACAATGTCCAAACTGTGAAATTGATGAGAGGCTGCTGGTAGAGCAGCTTCAGAGCTAGTCACAGTAGGTAGCCATCAGGAAAAGACTGTAAGGAAATAAGAAATGCTTTGCTGACCTGAGTCCAGCTTGGGGATTGGTGAAAAGAAACCAAATCCATCTGGACTATTTTTTCCCTTTCATTGTAAATGAGGTTAGGATCTGCCTCATAGGGTGGCCCCCTAGGAGAAGAGAGGAACTTCTTCATGGGGAGGGTGACAGAGCACTGGAACAGGCTCCGCAGAGAGGTTGTGGAGTCTCCTTCTCTGGAGACGTTCAGAACCCTCCTGGATGCATTCCTGTGTGACCTGTGCTAGATTCTATGGTACTGCTCTGGCAGGGGGGTTGAGCTTGATGATCTCCAGAGATCCCTTCCAACCCCTAACATCCTGTGGCCCTGTGAACTGTTTGAGCCATGTGTTGTGTGCAAGGGTTCCAAAGAAGGTAACCATCTCAGCCTCCTTTAGCTCAGGGAGTGTTGGAAAGGTGGCATGAAACCTTATTATTTCCTTGTCTGTATCTTGCTTCTTTGTTCAGCTTTCCTTTATGATCCCTGGACTACATACAGTGTACTTTGTTCATGTTTTGACAGTTCAGACCCAACCTCAGAATGCTTTGTGTTTATTTTTTCGCTGGGCAAGATGTCAACAAACCCAGGGGAGGGAAATAGTACACCTTTGACTTCCAGCAAAAGCTGAACTGAATTTCATGGAACAATAACAACAAAACCCGTGCTTTCAACCCTTGGAATTCCCCTCACTTCTTTGATCTCCAAAGGTTATAAACAACCAGTGTGCTTTTCAAGGGCAGTGAGCAAAAATTCTAATGGGATAAGCTAGATAACCCACATTTCTATTAGCTGAAATAGCAGCTCTAACTTGATTGTTTAGAAACCTGTGTTCTAATTCAGCTATAAATGGTTCTGCTTCCTCTGTGTAACTGAAAGTGATGGGATTTTAGACACATTCTGTACAGAATTAATAGGAGCCCCATAAAGCTTGTAGAGTGTAACCAGTGCTTGAATATACACAGGCACTTAAATAGATGCTGGAACAATAGAGTGAATTAGAATGGAACAGAAATGGAATGGAATGGAATGGAATGGAATGGAATGGAATGGAATGGAATGGAATAGAATAGAATAGAATAGAATAGAATTGACCAGGTTGGAAGAGACCTTTGAGATCATCGAGTCCAGCCTATCACCCAACACCATCTAATCAACTAAACCATGGCACCAAGCACCCCATCCAGTTTCTTCCTAAACACCTCCAGTGATGGTGACTCCACCACCTCCCTGGGCAGATCATTGAGTCCAAACCCTCTGCCAAAGAAGGATCACCTAGGGCAGGCCACACAGGAACACAGGGGTTTGAAAGTCTCCAGAGAAGGAAACTCCAGAACCTCACTGGGCAGCCTGCTCCAGGGCTCTGTCACTCTCAACAGTTGCTTACCAACAGTGAGGAATTTGAAAATGTCCAATATTCCCATTCCCCCCACATCCCAGTCTGAAAAAGTACTGGCACTGAATATGCCAGTGGTAGGTTTTGTCTCTGGAGTGTTTTCCTGGATTTTTCATTCCTGTATCACAGCTGCTTCCTCAGCAGCAGTTGCAAGCTGCACATCAAAGAACATTTTCCCAGTAAAGCAAATTGTTAATGTTATTGTTTCCCATCTTGGAAAATATTTGGGTGGACAGATAGCTCTCTGCTGTTCTCAGATCTTCACTGGCACAAATACAGACCTGATACAAAGGATGTGTTATCTGCCACAGCATTTTGTGTACGCAGCACATTTGTTGATGTTGCTCACTGTAATTCCACGGTTGTTGTTTTGTTGTTGTTGTTTGGGGGTGTGTGTGTTTTTTATCTCCCAACCTTATGGCTTTGAATCCACAATGCAGAAATGATGATTTGTCTGACAGGAAGGGAGACTGAAAGCGTTAGTGTCATTTACAGAGAATGTGTAGCCTGAGGGGGAGAGGAATCATTTCAGAGGTAAGACAGGAGAAAAGGGCAGGGGCAGACACAGTCTGTTTCTGAATTGAGACTGCAGCCTTTGCACTTGCCTGTCTGTTGAGGGGTTTGGAGCACAGCCCCGTGAGGAGAGGCTGAGGGAGCTGGGGTTGCTTAGCCTGGAGAAGAGGAGGCTCAGGGGAGACCTTCTTGCTCTCTGCAACTCCCTGAAGGGAGGTTGTAGCCAGGTGGGGGTTGGTCTCTTCTCCCAGGCAAGCAGCACCAGAACAAGAGGACACAGTCTCAAACTGCACCAGGGGAAGTTTAGGCTGGATGTTAGCAAGAAGTTCTTCCCAGCAAGAGAGATTGGCCTTGGGAATGTGCTGCCCAGGGAGGTGGTGGAGTCACCATCACTGGAGGTGTTTAGGAGGAGACTTAATGGGGTGCTTGGTGCCATGGTTTAGTTGATTAGATAGTGTTGGGTGATAGGTTAGACATGATGATCTCCAAGGTCTTTTCCAACATGGTTAATTCTATTCTATTCTATTAAGAAGGTAAATATGGTATGGGGCAGACAGAGCACGTGAAGGGAAGGACTTAGTAGCCTTTTGGCCATCTTTGCTGGGAATCTGCACTTGGACTTTGCAAATGAGATTTTGCAAAGCAGTTTCAGCCAGTGGGGTGATGACACAGGGCTACCATTGTTAAATGGGCAGCCAGGAGGATATTCAGGATAATCTGTCTTGACTGTCACTCCTACCTAGAGAGTGAAGTGTATAATTCCTCTTACAGAAGGTCCTGTCAAGCCAGCAAGAACTCTGGGGTGAATGGCTTTAAGCTGGAGAAGAGCAGATTTAGACTGGATGTTAGGAATAAGTTCTTTACTATGAGGGTAGTGGAACACTGGAACGGGTTGCCCAGGGAGGCAGTTGAAACCCCATCCTTGGAGATATTCAGGGTCAGGCTTGACAGGGCTCTGGGCAAACTAATCTAGTTGAGGATGTCCCTGCTGACTGCAGCTGGATTGGACTGGATGACCTTTGGCAACCCTTTCCAACAAAGACCATTCTATGATTCTAAAGAGAGTTTATTTTGCATCTATTTTACCAAAATTGAGTGATCAGTAAATACAAAAACGATGAAAAATCATTCAGGGAGAGAATGACAGCAATCAATTAATGGAAGAAAAAGACTATGACTTATTTGCAATAAAAGAATGATCATAGAGAAATATTTATTTATCTATTTATTAACTCTTAACACCTTTCATGCTGTTTGTCCTAGGAGAAAATAGGACTGTCACATTCCAGTTCAGAACTATTGGACAGAAGTTTTTTCACTAGTACAGTGCAAATTGGTTGGAAAAGCAGAAATTTCAGCCATAGATCGTTGCTGAATTGTGATGGATGCAAATTTATGCCCTAGAAAACTGAGGTAGAATAGAATAGGAATGGAATGGAATGGGATAGGAAGAGAAGAGAAGAGGGGGATGAGAAGGGGGATGAACTTTGTAGAGTTTTCAGTCGAACTTGGTAAGCCTGAGGCTCTTTTCCAACCTGTGTTTCTGTGATGTTTCCACATGAAGAGAAGAGAAGAGAAGAGAAGAGAAGAGAAGAGAAGAGAAGAGAAGAGAAGAGAAGAGAAGAGAAGAGAAGAGAAGAGAAGAGAAGAGAAGAGAAGAAGAAGAAGAGAAGAAGAAGTGAAGTGAAGTGAAGTGAAGAGAAGAGAAGAGAAGAGAAGAGAAGAGAAGAGAAGAGAAGAGAAGAGAAGAGAAGAGAAGAGAAGAGAAGAGAAGAGAAGAGAAGAGGAAGGGAATGGAGTAGACTGGAATGGAATGGAATGGAATGGAATGGAATAGAATAGAATAGAATAGCAATGGAATGGAATGGAATGGAATGGAATGGAATGGAATGGAATGGAATGGAATGGAATGGAATGGAATGGAATAGCATAGAATAGAATTAACCAGGTTGGAAAAGATCTTAGATCATCAAGTCCAACCTATCACCCAACACTATCTAATCAACTAAACCATGGCACCAAGCACCCTATCCAGTCTCTCCCTAAACACCTCCAGTGATGGTGACTGGAAAGGCATTCCTTTGCAGAAGTTGAGGAACTAGCTGTAGTTTTCAAATGATAATTGACACAGGACATACTTTTCAACAGCTGTTAACTAATTAAAATGTTTGAGAAAGGCTTCCTGACAGGATGGGGATCTTGCTGAGTTAAAAATTCATGCATAGAAAAGGAAAAAAAAAAAGGAACTACAAAATGAGCACAAATCTTACAGCAGGAGAAAACGTGTGGTGCACAGCTCGTTAAAATAGGCTTTGTTTAAACTGGTTTGCTGCTTCAAATGTCAGAAATATTTCAATTAGGAGATCCAAACTGTTATGTGTAGGTTTGAGAAGAGTCACAGGAATAGCTTGATGCAGCATTTACCTTATTTTTAACAAGCTCCTCTGTACATCTCTGTACAGGAAGAAGCTTTTTCATAAAGCCACATGAAACGGATACAGAAACAGATGGGAGAGAGAAATTGAAGTTATTTCTTCTGAAAGAATTGTTTTGTTTTCACAAGTTCTGTGGTGTCCTTTCCAAGTCTTCCTGCAGTATTTGGCCTAACTTGAATAACAAGTTGCCAAGGGAGGTGGTTGGGGCTGGAGATATTCAAGGTGAGGCTCGACGAGGCCCTGGGCAACCTGATCTAGTTGGGGATGTCCCTGCTGACTGCAGGGAGGTCAGACTGGATGACCATTGGAGGTCCCCTCCCACCCAGACTATGATTCTGTGATCTGTACCAAGGGATTTTTATTCTTCTTGTAGTTACAGTAGCAATCCTACCTTGCCACAAGCTAGACATTGCCCTGACTTTCATGTGATGCAGAAGGGAAGAAGGACCAAGTTTCTAACACATTGTGTATGGAATTTCTATCTCTTACATTATGTCAGGGGAGGTTTAGGCTGGATGTTAGGAAGAAGTTCTTCCCATAAAGAGTGGCCATTGGAATGGGCTGCCCAGGGAGGTGGTGGAGTCACCATCACTGGAGGTGTTTAGGAAGAGACTGGATGGGGTGCTTCGTGCCATGGTTTAGTTGCTTAGATGGTGTTGAGTGATAGGTTGGACTTGATGATCTCAAAGGTCTTTCCCAACATGGTCTGGTCTGGTCTATTCTATTCTATTCTATTCTATTCTATTCTATTCTACTCTACTCTACTCTACTCTACTCTACTCTACTCTATATGGCCACTAACTGTGCCTCCATTAATATTGTTTTTTTAGGGATAGTTGATGGGGAATGGGAAAGAAGTTAGTTAATAGGCTGCCACGAATCCCTACAGCTTTGGAGTAATTCCAGCTCCACTGGGTGGTGAGAGAGTAGATACTTCTTCACTGCTGCCCTCAGGAAACTCAGAAGCATGTAATCTACTTAGGCAGGAGCCATGCTGGCCTTCATTGCTTTTTTGAATGACTTTACAGGGGATGACAGAAAGTCAAGGGAAAAAAAAGTGGATTAAATGTGGATAGTCTGAATGAACTTATAATATGATCCACTTGTGCCTGGAAGTTGGAAACACCTCTAACCTTAAGTTTTATATGGGCTTTGTGTTCTTTGCAGCTTTAACTCACTGTCAAATATCTGGTTAGATCAAATTAAGTTAAGAGTTTCTTCCAGGCAAGGGCTGCAACACATGGCATCAATAGCTTAGTGTTTTTGCAAATTTCACAGATGAAAATCTCACAGGGCCAAAATATGGTTTGGTTTTGGTTTTTTCTCCCCTGTCAAAATGATCAGCCACTGTCTCATGCATGCTTTTAGTTACATGGATAACTATCTATATATATATATCTCAGAAAGCAGAATTAACCAGGTTGGAAAAGACCTTTGATATCATTGAGTCCAACCTATCACTCAACACCATCTAATCAACTAAATCAAGGCACCAAGTGCCTCATCCAGTCTCCTTTTAAACACTTCCAGTGATGGTGACTCCACCACCTCCCTGGGCAGCACATTCCAATGGCCAATCTCCATCCAGCCTAAACCCCCCTGGCACAGCTTGAGCCTGTGTCCTCTTGTTCTTGTGCTGGCTGCCTGGGAGAAGAGACCAACCCCCACCTGGCTACAACCGCCCTTCAGGGACTCATAGAGAGCAAGAAGGTGTCCCCTGAGCCTCCTCTTCTCCAGGCTAAGCAACCCCAGCTCCCTCAGCCTCTCCTCACAGGGCTGTGCTCCAAACCCCTCCCCAGCTTTGTTGCCCTTCTCTGGACACCTTCCAGCAACTCAATATCTTTCCTAAACTGAGGGGCCCAGAACTGGACACAAGGTGTGGCCTAACCTATATATAATCTCTCTATATAGATATACTAACCTGTAGAGTTTGGGAAAAATAAATAACAAAAGTAATAGTATTTGGATGTTAGGAACAAGTTCTGTACTGTGAGGGTAGTGGAACACTGGAACAGGTTGCCAGGGGAGGTGGTTGAGGCCCATCCCTGGAGATATTCAAGGTCAGGCTGGACAAGGCTCTGGGCAACCTGATCTAGTTGAGGATGTCCCTGCTGACTACAGAGGGGGTTGGTCTAGATGACCTTTGGAGGTCCCTTGCAACCCAGACCATTCTGTGGTTTGATAATTGCAATTTTTTATGTGGAATGTGGTGACTGATAATCTAATTAGCCCTTATATACCCTGAGATGTAAATGTCACTGGTATGAGAAGCTCACAAATGACATGTAGCATGTGTCCTGTGCTACAGATGCAGACTGTTTGTCTCAAGCAGGTACTCCTGTAATCTTGGCCTCTCCTTATTTCCAGCAGGTAAATATAATTAAAAGCCATAAGGTTTCTTTAATAGGTGGTTATGGCTTGGATGTGAGACACAGAGATAACAAGGTTGTTAGGGCCCTTGCACGTGGAGGCAACATTTATGGCTGCAGAACAAACAGAAGACCTCAGCACAGATGCAGGCTTGCCAAAATCCAGCTGGGCAGATCTCCATGCCCCAGCAGCATGCTCAAAGACCATCCCCTTGAACACACACTTTTATCAAATGCTCTTGTGGCAGATGTCTTTTGTTTCCCAAGGACATTTTCCTTGACAGGATGGAGAGGTGAGCCCATGACAACCTCATCAGGCTCAGCAAGACCAAATGCAAGGTCCTGCATCTGGGTCAGGGCAATCCCAAGCACTGATACAGGCTGGGCAGGGACTGGCTTGAGAGCAGCCCTGAAAAAAAAGGATTTGGGGGTGCTGATGGATGAGAAGCTCAACATGAGCCAGCAGTGTACTTGAAGCCCAGAAAGCCAATCCTGTCCTGGGCTGCATCAAGAGAAGCATAGCCAGCAGGGCCAGGGAGGTGATTCTCTCTCTCTACTCTGCTCTGGTGAGACCCCACCTGGAGTACTGCCTCCAGTTCTGGAGCCAGTAGTACAGGAAGGATCTGGAGGTGAAGGAACATGTCCAGAGAAGGGCCACGAGGCCACGAGCTCCTCTGCTATGAGGATAGACTGAAGGACTTGGGGTTGTTCAGTCTGGAGAAGGGAAGGCTCCAAGAAGACCTAATTGTGGCCTTCCAGTATCTGAAGGGGGCTACAAGAAAGCTGGGGAGGGACTTTTGAGGGTGTCAGGGAGTGATAGGATTAGGGGGCTGGAGAAAAACTAGAAATGGGCAGATTGAGATTGGATGTTAGGAAGAAGTTCTTCCCCATGAGGGTGGTGAGACACTGGCACAGGTTGCCCAGGGGGGTGGTGGAAGCCTCATCCCTGGAGGTTTTGAAGGCCAGGCTGGATGTGGCTCTGAGCAACCTGCTCTAGTGTGAGGTGTCCCTGCCCATGGCAGTGGGGTTGGAACTAGATGATCCTTGAGGTCCCTCCCAACCCTAACAATTCTATCTGTGATTCTGTATGCTGAAATGTATTTAGGCAAGCACTGCATCTAAAATAAAAAAGATAGGTGAAGAGAAGAAAAGATCTCAAAAGTACAAATCTGGATTCATTTTCTGATCTGAAATGCACTGAATTAGTTATACAACCTGTTAGCATAATACTAGAAACAGTCCTGACATAAAAAATCATTAATTATAGATTATGTAGCACTTGAAGATACACAGACTCTTTGATGGCAATTGATTAATTATTAACAGATGCATATATTTTCAAGGAAAGGATTAATCACAGAATCACAGCATGTTAGGGGTCAGAAGGGACCTCCAGAGCTCATTGAGTCCAACCCCTCTGCTAAAGCAGGATCACTTAGGGTAGTCTGCACAGGAATGCATCCAGGCAGGTTTTGAAAGTCTGCAGAGAAAGAGACTCCACAACCTCTCTGGGCAGCCTGTTCCAGTGCTCTCTCACCCTCATTATAAAGTGTCTCCTCATACTGAAGTGGAACCTCCTGTGCTCCAGCTCATACCTATTGTTCCTTGTCCTATCTCTGGACCTTGCCGAAAAGAGCCCCGTACCTTCCTCTTGACACCCAGCCTTAGGTATTTATAGATAGTACTACAGTATCACCAAGGTTGGAAGAGACCTCAAAGATCATCAAGTCCAACCTGTCACCACAGACCTCATGACTAGACCATGGCACCAAGTGCCACATCCAATCCCCTCTTGAACCCCTCCAGGCATGGTGGCTCCACCACCTCCCTGGGCAGCACATTCCAATGGCTAACAACTCTCTCAGTGAAGAACTTTCTCCTCACCTCCAGCCTAAACTTCCCCTGGCACAGCTTGAGACTGTGTCCTCTTGTTCTGGTGCTGGTTGCTTGAGAGAAGAGACCAATTCCCTGCTGGCATTTATAGATGATGATAAGTTTCCCCTTCAGCCTTTTCCTCTCCAGACTAAACAGCCCCAGGTCTCTCAGTCTTTCTTCACAGGAGAGATATTCCAGTCTCACAACCTTCCTTTCAATCCTCTCCAGCAGGTTTCTGTGTCTTTTGAACTAGGGAGCCCAAAACTGGACACAGTATGCCGGATCTGTTCTCAACAGATCAGAGCAGAGAGGGAGAAGAACCTCTCTAATGTGTTCCTTTGTGTGCCATATAATATACAAGCCCTGTGAGGAGAGACTGAGGGAGCTGGATTGCTTAGCCTGGAGAAGAGGAGACTCAGGGGTGACTTTATTACTCTCTACAGCTACCTGAAGGGAGGTTGTAGACAGGCTGATGTTGATCTCTTCCAGGCAGCCAGTATCAGAACAAGAGGACACAGTCTCAGGCTGTGCCAGGGGAGGTTTAGGTTGGATGTTAGGAAGAAGTTCTTCATAGAAAGAGTGATTGCCCGTTGGAATGGGCTGCCCAGGGAGGTGGTGGAGTCACCATCATTGAGGGTGTTCAGGAGGAGACTTGATGGGGTGCTTGGTGCCATGGGTTAGTTGTTTAGGTGGGTTGGATTGGTTGATGGGTTGGACGCGACGATCTTGAGGGTCTCTTCCAACCTGGTCTATTCTATTCTATTCTATTCTATTCTATTCTATTCTATTCTATTCTATTCTATTTCTTTGTCCCAGCAGATTTTTGATTCTATATATATCCCCTCAATGCCTAGAAGATGACAAATCCTAACAGTTTTGGTCCTGACCATAATCTCAAGTTTTGAATTCCTTTCCTAGTGCAAAAACCTTGCAGTTGGTTGCTCCTGTCAGCTTGAAAGCGGTTCAGTTGTTCATGCTGAATCACAATTAGTAAAGCTGGAAGCTAGCAAGGGGTTCACAAAATGGCTGTGAAATTTCCAGCAATTATCTTGGTATTTTTTTAGTTACTCAGTTTGATTTTTTTTTTTTCCCCTTGGGGATTGCACATCAAGAAATATGGTAATGTTGAGAAAGGGATTGCATTCTATCTTTCTGTGAATGTCTACAAAGAAATTGCCACAGTGAAGGGAGGGAGGAGGTTTTGCTATCTTTTTAATTCTCCAAAAAAATATATCCAAAGCAATCTTTTAGTGTCAGTGATATTTTCACTGTTGGGTTGCTGGAACGTGTCCAGAGAAGGGCAACAAAGCTGGGGAGGGGTTTGGAGCACAGCCCTGTGAGGAGAGGCTGAGGAAGCTGGGGTTGCTTAGCCTGGAGAAGAGGAGGCTCAGGGGAGACCTTCTTGCTCTCTACAACTACCTGAAGGGAGGTTGTAGCCAGGTGGGGGTTGGTCTCTTCTCCCAGGCAAGCACCACCAGAACAAGAGGACACAGTCTCAGGCTGTGCCAGGGGAAGTTTAAGCTGGATGAGAGGAAGAAATTCTTCCCAGAGAGATTGGCCATTGGAATGTGCTGCCCAGGGAGGTGGTGGAGTCACCATCACTGGAGGTGTTTAAGAAGAGACTTGGATGGGTTGCTTGGTGCCATGGTTGAGTTGATTAGATGGTGTTGGGTGATAGGTTGGACTTGATGATCTCAAAGGCTTTTTCCAACCTGGTTTATTCAATCCTATTCTATTGTGTCCAGTTCTGGGCCCCTCAGTTTAGGAAGGATGTTGACTTGCTGGAGCGTGTCCAGAAAAGGGCAACAAGGTTGGTGAGGGGCTTGTAGCACAAGCCCTATGAGGAGAGATTGAGGGAGCTGGGGTTGCTTAGTCTGGAGAAGAGGAGACTCAGGGGTGACCTTATTGCTCTCCACAACTACCTGAAGGGGGGTTGTAGTGAGACGGAGGTTGGTCTCTTCTCCCAGGCAACCAGTACCAGAACAAAAGGACACAGTCTCAGGCTGCATCAGGGGAGGTTTAGGCTGGAGGTTAGGAGGAAGTTTTACACAGAGAGAGTGATTGCCCACTGGAATGGGCTGCCTGAGGAGGTGGTGGGGTCGCCGTCGCTGGGGGTGTTCAGGGCGAGGCTTGACAGGATGCTTGGTTGTATGGTTTAGTTGATTGGGTAGTGTTGGATGATAGGTTGGACATGATGATCTCAAAGGTCTCTTCCAACCTGGTTAATTCTATTCTATTCTATTCTATTCTATTCTATTCTATTCTATTCTATTCTATTCTATTCTATTCTATTCTATTCTATGCTATGCTATGCTATGCTATGCTATGCCGTCCAGCATTTCAGAGACCCATCTCAGTGATGCCCAATGACAGGACAAGGGGCAATGGGTGGAAGCTGAGGCTTAGGAAGTTCCATGGAAACAGGAGGAAAATTTTGTTCACTGTGAGGGTGACACAACACTGGAACAGGCTGCCCAGGGGGATTGTGGAGTCTCCCTCTCTAGAGATACTCAAAACCTGCCTGGATGTGTTCCTGTGTTATTTGATCTGGGTGATCATGCTCTGGCAGGGGGGTTGGACTGGATGATCTTTCACGTTCCCTTCTGGCCCCTAACATTCTGTCATTCTATGATTCTGTGATTCTGTGAACCACTTTACTAAGCTGCTAACAAGAGGATATGTTAGTGACCTAGTCCCAACAGAATATTTCCTGTAGTTAGTGAGGAAAAATGAACATCTTGTAGACATGAATGTGAAATTCTAAGAAGCAGAAGGATCTCTGTATTTGATTGGCATGCTTGGTTCTAGAAGTCTATATTGCCTGTTTAGGATGAGTGTTCAGTTTCTCAAGGAGGTAAAAAATGATGTTTGATCTGTGTGTTTTGGTGTCAGGTGTCTTTTAAAGTTAGGGAATATCCAAAGCTCCCTTCCAGCATTTAAACTACCTCATGTTTTGTCTTTGTGCAATTGCAAGTACATGTTTTTGTTTTGTCTATAGGTTGTTGGAATGCATTACCTTTCTTCCCCTAGGCCTGAATAGCAAGCTAACAAAGTGAATATCTGACATGCAACAATCAGCTTGTGCTGACACAATCAAGACACTGTGTGAGGTCTATGTGATGATTAGAATGTTTTTTTGGGTCGTCATGAAGAGGAGCAAAGAGCAGAAGGCCTGAATCTAGCGATCAAAACAAACAAACAAAAGATTGCAAATTTACTTTTGACCAGCCTGAAGCCTAAATTTCCATCTGTTCCTGAGAAACAAATGGCTTTGCTGAAAAAATAAAGCTAGACACGCATGTTGCTCTTATCATCAAGTCCTGAAAGTCAGAGGTGGACAAGTAGAGCATTTTAGTGTCGATGATGAACATCTATTCAAGATGAGGACTTAAAAACTACATTACATCTTCCTTACTATTGAAATGTCTTAATCCATTTCCTCATCACAGAATCACAGAATGTTAAGGGTTGGAAGGGACCTCACAATATCATCATCATCAGGGCAGGGTCACCTAGAGTAGGTCACACAGGACCGTGTCCAGGTGGGTTTTGAATGTCTGCAGGGAAGGAGACTCCAGAACCTCTCTGGGCAGCCTGTTGCTGTGTCCAGCATTTTGGTTGATATATATATGTATATAAAAAATGGTAGTAATAAATTACATAGTAAATGGAGTAGGGAGCATTTCTACTTAGCTGTGAAATTGCAATGTGTAAGTGCCAAATTTAGTTACCCTTATGGAATTGACAGCGGTCTGAACCATTCTTGTATACATTTCTCAGACAGCAAACCAGAACCTGACTGGATTACTCCAGTCTGTATTTAGCCACTTGAAAATGGTCTAATTAGTTGAAGGTGGCCACATAGAGCTCTTGAATTTAATGAAAGAGAGAAATTGCTTCATTTGGGGACTCATCAGAGCAAGCAGCGATGGTTTATGCTGTGAAGACTTTCTGCTTGGGTGTCTGCTCTCATGACAGAGAGGCACTTTGATCGTGGGTTTATAATGAAATCTTAACTTTCAGATGCTTAAGTGAGGAGAATTCCACTTTGTGTATGCAGAACCTACTCTCCACTTTCTATGAGAAAAGCACAGCTTAAAGAGAGATGTTTCCTAGTAAGAGTCTGACCTCAGTGCCAGGGGAGGTCATGGAGCAGATCATCTTGAGCGTAATTATGCACCATATATAGGACAACCAGGCAATCAGGCCCAGTCAGCATGGGCTTATGAAAGGCAGGTCCTGCTTGACGAGCCTGATGACACTCTATGACAAGATGACCCGCCTAGTGGATGAGGGGAAGGCTGTGGCTGTCATGTACCTGGACAGTGTTTCTCATGGCACTCTCATGAAAAAAATGGCTTGGATGGGCACTGGCAGGCCAAAGGAGTGGTGGTGAATGGAGTTAAGCCCAGCTGGCAGCCTGTCACAAGTGGTGTTCCTCAGGGCTCAGTGTTGGGAGCGCTTCTGCTGAACATCTTTATCAGTGATCTTGATGAGGAGATAGGGTGTGCCCTCAGTACATTTGTGGATGACAGCAAGTTGAGTGGGAGTGCTGACCTGCTTGAGGGTAGGGAGGCTCTACAGATGGACTTGGACAGACTGGATTGATGGGCTGAGTTCAGCTCTATGCACTTCAACAAAGCCAGGTGTTGGGTCCTGCACTTGGGATGCAAAAACCCCAGGTAATGCTACAGGCCTGGGAAAGAATAGAATAGAATAGAATAGAATAGAATAGAATAGACCAGGTTGGAAGAGACCTTCAAGATGGAAAGCTGCCCAGTGGAATGGGACATGGGGGTACTGATTGACAGGTGGCTGAATATGAACAAGCAGTGTGCCCAGGTGGCCAAGAAAGCCAAGGGCATCCTGGCTTGTATTAAAAATAGTGTGGCAAGCAGGACCAGGAAGGTGGTAATCCCTCTCTACTCTGCATTGGTGAGGCCACACCTTGAATATTGTGTTCAGTTTTGAGCATCTCAGTACAAAGAAGACATTGAGGTGCTTGAGTGAGTCCAGAAAAGAGCAACTAACCTGAAGAAGGGCTTAGAGAACAAGTCTTAATAAGAAGCAGATGAAGGAAGTGGGTTTGTTTAGTCTGAAAAAAATGAGGCTGAGGGGAGATCCAGTTGCTCTCTAAAAGGAGGTTGTAGTGGCATGGATGCTGGTCTCTCTTTCCAATTAACTAGTAAAAGAACAAGAGGGAAAGGCCTTGAGCTGCACCAGGGGACGTTTCAACTGGACATTAGGAAAAGATTTTTCACTGAGAGAGTTTTTAGGCATTGGAAGAGGCTGCCCAGGAGGTGGTGGGGTCACCATCCCTGGATGCATTTAAAAGTTGTGTTGATGTGGTACTTGGGGATATCACTTAAGTGTTGGACTTGGCAGAGTTAATGCTTGGACTTGATAATCTTGAAGGTCTTTTCCAATGTAAATGATTCTGTGATTCTGTGGTAATATCTCCTTGCATTCTGTAATCAAGTCTTTAATAGTTTTTATGCTGTGACTGACACAGAATGGTTTAGGTTGGAAGGCACTTCCAAATGTCACATAGTCCAACCTCCCTGCAGTGAGCAGGGACATCCTTCACTAGATCAGGCTGCTCAGAGCCTTGTCTGGCATCACCTTGAATATCTCCAGGATGGGGCTTTAACTGCCTCCCTGAGCAACCAGTTCCAGTGTTCCACTACCCTCATTCTAAACAACTTATTCATAAAACCCAACCTAAATCTATTCTTCTCTTATTTGAAACCATTGCTCCTGGTCCTGGCACTGCAGGCCTTTGCAAAGAGTCCCTATGCAGCCTTCTTGGAGGCCTCCTTCAGGTGCTGGAAGGCTGCTATTAGGTGTTTCCAAAGGCACCTCTTCTCCAGGCTGAACAACCACAGCTCCCTCAGCCTGTCTTCATAGGAAGGGTGTTCCAGGGCCTCAGTAACCTTTGTCGTCCTCCTCTGGACCCATTCCGTCAGGTCCATGCCCTTCGTTTTTGTTTGACACTACCTGAATTAATTGTGATTAAAGAATTAAACAATAGGGTTTTAGAATAGTATAGAGTAGAGTAGAGTAGAGTAGAGTAGAATAGAATAGAATAGAATAGAATAGCATTAACCAGGTTGGAAAAGGCCTTTGAGATCATCAAGTCCAACCTATCACCCAACACCATCTAACCAACTCAACCATGGCACCAAGCACCCCATCCAGTCTCTTCCTAAACACTTCACTTCTTTCTGGGAAGAATTTCTTCCTCTCAGCCAGCCTAAACCTCCCCTGGCGCAGCTTGAGACTGTGTCCTCTTGTTCTGGTGCTGGTTGCCTGGGAGAAGAGACCAACCCCCACCTGGCTACAACCTCCCTTCAGTTAGTTGTAGAGAGCAAGAAGGTCTCCCCTGAGCCTCCTCTTCTGCAGGCTAAGCAACCCCAGCTCCCTCAGCCTCTCCTCACAGGGCTGTGCTCCAGACCTCTCTCCAGCTTTGGTGCCCTTCTCTGGACACCTTCCAGCAACTCAACATCTTTCCTAAATGCATCCAGAAAAGTTCTTGTGGTAGATAAAAAGTACCAGTGCCATCTTCATTGATCAGCTAAGTGAGAACTGCCCACTGCCCAAAATCAAAGCTGGTGCTGGTCTCTTCTCCCAGGTAATTAGTGGTAGAACAAGAGGGAATGGCCTCAAGCTGTGACTGGGCAGGCTTAGACTGGACATCAGGAAATTTTTGTCATGGAAAGAGTGGTCAGGCACCAGCTTTGTTGCCCTTAAAATGGTCCATGGTAGGCCACATCAGTTTACTATTTTTTTTAGTGGAAAACAGCCAAGAACACTTTTGATGTTTTAGAACGCATTGGAATTCCATGGAACTATAAGCTTATAAAAGACTTGCTAATTCTTTTCTTGATCAAAAAGAAAAATCCACAATTTAATGAGGCTGCTGAATAAAACCTGAAGATAATGTAGCCTGTGCCAAACACATGGAAAAAAAAATAATGAAAGAATTTGCACTTGAGAGTTCTGTTTGATCCATTAATTACAGTGATGTTCAGAATATCTTTTTGTTGTCTTCTTTCCTGTAAAAGTTGGCAATGTAATTACAAGGTGCATCTTGTATGTACTACCCAGGCCTATATAGGTATTTATAAGTAGGTATTTTCAGGTATAAGCTGCTTGATCTCTTTGTGAGATCCCTACCCATGCATGCATTATCAATGCCTGCAATTCTGCTTTTAAGAATAGAATAGAATAGAATAGAATAGAAGTAGAATAGAAGTAGAATAGAATAGAATATTATAGAATATTATAGAATAGACTAGAATATTATAGAATAGAATAGAATAGAATAGAATAGAATAGAATAGAATAGAATAGAATAGAATAGAATAGAATAGAATAGAATTAACCAGGTTGGAAGAGACCTTCAAGATCATCGCGTCCAACCCATCAACCAATCCAACCCACCTAATCAACTAAGCCATGGCACCAAGCACCCCATCAAATCTCCTCCTGAACACCTCCAATGATGATGACTCCACCACCTCCCCAGGTGGATGGCCTTGAATATTATAATTCTCAATAGTTCTGGGCCCCTCAGTTTAAGAAGGACATCAAGACACTTGAACGTGTCCAGAGAAGGGCAACAAGGCTGGGGAGAGGCCTTGAGTACAGCCCTGTGAGGAGAGGCTGAGGGAGCTGGGGTTGCTTAGCCTGGAGAAGAGGAGGCTCAGGGGAGACCTTCTTGCTGTCTACAGCTACCTGAAGGGAGGTTGTAGCCAGGAGGGGGTTGGTCTCTTCTCCCAGGCAACCAGCCCCAGAATAAGAGGACACAGTCTCAAGCTGTGCCAGGGGAAGTTTAGGCTGGAGGTGAGGAGAAAGTTCTTCACTGAGCGAGTCGTTCGTCATTGGAATGTGCTGCCCAGGGAGGTGGTGGAGTCACCGTCCCTGGAACTGTTGAAGAGGGGATTGGATGTGGCACTTGGTGCCATGGTTTAGTCATGAAGTCTGTGGTGACAGGTTGGACTCGATGATCTTCGAGGTCTCTTCCAACATTAGTGATACTGTGAATATGTTAAATATGCTATAGAAAAGCCTTCTACCAGAAAAAACATACATCAATGTAAAGTCTGGGCAGACAGGTGCATCATAACTGAAAAAACAACAACACCAGGGGGGTGAGAATCAGCCAAAAATGATTGAAAACAGCAATTTAAAAATGTTGTTTTGTGTCCATATTGTTTGCAGTGATCCTGTAGAGATTGCTTTAAGGTGAACAATGTTTTTTTGCCATCAGAAGCTTGCTCAACTCCTGCTGAACGCTGTGGGAAGCCCATGTGAAGGATGGGTACAGCAAAAAAGTATTTTATCAGTAGGCTAATATTATGGGGTACCTAGGGGCTTTCCAATCTGTTTGAAGATTTATGAGTATCACAGCTAAGAAACTGGCTTCATAGGGAAGTTTAAAGGAGCCAGGAGGAAAAGAGGCAGTAAGGCTCTGCTTAACTCCCATCATCTGTTACATGCTGGAAATGAGGGCTAGGAGAAAATGTGGCAATCAAACAGCAAGAGTTCTGCAAACAAACTGCATGAGACTCTCAGGAGAATGCTCTGAGAGTGAGATTAGGATAGGATAGGATAGGATAGGATAGGATAGCATAGCATAGCATAGGAATAGGAATAGGAATAGGAATAGGAATAGGAATAGGAATAGGAATAGGAATAGGAGTAGAATAGAATAGAATAGAATTAACCAGGTTGGAAAAGACCTTTGAGATCATCGAGTCCAACCTATCATCCAGCACCATCGAAGCAACTAAACCATGGCACCAAGTGCCTCATCCAGTCTATTCTTAAACCCCTCCAGTGATAATGAGATAATACTCAATACCTGAAATGTATTTATTGATTACAAAAATCCAAGCAAAGACACACTAGGAATTTACTGTCTCAGAATTCTAATGTGGTATCTCGTATATTTTATGGCCTGTATAAACTGAAATTCAATGACTGCTACTTTCCTTTTATTTCGAGGTCATAGAATCACAGAATTATTAGGGTTGGAAGGGACTTCAAGGATCATATAGTTCCAACCCCCCTGCCATGGGCAGGGACACCTCACACTAGAGCAAGTTGCCCAAAGCCACATCCAGCCTGGCCTTAAAACCTCCAGGGATGAGGCTTCCACCACCACCCTGGGCAACTTGTTCCAGTGTCTCACCACCCTCATGGTGGAAAACTTTTTCCTAACACCCAATCTGAATCTACCCACTTCTATGTTTTTTCCATTCCCCCTAGTCCTATCACTCCCTGACACCTTAAAATGTCCCTCCCCAGCTTTCTTGTAGCCCCCTTCAGATACTGGAAGGCCACAATTAGGTCTCCTCAGAGCCTTCTCTTCTCCAGACTGAATATCCCCAACTCCCTCAGTCTGTCCTCATAGGAGAGCAGCTCCAGCCCTGTGATCATCCTCATAGATCATACTCTGGACACCTTCCAGCACCTCCAGATCCTTCCTGTAATAGAGACTCCAGAACTGGACACTACTCCAGGTGGGGTCTCACCAGAGCAGAGTAGAGGGGGAGAATCACCTCCCTCGACCTCCTGGCTATGCTTCTCTTGATGTAGCCCAGGATGGGATTTGCTTTCTGGGCTGCAAAGTTCACACTGCTGGCTCATGTTGAGCTTCTCATCCCCCAGCACCCCATGTTCTCCAGGTCAATTATTTATTTATCAGTAGTGAACATAGTTTGAGACCCTTTTTTTTTTTGGATAATTCATCCTGTGCTTAACAGCTCTGTAGTTTGTTTGGGTTTTTTTCTCTTGAAAAAAAAAAGGTTTATTCTTTTTTTTTTTAATGCAAAACAAATACTGAGTTATCTTACAGTCACATATGACTTACATTGTAATTATATAAGTTTCAGTTAACTACCAGTCTGTCAACAAAGACATTTCTACAGCATTCTGTACTCTGTAAGCATAAACCTTCTTACAGGTGCTGACTTTTTGGCTTGTGATGTACTTAACATTAATGCCATTCAATCTGTTGTTGTCTTTCCTTCCCTCCCCTCCCATTTAAACTTAAATGTTTCTGTTTCTTTGTGCCATTTTGCTTTGTGACATATGATTTCCAAAACAACCCCATAAAAACTGACCTTCATTATTAAAATAAAGCTGTCAAATATTGGTCTGTAAGAGGGAGCTATTGAAATGGATAATCAACCAAAACACAGATTTTGCAGAGGAATGTTCTAAGACCTGGAGCAATCTTAGAATCACAAAGGTTGGCAAAGACCTCCAAGATCATTGAGTCCAACTGGAGGCCAACACAGTCTCAAGCTGTGCCAGGGGAGGTTTAGGCTGGATTTGAGGAAGAAGTTCTTCACAGAAGGAGAGATTGGCCATTGGAATGTGCTGCCCAGGGAGGTGGTGGAGTCACCAGCACTGGAGGTGTTTAGGAAGAGACTGGATGGGGTGCTTAGTGCCATGGTTTAGTTGCTTAGGTGGTGTTGAGTAATAGCTTGGACTTGATCTCAAAGGTCTCTTCCAACCTGGTTAATTCTATTCTACTCTGACCACTAAACTATATCCTGAAGCACCACATCTACACACTTCTTGTACACCTCCAGGGATGGTGACTCCACCACTTCCCTAGGCAGCCTGTTCCAACTCCTCACCACTCTCTCACTAAAGAAGTTATTCCAAATGTCCAATCTAAACCTCCCTTGGCACAACTTAAACCCATTCCCTCTCCTTCTGTCACTAGTTACTTGGGAGAAGAAACCACCACCACCCTTGCTCCAACCTCCTTTCAGGCAGTTGTAGAGAGCAGTAAGATCTCCCCTCAATAAGATCTCCCCTTAGCCTTTACTCCTCCAGACTAAACCACCCCAGCTCCCTCAGCCACTCCTTGTATGATGCCCTCCAAACCCCTCACTAGCCTTGTTGCTATTCTCTGGACAAGTTCCAGGACCTCAATGTCTTTCCTATTCTGTGGCACCCAGAACTGAACCAAGCACCGAAGCTGTGGCCTTCTCTACCCCTGCTGGACACAATGACTTTGATCCAGGGCAGGATGCCATTGGTCTTCTTGGCCACCTGGACACACTGCTGGCCCACATTCAGCCAGCATGTTCACATTCAGCCAACCTAACTGGACAGAGGTCTCCTGTGTGATGAGTTAATAAACTCATTCCTGTAGGTAATTTTAGTATTCATTTGCAGTCTCCTGTCTTTTGAGGATTGTTACCTCCTGGTTGTCCTCCTGGCTGCTAGAGCTGAGTCAGTCATAGTTCACTTTATTGGATTGCAGTGTGTCTGTGAAGCTCTGTGATAATTAAGAAGGAAAAATAAATACTGTATTGCTTTAATAGTCATAGGGCATAACCCTAATTAAGCCAAGCAAAACTTTATTTCTGCTACAGCTTGGAAGACAAAAGAGTACTGCAAATGAATAACCCCAGATAGAAAGAAATGTTGTATAAAGCTCTTTGAATGTTGTCTGAACCACCATTTTAAATTTCAGGATTCCTCTGCTAGGCTGGGTTAAAATTCATTCATTCAAAGGAATTATAGAATCTCAGAATGGTTTGAGTTGGAAGAGACCTCTAAAGGTCATCTAGTCCAACCCCCTCTACAGTCAGCACGTTCATCCTCCACTAGATCAGGTTGCCCAGAGCCCTGTCTAGCCTGACCTTGGGTATCTCCAGGGATGAGGCCTCAACCAACTCCTTGGGCAACCTGTTCCACCACCCTCATGCTAACAAACTTCTTCCTAACACCCAGTCTACTCTTTTCTAACTTCAAACCATTGCCCCTTGTCCAGCCACTTGGAGGCCCTCCTCATGTATTGGAAAGCCATGCTTAAGGCCTTCCTGGACCCTTCTCTTCTGCAGGCTGAACAGCCCCAGCTGCCTCAGCCTCTTCTCATAGAAGAGGTGTTCCAGGAACTGGAAGTGATGTCCTCATCAAATAAAGAAATGTGTCTTTCCTCAGGGAATTTATTGTTTTATCATTTTAGGCAAGAGGCCAAATCACCAGGTCTGGGCAGGAAGCAAATTATGCCTGTGAAGACTAGAGGATGGGAATATAGTAGACAGGTTCCACAAGGACACTGAGAATTGTTAGGGCTGGAAGGGACCTCAAGGATCATCTAGTTCCAAGCCCCCTGCCTTGGGCAGGGACACTTCACACTAGAGCAGGTTGCCCAAAGCCACATCCAGCCTGGCCTTAAAACCTCCAGGGATGAGGCTTCCACCACCTCCCTGGGCATCCAGTGCCAGTGTCTCACCACCCTCATGGGGAAGAACTTCTTCCTAATGTCCAATCTGAATCTACCCACTTCTGGTTTTGCTTCATTCCCCCTAGTCATATCATTCCCTGACACCCAAAAAGTCCCTCCCCAGCTTTCTTGTAGGCCTCCTTAAGATAGATTGTAGGCACATCACAGTCTAAGGCTGCTCAGTCCAACTTAAGAGTTAACTGCAAAGTGAATTTCTACATTTGGTCAGCTGAATCACTCTCTGGTGTCCATTGATTGCATTAATTAGACAGCTATGGTAGCCATAATGGGATCTTAGACACCTGAAATTAGGTGTCTTGATGTACAAGGAAGTCCCAGATGCTAATGTCATGTCAATAACACATTCACTGGAACTAGTAACTAACTAACTAAAGACAAATTAAACTTGCAATGTTTTCTGGCATTGATGAGGCACTTGGTGCCATGGTTTAGTTGTTCAGATGGTGTTGGGTGATGGGTTGGACTTGATAATCTTGAAGGTCTTTTCCAACCTGGTTAATTCTGTAGTCTGTATTACAAAGGTTATAAAACAGAGACCTATCTATGCATTCTCTCACAGTTGGTATTTCCTCACAACTGACTGTAATTCAGGCTACTTGATACTTCAGTAAAAGAAACAACTTTCTTGAGACCTGTTAGTGAAAATTCATAGTGGAAGACCATGGTGTTCATGCTTGTGTGGGTGCAGAGGTGGCAAAAGAGCTATAGATTTGTCCCACCATCAAGGTCCTTTCACTTACCTGGTGTCCATCTACATTCAGTGCATATTTGGAGGTGTGATTCTCCCTTTGGGAAGCCTCAGTGATATGAAGAGCTTACAAATGTTTGTGAAATAGCTGTGTGATGGGAAAAGATATAGATATGCAAATCTGAAAGTTACATTGTCCTAGGCCAGTCTGGAAATGTACTGGAGATTGCCAAACCTTATCAGTTGTTGTTAGTACACACTGACATGCATGAAGCTTAAATTTAACAAAGGACATTTTTGTTTGAGATTCCCTTCCTGCTGGACAAGGAATAATATTAAAGCAGGAGTTGAAATGGGTACATTTTTCTGTTACTTAATCAAAGGTATTTCTTCAGGTGATTTTCTTGTACAATAAACCAGGAATTTCTCAAGACAGAATCATAGAATCATAGGATGGTCTGGGCTGGAAAGGACCTCCAAAGGTCATTTAGACCAACCCCCCTGCACTCAGCAGGGACATCCTCAACTAGATCAGGTTGCCCAGAGCCCTGCCTAGCCTGACCTTGAGTATCCCCAGGGATGGGGACCTCAACCACCTCCTTGGGCAACCTATTCCAGTGTTCCTCTTAGCCTCATGGTGTAGAAAATTTGTTCCTAACAAGTCATAATAGAATTAATCAGGTTGGAAGAGACCCTTGAGATCATTGAGTCCAACCCGTCATCAATACTATCTAATCAACTAAACCACAGCACCAAGTGCCCCATCCAGTCTCTTCCTAAACACCTCCAGTGATGGTGACTCCACCACCTCCCTGGGCAGCACATTCCAGTGGCAAATCTCTCTTTCTGTGAAGAATTTCTTTCTAGCATCCAGCCTAAACCTCCCCTGACACAGCTTGAGCCTCTGTCCTCTTGTTCTGGTGCTGGCTGCCTGGGAGAAGAGACCAACCCCCACCTGGCTACAACCTCCCTTCAGGTAGTTGTAGACAGCAATGAGGTCTCCCCTGAGCCTCCTCTTCTGCAGGCTAAGCAACCCCAGCTCCCTCAGCCTCTCCTCACAGGGCTGTGCTCCAAACTCCTCCCCAGCTTTGTTGCCCTTCTCTGGACACCTTCCAGCAACTCAACATCTTTCCTAAACTGAGGGGCCCAGAACTGGACACAGGACTCAAGGTGTGGCCTAAGCAGTGCTGAGTACAGGGGCAGAATGACCTCCCTGCTCCTGCTGGCCCCACTGTTCCTGATACAGGCCAGGATGCTATTGGCATTCTGTGCTGCCTGGGTACACTGCTGGCTCATGTTCAGCTGGCTACTATCAACCAGTTCCCCCAGGTCCATTTCTGTCTGGCTGCTCTCCAGCCACTCTGACCCCGGCCTGTAGCACTGTATGTGGTTGTTGTAGCCAATGTGTAGAACGCAGCACTTAGATGTGTTCAATCTCATGCTGTTGGGCTCTGCCCATGTGCCCAGCCTGGCAATGTCCCTCTGCAGAGCTCTCCTACCCTCTAACAGCTCAACACCTATAGTGCTTCTTCATGCCGTCTGTGCTATTGATATGTAATGTATATCTGGTCTCTTCTTTTCCAGGTCTCCCAACAAGGACATGGCTTCAAATGAAAGAGAGATTGTGGTCTGGGTTTGCCAGGAAGAGAAGATTGTGTGTGGCCTGACAAAGCGCACAACCTGCGCGGAAGTGGTTCAGGCGCTGCTCGAGGAGCATCAGACAACGTTTGGGGAGAAAAAAGTCCTCTTTGGAAAGCACAGTGATTACTGCATCGTAGAGAAATGGAGAGGCTCGGAGCGAGTGCTCCCTCCGCTGACCAAGATTCTGCGGCTGTGGAAGGCCTGGGGGGAAGAGCAATGTAATTTGCATTTTGTGTTGGTCAAGTCAGATGCTTTCCTCTCGTTTCCATTATGGAAGACAGCTGAAGCCAAGGTGGTGCAGAACGTAGAAAAACAATGGGAGCTCAGTCCAGCAAATTACATGAAGATGTTGCCGATAGACAAGCAAAAGAAAATCGTGAGGAAGACTTTCCGGAAGCTGGCCAAGCTGAAACAGGACAGTGTCCAGCAAGAGAGGGATAATATGGAAACACTGATTCATCTGATCATTTCTCAAGATCACACCATTCATCAGCAAGTCCTCAGAATGAAGGAGCTAGACATGGAGATTGAAAGATGTGAAGCAAGATTCCATCTGGATCGCGTGGCCAATGACGGAGAAAATTACGTGCAGGACTCCTATTTAATGATCTATCCAAGCGAGGCTGAGCAGCAAGGGGGCAGGCCAGATGATCAAAAAGAGATGCACGACTATTTGAGCAAAAGTGAGGGAATGTTACAGGTTGAAGAGAGACTGAAACATCACAAGCAATTAATAGAGAAGCTCTGTGCTGAAATTGAGAGAGAGGTACACGGCATATGCACAGAAAAAATCGGAGACGATGGCCGCACGGAAGGAGCTGCTACTGCTGAACTGGAAACCTCAAATTTGGAGAGTGTGAAATATGAGCTGGAAAAAAGCATGAAAGATGGCCTGAGAATCAACTCCTACCTTAGCTGCATTCAGAAGGAACTTACGTACAGGGACTCGCTGCTTCAAAAGAAGGAAAAAGAATACGAACTTCTCACAGAAGAGTTTAATTTGCTGCATGTCAAAGACAACATTGAAACTAGGCTTCCATCAAATGAAGAGCCATCCAAGGGCAGTGACATCTCCAGTAGCAGCACTGCTGTTCCCGACTTTGTTCATAGAGTGACAACTGCTCTGGACATAAATGATACAGACTCAGACACTGGAATCAGCTCCACGCACAGCCAGGACTCTGAAATAGCTTCAGGGGACTTGGTGCTGTTGTCGACATAGTCAAAAGCAGTCACACGTTTAGGGAAAGTTCATACTTTTGGAGGATATTTATAAGAGGTAGTAAACCTTGTTGTCTTGAAAGTTCAGCCCTTGGGAGACGTTAAAGCTGTGGCACCTCTTTAGCAAAGCAAACAGGGTCTTTTTATGTGTTTATAGCATACTTGTGCTTCAATGTGTGGGCAGTCTCCTTGGTTAACTGCTAATAGGTGCAAGGTTGTTGGCTTTGCTAAATCAGGAGAAGACTGTTTAGAACCTGTAATACTGATACGGTGTGAAAACAGGAGCGTTCTGACTGGCTTGGACTGAAAGTCAGGAGATTTGACATCCCATAACTTTTGGGTTCACTTCTGCATCTCTCTGACTATTTAGGACTGTGAATTGGAGGTTATAGCAAAACTAGATGACGGAGAGCCTGATTTTGGGTTGGTTTTTTTTTTTTGGCTCTGTTACATTAGCTTTATTCAGATGGAATTTCCCTGCCATGAAGCTGCTGCAAAGGATTAGATAATCAAGTATGTAATCTGTTAAAAAATAGTGGTTTGGTTTGTTTCTTTTTAATATTGTAGGAGAAGAAAAAACAAAAGGCAGTTGCATTTATGCTGTGTATTTAGATTGGTTTGGGTTTGACTTATCAGAATGATATTTTCAAGAACCAACCCAAAGTCTCTTTTGAAAAAGAAAACCAAAAAGCCTTACACGCAGAGATTTTTAATCTCCCTTTGCTTTCAGCAGCGTTTAACTGCTTTGAAGATCCTTAAAACACCCCCTACTTATCTGCTGTTACCCTGCAGTTGCCCCAGTGATGCTTAAGTCCACATAGTCCCTGCCAGCGGGCATGTCAGAACTGCTTACGTCCTGCTTGTGCGAGACGCTCAGATCCCAGGCTCACGCCTAACCCCAGGGGCATTTTCAGCAAGGCTTTCTCTTGCTTATCTCCCCAGTCAGATCCAGTGTTTTAGACCTCCCTCAGATCATGACTACCAAATAAAGCATAACAGAAGGGACAGGCAGGAACCAGACATTTTTGGCTCTGGCTAGACACTGTTTCCCAGCAGTCACGTAGTTACTATTTTCACATAGCAGGTAGGTTGTCAAATCCCTTCTCGTGCTGTTTTGGAACAGGAATATGGACCTGTAAATTGTATTTTTATATATATATATATATATATATATATATATATATATATATATATATATATATTTTTAGGGGGGGAGTGAGGACTTTGAGATACAGCTAAAGCTGATCTACTTTATATAACTAAGTAAATACCGAAGCCCAGGAGAAAAAGGAGAAAGAGACAATACAAAACATGAGAATCTTAACAGCTACGTGGTTAAGTCAAATGATTTCACTTAGGATGCTGTAGTCGATCTCCAATCCTTCTCCAGCACTTTGCTGAGAATCCAAAGCAAAGGTGTAAAGCTGAGGTGTTCTCAGCTCAGTTGCCAAGCACGATTTTTAGCTCTTGAGTTAGGCTCCAGTAGCGGAGACTACAAGAGTTGAGTTCTGGGTTGCCACGGTTTTATGCGTTGTAGATCAATCTCGTTTTAACCCTTTTGATTAAATGGCTGGAGTGGGGGGTGTAAAAAGAGTTGCTGTGTTTCCAAACGAAGTTTAGCTCTGGCAAAAAATTCCAACAGCTTGTGGAATGCAAAAAGTCTGCAAAGCAAACAAACAAGCAGTACTTAGAAGGCATAAATGTATAAAATAGGTTCAGATACACTGCTTTCCTTTGCTGGGTTTTTCTTCTCTGTTTCCTAAGCTGACCACAGTGTTAGGACTGCTCATTAGGACATACCTGATGCAGGAAAAACAATAGAGAAAACAACAACAGAAGGAAAGAAAACCAAACAAAAGGCCTTCTTTTTGTTTGTTTTACTTAAGAGAAGGCGATTTTTGGTGAGGTTTTGTTGCTTTTGGGTTTGGTTTTGGTTTTTTAAGTTGTTGGTTTGGTTGGTTTTTTCTTTTATGCTGGATATTCCAAATAGGTTCTGTTGCAGGAAAGTGTGCTAAGCTGCCTTAAATGTACGTTGTGTTGTGTTATGTGAGGCCTTCATTAATAATACGTCGTATTTAGACTCATCCTCTCCTGATGGAAATGCAAAGCGCTTCTCTTTGTCATAATTTATTTAATGCAGCTCAGCGTCGCTTGAACTCTGTGGGATCGCTCCTGACAAGCAATCAGCAGAGAGCTCTGCGTGTTGAGGGTAGGCTAATGTATTCTGTGAGCTCTAGTGAATTTAGCTAACAGTTATTTCTAATGAGTCATGGGTTTTTATATATATACATATATATATAAAATAGGGGATGAAGAATTCAAACAGAATAATCTTCGCAGCTCTGGTGGCTGGCACGAGAACCATGGGGGGAGGGGGTGGGGGGGTGGAACTAATTTCCCCTCATCCTTTGTCAGATTTATTTCACTCACAGGGGACTTGTGCTGGCTCTCAGAGCTGATCTTTAGTCCCATTATGTGGCTGATGAATGCATCCCCTGCAATGTGTAGGTCTTAAGAGTGTTTAACTGTGTTTTAAGAAGAAAATAGTTTAAAAAAATTAGGTTGGGAGAGAGTATTTCTTTTAATAAAATAAAATAAAATAATATGCAAAGATCCAGCGCTTCTCCTTTGATATTTTCACAAACTTGTTCCTGACAGAACTTAGATGAGTGTACAAGATGATTAAAGACTGTGTGAGATCTTCCACTGTTGCTCTGCCTCTGCGCTTTTCATGTGTGTGTGTGTGTGTTCAACCTGGTTCTAGGATGCTAATAAGTTGCATTGTATGAACCTCTATGCTCCTTCCTTAACTGCTCTTCATTGGTCTCAACTCTCTATGATTATAATTCATAGAATCACAGAATCAGCCAGGTTGGAAAAGACCTCAGAGATCATCAAGTCCAACCTATTACCTAATACCTAACACCTCATGACAAATGAACCATGGCTTTAAGTGCCACATCCAATCCTTCTGTGAACACCTCCAGGGATGGTGACTCCAGCACCCTTCTAGAAGACCTGAATTAAGTATGATTATGCTGGCACCAAGTGCCACCTCTAATCCCCTCTTGAATACCTCCAATGATGGTGACTCCACCACCTCCCTAGACAGCACATTCCAATGGCCAATCTCTCTTTCTGTTAAGAATTTCTTTCTAACATTCAGCCTAAACCTCCCCTGGCACAGCTTGAGCCTGTGTCCTCTTGTTCTGGTGCTGGTTGCCTGGGAGAAGAGACCAACCCCCACCTGGCTACAACCTCCCTTCAGGTAGTTGTAGAGACCAATAAGGTCTTCCCTGAGCGTCCTCTTCAGGCTAAACAACCCCAGCTCCCTCAGCCTCTTCTCACAGGGCTGTGCTCGAGGCCTCTTCCCAGCCTCATTGCCCTTCTGTGGACATGTTCAAGTGTCTCAATGTCCTTCTTAAACTAAGGAGCCCAGAACTGGACACAGGACTCAAGGTGTGCCTAACCAGTGCTGAGTCCAGGGGCAGAATGACTTCCCTGCTCCTGCTGGCCACACTATTTCTGATGCAGGCCAGAATGCCACTGGCCTTCTTGGCCACCTAGGCACACTGCTGGCTCATGTTGAGCTGGCTGTCAATCAGCACCCCTAGGTCCCTTTCTGCCTGCTCTCCAGCCACTCCTACCCCAGCCTGTAGCACTGCATGGAGTTGTTGTGGCCAAAGTGCAGCACCTGGCGCTTGGACTTGTTAAATGCCATCCTGTTGGACTCTGCCCATCTGTCCAGCCTGTCAAGGTCCCTCTGCAGAGCCCTCCTACCCTCTAACAGATCAACACCTTCCCCCAGCTTGGTGTCATCTGCAAACTTAGTGGACTCAATCCCCATCCAGATCATCAATAAAGATATTGAATAGGATCAGCCCAACACTGATCCCCGGGATCCATAGGGAAATGCACAACCAAAACCTTGGGCTCATTTCTTGTCCTTTCTTTTAAGCCAGTTCCCTTTCTCTCTTTACATTTTTGTTCTATTTTATGAAATTTTCCATCAGCTGTGTTTTACTTACTGACAAATGGGAAGATCAAAACCAGTCCTGCATGAGAGGAGAGAAAAGCTCTACTTAGGGAAGGGAAATATGAAATGTCAGAGTGAAATGAAGGGAAATCTGGTCCATTGCAGTCATCTGTAAAAGGTGGTTTGGACAGAAAGACAGTTATTATTGCAGAGTGAGAGAAACACCATGGTACCAGTCTCAGCCTGTAATGTGGTTGTTATGGAGTGGAATAAGTTATCCCTGACAGGAAGCTAGGCAGAGATCTTCAGTGGCTGTCATCTGGGCTAACAGTGCTGAAATGAACAGAGTTTAGTTTTAGTTTAGTTTAGTTTAGTTTAGTTTAATTTAGTTTAGTTTAGTTTAGTTTAGTGTGGTTTAGTTTAGTTTAGTTTAGTTTAGTTTAGTTTAGTTTGGAAAAGGGGAGGCTGAAGGGAGACCTCATTGCTGTCTACAACTACCTGAAAGGACATTGTGGAGAGGCTGGTGCTGGTCTCTTCTAACAGGTAATTAGTGATAGAAGAAGAGTGAATGACCTCAAGCTGCCACTGACTTTGGGAAGTTTAGACTGGACATTAGGAAACAGTTTTTCAGGGCAGGAGTGGTCAGGTTTTGGAATGTGCTGCCCAGGGAGGTGGTTGAGTCCTCAAGCCTGGCTGTGTTTCAAGGTGGTTTGGATGTGGTGCTTGGGGCTATGGTTTAGGGGTGAATCTTGTAGAGTGGGGTTAATGATTGGGCTTGGTGATCCTGAGGGTCTTTTCCAAGCTGAATGTTTCTGTGATTCTGTGACTTGCCTGTCCAATTCTTTGGATTCTATGTAGCTACACAGTTTCACATCCATATTTATAACAAATACAACTCCAGTGCTCAACATGACCTAGCAATGTCTGCTTGCAGCCCAGAAGGCCAACTGTGTCCTGGGCTGTATCAAAGGTGTGACCAGCAGGATGAGGGAGGTGATTCTGCCCCTCTACTCTGCTCTCATGAGACCCCCATCTGTAATACTACATCTGGTTAGGGTGCCAAGGAATAAGAATGACACCAAACTGCTGGAGTGGGTCCAGAGGAGGGCCACAAAGATGATCAGCGGGCTGGAGAACCTCCCCTGTGGGGACAGGCTGTGAGAATTGGGGTTGTTCAGTCTGGAGAAGAGAAGGCTCTGGGGAGACCTTAGTGCAGCCTTCCAGTACCTGAAGAGGGACTACAAGAAAAATGGGAAGGGACTTCTCTACAAGGGCTTGTAGTGATAGGACAAAAGGGATTAGCTTTAAACTTGAGGAGGGCAGATTTAGCCTGGATGTCAGGAAGAAATTCTTTAGGGTGAGGGTGGTGAGACACTGGAAAAGGATAGCCCCTCCCAGGGGGTGTTCAACCTTGATGAGGCCTTGAGCAACGTGGTCTAGTGGAAGGTGTCCCTGCTCATGGGAGGGGGGTTGGAACTACATGATATTCAAGGTCCCTTCTAACCTAAACCATTCTTTGAATCTATGAATTTCCACAGAAGGCAGCATATACCCCAAATTCATGTTTCTGCCTGACTTTATTAGGTACTTTTACAAATTTGCTGAAGGTTAATTATGTGCTTCAGTTCCTTGATGACTCTTTCAAATATAAAACATAGTTATCATTTGGCTATATATAAACTCACAGTATTTACCATCCATTTATGTTCTTTAAAATTACCCTGTAATTATAGAATTACTGCTTTTTTTTTTCTTTTCTCTCTTTTCTTTTTTCTTTTCTTTTCTTTTCTTTTCTTTTCTTTTCTTTTCTTTTCTTTTCTTTTCTTTTCTTTTCTTTTCTTTTCTTTTCTTTTCTTCTCTTTTCTTCTCTTTTCTTCTCTTTTCTTGTCTTTTCTTCTCTTTTCTTCTCTTTTCTTCTCTTTTCTTCTCTTTTCTCTTTTCTTTTCTCTTTTCTTTTATTTTCTTTCCTTTTCTTTCCTTTTCTTTCCTTTTCTCTTATTTTCTCTTATTTTCTCTTTTCTTTTCTCCTTGTTTGTTTTTTTCTTTTAGATTTTGTCTTTTCTTGTATTTTTTTTCTTTTTGTCCTTCTCCTCTCCTCTCCTCTCCTCTCCTCTCCTCTCCTCTCCTCTCCTCTCCTCTCCTCTCCTTGAGTCTCCTCTCCTTGAGTCTCCTCTCCTCTCCTTGAGTCTCCTCTCCTTGAGTCTCCTCTCCTCTCCTTGAGTCTCCTCTCCTTGAGTCTCCCTCTCCCTCTCCTCTCCCTGCAAAACTGAGCAATCCTCCAGAAACATTTGTCACTTTGGATTTGCAGATTATTTAGCTTCAGGTTGTGCATTGAGGGATTCTTTTCCTGGCTGGCAGCTGTCTCATGCTCCATACCTGCACACACAGGGTATCAGATTGTATGATACTGACAGTTTGAAATGCACATAAGTGAGGGTTTCAACTTGCAGCTATAGGCTCCTGAGATTAATAGGCTTTGCATTTCTCTACATGCCCAGAATCCTTATTTGTTTCTGCAGATTTCCAACTGTGCAAAGGCAGAAATAGATGTAATGGAACAAGCGCTGCTCCAAAATCATCTAATTTCCATTTCACATTGCCTAGTTGGAACAGGTTGCTCAGGGTGGTAGCTGAAGCCCCATAGAATGGTGTGGGTTGGAAGGGACCTCCAAAGATCATCTAGTCCAGCCTCCTCTGCATTATCCAGAGGCATCCTCAACTAGATCAGGTTGCTTAGAGCCCTGTCAAGCCTCACCTTGAATATTTCCAGGGATGGGGCCTCAACCACCTCCCTAGGCAGCCTGCTCCGGTGTTCCACTACCCTCAAGGTGAAGAACTTGTGTTTGGTTGGGTTTTTGCTTTTCATTTATGAAGGAACTCAGAATATATTATAATTTGTGAAAAATCATAGAATCATAGAATTGACAGGGTTGGAAGGGACCTCAAGGATCATCTAGTTCCAGTCTCCCTACCATAGGCAGGAACACCCTCCACTAGATCAGGTTGCCCAGAGCCACATCCAGCCTGGCCTTAAAAATCTCATAGTCCTTTCTAAAATGAAATTGTCCAGGAATGAAATTATCTTCCAAATAGAGGACTGCTGGTATATAAAACACAGGCATCCAGATTGTCTTTCTAATACTTATCAGATACTAATATTTATTTAATATGCCTCACACCAACTATGGCTGTTCAGAGAAATGGTTACAGTCTGAATTTTATAGAATCAGATTTGTGGCTTGGAGAAGAGGTGAGGAGAAAGTTCTTCACTGAGAGAGTCGTTAGCCATTGGAGTGTGCTGCCCAGGGAGGTGGTGGAGTCCCCATCCCTGGAGGTGTTCAAGAGGGGATTGGACATAGCACTTGGTGCCATGGTTTAGTCATGAGGTCTGTGGTGACAGGTTGGACTGGATGATCTTTGAGGTCTCTTCCAACCTTGGTGATTCTGGGATTCTGAGGAGACCTAACAGGAGAAGAGAGGGCTCTGAGGAGACCTAATAGCAGCCTTCCAGTACCTGAAGGAGGTCTCCAAGAAGGCTGCAGACGTACAGTTTGCAAAGGCCTGGAGTGATAGAAAAAGGAAAATGGTTTGATATGAGAGAAGAGTAGATTTACATTGGGGTTTATGAAGAAATTTTTTACCATCAGGGTGGTGGAACACTGCAACAGTTTGCTCAGGGAGGTGGTTGAGGCCCCATCCCTGGAGATATTCAAGATCAGGCTCAACAAGGCTCTGAGCAACCTGACCTGGTGGAAGATGTCCCTGCTGACTTCAAGGGGGTTGGACCAGATGACCTTTGGAAGTCCCATCCGAAGCAAATAATTCTATCTTTCTATGATTTCTGACAGATCAAGTGCAACTGGAATCCAGGCACTAACTTCAAAGGGAGCTGTTCATAATGTTTTACAAGCCTCCAGGTTTAATTCAGGAAACATTCCCAAATAAGGACCTTCAGTTTGTGACAAGAGTGCCTACAAGTTTTCCATCTTATTCATCTGGCATTTGAGGGGGTTTGCATCAATGATTCATACAGAAAAAACCAAACAATCAGCCTATTTTGAAAACTATTTGCAGAAAGAACTTGTTGACTGCACTAGATTTTCAGCTGAACCCCACATAAGGGTGGGAAGACACAGCCTTTGTGCATGTAAACACAAGTTTTTACTTATGCAATGACTCTGTGCCTATTTTGCTTGTCTAGCCTGTTGATTGAGGTTTTAATTCACCTAAATATTAGAAAAAATGAACTTGTGATGTTCAATCCATTCACTGGTATCCCTTTTACAGGAGATCATAATGCTTTCTGGTGAGAAAGGAATTGCTTTGTTAAGAACCGTGCAGGGATCAGCTTGTTAGGATCCAGTTAAGACAAAGTCAAAAGGCTAGCTGGTACACTGTCAGCTATAAATTCAGTTTAATGCTATGAAGTATTGAAGTTGGATGCATGATAGAATCATAGAATGCTCTGGGTTGGAAGGGACCTTCAAAGGTCATCCAGTCCAACCCCCTCTGCAGTCAGCAGGGGCATCCTCAAATAGATCAGGTTGCCCAGAGCCCTCTCCAGGCTCTGGAGGCATGGGGCCCCAACCACCTCCCTGGGCAACCTGTTTCAGTGTTCCACCACCCACATAGTAAAGAACTTTTTCCTAACATCCAATCTAAATCTGCTCTTCTCCAGCTTAAAGCCATTGCCCCTCGTCCTGTCACTGCAGGCCTTTGCAAACAATCTCTCTGCAGCACTCATGTAGGATCCCTTCAGATACTGGCAGGCTGCTATTAAGTCTCCCCAGAGCTTCCTCTTCTCCAGGCTGAACACCCCAGGCTCCCTCAGCCTGTCCTCATAGCAGGTGCTCCAAGCCCTTGATCATTTTTGTGTCCCTCCTCTGGACCCTCTCCATCAGGTCCATGTCCTTCCTATATTGAGGGCTCCAGACCTGTACACAGTACTCCAGGTGAGGTCTCAGCAGAGCAGTGGCAGAATCAGCTTTCTGGAACTGCTGGCAACACATCTTTTGATGCAGTCCAGAATGTGCTTTGCCTTCTGTGCTGCAAGCTCACACTGCCTGCTCATGTCCAGCTTCTCATCCATCAGCACCCCCAAGTCCTTTTCCACAGGGCTGCTTTCTATCACCTCATCCCCCAGTCTGTATTGATAGTGAGGACTGTTCCAGCCCAGGTGCAGAATGCTGCCCAATGATCTTATATTAACTATGGAGAAAGTCATAGAGTAACTTGCTATGATAAAAAAGTTGTGTTGTTCTCAACTATTTGAGGAGTACACAGGATAGAAAAGTATCTGAGCACTTCAATACCTTCCTGAGAATACCGCATGTCAGCAACTCTGTTACAGATGCTGGGAGAGAGTTATTTGCATGGGGAAGTAGCTGTTAATTCCTTTCTGTCTATATTCAGTTCTTTTTCACTAGGCACAGAGAGGGACCTTTTGATTTTAGAGAGCTTCTGTTATTCATGACCTAGAAAGCAGTGTGGATTCCTTTTGTGTTAGACTACAGGGACAGAAAATACTCACTGTTCACGGTAATTCCAGTGCTTTTGCAGGTTGCCACAGGCTGTGTTAATGCAAAGCTCATCTGACCCTTTTCCCTGATTGTGATGTGACTCACACTTTACCTAAACAATTACCAATCTGATGCATTTGCATCTCCATGCAACTTCCAGTACCTTCATATCTGCACTTAGTTGTTTTTTTGAGTTACTCTGTGGTTAGACCAGATTCTTTTCAGAATTTCTTCCAACATAAAATATCATAAACTTTTGGCTTCTCTTCATTCCTGATTTGCTTCAGGCCAGCTATATTTCAAGTTCTTATTTCTCAATGCATGTATTCATTGTAAGCTGAAGATTGTAGCCCCATGCAGCGCTACAGGCTGGGGTTGGAGTGGCTGGAGAGCAGCCAGGTAGAAAGGGACCTGGGGGTACTGATTGACAGTAGGCTGAACATGAGGCAGCAGTGTGCCCAGGTGGCAGAGAAGGCCAATGACATCCTGGCCTGCATCAGAAATAGTGTGGCCAGCAGGAGCAGGGAAGTCATTATGCCCCTGTGCTCAGCACTGGTTAGGCCACACCTTGAGTCCTGTGTCCAGTTCTGGGCCCTTCAATTTAGGAAAGATGTTGAGTTGCTGGAAGGTGTCCAGAGAAGGGCAACAAAGCTGGGGAGGGGTTTGGAGCACAGCCCTGTGAGGAGAGGCTGAGGGAGCTGGGGTTGTTTAGCCTGGAGAAGAGGAGGCTCAGGGGAGACCTCATTGCTGTCTACAACTACCTGAAAGGAGGTTGTAGCCAGGTGGGGGTTGGTCTCTTCTCCCAGGCAGCCATCACAGAACAAGAGGACACAGTCTCAAGCTGTGCCAGGGGAGGTTTAGGCTTGAGGTGAGGAGAAAGTTCTTCACTGAGAGAGTTGTTGGCCATTGGAATGTGCTGCCCAGGGAGGTGGTGGAGTCACCGTCCCTGGAACTGTTGAAGAGGGGATTGGATGTGGCACTTGGTGCCATGGTTTAGTAGTCATGAGGTATTGGGTGACAGGTTGGACTTGATGATCTTTGAGGTCTTTTCCAACCTTATTGATTCTATGATTCATATTATAGCTCCCTTCAGGTACTGGAAGGTAGCTATTACGTCTCTCCAGAGCCTACTCTTCTCCAGGCTGAACACCTCCAGGTCCCTCAGCCTCTCCTTGTAGCAGAGATGCTCCAACCCCCTGATCATTTTCATGGCCCTCCTCTGGACCCTCTCCATCAGCTCCATATCCTTCCTATACTGAGGGCTCCAGACCTGTACACAGTACTCCAGGTGAGGTCTCACCAGAGCAGAGCAGAGTGGCAGAATCATGTTTGCGTGTAGTAAATTGCCCTTAATTTTCCTCTCCTTTATGTATGGAAAGAAAAAAAACCCATAATGAAATGGCTCAGAATATGCTTTTATATAACATAGGAATGTCTTGAGTAAAATATTTCCTACCTTATTTATAGTTGCATTGAATTCTGACAGCAGAGGAGTTATAAAAAAAAGAAGAAGAAGAAGAAAAAACAAAAAGAATTCTGAACCCATATTTCTTTGCTGGTATTTCCATGTTAAACAGGGCCAGGTCAATCATAAACCCAGGCCTCTATTACACAGTCACACATTTCTGGAATAAGAGATTAGCAATCCACAGAGTAGCTAATGTTCACTCAAACTGTTGTGGCATGCTGCAGGCTGAAAGCTTGGGAGAGCTGTTATGAAACTGCTACTGACGATGACCCCTCTTGAACATTTACCATTTTCAGCATTGCTTATTTTTGCCATCTGGATGAGGATTTTACTATGCAAGAGATTTATTCTTTGTTTCTTCTGTAGATTCGAAGCCTCCCTTTCTTTGTGGAGGACTTTGTTTTAACAAGTTGATCTTTACCTGGCTTGCCTTTTTTTTTTCCTCTTTTTTTTAGCACAAGTGGAGTGATGTTATTTGCTTTCTTTCCTCTGGTTTTCTTTTTCTTTTCTTTCATTCTTTTAAGTACTATTTTACTGTTGTTATTTGCTTTATTTCCACTGTTTTTCCCTTCCCTTCCCTTCCCTTCCCTTCCCTTCCCTTCCCTTCCCTTCCCTTCCCTTCCCTTCCCTTCCCTTCCCTTCCCTTCCCTTCCCTTCCCTTCCCTTCCCTTCCCTTCCCTTCCCTTCCCTTCCCTTCCCTTCCCTTCCCTTCCCTTCCCTTCCCTTCCCTTCCCTTCCCTTCCCTTCCCTTCCCTTCCCTTCCCCTCCCCTCCCCTCCTCTCCTCTCCTCTCCTCTCCTCTCCTCTCCTCTCCTCTCCTCTCCTCTCCTCTCCTCTCCTCTCCTCTCCTCTCTTCTCTTCTCTTCTCTTCTCTTCTCTTCTCTTCTCTTCTCTTCTCTTCTCTTCTCTTCTCTTCTCTTCTCTTCTCTTCTCTTCTCTTCTCTTCTCTTCTCTTCTCTTCTCTTCTCTTCTCTTCTCTTCTCTTCTCTTCTCTTCTCTCTTCTCTTCTCTTCTCTCTTCTCTCTTCTCTTCTCTTCTCTTCTCTTCTCTTCTCTTCCTTTTCTTTTCTTTTCTTTTCTTTTCTTTTCTTTTCTTTTCTTTTCTTTTCTTTTCTTTTCTTTTCTTTTCTTTTCTTTTCTTTTCTTTTCTTTTCTTTTCTTTTCTTTTCTTTTCTTTTCTTTTCACTATTCCTTTTCTTTACAGATTAGTCACTTTCATACTACTGCTGCCCTCAGTGTTCTTTTCGATGACATATTTCATATATTTGGGTTGGATGTCTAAAATTACAGGCTGAGAGTGCTTGTAGTTAAGTCAATATTTGAGCTATGCAACAGGCTTTCAGAGAAAGGCCAAGTCCTCTACTTGTGTAACTGTTTAACTGCTGTAAAATTCCACAAGACTCAGAAAGGAGAAACTGTTTGTATATACATGACTATGGAGTGGAAGCAGAGCCATCTTGCAGTGTCTGATGTAACAGGAGTGTTCTACAACTTCACCTTGGTGAAGATGTCAAAATAATGCTTTTATGAACTACAATATCCTGATAATCTAATTTCTTCAATTTTATGATCGTGTGGGACTCTGCCTTCACCAGGAGAGGGGTGGAAAATAAACTTCCTGTTCTTCCTGGGACAGTCCCAGGCACTGATATAGGCTGGGCAGTGAGTGGCTTGAGAGCAGCCCTGAAGAAAAGGACCTGGGGGTGCTGGTGGATGAGAAGCTCAACATGAGCCAGCAGTGTGCACTTGCAGCCCAGAAAGCCAATCCCATCCTGGGCTGCATCAGGAGAAGCAGAGCCAGCAGGTTGAGGGAGGTGATTCTCCCCCTCTACTCTGCTCTGGTGAGACCCTACCTGGAGTATTGCATCCAGTTCTGGAGTCTCTACTACAAGAAAGATCTGGAGGTGCTGGAATGTCCAGAGAAGGGCCACAAGGATGAGCAGAGGGCTGGAGCTCCTCCCCTATGAGGGCAGACTGAGGGAGTTGGGGCTGTTCAGTTTGGAGAAGAAAAGGCTCCAAGGAGACCTTATTGTGGCCTTCCAGTATCTGAAGGGGGCTACAAGAGAGCTGGGGAGGGACTTTTTAGGGTGTCAGGTAGTGATAGGACTAGGGAGAATGGACATAAGCTGGAGGAGAGGAGATTTAGATTAGAGCTTAGAAGATGTTCTTCTCCATGAGGGTGGTGAGACACTGGCACAGGTTGCCCAGGGAGGTGGTGGAAGCCTCATCCCTGGAAGTTTTTTAAGGCCAGACCGTATGTGCCTCTGGGCAACCTGATCTAGTGGACAGTGTCCTTCTTTTTAGTCTGACTTTCCCCAGGTAGCATTGTGTTGGTAGGGACCCTCAAATTTCATCTTGTCCAACTTCCCTGCAGTCAGCAGGGACATCTCCAGCTAGATCAGGCTGCCAAAGGCAGCATCAAGTCTGACCTTGAATGTCTCCAGGGACAGGACCTCAACCATATCCCTGGGCAATCTGTTCCAGTATTTTACCACTCCCACTGTAAAGAACTTCTTCCTTATGTCCAACCTTAATATCCCCTGCTCCAGTTTCAAACCACTGCCCCTCACCCTATCTCTACAAGTCCTTCCAAAGAGTCCTTGGCACATTATGAGTACACACAGCTTTAGCCACTTCAGTTTGCTAGTGCAGCTACTAAACCGAGAAAGATTTTTTATTCATACTTTGAAATGTGTATTCAAAAGGCAAATATATGATTTTTTAATGTGAAATATATGAGTTTTAACTTTGCCAGTTACTGTATAGATTGACATTGAGAATGGGAAATCACCAGCACATAAACAGCATAAGGAAATGCTGCCTGTAGGATCTTGTTGTGAGAGGAATTGGACCTCTCCTCTCCTCTCCTCTCCTCTCCTCTCCTCTCCTCTCCTCTCCTCTCCTCTCCTCTCCTCTCCTCTCCTCTCCTCTCCTCTCCTCTCCTCTCCTCTCCTCTCCTCTCCTCTCCTCTCCTCTCCTCTCCTCTCCTCTCCTCTCCTCTCCTCTCCTCTCCTCTCCTCTCCTCTCCTCTCCTCTCCTCTCCTCTCCTCTCCTCTCCTCTCCTCTCCTCTCCTCTCCTCTCCTCTCCTCTCCTCTCCTCTCCTCTCCTCTCCTCTCCTCTCCTCTCCTCGAGCCTCCTCTCCTCTCCTCTCCTCTCCTCTCCTCTCCTCTCCTCTCCTCTCCTCTCCTCTCCTCTCCTCTCCTCTCCTCTCCTCTCCTCTCCTCTCCTCTCCTCTCCTCTCCTCTCCTCTCCTCTCCTCGAGTCTCCTCTCCTCGAGTCTCCTCTCCTCGAGTCTCCTCTCCTCTCCTCTCCTCTCCTCGAGTCTCCTCTCCTCGAGTCTCCTCGAGTCTCCTCTCCTCGAGTCTCCTCGAGTCTCCTCGAGTCTCCTCGAGTCTCCTCGAGTCTCCTCTCCTCGAGTCTCCTCTCCTCTCCTCTCCTCTCCTCTCCTCGAGTCTCCTCTCCTCTCCTCTCCTCTCCTCTCCTCGAGTCTCCTCTCCTCTCCTCGAGTCTCCTCTCCTCGAGTCTCCTCTCCTCGAGTCTCCTCTCCACTCCTCTCCTCTCCTCTCCTCTCCTCTCCTCTCCTCTCCTCTCCTCTCCTCTCCTCTCCTCTCCTCTCCTCTCCTCTCCTCTCCTCTCCTCTCCTCTCCTCTCCGAACCTCTCCTCTCCGAACCTCTCCTCTCCGAACCTCTCCTCTCCTCTCCGAACCTCTCCTCTCCTCTCCTCTCCGAACCTCTCCTCTCCGAACCTCTCCTCTCCTCTCCTCTCCTCTCCGAACCTCTCCTCTCCGAACCTCTCCTCTCCT
Source organism: Dryobates pubescens (assembly GCF_014839835.1). NCBI lineage: Eukaryota > Metazoa > Chordata > Aves > Piciformes > Picidae > Dryobates > Dryobates pubescens. Next base: position 134,681,557 of record NC_071657.1, read on the forward strand.
CTCCGAACCTCTCCTCTCCTCTCCGAACCTCTCCTCGAGTCTCCTCTCCTCGAGTCTCCTCTCCTCGAGTCTCCTCTCCTCTCCTCTCCTCGAGTCTCCTCAAGTCTCTTCTCCTCTCCTCGAGTCTCCTCTCCTCGAGTCTCCTCTCTTCTCTTTTTGAAAGAGTGTGGAAACATCACAGAAACACAGGTTGGAAAAGAGCCTCAGGCTTACCAAGTTCGACTGAAAACTCTACAAAGTTCATCCCCCTAAACTGTATCCCCAAGCTCCCCATCCAAACCACCTTCAAACACATCCAGGCTTGGTGTCTCAACCACCTCCCTGGGCAGCAAATATCTTTTCCTAAAGTCCAGTCTAAGCCTACCTAGTCATAGCTTAAGGCCATTCCCTCTTGTTCTATCACTAATTACCTGTGAGAAGAGACCAGCACCAGCCTTTCCATAACATCCTTTCAGGTAGTTGTGGAGAGCAATGAGATCTCCCCTCAGCTTAGACTAAACTAAACTAAAACAAGCTAAGCTAAGCTAAGCTAAGCTAAGATAAGCTAAACTAAGCTAAACTACCTAAACTGAAGTCTGTTAATTTGAGCACTGTTAGCCCAGATGACAGACACTGAAGATCTTTGCCTAGCTTCCTATTAGGGATAACTTGTTCCACTCTTTGCCTAGCTTCCTATCAGGGATTACTTATCCCACTCTTCCTTCACTTTCAAGTTTCCCTGTAACAGCATTAGTATTGCATTCTGACACTTCCCTGCTCCATGATCCCATCTGCCTGATGCAGTCAGGCAGGCTTAGGTATGAGGAGTTGCCTCTGGTAGTTGAAGTCCCAATGTGATTTATGCAGAAGTTGGTAGGCTGGCAGATGCTTGGCTCACAAGGTAGATGATTATGAGTCTCACAACCAAATTGTGCTGCTGCAGTTTTTCTCCTGACACATAATCTTATATGAGTGAAAGGCAGCAGCATCACACAATCCACTGCCCGTTACATCCCAGGACAGAGCAGGCAATTCCTGCCTTCTCTTTCCTGTGGCCTCAGACAGCTTTTGTTAGATCTGAGAGAGGAATCAATTTCAGTGTGGTTTAGCATAAAATAAGATGAAAGTAAAGATTAAACAGGAGGCAACCACAATGTAAACCCCTTAAAACATAACTTTCCAAAGCCAGCAGAGTGAGGACATACACACAGATAACAAACTACACCGTTCCTTGTTGTGGGTGTCATAAACTCTCAGGCCATAGCCACTCATCTCATGTGGCAGACCTGCATTTGTTTCTGGTGCAAAATGAAAATCAGAACCAACTGTTCTGCAGTGCAGTAATCACCCATTGCAGAGGAAGAAGGAAATTCATCATCTCCTTAAATTGAGACAGGATGTTTTTATGCTCTAGTAAACCACACATTATTGGACTTGACAGTATTCACTTACATTTCAGGGCAAGATGATATGTTCCACTACAAGAATTATTGGTGAAATTTTATGGCCTGTGTTAGGCAAAGATCAAACCAGATGATCCTTATGTCTTAAAACCCACCCTTAAAATTTACAGCTGTCCAGACACAAAACCTTGTCAGGAAATGATGAAATGAATGAGGAGAGCTGAAATGCTGATCTGAAATGTTTCCCTTATAGTAAAACAGCCTTGTTTCCAGAATGGGCAAATCTGCTTGTTCTGGAATTGTTATCATAGAATCATAGAATTGTTAGGGATGGAAGGGACCTCAAGGACCATCTAGTTCCAACTCCCCTGCCATGGGCAGGGACACCTCACACTACTTCAGGTTGCTCAGAGCCACATCCAGCCTGGCCTTACAAACCTCCAGGGATGAGGCTTCCACCACCTCCCTGGGCAACCTGTGCCAGTGTCTCACCACCCTCATGGGGAAGAACTTCTTCCTAACATCCAATCTCAATCTACCCATTTCTAGGTTTTGTTCCATTCACCCTAGTCCTATCCCTACCGGACACCCTAAAAATTCCCTCCCCAGCTCTCTTGTAGGCTCCCTTCAGATACTGGAAGGCCACAATAAGGTCTCCTCAGAGCCTTCTCTTCTCCAGACTGAACAACCCCAACTCTCTCAGTCTGTCCCCATAGGAGAGGTGCTCCAGCCCTCTGATCATCCTTGTGGCCCTTCTCTGGACATGTTCCAGCACCTCCAGATCCTTCTTGTAATAGGGGCTCCAGAACTGGACACAGTACTCCAGGTGGGGTCTCATCAGAGCAGAGTAAAGAGAGAGAATCAACTCCCTCACCCTGCTGGCTCTGCTTCTCTTGATGCAGCCCAGGATGTGATTGGCTTTCTGGGCTGCAAGTGCTCACTGCTGGTTCATGTTGAGCTTCTCATCCACCAGCATCCCTAGGTCCTTTTCTTCAGGGCTGGTCTCAAGCCAGTCCCTGCCCAGCCTGTATCAGTGCTTGGGATTGCCCTGACACAGATGCAGGACCTTGTATTTGGTCTTGTTAAACCTCATGAGGCTGTCGTGTGCCCACCTCTCCAGCTTGTCAAGGTCCCTCTGCATAGATCCCTTCCCTCCAGTGTGTCTGCTGCACCACACAGCTTGGTGTCATCAGCAAACCTGCTGAGGGTGCACTCAATGCCACCATCCATATCACCAACAAAGATGTTAAACAAGACCGGTTCCAGTACTGGTCCCCAGTTACGTCTCCAGAAATGTTTGTAATCACAACCTAACTGAAAATGTCTTACACATACATTAAAAACAAAACCAAACAAACCCAAACAAAACCCCACCCCAAACCAAACCAAGAAACAAACAAAACCCAAGAAACCAAACCAAACCAATAAACCCCCCAGCAACTTGCAAGTTTCCCTTCCAGCAGTCGATAGAAGCATTTGGTCCCTCCAGAGTGTTGAGGTCTTGTGTCAAACCCTGAAACCACGTCGAGTTTTGCCTGTCTGTTCTAAGCAGACTAAGGAATGGTGTCATCTTCTATACAACAAACTAGACTCAGAATGATTTAGTCACTCAAAGTTGTGAAGCTTCTGTCAGAGCCAGGGAATAAATAGAATTAAGTGTTGATCTATCATGCTTGCACTTTCCCTCCTATCTAGTTTCTGTCATCCTGTCTCACTTCATGGAGCACTTTATGAGAGCAAGACAAGCAGAAAGGTCCTAAGGAACTGGAGTGACAAAGGCTTGGTGCACAGTAAATCTTTCCTACTTCCTCCTGCTGAAACTGTGGCACTACAAAGGGCTCAAAAGAGTGGGAGTACTCTGTGCAACACCTGACAACAAGTGAAAAGGAGATGAGGGAGCAGATAAATGCGAAGGGAAGATCATCTTCCACATAAAAATAAAAGAAGGGAAGTAATTTCTGGCTCTTGTCTCCACCAGTGCAAAAGACAGAGCAGGGAAATACCATAGCCCCAAAAATATTAATTCTATTTTATGCTTTCCCTTTTAGCCATATGCCACATCCTTTTTAGGATGGATTGTAAATTTCCAGATGAATTCAACTTCAATTCCTAATTTCCCATTTGTTATTTGAGTAGAGGTTTGGGAGAGTTCTGCCTCACAAAGTAAAATTCTAAAAATGCACCTGGAGTTATTTTTGGGGGCTTAAAATCTGAGATAGCTTAGGCTATTTAAACTGCCTGTCATCTAATCTGGAACAGGCTCCCCAGAGGGGTTGTGGAGTCTCCTTCTCTGGAGACTTTCCAGACCCATCTGGATGTGTTCCTGTGTGACCTGTGCTAGGTCTTGCTCTGGCAGGGGGGTTGGACTTGATGATCTTTGGAGGTCCCTTCCAACCCCTAACATCCTGTGATCCTGTAATCTCAGTCAAGTTGCTTTAGCTTATCCCTAAAAGGACTCCAGCTGCAAAAATGACTTCTGCATTTTTCCCCCCCCTTTATATATTCCCAGGAAATCATGGGTACTGATTGACAGCTGGCTGAATATGAGCCAGCAGTGTGCCCAGGTGGCCAAGAAGGCCAGTGGCATCCTGGCTTGCATCAAGAATAATGTGGCCAGGAGGAGCAGAGAAGGCATTGTGCCCTGTACTCAGCACCGGTTAGGCCACAACTTGAGTACTGTGTCCAGTTCTGGGCCCCTCAATTTAAGAAGGACATTGAGACTCTTGAATGTGTCCAGAGAAGGGCAACAAAGCTGGGGAGAGGCCTCAAGCACAAGCCCTATGAGGAGAGGCTGAGGGAGCTGGGGTTCCTTAGCCTAGAAAAGAGGGGGCTCAGAGGAGACCTTATTGCTCTCTACAACTCCCTGAAGGGAGGTTGTAGCCAGGTGGGGGTTGGTCTCTTCTCCCAGGCAACCAGCACCAGAACAAGAGGACACACTCTCAAGGTGCATCAGGGGAAGTTTAGGCTGGAGGTGAGGAGAAAGTTCTTCACAGAGAGAGTTGTTAGCCATTGGAATGTGCTGCCCAGAGAGGTGCTGGAGTCACTGTCCCTGGAGGTGTTCAAGAGGGGATTGGACGTGGCACTTGGTGCCATGGTTTAGTAGTCATGAGGTGTTGGGTGACAGGTTGGACTTGATGATCTTTGAGGTCTTTTCCAGCCTTGTTGATTCTATGATTCTGTGAAGCACACAAACAGCAGTGCTGTAATCACTACCAGTTCCATGGCCCAGCAAATTCTCAGAAGGTATTTGCTAGATTAAGGAATAAGAGGAACATTACATGTGCTTGGAGCAAATGTCAAAAACATGAGAAAACAGTGTCATGGGGCTGGGTATTGACATAAACCCTTTTAAATCACAAAACTATTGATCTGTTCTCTTGAGCTCACAGAGAGAAAAAAAAAAGAGAAGAGAAAAGAAAGGAACTTCAGGGCAGCAAGAGAAAAAGAGGTTTTCATCTTTTTCAGGATGTTTCCAGAAGTTTATACACAACAGACCCTTCAGATCACCCCACCCCACCATAAAACTGTAGGGAAAAAAATGTTCCTTCGCCCCTTCTCAATTTCCTTCCAGCTGCCTCTGCATCACAGGCTGGTCATGGCTGGAAAGGCATCCAAGGAATGTTTCAGAAGAGCAGCATCTGAATACCAATCTCTTGATATGAAAAGTGCTAGATCATAATACTTCAAAAGCTATCTCACCTAGTGACTGAGCATGGTCAAAAGGTTGCAAAAGTGATGAAGGATCAGAAATCAGGGGTGATTGATAACCTTTACTCACAAGGCAAAAGTCTGTAGCACCACACAAATCATTATTTAAGATATTTAAGAAGGACATTGAGACTCTTGAATGTGTCCAGAGAAGGGCAAGGAGGCTGGGGAGAGGTCTGGAGCACAGCCCTGTGAGAAGAGGCTGAGGGAGCTGGGGTTGCTTAGCCTGGAGAAGAGGAGGCTCAGGGGAGACCTTCTTGCTCTCTACAACTACCTGAAGGGAGGTTGTAGCCAGGAGGGGGTTGGTCTCTTCTCCCAGGCAACCAGCACCAGAACAAGAGGAGAGTCTCAAGCTGTGTCAGGGGAAGTTTAGGCTGGAGGTGAGGAGAAAGTTCTTCCCAGAGAGAGTTGTTAGCCATTGGAATGTGCTGCCCAGGGAGGTGGTGGAGTCACCATCCCTGGAGGTGTTCAAGAGGGGACTGGACGTGGCACTTGATGCCATGGTCTAGTAGTCATGAGGTGTTGGGTGTCAGGTTGGACTTGATGATCTTTGAGGTCTTTTCCAACCTTATTGGTTCTATGATTCTATGATTCTATATCTGCTGTGACTATGGGCCATGTAAGTTAGTCAATAAAAGGAACAGACTGAGAAGGACCAACCTCTCCTGCAACATTTTTAACAAAAAGTATTCTCTGCTAAATCTTCTTAAACACTTCCAGTGATGGTGACTCTACCACCTCCCTGGGCAGCACATTCCAGTGGCCAGTCTCTCTTTCTGGGAAGAACTTCTTCCTAACATCCAGCCTAAACCTCCCCTGACACAGCTTGAGACTGTGTTCTCTTGTTCTGTCACAGGCTGCCTGGGAGAAGAGACCACCCTCCACCTGGCTACAACCTCCCTTCAGGTAGTTGTGGAGAGCAATGAGGTCTCCCCTGAGCCTCCTCTTCTCCAGGCTAAGCAACCCCAGCTCCCTCAGCCTCTCCTCACAGGGCTGTGCTCCAGACCCCTCCCCAGCTTTGTTGCCCTTCTCTGGACACCTTCCAGCAACTCAACATCTTTCCTAAACTGAGGGGCCCAGAACTGGACACAGGACTCAAGGTGTGGCCTAACCAGTGCTGAGTGCAGGGGCAGTATCTGATCCCATTTTCTTGGCCATCTCTACTGATATTTCTAACATCTCTATGGAAAGCAAAATGCCTTTAGTTAAGAATGGCAAAGTAAGACAAATGAAAGCAAAAGCTTTTCCATCAAAGTATCACTTCCTTGAGCTCATGAAACAGCTGTTAGCAGAGTCAGAACTTCACTGGGACAGCAGGTCTTGGTAGACACTTACTGATATACAGCTTGTGTTTATGCCTGTGCACCAAACCAGAATTCGTTATGTATCACAGTATCACCAAGGTTGGAAGAGACCTCAAAGATCATCGAGTCCAACCTGTCACCACAGACCTCATGACTAGACCATGGCACCAAGTATTTGCAGCCCAGAAGGCAAACCATGTCCTGAGCTGTATCAAAACAAGAGAGATGATTCTCCCCCTCTACTCTGCTCTCATGGCACCCCACCTGGAGTACTGAATCCAGTTCTGGTGCCCACAGTATAAGAAGGACATCAAACTGCTGGAGGAGGTCCAGAGGAGGGCCACAAAGATGATCAGAGGAATGGAGAACCTCCCCGATGGGGACAGGCTGTGAGAGTAGAGGCTGTTCAGCCTGGAGAAAAGAAGGCTCTGGGGTGACCTTACTGTGGCCTTCCAGTACCTGAAGGGGTCCTATGAGAAAGACAGGAAGGGATTTTTTTGAAAGGGCTTGTAGTGATAGGACAAGAGGGAAGAGCTTTAAACTTGAGGAGGGTAAACTTAGACTAGATATTAGAAAGAAATTCTTTACAGTGAGGGGTTTGAGACACTGGAGCTGATTTCCCAGGGAAGTAATGAATGCTCCCTTCCTGGAAGTGTTCAAGGCCAGGCTGGATGAGGCCTTGAGCAACCTGATCTAGTGGAAGGTGTCCCTGCCCATGGCAGAGGGGGTTGGAACTAGATGATCTCTCTCTCTTCTCCAGGATTGTTTAGCCTGGAGAAGAGGAGGCTCGGGGGAGACCTCATTGCTCTCTACAACTACCTGAAAGGTGCTTGTGGCCAGGAAGAGGTCGGTCTCTTCTCTCTAGCAACCAGCACCACAACAAGAGGACACAGTCTCAACCTGCACCAGGGGAAGTTTAGACTCAAGGTGAGGAGAAAGTTCTTCACTGAGAGAGTCATTCATCATTGAAATGTGCTGCCCAGGGAGGTGGTGGAGTCGCCATCCCTGGAGGTGTTCAAGAGGAGATTGGACGTGGCACTTGGTGCCATGGTCTAGGCATGAGGTCTGTGGTGACAGGTTGGACTCGATGAGGTCTCCTCCAACCTCGGTGATACTGTGATACTGTGATCTTTAAGGTCCTTTCCCACCTAAACCATTCTATGAATCTATGAATTCTAAGTATTGTTCAGGTTCTAACAAAAGAAGGCTTCAATACAATGGCAGTTCATCATAAGAAATTTTCACTATGATTACATTTACCCTGGCTGACAAAAGTAAGATGAAGGATCTCATTTAAGGTGTGAAATCACACTCAGTAGAAATGCTCCTGTGCATTCTTCAGCTTCAGTTTCAGCAAAGGCATCAGCTAATAGAATTCAGATGGTCCTGTATGAGATAACATCTAATTGCTGCACTCCATCTGTTGCAATGGGAGTTGGATAACAAAGTGGATATCCTGTTGGTGCAAATGTGCTTCTTTGATAGCAGCCTCTGGAAAGGGATTGTTCAAATAGCTTTTTATTAAATAAGGCTCTGTGAAAACAGCCTGCTTCCTTGAAGAACTGTGTGGATCTTTGACTATACACACCCATGCTGAGCAGCAAATTATGTGAGAAAGCATAAGAACATCTGCAATTTAAGCTCAATTTATTCCTTAAAGGAATAGCTATTTCATATGGAGTTGAATGACTTTCCTTGCTGGTAAGTTAAATACAACTTTTCTCACCTAACATGGCAAATGATACAATATTCTTGGGAGCAGACAAGTGGAGACCAAATGAAGAACTGAAACTGCTGTTTTGATCATAGAATCATAGAATTACAGAATCATAGAATCACAGAATCGTAGAATCATAGAACCAATAGGTTGGAAAAGACCTCCAAGATCATCAAGTCCAACCTGTCACCCAACACCTCATGACTACTAGACTATGGCATCAAGTGCCACGTCCAATCCCCTCTTGAACACCTCCAGTGATGGTGACTCCACCACCTCCCTGGGCAGCACATTCCAATGGCTAACAACTCTCTCTGGGAAGAACTTTCTCCTCACCTCCAGCCTAAACTTCCCCTGGCACAGCTTGAGACTGTGTCCTCTTGTTCTGGTGCTCTTCTCCCAGGCTGTCTGGGAGAAGAGACCAACCCCCACCTGGCTACAGCCTCCCTTCAGGTAGTTGTAGACAGCAATAAGGTCTCCCCTGAGCCTTCAGTATCACAGAATAACTAAGGTTGGAAGAGACCCCAAGGATCATTGAGTCCAACCTGTCTCAACAGACCTCACGACTAGAGGTCGCCTCCTCCTCTCCAGGCTAAGCAACCCCAGCTCCTTCAGCCTCTCCTCACAGGGCTGTGCTCCAGACCTCTCCCCAGCCCTGTTGCCCTTCTCCGGACACATTCAAGTGTCTCAATGTCCTTCTTAAATTGAAGAGCCCAGAACTGGATACAGTACTCAAGGTGTGGGCTAAACATTGATAGTGTCTCAAAGCCCAGATGTACCTGGAAATGAGGCCTGCAAAGGCCACAAGATGTGAAGACAAGAAAGACAAACAACCAACCAAACAAAGAAGGGTTGCTGTGTGTGTGTGTGTGTGTGTGTGTGTGTGTGTGTGTGTGTGTGTGTTCAAGATGGAAATAGTCATCTGGGCTCACATAACTGGCAGGCACCTTGGTACCCTTAGTCCTCAAATAGGCAGGGCTGAATTTTCAGCAACAATTATGCTGCACCTTAAAGCAATTTCAGGACCCATACAGCAAATAGAGCCATGATGACTGCTATAGGATGCTACAAGCATCAAGGAGCAATTTCTCTGTTATTCTGTGTGAAAGCATGATGTGTTTGTGCAGGATGCCACACAGTGCTCTCCCAGTTTAGGACACCAGTGGTCCAGAAGTAATTTACAAAATTGCATCAATCATAGAATCATAGAATGGTCTGACTTGGAAGGGACCTCCAAAAGCCATCTAACCCAACACTCTCTGCAGTCAGCAGGGACATCCTCCACTAGATCAGGCTGCCCGGAGCCCTGTTGTGCCTCACTTTGAATAGCTCTAGGGATGGGTCCCCAGCTCCCTGCCTGGGCAACCTGTTCCAGTGTTCCTCCACCCTCATAGTAAAGAACTTGTTCCCAACATCCAATCTTTTCTAATTTGAAGCCATTTCCCCTTGTCCTATCACTGCAGGCCTTTGTAAACAGTCTCCATCCTTTTTGTAGGGCCCCTTCAGGTACCGGAATGCTGCTATTAGGTCTCCCCGGAGCCTTCTCCTCGCCAGGCTGAACAACCCCAGCTCCCTCAGCCTGTCCTGATCATTTTCATGGCTCTCTTCTACATCCACTTCATCAGCTCCATGTCCTTCCTGTACTGAATGCTCCAGGCCTGTACACAATACTGCAGGTGAGGTCTCACCAGAGCAAAGCAAAGTGGCAGAATCGCCTCTCTGGATCCGCTGGCCATGCATCCTTTGATGCAGCCCAGGATGCATCACAGTCCTATGCCATGGACTTTTTGCTGCAAATGGAAAACTCTTGTAACTTCTTCCTTCATTCTTTTTGTTTTGTTTTGTTTTGTTTGGGTTTTTAATAACAAGTTCCTTGTATTTGCATAAACTGTTGGAAAATGTCAGAAAATTTGCATGTGGCTTAGAAGTGTAAAACTTTGCAGGAACATTGACAGTGAAGTCATTCAGAGCAAACTATTGCTGCCAGGCAAAAGAATTAAGGAGCATAAGGTATTTTATAAATAAATCAAAGGGAGGAAGTGCTAGAGGGAGAGAGAGAGAGAGAGAACTGATCCCAGAATAACTAGTTATGGCAATTTCAAAACTAGTTATGGCAAAGTAGATTCCTAAGGAAAAAGACTTCTCACAAGGGAGAGAAGTGAAAATGGCAAGATGCTGGGAAATGCTCTTAGAATTAACCAGGTTGGGAAAGACCTTCGAGATCATTGAGTCCAACCTATCACCCAGCACCATCTAATCAACTAAACCATGGCACCAAGTGCCTCATCCAGTCTCTTCCTAAACACCTCCAGTGATGGTGACTCCACCACCTCCCTGGGCAGCACATTCCAATGGTCAATCTCTCTTTCTGGGAAGAATTTCTTCCTAACATCCAGCCTAAACCTCTCCTGGCACAGCTTGAGACTGTGTCCTCTTGTTCTGGTGCTGGTTGCCTGGGAGAAGAGACCAACCCCCTCCTGGCTACAACCTCCCTTCAGGTAGTCGTACAGAGCAATAAGGTCTCTCCTGAGCCTCCTCTTCTCCAGGCTAAGCAACCCCAGCCTTCCCTTAGAGGGCTTGTGCTCCAGACCCCTCCCCAGCCTTGTTGCCCTTCTCTGGTCGCAGTCCAGCATCCCAACATCTTTCTTGAATTGAGGAGCCCAGAACTGGACACAGGACTCAAGGTGTGACCTATCCAGTGCTGAGTCCAGGGGCAGAGTGACTTCCCTGCTCCTGCTGGCCACACTATTCCTGATGTAGGCCAGGATGCCATTGGCCTTCTTGGCCACCTGGGCATACTGCTGGCTCATGTTCAGACAGCTGTCAACCAGTACCTCCAAATCCCTTTCTGCCTGACTGCTCTCCAGTCTGTAGAGCTGCATGGGCTTGCTGTGGCCAGCGTGTAGAACCTGACACTCAGATGTTGTAAATCTCATGCCCTTGGAGTCTGCACATTTGTCCAGCCTGTCAAGATCTTGTTTAGATCTTGTTTAGATCTTAGTTTAAAGTGTCCCTGACCTCTTCATGTGGTTTAACCTCAGCTGGTAACTAAGCACCATGCAACTGCTTGCTCAGTAGTTTAGTTTACCAATTTCACAATTACTTTAACGTTTTCAGTACTCATCTTTGCATACAACAGTGCTATCCTGGGAGCTTCTAAAGGATGTGATCTCTCCCAGTGTGCTTTTCATAAGCCTACCTGTCTGACAAGCCTGCATGCACCTTGTTGTCTAATGGATGGCTATCAATTACAAAACTGCTAAGGAGGGGACATCTGCCTCACTACCCTGCAGGTTTCATCTCTTGAAAGTACTTGCACATGTATTGACACTGAAGGCAGCTGGATAGGTAAACACCTAGTAGTTAGCCTGAGTAGTATTTCAGGATATAGCTTCCATTAGTTTAAGTCCCTAAATATCTTTGAGGGTAAGGGCCATAAACACTTGAAAAAATTGGTTTCATTACAGTCTTAAAAGTCTCAGTTGCATGGCTTTACTGTGAGATCAAGTTTCCTATCCTTAAAAGCAATAAATAGTTTGCATTTTTAATGGGCTTTGTAATTTACTAGAGGATTTATACTAGCTTCTACCCTTTAAAAATTACAATATTAAGTATGCTCTTTGAGCTCTGTGTGTGTGTCATGCTGAGCCAGCTCTTGCCTCTGGAGAAGTGGATTTCAGAACCCTGCCTTGCTTCACTAGCTGCTAGAGCAGTGCTATAGCAGTGTTTATGCGCAGCAAGCCAAGGAGAAGTTGGCTCTGCAGGATTCACGAGAGATCAGGTATCCTCTGCCTAATGACACTGCAACAAGTGTCCTGAAAATTAGCAGGATACTAGCACATGAGATACAACTCTACAGGTTTGTATGCATTTATGTTGCCATGTTCTGACATTACTGATGTTTCCTCCTGGCTGGTGGTGCAGAATTGCCATATCATATGACATGGTTAATGATGTCCCATATACAGCTGCCATGAGGATTAATTGTTCAGCTTTATCAAAGTGGCTGGAGGGTGGCCAGGCAGAGAGGGACCTGGGGGTACTGCTCGATAGTAGGCTAAACATGAGCCAGCAGTGTGCCCAGGTGGCCAAGAAGGCCAACGCCATCCTGGCCTGGATCAGGAACCGTGTGGCCAGCAGGAGCAGGGAAGTCATTCTGCCCTGTACTCAGCACTGGTTAGGCCACACCTTGAGTCCTGTGTCCAGTTCTGGGCCCCTCAGTTTAGGAAAGATGTTGAGTTGCTGGAAGGTGTCCAGAGAAGGGCAACAAAGCTGGGGAGGGGTTTGGAGTACAGCCCTGTGAGGAGAGGCTGAGGGAGCTGGGGTTGCTTAGCCTGGAGAAGAGGAGGCTCAGGGGAGACCTCATTGCTGTCTACAGCTACCTGAAGGGAGGTTGTAGCCAGGTGGGGGTTGGTCTCTTCTCCCAGGCAACCAGCACCAGAACAAGAGGACACAGGCTCAAGCTGTGCCAGGGGAGGTTTAGGCTGGAGGTTAGGAAGAAGTTCTTCCCAGAAAGAGAGATTGGCCATTGGAATGTGCTGCCCAGGGAGGTGGTGGAGTCACCATCACTGGAGGTGTTTAGGAAGAGATTGGATGGGGTGCTTGGTGCCATGGTTGAGTTGATTAGATGGTGTTGGACTTGATGATCCCAAAGTTATCTTCCAACATGGTTAATTCAATTCAATTCAATTCAATTCAATTCAATTCAATTCTATTCTATTCTATTCTATTCTATTCTATCCTATCCTATCCTATCCTATCCTATCCTAGCCTAGCCTAGCCTAGCCTAGCCTAGCCTAGCCTAGCCTATCCTAGCCTATCCTATCCTATTCTATCACTAGGGCAGGCTTTCCGAAAAAGGTGTAAGAAGCATTTACAACAGAGTACATTAGAGGTTGGAAAAGACCTGCAGAGATCATCCAGTCCAAGCTCTCCTGCCAGAGCAGGATCATCCAGGGTAGTCCACACAGGAATGCATCCAGGTGGGCTTTGAAGGTCTCCAGAGATGGAGACTCCACAACCTCTCTGGGCAGCCTCTTCCAGGGCTCTGTTACCTTTACTGTAAAGAAGTTTCTCCTCATGTTGAGGTGAAATCTTCCATGTTCAAGCTTGCACTTGTTGATTTTTTCTTATTACTGTGCACCACTGAAAAGAGCTTGACCCCCCTCCACTTGACACCCACCCCTCAGATATCGATAGACATTGATCAGATCCCCTCTGAGTCTTCTCTTCCCAAGACTAAATGGCCCCAGAGATTTCAGTGTCTCTTCACAGGGGAGATGCTCAAGTGTCCTAATCATCCTCATGGCTCTCAGTTGGATTCTCTCCAGCAGGTCTCTGTGCTCTCAACACTTTCTTTGCCTCAGTCTTTAAGAGTCAGGTCAGCTGTTCCCTGGGTACCTAAGCCTCTGTGTCAGAAACCTCACATGGAGTACTGCATCCAGCTCTGGATCTGTAACACAGGACACGTTGGGGCAGGTTCAGAGGAGTGCCACAAAGATTATCAGAGGGCTGGAACACCTCTTCTATAAGGACAGGTTGAGTGAGTTGGGTCTGTTCCGCCTGGAGAAGAAAAGGTTCCAGGGAGACCTTATAGTGAACTTCCAGCACCTGAAGAGGTCCTGCAGGAAAGCTGGAGAGGGTCTATTTGTAAGGGCATGTGGTGATAAGACAAGGGGTAGTGGTTGTAAACCAGAGGAGAGTAGATTTAGATTAGACATCAGGAAGAAGTTCTTTACTATGAGGGTGGTGAGGTGCTGAAACTGATTGCCCAGAGAAGTTTTGGATGTGCTGTCCCTTGAAGGGTTTAAGACCATGCAAGGTGAGGCTTTGAGCAACCTGGCCTAGTAGGAGATACTCCTGTACATGGCAGGAGGTTGGAACTGGGTGATCTCTAAGGTCCCTTTTAACTCAAGTCATTCTATGATTCTGTGATTCCATTATGAATCCCTTAATCAGAAGGCAATGTTAGCCCTGCAACAACAACAACAAAAAGCATAAGAAAAGCAGATCCCTGCAGAATCATGGCAACACAAGAAGATCATGGTGGCTGGGAAAAAGCTTCAGGGCAAAAGAACTAAGTGGAGAGAGGAAGGGGTGTGTGTGGGGGGGATCATCTTATAGAAATTAACTGGAAGAGCTGTAGGCTTTTTCTGAGCCATTCTGTTTAATTCCAAATGATGGCTGAAAAATATTCCCCCCCCCAAAAAAAAGGAGAAAAAGCTCCTGCTGCCTAAACAGTGGCAGCACTGTTGGAAACAATGTGGAAAGTGAGCACTTTTGAATTTCCAGAGAGTAGAATAACATCCCTGCACATTGTGTAACTTTGGACCTGCCACGTTATGAAGGGAGCAAGGAAAACAATCTGAAGCCTCTTACACGAACAAGAGAGCATCTGTTAGAGTATGAAAGCATTGGCAATGAAAAAGAGGACAGAGGAAAAAGAGTCCTTCAGAGAAAAAGCAACAAGCAAGAAGGAAATTTGCATGTATTAATTAAAAAGTATGTCTGCAACCAGCTAAACTGTGGAAGGTAGGCTGCAATTTGGGTTCTGCACTGATACAAGAATCCTGAAAGGGGGATGAGAAAATTAATTAACAATTTGTCTAACATAATTAGGCTAACTGAACCTGGAGATAATTTTCTTTGGCACAAAGAAAGGAACCAATTTGGTACTGGGGAGAGCTCTGGAGAGGACTGTGTTCTGATTAATGAGAATCTGAGAAACTACAGCAAGCAGCAAATGCTTTGCATCCAGTTCTGAGTTTAATTACACCAATATGAAGAAGATGAACCTTGTTAATGAGTTTTCCAGTGTAAAAGTCAGACCACAAACAAGTCATTCAAACTTCAATACCAATCTGGAAGAAGTCAGCAGTGAGTAGTAAAGAAGATTACTTACAAATTAGAATCACAGAGTCATTCAGGTTAGAAAAGACCCTTGAGATCATCAGGTTCAACTATTAACCATTAACACTACCAAGTCCAACACCAAACCATATTGGGAAGCACCACCTCTGTATGACCTTTAAACTCATCCAGGGATCATGACTCAACCACCACCTCTCTGGGCAGCCTGCTCCAATGTTTGACCACACTTTCAGTGAAAACATTTTTCCTAGTGTCTAGCCTTAACCTATCCTGGTGCATCTTGAGATCATTCCCTCTTGTTCTATTGCTAATTACCTGTGAGACATGAGCAGGCAGTGTGAGCTTGCAGCCCAGAAGGCAAAGCACATCCTAGGCTGTATCAAAAGATGCAGGGCCAGCAGATCCAGAGAGGGGATTCTGCCACTTTGCTCTGCTCTGGTGAGACCTCACCTGGAGTACTGTGTGCAGGTCTGGAGCCCTCAATACAGGAAGGACATGGAGCTGATGGAGAGGGTCCAGAGGAGGGACATGAAAATGATCAGGGTGTCAGAGCACCTCTGATGCAAGGACAGGCTGAGAGAGCTGGGGTTGTTCAGTCTGGAGAAGTGGAGGCTCCAGGGAGACCTAATAGCAGCCTTCCAGTACCTGAAGGGAGCCTACAAGAAGGCTGGAGAGAGACTGTTTACAAAGGCCTGCAGTGACTGGATGAGGGACAATGGCTTAAAATTAGAGAAGAGCAGATTTAGTTTGGATGTTAGGAACAGGTTCTTTACCTTGAGGGTAACAGAACACCGGAGCAGTTTGCCCAGGGAGGTGGTTGGGGTCCCATCCCTGGAGACATTCAAGGTGAGGTTGAACAGGGCTCTGGACAACCTGATCTAGTTGAGGATGTCTCTGGTGACTACAGAGGGGGTTGGACTGGATGAACTTTGGAGGTTGTTTCCAACCCAAATCGTTCTATGATTCTCTGACTCTATGGCCAGCACTTACCTCTCTACATTGTCGTTTCAGGTAGTTGTAGAGGACAATAAGGTCTCCCCTCAGCCTCCTCTCCCACACACTAAACAGTGCCAGTTCCTTCCACCACTCTTCTCATTCTCTAGGCCCTTCAGCATCTTACTTGCTCTTCTTTCCACCCACTCCAGCATACCAATGTCCTTCTTGTACTCAGGTGCCCCAAAGTGAACACAGTACTGGAGTGTGGCATCACTACTTCTCAGTACAGGGGGACAGTCACTTCCCTACTCCTGACACTGCCCTGCTGAGACCTCATCTTGAGTACTGTGTTCAGTTTTGGGGCTCCTCAGTTCAAGATGGACAGGGATCTGCTGGAGAGGGTCCAGGGGAGGGCTATGAGGATGATTAGGGGACTGGAGCACTGCCTGGTGAGGAGAGGCTGAGGGACTTAGAGGGGATTTAGTAAATGTCTATAAATACCTGAGGGCTGGGTGTCAGGAAGGAGAGCACAGCCTCTTCTCACTTGCTCCCTGTGACAGGACAAGGAGCAATGGATGCAAGCTGCAGCACAGGAGGTTCCACCTCAACACGAGGGGCAACTTCTTTACTGTAAGGGTGACAGAGCACTGGAAGAGGCTGCCCGGAGAGGTTGTGAAGTCTCCTTCTCTGGAGACTTTCCAGGGCCATCTGGATGCATTCTTCTGTGACCTGAGCTAGATTGTATGGTCCTGCTGTGGCAGGGGGGTTGGACTCAATGATCTCTTTGGGTCCCTTCCAGCCCCTGACATCCTGTGATCCTGTGATCCTGTGACACAGTTATGATACTCAGAAGAGCCACTATAGGATTTGGAAGGAAAATGTAAAGTTAGCTCATTATTGCCAAAGGGCATCATAGAAACAGAATTTCCTATCTGGGGAAAAACAAGAAAAAGAAAGCTGTTAGATAGTGTTTATGCTGTTTCCATAGCCACATCATTTATTTCTCATTATGTCCTTGATTATGGTCTATTAATTTGCATACATCTAAAAAAATATATCTGAGCTGAATGTGATAGAAGGAAAGAAAACCCCTAGGATTTATTGAGCTCCAAAAGAGCCTGAAGTGACGTGGCCCTTTCCAAAGAGTAGAATAACATCCCTGTAGGTTGTGTAACTTTGGGCCAGACACCTTACAAAGGGAGCAAGGAAAATAATCTGAAGCCTCTTCCAGAACAAGAGAGCAACTGTTAAGAGTATGAAAGTACTGGCACTGAAAAGCAGAGCAGGGAAAACTGTGCTTTTCCAGATAATACAGCACAAACTGCATAGACAGCAGAGATCATAGAATCAGAATCACAGAATCAGCCAGGTTGGAAAAGACCTCAAAGATTGTAAAGTCCTACCTATTACCTAATACCTAACACCTCAGGACAACTAAACCATGGCTCCAAGTGCCACATCCCAACTCCTTTTGAACACCTCCAGGGACATCAACTCCACCACCTCCCTGGGCAGCACATTCCAATGGCCAATTACTCTTTCTGTGAAGAACTTTCTCCTCACCTTCAGCCTAAACCTCCCCTGGCACAGCATGAGACTGTGTCCTCTTGTTCTGGTGCTGGTTGCCTGGGAGAAGAGACCAACCCCCTCCTGGCTACAACCTCCTTTCAGGTAGTTGTAGACAGCAATAAGGTCTCCCTCTGAGCCTCTGCTTCTCCAGGCAATGGAGATCTCATCACTGTGGTAACAAGGGGAAAATTTTGACTTTTATTGTCCATGGCCTCTAAGTTACAGTTTGGGAAATAAGATGTGTGTAGGGGATAGCAGAGTTGGAGAGGCTGCACCTCAGAAGAAGGCTCTGCATCTGCATAATTCATGAGTCCCCCACAGCTCTGCCTTGGATTGTTTTGAACCCTTAACCGTCTCTGTGTCACAACCTTACAACATGTTGCCACTGTTTTGTTTTTATGTTGTTTAATTCCAACTTCATCAATTATTTTCTTCACTTGTGTTTTGTTTGGTTTGTCTTTTGTCTGTCCTGGCCACGCTGCCCAAGGTTGCTAGATTGTAACCTGCCCTACACGAGCGTTTCAAAAGCACAAGAAAGCTGTGGAGGGAATTTTTAGGGTGTCAGGGAGTGATAGGATTAGGGGCAATGGGAAAAAGAAATAGAAATGGGTAGATTGAGATTGGATGTTAGGAAGAAGTTCTTCCCCATGAGGGTGGTGAGACACTGGCACAGGTTGCCCAGGGAGGTGGTGGAAGCCTCATCCCTGGAGGTTTTTAAGGCCATGCTGGATGTGGCTGTGAGCAACCTGATGTAGTGTGAGGTGTCTCTGCCCATGGCAGGGGTGTTGGAACTGGCTGATCCTTGAGGTCCCTTCCAACCCTAACAATTCTATGATTCTATGATTGTCCTCCATAGGAAAAGCATGAAAGAGACTTTCAGTTTATTTGGAGTAAGTTATGAATACAAAGTGTTAGAGTTTGAAGGGGGAACTTGGCCTAGTCCCTGACTGCAAAGACTGAAAGTACAATTATTGACATTGGATACAAAAGGAAAATAATGATTAGGGCCATATAATTCATTGGCTTGCTAGTGGGGATATAGAGCAGAGGCATAAACAGTTCTTGCTCTTCTGTCACTCCTGTTTGAAACTTCCCTTTCTCTCCCCCATGGCCTTGCCAGGGGTATCTCCGTTTTGACTACTGTGTGAAGTAACAGGAAGGAGGGAGGGAGTGGGGAAGGAGATGAATGAGTCTGGTCCCCCTGGATCCATCCAGGGGGGGTCTAAGGAGTTTCTATGTTGTTTATAAATTGTAAATATATATATATATATAAAATACATATATTGTATATTTTGTATATATTCATTGCATTCCATATTTCTAGATTTTAGTTTGCTCCTAAATACAGCTTCATTTGCTCCCCAAACCTTCTGAGCTAGCCTGGCAACTTTATTCTGGGATGTAGTTTCTCCAAATTAGCTGAGGGAAAATTTCAGCCCACCCCACAAAAGCAAAATGACCTTGTTCCTCTCTACCATGCTACTTGGAGCTCAGGTTGAAAACACTTACAAACTGAAATGCTGCTAGGAAGAAGTTCTTCCCCATGAGGGTGGAGAGACACTGGAACAGGTTGCCCAGGGAGGTGGTAGAAGCCTCATCCCTGGAGGTTTTTAAGGCCAGCTGTGGCTCTGAGCAACCTGATCTGGTGTGAAGTTTCCTTGCCCGTAGCAAGGGGGTTGGAACTAGATGCTCTTTAAGGTCCCTTCCAACACTAGCAACTCAATGATTCTACTCAGCAAAGCCACACCAAAGAACAGTGCCTTCTAAAGTGTACTGCAAAGCCTTTTAGAGTGTTCTATGCAGGAACACCAGCTTATCAATTTTCTTCCCTTTCCATAGGTTTGGAAGTCCAACATGTGTGCCCACCTTATTCACTGAGAAGTTTTATAGAGAGATTTCACAGGTTTCACTGGCTGGGCTACATTCATAAAATGGAAGTGAAAGTAGTGAATACAAAGGTACATTCTCATGTTTAATTACTGTCCAATCCACAAAAGCACTTTCAGCATGTACTTACTTGCTTACTGTATTACAAAGTTTTAACATTAATGATCCCATTGGGACTTCTACCACTGACTTCAAAGGCAGCCAGATTAGGATTTGCACAGATTTGGCTAGTAGAGCTGCTTATTATTAAAGACCTTCTTTTAAGTTGCATAAAACTTTGCCAGACTTTAACCATTTAGGCTGAAATTCCATATACTTCATAGCTGCCTCAGGCTGAATTCTTCTGGAAAATTCCAAACAAAACAATTCAGCTCTTTTCAAGTGCTAGGACTGACTAGGCTAGAAGACAGGGATGGGGAAAACAGGACTGGAAATGTCTGGAAGAGGAAAATTGGACTGGCAGTGGCCAAAGTAATGTAGGACTGAAAGCAATAATCTAGGAGAGAAGCAAGAAATATATGTTAAAAATCAAAGGACAAGCCTGAGGAGCTAGGAATAAACATTTTACATAATACAATATGACTGGTACATGAAACAGTAGGAGAGGGAAAGATGGAAAACTGGGAAAAAGACAGTAGGTTAGAGATGCTGGAACACAAAGATGGGCTATAGTGTTGGAAGAGCCTGTGCTGGTGCAGCAGCACCTTTTCTGGAGCTTGAAGCAGAGCCCAGACCTTCATAATCTCATTGTTCTTTCCTCCTGTGGGAAAACAGCCATAAAAAAAAAACCCACTAGTAAAATCATTTATTCTCCTCTATGGCTTGTCCATGCAGAGGATAAAAAAGTGTTCAATATTCATTTGACTTCTTTAGCTTTGATGAGCTTAAATCTTGTTTTCTATTTCACGGGTTTCAACAAGGGATATAAATATTCATAGAGTCATAGAATCATAGAATCAATAAGGTTGGAAAAGACCTCAAAGATCATCAAGTCCAGTCTGTCACCCAACACCTCATGACTACTAAACCGTGGCACCAAGTGCCAGCTCTAATCCCTTTTTGAACACCTCCAGGGATGGTGACTCCACCACCTCCCTGGGCAGCAGATTCCACTGGCTAACAACTTTCCCTGTGAAGAACTTTCTCCTCACCTCCACTGGAATAGGCTTCCCAAGGAGTTGTGGATCTCTTTCTCTGGAGACTTTCAAGACCCATCTGGATGCATTCCTGTGCAACCTGTCCTAGATTGATGGTCCTGCTCTAGCAGGGCTGTTGAACTCAGTAATCCCCAGAGATCCCTTCCAACCCCTAACAGGAAGAAGTTCTTCACAGAAAGAGATTGGCCATTGGAATGTGCTGCCCAGGGAGGCGGTGGGGTCACCATCACTGGAGGTGTTTAGGAAGAGACTGGATGGAGTTCTTGGTGCCATGGTTGAGTTGATTAGATGGTGTTGGGTGATTGGTTGGACTTGATGATCTCAAAGGTCTCTTCCAACCTGGTTAATTCTCTCTTCTCTTCTCCTCTCTTCTCCTCTCTTCTCCTCTCTTCTCCTCTCTTCTCCTCTCTTCTCCTCTCTTCTCCTCTCTTCTCCTCTCTTCTCCTCTGATCCAGGAGAGATTCTCACCATGCAATTCCTGCTGATAAATAAACCTTTTCTGATGAGGAATAGGAATTACGTATTAAAGAGAGACCAACAACAAAGACAGCAAAAAAGACTATTTGTGACATCAAACAAGAAAACTTAAGAAAATAAGAGAGAACTTAAATTTTGTGTTATAACCCAGATTATTCCCCAGAAATTTCTACAGGACTGTGAAGAAAAAGTTGTGATTTATTTTCCCTATCATAGAGCGAGAAGGTGAGGTCAGCTCTTCAGGAAGAGATAAGAAGCTGATCCATAGATCACGGTCAAGGATAAAGTTTTCCCAGAGACTGCAGAGAAAAACAGAATCAGAAAGGGAATGACAGCAAGAAACTGGGAGCACAAAGCACCATGAAGATCAGAGCATGAACCGATGTGTCTCTATGTCAATGGAAAGAGAAAACATCTAGGGATCAGCAGGGACTGTGTCATTTATTGCATGATTGCCTGACAGCAAGCCAAGACCTTTCTTTGGGGACACGGTGGACAAAACAAGGTGGCTTCTTAACTTTTATTCTGTTTGTATTTCTCTTTTAGTTTTTTTTTTTTCCTCCAAAATCATAGAATCATGGAATGGTCCAGGCTGGAAGGGACCTCCAAAGGTCATCCAGTCCTACCTCCCCACAGTCAGCAGGGACATTCCCAACTAGATCAGGCTGCCTCACCTACAATGTCTCCAGGCATGCGGCCTCAACCACTTCCTAGGCAAGCAGTTCCTGTGTTCCACCACCCTCATAGTGAAGAACTTCTTCCTAACATCCAATCTAAATCTACTCTTCTCTAGTTTGAAGCCATTGCTCCTCGTCCTATCACTGCAGGCCTTTGTAAACAGTCTCTCTCCAGCCTTCCTGTAGGCTCCATTCAGGTACTGGAAGGTTACTATTAGGTCTCCCCAGAGCCTGTTCTTCTTCAGGCTGAACACCCCCAGCTCCCTCAGCCTGTCCTCATAGCAGAGGTGCTCCATCCCTCTAATTATCCTCGTGGCCCTTCTCTGGACACATTCCAGCACCTCCAGATCGTTCCTGTAATAGGGGCTCCAGAACTGGATGCAATACTCCAGGTGTGGTCTCACCAGAGCGGAGTAGAGGGGGAGAATCACCTCCCTCAATGATGTAGCTGCATTGCCCTTCTCCCTCTCCAGCTGGACCAATGTCTGCCTGAGGTGCATCTTGAAGACCTAATGAAATGCAAATTGAATCAATGGAAGCTATGACTTTGAACTTGTGCTTTGCTATTGAGGGCTATACATTAATGCTATGAGTCAAGTACTAAAGAACTCTTGTTAAACACAGAATACTAATGAAAATGCTTGACCTTAAGCTCCTTCTGCCTCACCTTCTCCTCTCCCAAAAGTGACTTATAGCAAGAAATTTGTAAGTCTTTGGGAATCTTTTGAGTCTTCTATTTCATGGATGTTTCCCTTAAAGCCCAGAAGGGGATTAATAAGTCTGAATAGTTTGCAGTGCATTGGGCAGGAGGCCACACAGGGAAGAGGAGAAAATAATACCTGAAACAACAGTCCATTATGTGATTAGACCTTCTGTTGCACAGCATAAAGGAGACCCAGCTGGCATTAAGCCCTGTGCAGCCATTCACACAACTGCCCCCCCCCCACACCTCCACCCTGCAGTGGGATGGGAAAAAGAAATTGGGAGAAAAAGACAAAACCCCATGGGCTGAGATGAAGAGATTTTAATAGAATAGCAGAAAGAGAATAGAAACATCAGGAATAACAATGGCACTGATGAAACACAATATGAAATGAGTGATACAAACACTGACAGCAATGGTCAGACCTGCCTGCCTGAGCCTCACCCCTTGCAAAGCAAACCGATCTTTCCCTGTATGCCTTTGTACAGGAGCCACTGATACCAGCATAGGTTGGTTCTCTGGTGCAACTGCAGCACCTGCTGCCAGGGTTTGAGTAGAATAGAACAGAACAGAATAGAATCATAGCATCATAGTATCTTAGTATCAGTCAGGGTTGGAAGGGACCACAAGAATCATCTAGTTCCAACCTCCCTGCCATGGGCAGGGACACCCCACACTAGATCAGGCTGGACAGAGCCTCGTCCAGCTTGGTATTAAACACCTCCAGGGATGGGGCCTCAACCACCTCCCTGGACAACCCATTCCAGGGCTTCACCACTCTCATGGGGAAGAACTTCCTCCTCACCTCCAGCCTGAATCTCCCCACCTTGAGCTTCATTCCATTCCCCCTAGTCCTATCACTACCTGAATAGACTAGACTAGACTAGACTAGACTAGTCTAGAATAAACCAGGTTGGAAAAGACCTTCAAGATCATTGAGTCCAACCTATCACCCAACACCATCTAATCAACTAAACCATGGCACCAAGTGCCTCATCCAGAGTACCCACGGTGTCTTCCAGCCTGCCTGTAGGCCTGGAGACATTCTCTTCCACTTGAAGGCACTGAATAATGTTGAGAAGGACTCACCCCAGCACATTGCAGAGATTTGTGCCTCTTGGCAATATCCCTTTTTCCCAAGTATTTTACTAGTTTATCAGGATTTGGCACTTGTTCAGGGGTGCAATTTCAGAACACTGGAGGTGTTCCCTGTCCTAGGCACTGGCCCATACTTTCCCACACACTCCTAACTGTCCAGCCTTGTGGCAGATGCCTGGGTGCTACCCTTAGAAATCGTTTGTGTAAACCTAAGCAAGGCCTGGGACATATCCAGGAGACAACATGAACTTGCTGTCTTGGATGTCTCAAGACTATTCAAAATTCTCAAAAGCTGAGAAAGACTCCTCCCTTGCCTCACCCAGCAGCTGGGGTCCATTGCTAGCACACAACAATGCACCCTGTGGTAGGAGAGGGGATCTAATCAACGTCTATAAATATCTGAGGGCTGGCTGTCAAGAGGGAGGGGATAGGCTCTGCTCAGTTGTACCCTGTGATAAGACAAGGGGCAATGGATATAAACTATAGCACAGGAGGTTCCAGCTCAACATGAGGAGGAACTTCTTGACTATGATGGCCACAGAGCACTGGAACAGGCTCCCCAAGGGGTTGGGGAGTCTCTTTCTCTGGAGAGTTTTTCCTTTAGTTCATGTGGAACCTCCTCTGCCCCAGCTTGCACCCATTGCCCCCTGTCCTGTCATGGGACAGCACTGAGCAGAGCCTGGCTCCATCCTCCTGACACTGCCCTTCACGTCTTTATCAACATGAATAAGGTCACCCCTCAGGCTCCTCTGCTCCAAGCTAAAGAGCCTCAGCTCCCTCAGCCTTTCCTCATGAGGAAGATGTTCCACTGCCTTCAGCATTTTTGTGGCTCTGTGCTGGACTCTCTCAAGCATTTCCCTGAGGGCTGTTCAGCGTGAAGATGTCAAGGTGTCAAGCTCCCTATATAATCTCTCTATATAGATATAGTAACCTGAAGGAGCTGAGGTTGTTTACCCTGGAGAAGAGGAGGCTCGAGGGAGACTTTATTGCCATCTACAACTACCTAAAGAGAGATTGTAGCCAGGTGGGGGTTGGTCTCTTCTCCCAGGCAACCTGTGACAGAACAAGAGGACACAGTCTCAAGCTGTGCCAGGGGAAGTTTAGACTGGATGTTAGGAAGAAATTCTTCATAGAAAGAGTGATTGGCTGTTGAAATGTGCTGCCCAGGGAGGTGGTGGAGTCACCATCACTGGAGGTGTTTAGGAAGAGACTGGATGGGGTGCTTGGTGCCATGGTTTAGTTGTTTAGATGGTGTTGGCTGATAGGTTGGACTCAATGATCACAAAGGTCTTTTCCAACATGGTTAATTCTATTCTATTTAGTGGTAAAGAGAAATGCATTGATGAGACTGCTAACACATGACAATTTCTTGCCTTCAGAAGCCAGACTGACATTAGCTGTAGTATTTTTGTGCTGGGTGATTCTGGCCCAAAGCCCAGCCTGCAGTTGGGAATTGACTCCATTGGCCTCTCATCTCAAGAACCTTCAGATCAAATCCCCTCTGCTATGATACAGTGGCACACTTGAGAAAGCTGGGAGTTGTGAGTAGAGTAGAGTAGAGTAGAATAGAATGGCATAGAATAGAATAGAATAGAATAGAATAGAATAGAATAGAATAGAATAGAATAGACCAGGATGGAAAGAGACCTTCAAGATCATCATGTCCAACCTATCACCCAACACCATCTAATCAACTAAACCATGGCACCAAGCACCCCATCAAGTCTCCTCCTAAATACCTCCAGTGATGGTGACTCCACCAGCTCCTTGGGCAGCCCATTCCAATGGGCAATCACTCTCTCTATGAAGAATTTCTTCCTAACATCCAGCCTAAACCTCCCCTGGTGCAGCTTGAGACTGTGTCCTCTTGTTCTGGTGCTGGTTGCCTGGGAGAAGAGACCAACCCCCTTCTGTCTACACTTCCCTTCAGGTAGTTGTAGAGAGCAATAAGGTCTGCCCTGAGCCTCCTCTTCTCTAGGCTAAGCAACCCCAGCTATCCATCTTGGATTTAGTGACCTCTGGAAGGCAAATGGCTTACAGACAGTCAGTCAGTTCCACTTCAGACCTGAGCTGAAGACAGTGCCATTATCCCACTCCCCAGAAGCCCCTGAATAGCTTTCCTGTGTCCTTATTCACAGTTCAGGTGCAGGAATGAGTCACCAGTGGTGCCCCGAGGCTGTTCTCTGAAACTTTGCCAGCAGTGAATTTGCTGTGGTATCTCAGAATTCGTTCCTGTCACAGAGGCTGATTTAGGATTTAAGCTAAGCCTCCAAGCTGACAGCAGCCCTTTTTTTGTTTGTTTTTTCTTTTCTTTTCCTTGCCCCTTGGCTTCTCTGTTCAAGACAAAACTTATGGGCTGCACAAAGCCTGGCACAATGCTGAAAGTTTTCTGGGTGTTCCCTTCTACTCCATTTCCACTTTCTAAAAATACTCTCTTAGGTGGAGGGGGGAAAAAAAAAAGAATAAGATGTTTAAAAATGTCAATCATATCTGCCAGCGTGTCCCAACAGGAGTACAATAGATACTGCATGACAGAAATCAACAACCTTTCAAAGGTGGAGTCTGAAGAAAATTAAACTTAATATGGTGGGCTCATGACAACCTCATCAGGTTCAACAAGACCAAGGGCAAGGGCCTGCAGCTTGTTCAGGGCAAACCCAGGCACCGATACAGGCTGGGCAGGGACTGGCTTGAGAGCAGCCCTGAAGAAAAGGACTTGGGGGTGCTGGTGGATGAGAAGCTCAACATGAGCCAGCAGTGTGCACTTGCAGCCCAGAAAGCCAATCACATCCTGGGCTGCATCAAGAGCAGCATAGCCAGCAGGGCCAGGGAGGTGATTCTCCCCCTCTACTCAGCTCTGGTGAGACCCCACCTGGAGTACTGTGTCCAGTTCTGGAGCCCCTAGTACAGGAAGGATCTGGAGGTGCTGGAATATGTCCAGAGAAGGGCCAGGAGGATGATCAGAGGGCTGAAGCTCCTCTCCTATGAGGACAGATTGAGTGAGTTGGGGTTGTTCAGTCTGGAGAAGAGAAGGCTCTGAGGAGACCTTATTGTGACCTTCCAGTATCTGAAGGGGGCTACAAGGAACCTGGGGAGGGACTTTTGAGGGTGTCAGGGAGTGATAGGACTAGGGGGAATGGAGCAAAACTAGAAATGGGTAGATTCAGATTGGATGTTAGGAAGATGTTCTTCCCCATGAGGGTGGTGAGACACTGGCACAGTTTGCCCAGGGAGGTGGTGGAAGCCTCATCCCTGGAGGTTTTCAAGGCCAGGCTGGATGTGGCTCTGAGCAACCTGAAGTAGTGTGAGGTGTCCCTGCCCATGGCAGGGGTGGTGGAACTGAATGATCCTTGAGGTCTCTTGCAAGCCTGGCAATTCTGTGATTCTACAATTTCTACCTTTTCATTTCTTTCTTTTTCTTCTTCTCTTGAATTTTATTTATCACTGTTCAGAGGTGGCAGACATTATGAAGAGAGAAGATTCCAAATTGTGTGCAAACCAATGGCTAATTTTAGTCCAGCAAACCTGGCGAGTTTATAGTTGAAGATGCATTTTGTGACCCCCACTTGTCAAGTCCGCTTTGAATGACAGTTGTCTGCCTGTTTTGCTGAAGACAGGAAATACTCAGTCTGTTGTTGGACATCATTAATGATCTGCCTGTCCATTCTGTGCTGAATGGAGGGTACTGCTACTCCTTTCCCTGATGGCAATCTGCCTTCTGTGTGACAGCAAAGTAGTAATGGAAAGGAACAGAATAATGATAAGGATAATAATTTAAAAAGTCTTGAAAACCCATAGGGATTAACAAGGAGAAGGCAATTTAAAATAAACATAAGTAAAAATAAAAATAAGTATAAATAAAGAAGAAAGAAAAATAAAATAAAAATAGAAGTAAAAATAAAGCAAAATAAAATAAAACTAAATAATAAAAAATAAATACTAAAAGTAAGTAAAACTAAAGAAGGAAAAAGAAAATTAAAAATAGAAATAAAAATAAAGTACAACAATAATAAAATAAAGAATAAAAATTAAAATAAGTAAAAATAAAGAAGAAAAAATAGACATAAAAATAAAGCAATTTAAAAATAAAGAATAAAATAAAATAAATAATAAATACTAAAAATAAGTAAAAATAAAGAAAGAAAAATAAAATTAGAAATATAAAGTAAAAAAAGTTTATAATAAAATTAATAAATACAAAAAATAAGTAAAAATTAAGAAAGAAAAATAAAATAAAATTAGAAATATAAAGTAAAAAAAGTTTGTAATAAAATTAATAAATACTAAAAATAAGTAAAAATAACAAAGAAAGAAATATAAAATAAAAAGATAAATAAAAATAAAGTAAAAAATTAAAAATAAAGAATAAAATAAAATAAATAATAAATACTAAAAAGTAAAACTAAAGAAGAAAGAAATATAAAATAAAATAGAAATGAAAATAAAGTAAAAAGAATGAAATAAAATAAATAATAAATACTAAAAATATGTAAAACTAAAGAAGAAAGAAATATAAAATAAAAATAGAAATAAATATAAAGTAAAAAAATTATAATAAAATAAAATAAATAGTAAATACCAAAAATAAGTAAAAATAAAGAAGAAAAAAATATAGAAATAAAAATATAGTAAAAAATTTTAAAAATAAAGACTAAAATAAAATAAATAACAAATACTAAAAAGAAGTAAAAATAAAGAAGAAAGAAAAGTAAAATAAAAATAGAAATAAAAATAAAATAAAATTTATAACAATTCAAAATAAAGAATAAAATATTTAAAAATGAATGAAATTAAAATGAAATAAAATACCAAAAAAATCAAAATGAAAATAAAATTAAAAACATAAAAATAAAATTGAAAAGGAAAAGGAAAATAAAAGAAAACAATAAATCAAAATGAAAATAAAGATGAACAATAACAATACAAATAAATCCACCTATTTGATTGGATCTCCCAGGAATTGCAGCGCTGCTCAGCTCTGGGGCTAATGAAGTTCCCTTGTGAATCCTGCTGTTTCAGCTATGTGGGGCATATTTTGATTAGCATATGTTCCTTCTAAAAATACATTCCAAACCCCCCAGGACTTGCCATTTGTTTGCAAGCCACACTAAACCTTCAACCTCGCATCACTGATTTTAGGACAAAAACTTCACTTTTGAAAGCCAGTCCCATCCTGGGCTGCATCAAGAGAGGCGCAGCCAGCAGGGCAAGGGAGGTGATTCTCCCTCCCTCTACACCACGCTGGTGAGACCCCACCTGGAGTACTGCCTCCAGTTCTGGAGTCCCTATTACAGGAAGGATCTGGAGGTGCTGGAACATAGAATAGAATAGAATAGAATTAACCAGGTTAGAAGAGACCTTCGAGATCATCGTGTCCAACCTATCATCCAACACTACCCAATCAACTAAACCATGGCACCAAGCATCCTGTCAAGCCTCGCCCTGAACGCCCCCAGCGACGGCGACCCCACCACCTCCTCAGGCAGCCCATTCCAGTGGGCAATCACTCTCTCTGTGTAAAACTTCCTCCTAACCTCCAGCCTTAACCTCCCCTGACGCAGCCTGAGACTGTGTCCTCTTGTTCTGGTACTGGTTGCCTGGGAGAAGAGACCAACCTCCACCTCACTACAACCCCCCTTCAGGTAGTTGTAGAGAGCAAGAAGGTCACCCCTGAGTCTCCTCCTCTCCAGACTAAGTAACCCCAGCTCCCTCAGCCTCTCCTCATAGGGTTTGTGCTCTAAACCCCTCACCAACCTTGTTGCCATTTTCTGGACATGCTCCAGCAAGTCAACCTCCTTCCTAAACTGAGGGGCCCAGAACTGGACACAGGACTCAAGGTGCGGCCTAAGTCCATGTCCAGAGAAGGGTCATGAGCATGATCAGAGGGCTGGAGCTGCTCTCTTATGAGGACAGGCTGGATGTGAGGAGCAAGTTCTTCACCAGGAGAGTGGTGAAGCCCTGGAATGGGTTGTCCAGGGAGGTGGTTGAGGCCCCATCCCTGGAGGTGTTTAAGACCAGGCTGGACGAGGCTCTGTCCAGCCTGATCTAGTGTGGGGTGTCCCTGCCCATGGCAGGGGGGTTGGAACTAGATGATCCTTGTGGTCCCTTCCAACCCTGACTGATACTATGATACTACTGTACTATGACAGATTGAGGGAGTTGGGGTTGTTCAGTCTGGAAAAGAGAAGGCTCTGAGGAGACCTAATTGTGGCCTTCCACTACCTGAAGGGAGCCCACAGGAGAGCTGGGGAGGGACTATTTAGGGTGTCAGGGAGTGATAGGACTAGGGGGAATGGAACAAAACTAGAAATGGGTAGATTCAGATTGGATGTCAGGAAGAAGTTCTTCCCCATGAGGGTGGTGAGACACTGGCACAGGCAGCTCAGGGAGGTGGTGGAAGACTTATCCCTGGAGGTTTTTAAGGCCAGGCTTAAAAACTTTCCTTTATGTTTAATAATCTAATCTAATATAGTTTTCATTATGAATACATTGCTTCTAAAATTAAAGATTAAATAAAAATCTTAAGTATTTTTTGTCATTTTCAGTGAAACTAAAGAAGTTTTTTGTCTAAACCCTTGATTTTATTTTAGGCTTAGTCAACTATTTTAAGGGCAGTTCAGCTGTTTTTCTGGGATGAGACAGAAGTAATTAAAAATGCATATTTAAATTACAAAAAGTAGATGATTATCTTATACAAGTGAAGCATTTCTGAGAGTATACTTTTCATAGAGGATGTGATAGAACTTCATAGTATTGTTCCTTGGCCATTGGAATGTGCTGCCCAAGGAGGTGGGGGAGTCGCCATCACTGGTGGTGTTTAGGAAGAGCCTGGATGAGGCACATGGTGCCATGGTTTAGTGGATTAGATGGTGTTGGATGATAGGTTGGACTGGATGATCTTGGAGGTCTTTTCCAACCTGGTTAATGTTGTATTCTGTAGCCTCTAAATTACAAGAAAGTAAAAGAAAAGAATCACAGAATCACCAAGGTTGGAAGAGACCTCAAAGATCATCAAGTCCAACCTGTCACACAGCACCTCATGACTAAACCATGGCACCAAGTGCCACGGCCAATCCCCACTTGCACACCTCCAGGGGTGGTGACTCCACCACCTTCCTGGGCAGCACATTCCAAGGGCTAACAACTCTTTCCGTGAAGAACTTTCTCCTCACCTCCAGCCTAAACTTCCCCTGGCACAGCTTGAGACTGTGTCCTCTTGTTCTGGTGGTGGTTGCCTGGGAGAAGAGACCAACTCCCTCCTGGCTACAACCCCCCATCAGGTAGTTGTAGACAGCAAGAAGGTCTCCCCTGAGCCTCCTCTTCTCCAGGCTAAGCAACCCCAGCTCCCTCAGCCTCTCCTCACAGGGCTGTGCTCCAGATCTCTCCCCAGCCTCATTGCCCTTCTCTGGACACGTTCAAGTGTCTCAATGTCCTTCTTAAACTGAGGGCTCCAGAACTGAACACAATAGTAAAGGGTTAGAAAAGGGTTTCACCTAACTGCCAATTATTAGAAGAAATGAATCCCTCTGAAATAATTACCCTAAATATGGGTTTGCTAAAATTAAAACTAAATAAACATGTGATTAAATCTACCTTTACATCACATTCTTGTCATGAAAATCCCAGGAGGCCCCATTTACAAGCTGCAGCTATGCAAATGCAAGCATTTTGCTAGGCAGGAGAGCATTCCTGTGGCATTGCACTCAGAGAAAATATGATGGTTGATTTTATTGCAGATGATGAAGTGAAATGTGCAATATATATATATTTAAAAAAAAAAAAAAAGAAAAATAAAGGTTTTTCTAAATTAATTACTTATATTCTTCTAATGCTTTGCAGTTGGCTAAAACAGCCAAAGCCACAAAGGAGCATGAGCTTGATCCACATGAGTGTGGCACTGAGCAGTATCTGGAGCCTTGTGCTAAGCACAGTTCAACCATTAGGAATGCTGCAGTGTTCCTGGAGGTAATGTGGATACTGAAGGAGCTGGGGTTGTTTAGCCTGGAGAAGAGGAGGCTCAGGGGAGACCTTATTGCTGTCTACAACTACCTGAAGGGAGGTTGTAGCCAGGTGGGGGTTGGTCTCTTCTCCCAGGCAACCAGCACCAGAACAAGAGGACACAGTCTCAAGCTGCACCAGGGGACATTTAGGCTGGAGGTTAGGAAGAAATTCTACACAGAGAGAGTTGTTAGCCATTGAAATGTGCTGCCCAGGGAGGTGGTGGAGTCACCATCCCTGGAGGTGTTCAGGAGGAGACTTGACAGGGTGCTTGGTTGCATGGTTTAGTTGATTAGATAGTGTTGGGTGATAGGTTGGATGTACATACATAGAATACATACATACATAGAATAAACCAGGTTGGAAGAGACCTTCAAGATCATCGCGTCCAACCCATCAACCAATCCAACACCGCCCAAGCAACTAACCCACGGCACCAAGCACCCTGTCAAGTCTTCTCCTAAAAACCTCCAGTGATGGCGACTCCACCACCTCCCCAGGCAGCCCATTCCAATGTGCAATCACTCTTTCTGTATAGAACTTTTTTCTAACATCCAGCCTGAACCTCCCCTGGCGCAGCCTGAGACTGTGTCCTCTTGTTCTGGTACTGCTTGCCTGGGATCTCGAAGGTCTCTTCCAGCCTGGTCTGGTCTATTCTATTCTATTCTATTCTATTCTATTCTATTCTATTCTATTCTATTCTATTCTATTCTATTCTATTCTATTCTATTCTATTCCATTCCATTCCATTCCATTCCATTCCATTCCATTCTCTCAGTAAATCCTATGGCAGGTGCTTCTCCTCCTCCTTTGCTCATGGAAGTAATTCTAATTTCACAGAATCACAATATGTTAGGGGTTGGAAAAGACCTCAAAAGATCATCTTGTCCAACCCCCACTGCCAGGGCAAGCTCCAGAATAATTTTATGTTTCACATGAACTTCTAAAAAGGCCTCAGCCTCACACTCTGTGAAGCTTCCTGAACTTTAGACCCTATGCTTCTCTGTTTTACCATTCCTTCCTGTCATGGGGAAAAGGAAATTACAGTGCATGTGGATGACTCTGGCAGCAGAGGACTCTACAGTTCTGAACTGGCTACACTAGGAGAAAAAAAACTGTTCTGCTGCTTGAAGAATTTCCCAACAGCAGGGGCAGGAGGCTGCTAATAGCACACCACTGCCCTGGTGAAAGGCAACCTGAGGAAATCTGAGTTTAAACTGAAGACCATCTGTAAGACAGTTACAAACCAGCCACCTTACCCAGTGGCTGGATCAAAGTTTTTTCCAGGAGAACTGGATATTCTGCTAGTATCAAGTAAATATTCTGCTAATATAATACAAATGTGTGCTCATAGTCTGCTATAACATGTGAATTATGGAGGGGGAGGGGGGACCAAAAAAAGAAATTAGGAGTCTTGTTTCAATATTAGTTGGTCTCTTCTGCCAGGCAACCAGCTCCAGAAAAAGAGGACACAGTCTCAAACTGCACCAGGGAAGTTTAGGCTGAGGTGAGGAGCAAGTTCTTCACAGAGAGAATTGTTAGCCAGTGGAATGTGCTGCCCAGGGAGGTGGTGGAGTCACCATCCCTGGAGGTGTTCAGAAAGGGTTTGGATGTTGCACTTAAAGCCATGGTTTAGTAGTCTTTAGGTGTTGGGTGACAGGTTGGATTTGATGATCTTTGAAGTCTTTTCCAACCTTATTGATTCTACGAACATTGCTTTCTGAGACTGACATTGATAAAACACTTGATAAGCCACCCTCCAGTGCTTCTCCCTGGCCACAGCCACCACTAAATACTTGGCTGTGTGAACCTGTAGGAAATCTGCTGTGAGTCTTGAACTGACAATTCCTGCTCCATCACCAAAGCATGGACTTTCAGGAAAGGACAAGGGCTATGCTTTAAGAATAAGGCTGTGTGAGGCAGCACCCTTTATGAGTCTCTTTCTCGTGCAGTTGTCCTGCCCTGCTTTTCCCTGCCCAGTGCTATCTACAGTCACCAGGAGGAAAAATAAAACCCTTTAACTGGCAGCTCTCCAGGCTTTATTCTCTGACAGCTCAGCTCCAGCCAGGCAACACTCAGGCACAGCAACAACTATGTCATTGCTCGACTTCCCTCCAACCAAGATCAATAGACGTAGCTGTGGCACACTTCGGCTGTAGCCATGGCTGCCAAGGAGAGCTGGGCCCAGCAAACTCCTGCCATTATTCCTGCAGGAAACAGATGACATGATAAGGCTGTAAAAGCAGTGAATCAAAAGCTTGAATCAAAAATTCTTCCTGTTTTCCAGGAGATCTACAATGAGAAGGAATGATCTGTTCAGCCTGGAAAAGAGAAGGCTCTGGGGAGACCTAATAGTCACCTTCCAGCACCAGAAGGGGGCCCACAAGAGGGATTGGGAGAGACTGTTTACAAAGGCCTGCAGTGATAGGATGAGGGGCAATAGCTGTAGATATAGACTGGATGTTAGGAGCAAATTCTTTGCCATAAGGGTAGTGGAACACTGGAACAGGTTGCCCAGGGAGGTTGTTGAGGCTCCACCCCTGGAGATATTCAAGGCGATGCTCAACAGGGGTCTGGGCAACCTGGTCTGGTTGAGGATGTCCCTGCTGACTGCAGAGGGGCTTGGACTGGATGATCTTTGGTGGTCCCTTCCAACCCAGACCATTCTATGATTGTATGATTCTCTGAATCTGTGATTTCTGGCATCACATTGGTAAAAAAGAAAACCAATCCCCATACTCCTCTTTCATTTTTCTCACATATCCAACTTTTCTAGTGACTTACTAGACCAAGTCACTCCTCAGTGGGGATGGGCAGTAGAATATACTGTAACATCTCTCACACATCTCATATTCCTTCCAACAGAACTTTAAGCACTGTGACATTCTTGATGACCACTCAGAAGTGGTTACAAAGACCCCCAAAGAATCCTTCTCTGTCCTTCACCTGTTTATCTGTGCTTGCCAAACAGCCTTTCATGAAACCTTGTAGGAGAAGTGCAGATTGTTGTAATATTACACATCACCATAGCTAACCTCAAGATCCTTGCAGGTTTAGACAGACTTTGAGATTGCAGGTGGGACATTTTCTCCAAAGCTTTTACTAGAAGTCCTACTTTGGCAACATCTGCTAAGGAGTTCTTCTAGCCTAGGCATGAAATTTTGGAGTGGAAGATGTGGGTCACTGA
This sequence comes from Dryobates pubescens, assembly GCF_014839835.1. NCBI lineage: Eukaryota > Metazoa > Chordata > Aves > Piciformes > Picidae > Dryobates > Dryobates pubescens. Next base: position 134,716,227 of record NC_071657.1, read on the forward strand.
TTTCAGAGTGAGGGCAGCTACAGACATGTTGGCCTGTGGGCATCCACAGCTTTTCAGAGAATGCTGTTTCCTATCTTTGAATCCTGAGGCTGACTTGAACAAGAGCTTCTGGGTCTCCTTGCAAGCTGCCATTTTCCCTGCACTCCATATAGGAGCACAAAACAATGCACAAATAGAAAGTCTTAGAAAGCAGCATGTCCCAGATCTTGAAACTGCAGCTTCAACTGCAACAAAAGTGGTTCTGAAGACAGAATAAGCAAGCTTACAAGTATGAGAAGCTGGTGAATCTCCACCAGAAATGTCCCTAGGAGTAACATGAAACTGTGAAAAGGGAGAGGGACTCGTAATCATAGAATCATAAAATGGTCCAGCTTGAAAGGGACCTCCAAAGGTCATCCAGTCCAACCTCCCAGTCAGCAGGGACATCCCCAACTAGATCAGGTTGCCCAGGGCCTCATCAAGCCTCACCTAGAATATCTCCAGGGAAGGGGCAACCCACCTGGGCAACCTGTTCCAGTGTTCTACCACCCTCATAGTAAAGAACTTCTTCCTGATATCCAATCTAAATCTGCCCTTCTCTAGTCTGAAGCCATTGCCCCTCATCCTGTCACTGCAGGCCTTTGTAAACAATCCCTCTCCAGCCTTCCTGTAGCCCCCTTCAGGTACTGGAGGGCTGCGATTAGGTCTTCCTGGAGCCTCCTCTTCTCCAGGCTGAACATCCCCAGCTCCCTCAGCCTATCCACATAACAGAGGTACTCCAAGCCCCTGATCATTTTCATGGCCCTCCTCTGGGTCCTCTCCCTCAGGTCCATGTCTTTCCTGTATATAATGAAGGTCCCTAGTTGTCCCAGAGGGCAAAGACTGCAGAGATGACAGTAGAAGTGATGAAGAAGGGAAGTAAGCTTCTGCTCATTTCAGAAGCCATTGTGGTTGCTCTAATCAAGTCAGAACCAAAAGAGTAGGCTTTCCTGTCCTCTCCTGGGTTGCAGATACCCATGACTGTACACTGCTGGGTATCTGGCTTTCCTGCCTTCTCCCTGAGGAGGTCCACTCAAGACCCACTGTGGCTTCCATCAGCTAGATAACGCAGGGAGGAATGAAAAAGGAGGAAATGGCAAAAGAAGGTACTCACAAGTTTCATTTCATGTAGGATGTTAAGAAATTTGGGAATACACTGGGGTTTCTTTGGTCCAAATTTTTCACTTCAAACAAAAATATAATAGTTTCAAGGAACCACAGAATCACAGAATCACAGAATTGTAAGGATTGGAAGGGACATCAAGGATCAGCCAGTTCCAAACCCCCACCATGGGCAGGGACACCTCACACTAGGTCAGATTGCTCAGAGCCGCATCCAGCCTGTCTTTAAAAGCCTCCAGGGATGAATGAGGCTTCCATCACCTCCCTGGGCAACCTGTGCCAGTGTCTCACCACCCTCATGGGGAACAACTTCTGCCTAATATCCAATCTGAATCTACCCATTTCTATGGGTAAGGATTGGGTTATGAGAAAGAGAGAGAGGGCTACATTGAGGCTTTGCCTTCAGAATGTTCTTGCTGTGCAGGGTTTTGCTGTTTCTTTTAATGTATTCCTTCTACTGTCATCTGCAGGTTGTTCTGCAAAACATATTGCTCCTTTGTGTCTCTTCTCTCACACTGATTTTCTCATATTCTTTCCCCATGGATCCTATGCATAGCACAGCCTACTTCTACACCAATCTTTCTTCAGCCCTTAGATCTTTCTAGACAGCTGTTCCTGACTCCTTTCCTATCTTTATTTTCCTTCCAGTAATTACACTGTACCCTATATATGCATAAACAACTGTTAAATGTGCTGGCTGTTTTCCATCACCTCTCTTTGTCTGTAAGATTTTTTTTCCAAGGAAGCTGCTGTCTCCTCCTGCTTTGCAAAGTCTTTTGGCCATTTTCTGAGCTAAGTCAGTAATTTGTAATAAGGTACTAAGGAGGAGATTCACAACTCCTTTTACATTCGTCTGCCTGTCAGTAGCACAAGTTTTACCTAGCTGGTGAGTTTGCCACTGACTCATTAGTGTGTGCAGCTCATATCATGTTAAGCCAGATCCCTGCCAAGGTTTCCCACCCTGATGTTATCTGATGGTGTTTTAGATTAATTGGAATTTTGGACTGAGTAAATGCCTGAGGCATTTAGCTAACAAAATGAGATTAACAAAGGTTGAGTCTGTTACTCAGAACTGCTAAACTAAAACTTCAAGAGTGTAGGTTGCTCATTCTTTCTTCTTTTTTTTTTTCTTTCTTTTCAGCAGAGGGTTGTGCTGACTGTTCAAAAATAATTCCCTTTGCCTGCTACCATATCTGGCAAAACTTTGGAAATGCCATCACTCCCTGAGCTCTTTTGCTGTTGGATGTCTCATTTGTACATGCTGCTTCCTGATCTGTTCTCTCTCTCTCTCTCTCTCCCTCATGCATAAATTGTAATGGCTAAAAATAATCCATAAATGTTTATTCCAGCAATTATCTGCTCTTCTTTCCACCTCATCCAATCACAAAGCTGTTTCAAAGCCTTGCTGCTGGGCTAAACCTTGCATCCAAAGCAGGCACAGACTAAGCATCTTTGCTGGTACGTTTCCAAACACTTAAAATACTCAAAATACTCAGTCTAGGAGTGAAACCTCTGCTCAGAATTCCACCCTGCTTCATTTGTACCACCTCTGCAGCAGTCTTTCGTGGGCAAAGCTCCATCTCTCTCCTTTAATTAGAACTCTGGTACAAATAATTAAATATTCACTATGCTAGACTGCCAAAAAAAAATAAATATATATATATATCACCAAATCTATTGCACAATGATCATAGATCACAGAACCACAGAATGTTAGGGGTTAGAAAAGTGCTCCAGAGTCCAACCCCCCTGCCAAAAGCAGGATCACCTAGGGCAGGCCACACAGGAATGCATCCTGGTGAGTTTTGAAAGCCTCCATGGAAAGAGATTCCACAACCTCTCTGAGCAGCCTGTTCCAGTGCTCTGTCACTCTTACAGTAAGGGAGTGTTTCTTTGTGTTGAGGTGGAACCTTCTGTGCCCTAGCTGGTACCCATTGTTCCTTGTCCTATCATGGGGCACCACCAAAAAGAGACCATCACCTTTATTGTGACACCCACCCTTCAGGTATTTATAAAGCTTGCAGCCTTATTCATAAGGACTTGCAAGGAGTCCTTTTCAGGCTGCAGATTTTAGTCTTACCTCTCATAACTAGCTATTGCCATTCATGTTTTAGTTAATTTTGAAAGCAGAAATAATTGAAATTTAAAGGATTATGCTGTCCTGGGGTGTATGAGAATGAATGTGGTTGGTAGATCAAGAGAGGTTCTCTTGCTCCTCTACTCTGCCCTGCTTAGGCCACATCTGGAATATTGTGTAGAGTTCTGGGCTCCTCAGTTCAAGAAGGACCTCAGGAAACTGCTTGAGAGAGTCCAGCACAGAGCCACAAAGATGATAAAGGCAGTGGAACATCCCCCTTATGAGGAAAGGCTGAGGGAGTTGGGGTTCTCTAGCTTGGAGCAGAGGAGCCTAAGGGGCAACCGCATTCATGTTGATAAAGATGTGCAGGGCAGTGTCAGGAGGATGGAGCCAGGCTCTGCTCAGTGCTGTCCAACGATAGGGCAGGGGGCAAGGGGTGCAAGCTGGAGCAGGGGAGGTTCCACATGAACATAAGGAAAATTTTTTTCACTGTGAGTGTGACAGAGCCTTGGAACAGGCTGCCCAGAGAAGTTGTGAAGTTCCATTCTTTGGAGACATTCCAAACCCGCCTGGATGCATTCCTGTTGCCTGGATGCAACCAGTACCAGAACAAGAGGACACAGTCTCAGGCTGCATCAGGGGAGGTTTAGGCTGGAGGTTAGGAGGAAGTTTATCACAGAGAGAGTGAGTGCCCACGGGAATGGGCTGCCTGAGGAGGTGGTGGGGTCGCCGTCACTGGGAGTGTTCAGGGCGAGGCTTGACAGGATGCTTGGTTGCATGGTTTAGTTGGTTGGGTGGTGTTGGATAATAGGTTGGACATGATGATCTCAAAGGTCTCTTCCAACCTGGTCTATTCTATTCTATTCTATTCTATTCTATTCTATTCTATTCTATTCTATTCTGTGTGACCTACCCTAGGTGATCCTGCTCTGGCCGAATGATCCTTCTAGGTCCCTTCCAACCCACAACATTCTGTTTTTCTGTGTGACTTTGTCATTCAAAACATTCCAAACAGAAGTTTAGGAACAGAAACAAGAATTAATGATGTAGATTAGTTTTGATGCAAACCATTTCAGCTGATCACCTTTGGAATTGCAAAGAATTGCGAAAACTGTTTGAGAATTATTTGTTTTCATTGTAGTGAATATAGGCAATTAAAATTAATTACCCAATGATGATATAGGCAAATAAAACCTTAATAACCAAGGTTTATAGTCAAATAATTTGCCTTTGTTTGTTTGTTTTGTGTTGTGTTTTTTTTTCACCAGGAGACAGATTCCTGCTTCTAGGAACAAAAGGAGGAGAGGCTGAGGGAGCTGGGGTTGCTTAGTGTGGAGAAGAGGAGGCTCAGGGGAGACCTTCTTGCTCTCTGCAACTACCTGAAGGGAGGTTGTAGCCAGGTGGGGGTTGGTCTCTTCTCCCAGGCAACCAGCACCAGTACAAGAGGACACAGTCTCAAGCTGTGCCAGGGGAGGTTTAGGCTGGAGGTGAGGAGAAATTCTACACAGAGAGCATGATTGCCCATTGGAATGTGCTGCCCAGGGAAGTGGTGGAGTCACCATCACTGGAGATGTTTAGGAAGAGGCTGGTTGGGGTGCTTGGTGCCATGGTTTATTTGAATAGATGATGCTGGATGATAGGTTTGACTTGATGATCTCAAAGGTCTCTTCCAACCTGGTTAATTCTATTCTATTTTAAAACATGATCTTCTATTCGTCTCTTCTCTTCTCTTCTCTTCTCTTCTCTTCTCTTCTCTTCTCTTCTCTTCTCTTCTCTTCTCTTCTCTTCTCTTCTCTTCCCTTCCCTTCCCTTCCCTTCCCTTCCCTTCCCTTCCCTTCCCTTCCCTTCCCTTCCCTTCCCTTCCCTTCCCTTCCCTTCCCTTCCCTTCCCTTCCCTTCCCTTCCCTTCCCTTCCCTTCCCTTCCCTTCCCTTCCCTTCCCTTCCCTTCCCTTCCCTTCCCTTCCCTTCCCTTCCCTTCCCTTCCCTTCCCTTCCCTTCCCTTCCCTTCCCTTCCCTTCCCTTCCCTTCCCTTCCCTTCTCTTCCATTTCTACTCTATTCTATTCTTATGTCAAGATATACAATATGATTACTATGTGAAAGCTTTGCAAGATTCCAAGGGATTCAAATAAGAATACTGGCACAAAGTTGTTAAAAGTTGCACATATTCTTCACCTGCTCCTTTAATGAGTAAACCATTTCAGTTACACAAATTGTTTGCCTGGCTGTGCACGTGCAGGAAGCAATGCTTCATTGTATTCTGTTTTACTTTCCTTTTGGGGAATACTGCATCCAGTTAAAAGGTTGCTGACTGACTTCCAACTAAAACCAAAGTGAGGATATGGAAGAGGTGGAAACCACTGCAATGTTCCAAAGTACTGCAATTCCACATGCTATTCCATGGACTTTTTTTTCTGTGTCCTTTTCAAAACAGAAAACTTCCTCAAGATGTCTATGGTCTTCTTAGTGCTTATATTTAGAATAGAGTAGAGTAGAGTAGAGTAGAGTAGAGTAGAATAGAATAGAATAGAATAGACCAGGTTGGAAGAGACCTTAGAGATCATCACGTCCAACCTATCATCCAACACCATCTAATTAACTAAACCATGCAACCAAGCACCCTGTCAAGTCTCCTCCTAAACACCTCCAATGATGGTGACTCCACCACCTCCCTGGGCAGCCCATTCCAATGGCCAATCACTCTCTCTATGAAGAACTTCTTCCTAACATCCAGTCTAAACCTCCCCTGGTGCAGCTTGAGACTGTGTCCTCTTGTTCTGGTGCTGGTTGCCTGGGAGAAGAGACCAGCTCCTGCCTGTCTACAACCTCAAACTTGTGCAGATGCTCCTGAAGCAAATTTGTCCCTGACTTTAAGTCTTGCCTTTATCTTGTGTTAAACTGAACTGATTCATTTTGAATTTGGATTGCAACCCTCAAGCCTTTTCCTTTTTATTTGTCATAAGATCATGTTTAGTGATAACCCTACAGTGAAGAGTTCTGTTCATAGAGGTGAGGCACATCCTGTCCTGGAGGAAATATTTTCCTGCAGTTAAAAAGTGATCCAGGAGCACAATCAAGTTTGATCCTCTCTGGTCAGGATAAGAAGTGTGGGGTAGACAAATGTTCCCTTGGAACAACTAAACTAAGAAGGGCAAATTTATTTCAGCCTTCAGATTGCAATGACTTTTTTTTGGCTGTAATGTGAAACAGAGCTTCAGAGGTGAAAAGTGTGCTGCAGTTGCCGAATCTATTCAGCCCTTTCGCTCCAGACCTTCTCTTTGAACTCTTCTCTTGGGTCAGAAATCTCAAAGTGCCCAGAGATTTGCACTTCTAACACTCACCACATCATTTATTTCAATACTTGATGTCACCAGTGACTCTCACATGGGTCTGTTCACACCATCACATTAAAAAATGACTTTTCCTCTTGTGTTCCAAATGATCCTGCCCTTTTAATGCTTGCATTAATATTCCTTCTCATGAAGTCACATTTTTAGGCTTCTGCTGAATTTCCTAGATACCAGTTGCTTCCTTGGCTGATGCATTAAAGATTTTTCACAGGGCATTTATCTTTTTCTTCATTGCTGCCATGTTTATTTCATCTCAGCTTCAAACATTTGGGACATTGGCCTTCCAGTATTGGAAAGGGGCCTAGAAGAAAGCTGGTGAGGGACTCTAGGGTGTGGGTTAGTGATAGGACTAGGAGGAATGGATCCAAACTAGAGGAGAGGAAATTTAGATTAGATGTCAGGAAGAAGTTCAGGCTGGAGCTGAGGAGAAACTTCTTCACTGAGAGTTGTTAGCCATTGGAATGGGCTGCCAAGGGAGGTGGGCAGCCCACCTGGAGATGCTCAAGAGGGGATTGGATGTGGCACTTAGTGCCATGGTTTAGTCATGAGGTCTGTGGTGACAGGTTGGACTTGATGATCTTTGAGGTCTCTTCCAGCCTTGGTGATTCTGTGATAAGGGTGGGGAGACACTGGCACAGGTTGCCCAGGGAGGTGGTGGAATCCTCATCCCTGGAGGTTTTTAAGGCCAGGCTGGATGTGGCTGTGAGCAACCTGCTCAAGTGTGAGGTGTGCCCATGGCAGGGGGGTTGGAATTGGATGATCCTTGAGGTCCCTTCCAACCCTGACAAGTCTGTGATTCTATGAAATTAACCTTTCAAAAGCCTAAGAATTCATTCATTGTAGAGTTATATATATATGTATAAACCAAAATTAAATGAAGCTTAGAATTTGACCTATTCTGTACCTTAATGACTGTTCATGTAATTAAGAAAGTCCATTCCTCTTTTTCAAGGTAAGTTGACTGATATTTACTTATCCCTTTGTCTAGCAGAAATTATGGCTTTGGTGGAGTCACCATCATTGAGGGTGTTCAGGAGGAGACTTAATGGGGTGCTTGGTGTCATGGGTTAGTTGTTTTGGTGGGTTGGATTGGTTGAGGGGTTGGATGTGATGATCTTGAGGGTCTCTTCCAACCTGGTCTATTCTATTCTATTCTATTCTATTCTATTCTATTCTATTCTATTCTATTCTATTCTATTCTATTCTACTCTATTCTATGCTATTCTAAAATGCTGTGAATTCTTTTGGAGGCAGACACAGAGTAAAACTAAAGTGTAAAATTTTCACACAGTCAGAGCTAGGTTTGTGTGTGTGCAAGTGAATGTCCTATGAGGACAGGTTGAGGTTGATCAGGTTGTTCAGCCTGGAGAAGAGAAGGCTCTGGGGAGACTTAATAGCAGCCTTCCAGTACCTGGAGTGGGCTACAAGAAGAGAGAGACTGTTTACAAAAGCCTGCAGTGAGAGGACTAGGGGCAATGGATTGAAATTAGAGAAGAGTAGATTTACATTGCATGTTAGGAAGAAGTTTTCTACCATGAGGGTGGTGGAACACTGGAACAGGTTGCCCAGGGAGGTGGTTGAGGCTCCTTCCCTGGAGATATTCATGGTGAGGCTCAACAGGGCTCTGGGCAACCTGATCTAGTTGGGGATGTCCCTGCTGATTGCAGAGGTGGTTCGACTACATAACCTTTGGAGTTCCCTTCCAACCCAAACCTTTCTATGATTCTTGTAACTATTTCTGGTCTGGCATGGCTGGATATGAGACCCTGCTAAGCGAGACCACAAGTCCCAAGCTGATTCTCCCCAGTGAGATAACATGCAAGAGCAAGCGCTCTAATTGCACTTCCAGTGGCAGGCACGAAGGTTCCCTTGACAGAAGATACAGAAGACCCCAGTCCATCAGGAACTGAGAATATAACCCACCATCCTCCATTAAATCATCCACTGCAATCACACTGCTGTCTGCAAGCTTAACAATCTGAAATACGCCACTTCGTATTGAGTGGTGCTTGTGCACACTGGATTTGGTGCAGCTGAACGGCTATGTGCCAATCTTGGGTGGAACTGACTTTTGTCATGACTTAGTATCTCATGTGCCACATTAACATTTGTCAAGAATTCTCAGTAGCAGACAGGTAGACATTCTGGGCAGGCACCACGTTCTGTCATCTTCTGGGAGAGTTCTGGAAGAGTGCCGGGTTCTACACATTGGCCACAACAACCCCAGGCAGTGCTACAGGCTGGGGTCAGAGAGGCTGCAGTGTCCAGGCAGAAAGGGACCTGGGGGTACTGCTTGATAGTAGGCTGAACATGAGCCAGCAGTGTGCCCAGGTGGCCAAGAAGGCCAATGGCATCCTGGCCTGGGTCAGGAACAGTTTGGCCACCAGGAGCAGGGAGGTCATTCTGCTCTGTATTCAGCACTGGTTAGGCCACACCTTGAGTCCTGTGTCCAGTTCTGGGCCCCTCAGTTTAGGAAAGATGTTGAGTTGCTGGAAGGTGTCCAGAGAAGGGCAACAAAGCTGAGGAGGGGTTTGGAGCACAGCCCTGTGAGGAGAGGCTGAGGGAGTTTGGGTTGCTTAGCCTGGAGAGGAGAAGGCTCAGAGGAGACCTTCTTGCTGTGTACAACTACCTGAAGGGAGGTTGTAGCCAGGTGGGGGTTGGTCTCTTCCCCCAGGCAACCTGTAACAGAAGGAGAGGACACAGTCTCAAGCTGCACCAGGGGAAGTTTAGGCTGGATGTGTGGAAGAAGTTCTTCATAAAGAGAGAGACTGGCCATTGGAATGTGCTGCCCAGGGAGCTGGTGGAGTCACCATCCCTGGAGGAGTTTAAAAAGAGCCTGGATGGGGTGCTTGGTGCCATGGTTGAGTTAATTAGATGGTGTTGGGTGATAGGTTGGACTTGATGATCTCGAAGGTCTTTTCCAACCTGGTTAATTCTATTTTAGTCTATTCTATACTTTTATCTCTCCCATCATCTACAAACTATCATTTCATATTGAAAACATGTGGTACACAGAAAATAAATGGTTATTTTTTTAAACATTATTTTTGTTTTTACTTGAGGCATGCAGGGCCAAAATTCTACTTTTTTAGTGTATAAAAATACATATTAAAAAAGCTAAAGAGCAGAAACAAAGAAACCACCACCACCAATGAGCACAAAATCTAACATTCTGAGGGTGAACCTTACCCTAAATAATTTCCCATGGCAGAAAGGAGTGACAACATCTGTACTGTGAATAACACAAACCTGAACAATTAGAAAGTGAATTCTGATGTGGTAAATGAGGCTTCAGCCACTGCAGGCTCACATTCCCTTATTTTCTTTATCAGCAGATGCTGATATTACAAAACCATAACTAGCAATTGAGCACAGATGGTTATCTTTGTTCAGCACAAAGGCTCAGAAGGGAACAGGCACTTAAGCAGAGAGACCTCAGTCACCCTTTCCAGTAAATTTACTGTTCTGACTCTCAAACAATATGTCTCTTACAGTTTTCCAGTCACATGCAATCTGCATATCCATAAAGGTAACCTCAGTTCCCATCAGCACAGACCAGGCAGTAAATGAAAGCTGACCTCGTATGGCTGAAGCACTGTGGTAGTTTAAGCCTCTGCCTTTAATTTTTTTTCTAACAGATCTTGAGCAGAAAAGTAATGAAATGTAAATAAATCACTGTTGAGTGTGAAAATGAAAATAGAGTTAATCCTAAATAATTTGCTTCCAACTGAGCTGGTCTGGCAAAGTTAGTGTTGGGGGAGTAGGGAAATCTCAACCCACCACAAGCACAGATTTCTGTACTCCCACAAGTGCATCTGCCTTGACCTGGAATGTGTCCAGGGAAGGGTAACAAAGCTGGGGAGGGGTTTGGAGCACAGCCCTGTGAGGAGAGGCTGAGGGAGCTGGGGTTGCTTAGCCTGGAGAAGAGGAGGCTCAGGGGAGACCTCATTGCTGTCTACAACTACCTGAAGGGAGGTTGTAGCCAGGTGGGGGTTGGTCTCTTCTCCCAGGCAGCCAGCACCAGAGCAAGAGGACACAGTCTCAAGTTGCACCAGGAGAAGTTTAGGCTTGAGGTGAGGAGAAAGTTCTTCACTGAGAGAGTTGTTAGCCATTGGAATGTGCTGCCCAGGGAGGTGGTGGAGTCACCATCCCTGGAGGTGTTCAAGAGGGGATTGGACATGGCACTTGGTGCCATGGTCTAGTAGTTGTGAGGTCTTGGGTGACAGGTTGGACTTGGCTCAGGAGAGGCCTTCTTGCTGTCTACAACTACCTGAAGGGAGGTTGTAGCCAGGTGGGGGTTGGTCTCTTCTCCCAGACAACCAGCACCAGAACAAAAGGACACAGTCTCAAGATGCACCAGGGGTAGTTTAAGCTGGATGTTAGGAATAAGTTCTTCCCAGCAAGAGAGATTGGCCATTGGAATGTGTTGCCCAGGAAGGTGGTGGAGTCACCCTCACTGGAGGTGTTTAGGAAGAGACTTGATGGGGTGCTTGGTACCATGGTTGAGTTGATTAGATGATGTTGGGTGACAGGTTGGGCTTGATGATCTTTGAGGTCTTTTCCAACTTTATTGATTCCATGATTCTATATAATGGTCCCCCCTACCACCCTGGGCACACCTTTCTCTCTACAAACCAAACCACAGACAGATGATTATGGTAGATATTTAATGACTGCAGTGTGTTTTATGTATTTTGATGCTTTCACCACCAAATTCTTACATGCACACTGCAGTGCTGACTGGCTGAAGCAAGGAATACGTTCTAAATGAGATTCCAAATTCTTCAGCTTCAGACATTAAGATTTCTGTCGTTCTGTGCTTGAAATTGCTGAACATGAAGCAAGGGGCACAATTGCAGTGTGGTAAATTAGGTGAGTGGGTAAAGTTATCTTCCTGCTGTTACAGGAAAAACAGTGAGAAGGAAAGTACATGCTGCTCAAATCAAACACAGATTAACTCCATAAACATTTAATTATACCTCTGAACAAGCTCCCTCTGAACCTCTCCTTTAATGAGGAAATAAAAGTAGTTGTAACTAAAGAGGAAAGTTTGAATAAATGCTGAGGTGCTCAGAAACCACTTGTGACTCTGGTTTCTCTTTTGCAGAACCATGTTCTGTAACTCAGCACAGAAGCACTGTCCTTTGGAGGTCACAGCTGGAACTGGTGCATGCTTGCCTTCCCCTTGGCAAGCTGAGCAGGGCAACTTTGTGGTATGGATCTCCCCAGCTCTCAGCACAACTGCTCCAGAGAAGGATGTGAATAACAGGTGAATGCAGTCTCTATAACTTTGTGCACAATTACAGGAACACAGCAGAAAATCTGTTGGTAAGTTCATGAATTCCAGGTGCTTAGTTATTATTGCATGAAGATCTGAGCTCCCCAGTTCAAGAGGGATCTACCTGAGAAAGTCCAACGGAGGGCAAAAAGGATGAGGAAAGGACTGGAGCACTGCCTCATCAGAAAAGGCTGAGAGACCTGGGGCTGTTTAGTCTGGAGAAGAGAAGACAGAGGGGATCTAATCAACAAGTATCTGAGGACTGGGTGTCAGGAAGGAAGGGATAGGCTCTGCTCACTTTTGCCCTGTGATAGGAGAAGGGGTGATGGATGTAATCTGCAGCACAAGAAGTTCCCCCTCAAGATGAGGAAGAACCTCTTTGCTGTAAGGGTCCCAGAGCAGTGGAACAGGCTCCACAGAGAGGTTGTGGAATCTCCTTCTCTGGAGACTTTCCAGCCCCAGCTGGATGCATTCCTGTGTGACCTGAGCTAGATTCTATGGTTCTGCTCTGGCAGGGGGTTTGGACTCAAAGATCTCCAGAGGTCCCTTCCAACCCCTAACATCTTGTGACCCTGTGATTTATTCTATCAATATATATCAATATATATTATAGACATATCCATATTATTATTATCCATTATGTATTGTATTATGTATGAGATATATATAACAGTTCTATGATTCTATATATGAAATATCATATCCTGTAAAAATTACCCATGAGAATTCCAGTTTATCCTGAAGCAGATGAAATGGAATGTATGGTTTTCATGGGACATGGGCTGATGTCTCTTAGAATGGATGCAGTCAGGAAAGGACAAAGGACAATGGATATAAACTACAGCACCTCAACATGAGGAAGAACTTCTTCACTGTGAGGGTCACAGAGCACTGGAACAGGCTCCCCAGAGAGGTTTTGGAGTCTCCTGCTCTGGAGCCTTTCCAGCCCTGTCTGGATGTGTTCCTGTGTGACCTGTGTTGGATTCTATGGTCCTGCTCTGGCAGGGGGTTTGAACTCAAAGATCTCCAGAGGTCCCTTCCAACCCCTAACATCCTGTGAGCCTGTGAAATGCCCAACCCTTTCTGGGTCAAGGTTCCAATAGCTCTGAATAGATGTAACTTGGACTCAATGACATTTGCTGAAGGGAGTTTTATCCAGCTCACTTTTTATCCATTTATTTATTTAAATCAGCCTGTCATGCTCTTTAAAATTTTCCTTACAGTGCCTGGAAAAAAAACCCACAAACACAACACATAATAAAACAAATTAAATATCCCTGCATGTGAACAGATTGGGGAGTGTAAAGCAGACACCATGCAAAGAAGATAGTGGGCGTGTTGTTGGTGTGGCTGTCTCTCTCTGCCCGCTTGAGATAATTAGTCACACTGAAAAACTGGTCCAGTTCTCCATGACTGCTCTGCATGCCATCAAACTAATGCCAGAAACTGGGAGAGATGAATATCCTGTGAGGGATATTTGCACTGAGCAGCAGAGCCAAAGAGGAGTTTCCTCCAAAGCAATGGTTCCTAATGTCCACGCTGGTGCTGGCAGAGTTGTCTGAGTATGAAAGCCGGCTACGTGTTGACATCATTTGATTGACATGGAAATCAGGAAGGGCTGCTGCTGTGCCTAGAACAAGATGCTTGTAAATTAGTCATGAGGTAGGTACTGCTGGGTGGTGACACTTATATAGCAGAGGCCTTTGTAACATCTTTTATGATCAGCAAATTAAATCCTGCTCTAATGTAGCATCACTCTGATGTTCTTTTCTTATTTAAATAGGTCACTGTTGGGTGGAAACTGAAACCAAGAATTATGCAAAGCACCAGGAGCTTTTATGCTCCACCATCTGAGTGGCCAGTTACAGGCTTCAGGGTGTCTGTATCTTGCCTCCCCACACAACATTTTGTTGTGCCTTACTCATTATGGTTTTAGACCACACAAGTAAAAAGCCTGGCCTGAACAGGTTATCTACAACAAGCAGAGAATATTATAGAATGATAGAATTGTTAGGGTTGGAAGGACCTCAAGGATCATCTTTATGACCTTCCTCTGAACCTGCTTCAGCAGCTCCTTGTCCCACTTATGCTGGGGCTACCAGAACTGGATGCAGTACTCCAGGGGTGGTCTCACTAGAGCAGAGTAGAGGGAGAGAATCACCTCCTTAGAATCATAGAATTGTCAGGGTTGGAAGAGACCTCAAGGATCATCCAGTTCCAACCTCCCTGCCATGGGCAGGGACACCTCACACTAGGTCAGGTTGATCACAGCCACATCCAGCCTGGCCTTAAAACCTCCAGGGATGAGGCTTCTACCACTTCCCTGGGCAACCTGTGCCAGTGTCTCACCACCCTCATGGGGAAGAACTTCTTCCTAACATCCAGTCTGAATCTACCCAACCACCCCAACCACCTGTGCAGGGCAATCTGTTCCAGTGTTCCACTACCCTCATAGTAAGGAATTATTTACTTTCTGCCAGAAATATTCATTTAAAAAAAATAAACAGCTGCTGAATCTGCCTTCTCCCACAATCTCAGCAACCTGCACCTTGCAACAGTATGCTCAGGTGCCTTGAGAAAAGCAGCAATGACCAGTGCCATTTGTGAAAAACTGTAGAATAGAAATAGACTAGACTAGACTACACTAGAATAGAATAGAATAGAATACAATTAACCAGGTTGGAAGAGACCTTCGAGATCATCAAGTCCAACCTATCACCCAACACCATCTAATCAACTCAACCATGGTACCAAGCAACTAATCCAGTCTCCTCCTCAACATCTCCAGTGATGGTGACTCCACCACCTCCCTGGGCAGCGCATGCCAATGGGCAATCACTGCCTCTATGAAGAACTTCTTCCTAACATCCAGCCTAAACCTCCCCTGGTGCAGCTTGAGACTGTGTCCTCTTGTGCAGGTGCTCGTTGCTTTGGAGAAGAGACCACCCCCCACCTGGCTACAACCTCCCTTCAGGTAGCTATAGACAGCAAGAAGGTCTCCCCTGAGCCTCCTCTTCTCCAGGCTAAGCAACCCCAGCTCCCTCAGCCTCTCCTCACAGGGCTGTGCTCCAAACCCCTCCCCAGCTTTGTTGCCCTTCTCTGGACACCTTCCAGCAGCTCAACATCTTTCCTAAACTGAGGGGCCCAGAACTGGACTCAAGGTGTGGTCTAACTAGTGCTGAGTCCAGGGCAGAATGACTTCCCTGCTCCTGCTGACCACACTGTTCCTGATCCAGGCCAGGATGCCATTGGCCTTCTTGGCCACCTGGGCACCCTGCTGGCTCATGTTCAGCCTACCATCAACCAGCACCCCCAGGTCCCTCTCCACCTGGCTGCTCTCCAGACACTCTGAACCCAAGCCTGTAGCACTGCATGAGGTTGTTGTGGCCAATGTGTAGAACCTGGCACTTGGATGTGTTAAATCTCACGCCCTTGGACTCTGCCCATTTGGACTCTTTCATGTGTATTGAAAGACAAAATTTCAGCCTGAGGTCTCTGGGAACACAGACATCTCAAAACACCAGTTCTAGATTTCAGGCAGACAAGAGTTTTTAGTGATAGCAGTTGAAAGGTGCTAACTTGTATTCCCACTCTTTATGTTCTGAGTATTTCAGGTTTCATTCTGAGTGACCTGCTCAAAAAATTCACACTTTCCCTTCAGCTTTTGAATGTTAAGTCTGGCAGAAGCAAAGGGCTCAGATGGCATTGCAAACAAAATGTTTTAATGGGGTCTAAGTACCCAGAAGAGTTTGCAAATCCATCAAGTGAACTTTATTTTTAACTCAGTGGGAATAATGCCCAAGTTATCATACGTCAAGGAAGTCAGAGTATCTGCTGTGGGTATCCTTTTAGCCTGTGGCATCCACAGGATAATACAATTTGGCTGAACTTTCTCTCATTTTATGCCTTAAGAACAACTGTGGAGACAGAGAGAGCAAGTCAGCCATGACTTGACTGCAAATCTGAGCCCGTGGAAGTCGTTGAACTGCAACTCTGCTCAGCTTAAACCCAAGAGGGAGGCTGCCAGAACAGTTCTAACAGATAGGAAAAGTGAGATCTGACTTTAGGAAAAACAAAACAAACCCAAACCAAACAAAACCAAGAACATAATGTTGAGTTCAGTGTGAAAAAGCCAAAATGATGACAAAAGCCCCAAACTCCTTAGATTATGAGCTAACAGCTGCAGCTGATGGTTTAAGCTTTACATTTGTTTTAGGCTTGTTATCTCCCTTTCTCATATGTAGGACTTAGCTTGTTAATAGAGAATTTCCCATTCTGCTGCCTCCAGCCCTCATAACTCTGAACTTTTCAATAGCATTTGGAGCTGATTTTATCCTTCTGTGCAGTTGCTACTGATCGAGTTTTGATTTTTCTTTCAGGCTTTCTTGAAAGGGAATTATCACTTGAAATACCTGGTGGGAATACCCAAAGCACTGGCTTCAGGTAAAGAAAGCAATTTGAGATGACTTAATTGATGAAAAGAAATACAAAATCCCTATTACAGTGCAAAGTAGTCATTGCTGGATGTGATTGGAGGAGGTTTTAATTATTTGCAGAAAACTGAAAACAGAGGTGTGCTGTAAGTTATAGCCAAGAAAAGAAAAAAAGAAAAGATAAGAAAAGAAGAGAAAAGAAAATAAAAGAAGAGAAAAGAAAAGAGGAGAAAAGAAAAGAAAAGAGGAGAAAAGAAAATAAAAGAAAAGAAAAGAAAAGAAAAGAAAAGAAAAGAAAAGAAAAGAAAAGAAAAGAAAAGAAAAGAAAAGAAAAGGAAAGAAAAGAAAAGAAAAGAAAAGGAAAGAAAAGGAAAGAAAAGAAAAGAGAAAAGAAAAGAGAAAAGAAAAGAGAAAAGAAAAGAGAAAAGAAAAGAAAAGAAAAGAAGAAAAGAGAAAAGAAAAGAAAAGAAAAGAAAAGAAAAGAAAAGAAAAGAAAAGAAAAGAAAAGAAAAGAAAAGAAAAGAAAAAAGAAAAGAAAAGAAGAAGAAAAAAGAAAAGAAAAGAAAAGAAAAGAAAAGAGAAAAGAAAAGAGAAAAGAAAAGAGAAAAGAAAAGAAAAGAGAAAAAAAGAAAAAAGAAAAGAAAAGAAAAGAAAAGAAAAGAAAAGAAAAGAAAAGAAAAGAAAAGAAAAGAAAAGAAAAGAAAAGAAAAGAAAAAAGAAAAGAAAAAAGAAAAGAAAAGAAAAGAAAAGAAAAGAAAAGAAAAGAAAAGAAAAGAAAAGAAAAGAAAAGAAAAGAAAAGAAAAGAGAAAAGAAAAGAAAAGAGAAAAGAAAAGAAAAGGGAGAAGGAAAGAAAGGAAGAAAGGGAGACTCGAGGAGAGGAGAGGAGACTCGAGGAGAGGAGACTCGAGGAGAGGAGACTCGAGGAGACTCGAGGAGACTCGAGGGGAGGGGAGGGGAGGGGAGGGGAGGGGAAGTCAAAAGAAAAAGCTATATTAAATCTTGAGTTAACAAAGCAGTGCAGTCAATTTCATTGATCACCATTTGTAGCAAGGCTGCTGTGCAAACCAAAGGACTATCATTGCTCTCGAAATCTCAGGCAGATAATGGATGGTTTCAATGATCACTAGAGGAGATGAAATGAACCCTCTAAATTACAAGATGAGCTGAAATATGTTAGAAAAGACAAACATAGCTTCACTGTCTCATGGAATACAATGTGTTTCACTCTGGAAAGATTTATTTATGGATATAGAAAGAAGTCTCAAAGAACGTTTAGTTTTTAACTGGAAAGAAAGGCTGAAAATATCTCAGTGTGGAGAGAGCTATACAATGTGTACCTCATCTCTTTTCAAGGTATTTGGCCTGCATTCTTCCCCTTTACTCTGCTCTTGTGAGACCCCACCTTGAATATTGCTTCCAGTTCTGGCATCCCCATCATAAGAAGGACACAGAGTTGTTGGAGTGAATCCAGAGGAGGGCCACAAAGATGATTCAAGGGCTGGAACACCTCTGCTGTGAGAAAAGGCTGAGGGAACTGGGGTTGTTCAGCCTCAAGAAGAGAAGTCTGGGAGGGCCTTAAGATGCCACAGGAAGGCTGCAGAGTCACAACAGTGTCTGGCAACAGGACAAGGGAGAATGGATTTAAGCTGAGGGAGAGTCTGTTTAGACTGGATCTTAGGAAGAAGTTCATCAGTACAAGGGTGGTGGGACTCTGGAATACATTGACCAGAGAGGTTGTGGATGCCTCCCTCCTGAGGCTGTTGAGGGCCAAGCTGGATGAGGCCTTGAGCAGCTGAGTCTAGTGGAAAGTGTTCCTGCTCATGATAGGGAGGTGGGAACTAGATGACCTCGGAGGTCCCGTCCAACCTAAGCCATTCAATGACTCTATGATTCTATTGCTTTGATGACCTAATGGGAATGCAGATGCACAATTCTATTATCTATGTGCTTGTTACAATTTTGTTTGGATAGAGTAACAACCTCCTTTCATATTTTTATTTTTTAATAAACAAGAATGACAAATATGGAGGGAAAATGCCCCCCAGGGTCTTGAATTTTGGCCTAAGACCTGAGACACAGAAGTTCAATTTCCTGCTTTCTTGACAGCTCTCAGTGAAACTGTTTCCCCCATGCTTCTTCTCTGCAGGTAAACCAGTTGTTAAGCCAAGTATAGTGATAAAGGCAAGTAGAACATGTAGCTGGAAACTGGGGGGGAAATGAGGTCACTGCTTAAAAGATATAAAAATGAAAAGAGATGAAAATGAAAAGATGTAAGAATGAAAAGATGTAAAAATGAATACACCATACAGAATTAACCAGGTTGGAAAAGACCTCAGAGATCATCAAGCCCAGCCTATCATCCAACACCACCTAATCAACTAAACCACAGTGCCTCATCCAGTCTCTTCTTAAACACCTCCAGTGATGGTGACTCCACCACCAGCCCTATGAGGAGAGGCTGAGGGAGCTGGGATTGTTTAGCCTGGAGAAGAGAAGGATCAGAGGTGACCTCATTGCCCTCTACAACTACCTGAAGGGTGGTTGTTGACAGGAAGGGGTTGGTCTCTTCTCCCAGGCAACCAGCACCAGAACAAGGGGACACAGTCTCAAGCTGTGCCAGGGGAGGTTTAGACTCGAGGTGAGGAAAAAGTTCTTCACTGAGCGAGTCGTTTGCCATTGGAATGTGCTGCCCAGGGAGGTGGTGGAGTCACTGTCCCTGGAGGTGTTCAAGGGGAGATTGGACGTGGCACTTGGTGCCATGGTCTAGTTGTGAGGTCTGTTGGGACAGGTTGGACTTGATGATCCTTGGGGTCTCTTCCAACCTTGGTTATACTGTGATACTGTGATACTGTGATGGTAGATCAGGTCAGCAGTTTGAAGGCAGTGACGGATTACTAGTGCTCAAATCATTATAAACCTCCCTGGGCAGCACATTCCAATAGCAAATCTCTCTTGCTGTGAGGAATTTCTTCCTCACATCCAGCCTAAACCTCCCCTGGTACAACTTAAAACTGTGTCCTCTTGTTCTGGTGCTGGTTGCCTGGGAGAAGAGACCAACCCCCACCTGGCCACAACCTCCCTTCAGGTAGTTGTAGAGAGCAAGAAGGTCTCCCCTGAGCCTCCTCTTCTCCAGGCTAAGCAACCCCAGCTCCCTCAGCCTCTCCTCATAGGGCTAAAAGAAAACATATAAAAATGAAAATATATAAAAATGAAAAGATATTAAAATGCAAAGATATTAAAATGAAAAGATATGAAAATGAAAAGATATAAAAATTATAAGATATAAAAAAGAAAATATATATAAAAAGGTATAAAACCCAAAATATATACAAAGACAATTATATTTATATACACACACATATATATACACACACACACATATATATATATAAAAAATAACTCATTCTAGTGTGGAATAGAACAGAATTCACAATATATTTTACCAGTGCTACTGCCTGCAGCCTGACATCTACAGCTACTACTTTTGTAAGGTTTTAAGAAATGAAAGCAGCTCTCCTAAGCAGGAGTCATCTTGGTCCTCGCTGTCCTGATTTGATTATGATGAAGGGAACACAGAGTACACTGAAAAGACACAGTGGTTAGGATAACACTCTTGTGCACTCTCCCAAGCAGGAACTGAATGAACAAAAGAGGGAATTTTAGGCAATTGCAAGGACTGACTCACTGTCCAAAAATACCTTCATGGTATGGGGTAAAAACCCAACAGATAAATCACCAGCTGCAAAGACTGTAAGCAAACCACTGTTGCATACAGACAGCTTCTCAGGTAACAGAAAGCAGATAGGCACTTCATCACCAGCTAAATCCAACATTTAATTGCTCCATCAATGCCCTGCCACGCTTTACAAGTAACTGAGGGAACACAACAGCATAGCACACAAATATTAAGTGTAGCTGTGAGGGTTTTGTTTTGTTTTGCACCTGTCTCCCTTTCTCCATCTCCATCTCATTGTCTGTAATCAGGCCAGGACAGCTATACTTCATTTCTCCATTACTGACTTTGTACTTTGAACTTCCAGTGCTGCAGATGGCAGTGCTATTGATCAAAGGATTGCTCACATCTGAAATGGTATCCAGACCAAAAAAAAACCCCAAACCCAAACAGGTGCACTTAAAGTGTAGACATGAAAGCACAGAGAAGAACAATACACATTCATATCAAGCCTAGCATCTAAGCTTCTGCTGTTGATCACTAGGGACCGATTGCATCACAGAGCACTGGAACAGGATCCCCAGAGAGGTTGTGGAGTCTCCTTCTCTGGAGACTTCCCAGACCTATCTGGATGTGTTCCTGTGCGACCTGTGCTAGATTCTATGGTTCTGCTCTGGCAGTGGGGTTGGACTTGAAGATCTTCAGAGGTCCTTCCAACCCCTAACATCCTGTGATCCTGTGGTGAATCACTTAAGGGAATCAAGAAAACAGTAAAACAGATCCCATACTTGGAATACTTGAGATATTATGGCTTGAAGTTAACAGGCTGGCTCCTTCCTTGCTCCAGCCTCCCTTCAGGTAGTTGTAGAGAGCAATGAGGTCTCCCCTCAGCCTCCTCTTCTACAGACTGAATCACCTCAGCTGCTTCAGAAGCTCCTCATAGTCCAGAACCTCAATGTCCTTCTTGCAGTGAGGGGCCCAGAACTGAACACAGCACTCAAGGTGTGGCCTTAACAGTGCCGAGTACAGGGGGATGATCACCTCCCTGCTCCTACTGACCACCATGTTTCTATCAGAAACTAGGATGCCATTAGCTTTTTTGGCCACCTAGGCACACTGCTGACTCATACTTTATTGTTTGTCAACCAAGAACCCCAGGTTTGGTTTGGAAGGGGCTTTAAAAATCATCTAGCTCCAACCCCCCTGACATGGGCAGGGACACTTTCCACTAGACCAGGCTGCTCAAGGCACTGTCCAACCTGACTTAGAACACCTCCAGGAAGGGCATCCACAGGCTCCCTGGGCAACCAGTTCCAGCATCTCACCACCCTCACTGTAAAGAATTTCTTCCTAATATGCAATCTAAATCTACCTTCCTCAAACTTCAATCTGTTCCCCCTTGTCCTGTCACTACAACCCCTTGCAAAAAGTTCCTTCTTAGCATTCTGGTGGATCAATTACTGGAATGCTGCTCTGAAGTCTCCCCAGAGCCTTCTCCAGGTTGAACAGCTGCAATTCTCACAGCCTGTCCCCATGAGAGAAGTGCTCCAGCCCTCTGATTGTCTTCATGGCCTTCCTCCTAATTTTGAATGTTAACACCTCTGACCGTCAATGGTTTTACCAGGAGACTGGATGAGGCACTTGGTGCCATGGTTTAATTGATAAGATGGTGTTGGGTGATTGGTTGGAATTGATGATCTCAAAGGTCTTTTCCAACCTGGTTAATTCTATTCTATTCTATTCTATTCTATTCTATTCTATTCTAGTCTAGTCTAGTCTAGTCTAGTCTAGTCTTTTCTTGTCTATTCTATTCTAAGCCTGGAGAAGAGGAGGCTCAGGGGAGACCTTCTTGCTCTCTACAACTACCTGAAGGGAGATTGTAGCCAGGAGGGGGTTGATCTCTTCTTCCAGGCAACCACCAACAGAACAAGAAGACACAGTACCAAGCTGCACCAGGGGAGGATTAGGCTGGGTGTTAGGAAGAAGTTCTTCCCAGAAAGAGAGATTGGTCATTGGAATGTGCTGCCCAGGGAGGTGGTGGAGTCACCATCACTGGGGGTGTTTAGGAAGAGACTGGATGGGGTGCTTGGTGCCATGGTTGAGTTGATTAGATGGTGTTGGGTGATATGTTGGACTCAATGATCTCAAAGTTCTCTTCCAACCTGGTTAATTCTATTCTATTCTAGTCTAGTCTACTCTAGTCTAGTCTACTTATTAGAAGTAACCTGGTTACAAATAAAAAAATAGTTCCTGTATGTCAGTGTGCAAATTTGAGTTTGCTTGTCCTGTCTCACAGGTCTTTGTGCCTCAGAATTGGCCAACCTACAGTTTATTTTCCTTAAGAGTGACATCAGTGGAAGTCATAAATCACTCCAGTAATTAGTGTAATAAAACTGTAAGATGGGAAAACTGTTGTAATACTTGGCACTGAGTAGGGGCACTGAGTGCCTTCCTTTGATAGGCAGTCAATTTGCAAATATACCAGAGGAAAATAGAAAAGGCTCTTAAAATATCTTCCTTTTTCAACAGAGGTGCTCAGCTTTCATCTTTTCTTATTTTCTGCTCTTATGCAAACAAAACCTTGCAGTTCTCTTGAGCCAGTTGCCCATGCTATGAGGTCACATCTCAGTTATGCCCCATACACGGAGCGTGTTTGCATTCTGTTCTCCTTCACCAGTTTGTATGTGCTTCCTCATGTTACCACTGTATAAATATATAGCAGGACACAAACTGGATGGATAGATAGATAGATAGACAGACAAACAGATAAATATAGATAGAGACCTAGACCTAGGTCTAGACAGAGATATAGATGATAGAGCCAGAGCTAGAGCTAGAGCTAGATAGAGATCGAGATAGATAGATAATAGAGATAGAGATAGAGATCAAGACTGAGATATAGAGATTGAGATATATATATATATAGAGAGAGAGAGAGAGATACAGTTATAGAGAGAGATAGAGATAGAGATAGAGATAGAGATAGAGATAGAGATAGATGGAGATAGATAATAGAGAGATAGAGATAGAGATATAAAGATAGAGAGAGAGACAGAGAGAGAGACAGAGACAGAGACAGAGACAGAGGAGACAGAGATGGCTATAGAGATAGAGATACAGAGATAGAAATAGAGATGAAGATAATAGAGAGAGAGAGAGAGAGAGATCATAGAGGCACAGATAGAGATGATAGAGACACAGAGATTGAGACAGGTGATAAAGATAGAGATAGAGACAGAGATATAAAAAATTATGGCATTAGAATGTCGTGATTAAAATGTACAAAGGGGAATGGTTGCTGGTATTATGTGACTGTTACCTTCATAAGAAAGTTCAAGCATGCAATGTAAGTCAGAACTAAGTCTTTCATCCTGAATATCCCAATGGACTTTATTAAGTAATACAGTGTTTCAGACTTCGAATGCTGCATTCTACTGGACTAGTTTCCTGCTAGCAAGCACGTTTCTCTGTATCTAGAAGTTTTTGCCTGGAATATGAAACTGCTGCTTTTGGTCTCATTGCTCTTTGTTCCACCTCCAGTCCTCTCTGGAGGTGGAGTGCTCTCACTGCATTTACTTCCACGCTCTACTGTGTCACGACCTGGATTGTGCATACCCTGCTTACCAAGACATGGATTTTGCAGGAGTTTGATCATGTACTGTTTCCAGAAGAATATCTGTGCATTCCAGGAGAGCATTGTTCTTCATCTGGGAAAGAGAAAGACAAATGTAGAGATAATTTTTGCTTAAGTAGTCTCCATGAATAGAGAATATTAGAGCCACAAGGATGATTTTGGACTTGAGCACCTCCCCAATGAAGAGAGACTGAGAGCCCTGGGGCTGTTTAGTCTGGAGAAGACTGAGAGGGGATCTCATCAATGTCTATAAATATCTGAGGAGTGGGTGTCAAGTGGAGGGGGCCAAGCTCTTTTCAGTCATGTGCACAGTAATAAGACAAGGAACGACAGGTTCAAGCTTGAACATTGAAGATTTCATCACAACGTGAGGAGAAACTTCTTTACAACAAGGGTGACAGAGCACTGGAACAGGCTGCCCAGAGAGGTTGTGGAGTCTCCTCCTCTGGAGACTTTCAAAACCCATCTGTATGCTCTGGATTGTGGCTGTATTTAAGAAAGCAAATATTTCCATCTTTGACATTTTAAAAACAAGAATACCAGACTAGATTCAGATTGGATGTTGGGAAGAAATTCTTCCCCATGAGGGTGGTGAGACACTGGAACAGGTTGCCCAGGGAGGTGGTGGAAGCCTCATCCCTGGAGGTGGTGGAAGCCTCATCCCTGGAGGTGGAAGCCTCACCCCGGAGGTTTGTAAGGCCAGGCTGGATGTGGCTCTGAGCAACCTGATGTAGTGTGAGGCGTCCCTGCCCATGGCAGGGGGGTTGGAAGTGAATGATCTTTGAGGTCCCTTCCAACCCTGCCAATTCTATGATCATACTTTGCAGAAAGTCAGACTTCAATGAAAATTTCATTGTGATCTTCCCTATTTTGATTTCAACTAATTGAACTAATTAATATGTCTGATGCATTCTTCCTTAAAAATATCAAACCCAGGCTCTCAGATTCACAGCCACTGGCAAGCAGGTGCAGCCCCTTTTTAATGTGATGCCAAATGTTCAATGACCACAAGTTCTGTTTTGCATCTTTCCTTCTTCTCTTGCTCTGGAGGTTCTCTTCATTAACAAGCGACTCACACAAGACCCTCAGGTTCTGCAGCAAGGATTTGGGTTGAGTGTTATAAGAGTGTTCAGCAATTCACTTGGTATCGAAACGAGATCATTCTGAAAAGCAAAATAAATGTAGAAAATCAGAGGCAGTTCTCTGCTGTGATAGTTTCCAAGACAACTTGACGAGACAGGGAAGTCTAATACACTTTGGGATGATTTAGATGCGGCAAACTGCAAAGAGGAATTGAATTACTTGTCCGCAGTGCAAGGAATGGAATGTAGCAGAGACCATGCTTAATCTCCAGAATCCTCAGGGTCTCCAAGAAAGTTGGAGCAGTAAATTCATCCCACACTGTTTGGCCAGCAGGAGCAGGGAGGTCATTCTGCCCCTGTACACTGCACTGGTTAGGCCACACCATCAGTCCTGTGTCCAGTTCTGGGCCACTCAGGTTAGGAAAGATGTTGAGTTGCTGGAAGGTGTCCAGAGAAGGGCAACAAAATTGGGGAGGGGTTTGGAGCACAGCCCTGTGAGGAGAGGCTGAGGGAGCTGGGGTTGCTTAGCCTGGAGAAGAGGAGGCTCAGGGGAGACCTTGCTCTCTACGACTACCTGAAGGGAGGTTGCAGCCAGGTGGGGGCTGGTCTCTTCTCCCAGGCAACCAGCACCAGAACAAGAGGACACAGTCTCAAGCTGTGCCAGGGGAGGTTTAGACTGGATGTTAGGAAGAAATTCTTCATAGAGAGAGTGATATGCCATTGGAATGCTCTGCCTGGCAAGGTGGTGGGGTCTCCATCACTGGAGGTGTTTAGGAAGAGCCTGGATGGGGTGCTTGGTGCCATGGTTTAGTTGATTAGATAGTGTTGGATGATAGGTTGGATGTGACGATCTTGAAGGTCTCTTCCAATCTGGTCTATTCTATTCTATTCCTATTCCTATTCCTATTCCTATTCCTATTCCTATTCCTATTCCTATTCCTATTCCTATTCCTATTCCTATTCCTATTCCTATTCCTCCTGCTTAATCTGTGAGACCACAACTATCCATGAGGACACTAGTTTTAGGAAAAGCTCCTTCTTCAGTGTAATTTAACAACACCTGACTTAAACTGAACTGAAAATGAGATTTCCATTAAAAAAAACACATTACAAGAATATAACCTTTCAGCTTCATGTCAGTCAAATGCAAGAAGGAGCGTTGTCCAGAGAAGGGCCGTGAGGATGATCGGAGGGTTGGAGCATCTCTCTTTTGAGGACAGACGTGACACTTGGTGCCATAGTTTAGTCATGAGGTGACAGGTTGGATTTGATGGTCTCTTCCAACCTTGGTGATTCTGTGATTCTGTGTGATCTTCAAGTCCAATCTATTATCTATTACCTAATACCTCATGACAACTACACCATAGCTTCAAGTGCCACTTCCAGTCCCTTTTTGAACACCTCCAGGGACAGTGACTCCACCACCTCCCTGGGCAGCCCATTCCAATGGCCAATTACTCTTTCTATGAAGAACTTTCTCCTCACCTCCAGCCCAAACTTCCCCTGGCACAGATTGAGACTGTCCTCTTGTTCTGTACTGGTTGCCTGGAAGAAGAGACCAACCCCCACCTGGCTGCAACCACCTTTCAGGTAGTTGTAGAGGGCAATGAGGTCACCCCTGATCCTTCTCTTCTCCAGGCTAAACAACCCCAGCTCCCTCAGCCTCTCCTCACAGGGCTGTGCTCAAGGCCTCTCCCCAGCCTTGTTGCCCTTCTCTGGACACGTTCAAGTGTTTCAATGTCCTTCTTAAACTGAGGGGCCCAGAACTGGACACAGGACTCAAGGTGTGGCCTAACCAATGCAGGGGCACAATGACCTCCCTGCTCCTGCTGGCCACACTATTCCTAATACAGGCCAGGATGCCATTGGCCCTCTTGGCCACCTGGGCACACTGTTGGCTCATGTTTAGGCAGGTGTCAATCAGCACCCCCAGGTCCCTCTCTGTTATACTGTACTATACTATAATCATTATACTATAATGATTAAAATAATAATGGTTGCTTCTTTATTTTTTCTTGCCTATGTAAAAACTGGAAATCAGTCAGTGGCTACATGTGTCACTCCCATTCTATATGGTGGTGGTGGGAATTTGGCTTACATGCAGAGATAAGGAGAAAGCAAATGCCACTTCTTCCCTCACTAGATGTGTCTCAAACCCAGAGTTTTCTCATTAAAGACTTGACTGGAACAGATGTACCCCTGTAAAATTTTGCTGCTTTGATAAAATCCTCTCTTTCCCCTAAGTTTTCTGCCACAGAATGTTCCAAACGGTTTTAATCAGGTTTTGGGCTTCCTGCAGGCTATCACATTTTTTCCCTGTGAAGTAATATTAATTGACCTGAAAATGTCATCTTAGCAATACAAGATATGGTATCACCTCTAACAAGTGTTAGCAGTTGCAGAAAAATCTATGCTAATCAGAAGCCAGCAGGTACCTCACATAGTTGGCAATGGGCCCACTTCTTTTATTTCAATATTCAGAGCTTGTGAAACCTGATCTTAAAAGCCTCCAAAGCAAAGCCTGAAGCAAAATGCCCAGCCTCACAGGCTACCTTCAAAAATTCTGAAGAGAAATCAAATATTCTGAAGCATTATTTACTTATTTATGTATTTTTATGCTTCAGTTGGAAAGAAGTGATAAGATTCAACAGAAAAAAAAGGTGTATCCTTTCAATATATTAGTTTAGTTTGGTTTAGTTTAATTTGGTTTAGTTTAAAGGGCTGGTGTGGGCTAGGGAAGAAGGAGACAAAGGATGGCTGTAACTATTAAACCATTAATTTTTATTCTAGTAACCTAAGCAGTCACACTATAATCTGTCAAGGAATCACAGAATTGTCAGGAAGGGACCTCAAGGATAATCCAGTTCACACCACCCTGCCATGGGCAGGGACACCTCACACTAGAGCAGGTTGCTCAGAGCCTCATCCAGCCTGGCCTTAAAAACCTCCAGGGATGAGGCTTCCACCACCTCCCTGGGCAACCTGTGCCAGTCTCTCACCACCCTCATGGGGAACAACTTCTTCCTAACATCCAATCTGAGTCTACACGTTTCTAACTTTGTTCCATTCCCCCTAGTCCTGTCACTCCCTGACACCCTAAAAAGTCCCTCCCCAGCTTTCTTGTAGCCCCCTTCAGATACTGGAAGGACACAAGAAGGTCTCCTTGCAGCCTTCTCTTCTGCAAACTGAATAAGCCTAACCCTCTCAGCCTGTCTCTATGGGAGAGGTGCTCCAGCTCTTGCTAAAATCCCTGAAGTAGAATGGAATGGAATGGAATGGAATGGAATGGAATGGAATGGAATGGAATGGAATGGAATGGAATGGAATGGAATGGAATGGAATGGAATGGACTAGACTAGACTAGACTAGACTAGACTAGACTAGACTAGACTAGAATAGAATAGAATCAATAAGGTTGGAAAAGACCTCAAGGATCATCAAGTCCAACCTGTCACCCAAGACCTCATGACTACTAAACCATGGCACCAAGTTGGAAAAGATCCTTGAGATCATCAAGTCCAACCTATCATCCAACACCATCTAATCAACTCAACCATGGCACCAAGCACCCCATCCAGTCTCTTCCTAAACAGCTCCAGTCATGGTGACTCCACCACCTCCCTGGGCTGCACATTCCAATGGCCAATCTCTCTTTCTGGGAAGAACTTCTTCCTAACATTCAGCCTAAACTTCCCCTGGTGCATCTTGAGCCTGTGTCCTCTTGTTCTGGTGCTGGTTGCCTGGGAAAAAGCAAAGCAGGAGTATCAGATTTCCTGCTATTTATTTCACATTTAAAATTCACCTCAGAACCTAGAGAGCAGTTAGCCATTGGCACAGCACCAGGTCCAGCAATTAAGGCGAAAGGAGGGTGTGAACCAAGTGAAAGACAGCAGAAACGTCGTATCTGTTTGTTCTTGGTCCAGTGTGTAGTTGTCCTTTCCTGTAGCTTTGTTTAAGAAGGTGTGGTGGGGCAGCAGGAGGGAGGGCTGCCAGGTTATGTGCTCTGGGTGTTGATGGCCAATGCAGAGGCTCCTGGAGACAGGGGAAAATTACACTTTCTCCGAGAGGAAGTGAGTATGCTCAGCTGGGAAACATTTCTTCAGTGCAGAAAAAGAACTAAGAGGCATAGCAAAAAAAAAAAAAGGATCCTCTGACACAAGAGGAGTCTTCAAAATGGAGCTGCATTAAATGTTAGAAGTAATTAAAAGACACTGCAAAAAAGGAGAATCACAGAACCACAGAATTTTAGGGGTTGGAAGGGACCTCAAAAGCTCATCCAGTCCAACCCCCCTGCCAGAGCAGGAGCACCTAGAGCCGATCACACAGGAACACAAGCAGGTGGGTTTTGAATATCTTCAGAGAGGGAGACTCCACAACCCCCCTGGGCAGCCTGTTCCAGTGCTCTGTCACCCTCACAGGGAAAACATTTTCCTCCTGTTTCCATGGAACTTCCTATGCCTCAACTTCCACCCATTGCCCCTTGGCCTGGCTCCATCCTCTTGAGAGTCACCCTTTACATATTTGTAAACATTGATGAGGTCACCTCTTAGTCTCCTCCTCTTCAAGCTACAGAGCCCTCAGCTCCCTCAGTGTCTCCTCATAAGGAAGATGTTCCACTCCCTTCATCATTATTTCTGTCTCTGCACTGGACAATGTAGCTTCAGATGGAGGGACTGAGTCTTTGAACCACTCAGCCACTTGACTTTTTGTCCTGTTTATATGATATGACTGCAGGAAGATAGTCATACAGGTCAGATACCTTTTGACACTGTTTGGCAGGTCAGTTCAAGGAAACTGAAGTGAAAAGAGAGTTTCACCTCAAAGCAGTGGCTGGGTCTTGAGCTGGACCTTTCTGATGGTTTGTTGATAGGCAGCATACTGTATTATCAGACCCTCATATTGTGCCTACCTCCAAAAAATCAACAGCAACAGGTCAGACAAGCTCCAGAATCCAAGTTCATTACCTAAGAAGGACACCAAATCTTCTGATGAATGGAATGGAATGGAATGGAATGGAATGGAATGGAACGGAACGGAACGGAATGGAATGGAATGGAATGGAATGGAATAGGATAGAATAGAATAGACCAGGTTGGAAAAGACCTTCAAGATCATCACATCCAACACCACCTAAGCAACTAAACCATGGCACCAAGCAACCAATCCAGTCTCCTCCTAACCACCTCCAATGATGGTGACTCCACCAGCTCCCTGGGCAGCACGTTCTGATGGGCAATCACTCTCTCTAAGAAGAATTTCTTCCTAATATCCAGTCTGAACCTCCCCTGGCACAGCTTGAGACTGTGTCCTCTTCTTCTGGTGCTGGTTGCCTGGGAGAAGACACCTTCCAGCAACTCAACATCTTTCCTAAACTGAGGGGCCCAGAACTGGACACAGGACTCAAGGTGTGGCCTAACCAGTGCAGTGTACAGGGGCAGAATGATCTCCCTGCTCCTGCTGGCCACACTGTTCCTGATCCAGGCCAGGATGCCATTGGCCCTTTTGGCTGCCTGGGCACACTGCAGGCTCGTGTTCAGCCTACCATTGACCAGTACCCCCAGGTCCCTCTCTGCCTGGCCACTTTCCAGAGCTACATTACTAAAGGGTTACAGACATGCCTACACTCAGCTGATTCTAATTCTTCCCTGCCCATTCAGTATTGCATTATTTATTTGATTAATAAGGGACAGCCTGCTCCTTTTAATGTATTATTCATTTGATTACTTGAGGGATAACCTCCTCCTTTTAATTTTCAGCTAGAGTCAAAAGATGAATGAGATTAGAAAGACTGTTAGCTTTTAATCCCAGAATGATAGAATCACAGAATCAACCAAGTTGGAAAAGACCTCAGAGATCATCAAGTCCAACCTATTACCTAATACCTAACACCTCCTGACAACTAAACCATGGCTCCAAGTGCCACATTCAGTCCTTTTTGGAACACCTCCATTGATGGTGACTCCACCACCTCCCCAGGCAGCACATTCCAATGGCAAATCTCTCTTTCTATGAAGAACTTTCTCCTCACTTCCAGCCCAAACTTCCCCTGACACAGCTTGAGACTATGTCCTCTAGTTCTGGTGCTGCTCGCCTGGGAGAAGAGATCAACCCCCACCTGTCTACAACCTCTTTTCCATAGCTGTAGAGAGCAATAACGTCTCCCCTGAGCTTCCTCTTCTCCAGGCTAAGCAACCCCAGCTCCCTCAGCCTCTCCTCATAGGGCTTGTGCTCAAGGCCTCTCCCCAGCCTCATTGCCCTTCTCTGGAAAGAGGATAGTTCACTCAAATATCATATTATTGAAAGAAAAGTGATGAACAGATAGTTTGAGTCCTGCTTCTTTGTTTCCTTACTAATCCATTTTCATTTGTACACATTTCTCCTGCTAATATCTCATGAAAGCAATCACAGTATGATAGTATAGCTGTATATTAGAGGTTGGAAGAGACCTCCAGAGATCATTGAGTCCAACCCCCCTGCCAAAGCAGGATCACCCAGGGTAGTCTGCACAGGAATGCATCCAGGTGAGTTTTGAAAGGCTCCAGTGAAGGAGACTCCACAACCTCTCTGGGCAGCCTGTTCCAGTGCTCCACCACCCTGACTGTAAATATGTTGAGGAGTGTTTCAGTGAAAAATAATTAACACACAGTCAGTCCAAGCAGCCTTTATCACTTCTGTTATCCAGCTGAGCATAAAGATTAACAGACCTGTGTACATTTCAGAGTTTTCTGTTGGTTTATTTTCTTCTGGCATGGTGGTAGCTTTGCTAAATCCAGCTGTAACATGATCCTGGAAAACTGATGTAGGTCTATCAATCTCCATATGAAAAGGATTAATCAGTAAAGCTAAAATAATTGGAGAATAACATCTGTTGAAATTAAAGTAGCATGAAAGAGAGGTGGGCTAGAGATGAAAAACTTGTGGCTAACCCATGGCTTTGCACAAGTAAGCCTCTAATGTAAATGAGTCAAGGGCTTTAAAACTGGAGTGAACAAGAATTAGCCTTGAAAGCAACTATTTCTTCATCCAGGCCTAAGTACTGTTATCAAACCACAGCACAAAAGGGTGTGGACAAATGTATCAGAACACATCAAGAAATCATGAGCAAAACCCTATTGATTCTGCATTTTAAATTGCACAGAAGTATGTAAATGAGAATGTAACTTGTTTCGCTCCCAACATACACTTAAGCATCTGTCACTGGGGACTGAAGAAATGACTTATCAAATCTATTTTAACTGAGAGAACATTTGGTGTTCCTGACTGTCAGTGGGTCCAAAAACTTTCAAAGCCACAATCATGTTTCTTCCATTCTTGTTCTTGTCCTGAGAAGAAAATGACTTTTGGAACATTCTCTTTCTTTCTGTTGTATTTTCTTTCTTTGGATGGTCTCTGGAGGTCCCTTCCAAACCTATCCTGCTGGGATTCTGCGATCTATTTGATCTAGATTCTATAGAGCAGAGCAGAGCATAGCATAGCATAGCATAGCATAGCATAGCATAGCATAGCATAGCATAGCATAGAATAGAATAGAATAGAATAGAATAGAATAGAAATGGAATGGAATGGAATGGAATGGAATGGAATGGAATGGAATGGAATGGAATGGAATAGAAATGGAATGGAATGGAATGGAATGGAATAGGATAGGATAGGATAGGATAGGATAGGATAGGATAGGATAGGATAGGATAGAATAGAATAGCATAGCATAGAATAGAATAGGAATGGAATGGAATGGAATGGAATAGAATAGAATAGCATAGCATAGCATAGAATAGAATAGAAATTGAATGGAATGGAATAGCATAGAATAGAATAGAATAGGAATGGAATGGAATGGAATGGAATGGAATGGAATGGAATGGAATAGAATAGAATAGAATAGAATAGAATAGAATAGAATAGAATAGAATAGAATAGAATAGAATAGAATAGAATAGAATAGAATAGAATTAGCCAGGTTGGAAAAGACCTTCAAGCTCATCAAGTCCAACCTATCACCCAACACCATCTCACCAACTAAACCATGTCACCAAGTGCCCCATCCAGTCTCTTCCCAAACACCTCCAGGGATGGTGACTCCACCACCTCCCTGGGCAGCACATTCCAATGGCCAGTCTGTCTTTCTTCCTAACATCCAGCCTAGTTAAATCTAGAAATCAGGAAAAATCACTGGATTCCTAAACTTTGTTCAGGTTTTGAAGAAATTCTGTTACTCTGCTGTTGGATTATATCTTTTATTTGATGTTTTTTTGAAAGCCATGGAATATGGACTGGTTTATCCAAGGGTAAATGTTAAGAAAACTGAGTCATTATGGCTTTAGTTATTGACTTGGAATCATAGAATGGTCCAGGCCAGAAGGAACCTCCAAAGGGCATCCAGTCCAACCTCCCAGTCAGCAGGGACATCCCCAACTAGATCAGGCTGTCCAGGGCCTCATCGAGCCTCACCTTGAATATCTCCAGGAAAGGAGCCTCAACTACCTCCCTGGGCAACCTGTTCCAGTGTTCCACCACCCTCATACTAAACAATTTCTTCCTGATATCCAATCTAAATCTACCCTTATCTAGTTTGAAGCCATTGTCCCTCATCCTGTCACTGCAGACCTTTGCAAACAGTCTCTCTCCATCCTTCCTGTAGCCCTCTTCAGATACTGGAAGGCTGCTATTAGGTCTCCCTGGCGCCTCCTCTTATCCGGGCTGAATGCCCCCAACTCCCTAAACCTATCCTCGTAGCAGAGGTGTTTCAGCCCCCTGATCATTTTCATGGCCTTTCTCTGGACTCTCTCCATCAGGTCCATGTCCTTCCTCTATTGAGGGCTCCATACCTGTACACAGTACTCCAGGTGAGGTCTCACCAGAGCAAAGTAAACTTGACATAGCTTCTTGAAAGAAGGAAACAACCCTTGAATATTACACCAAATTCACAAGCCTTCTCACATGCATTCTGCTCTCTGTTTGAAAGTCTTCACCTTTTATTTGTTTAGTTTGTCTGCTTTTAATTAAGAATGGCAGCTGCATCACACTGTGACTGCTTCTTCAGTTGCATGGATTTTCCTGGCAGTTTCAGTTGGCTACTTGACTGTCGGTACTCAAGGAGTGACAGCAAGATGGAGCTCTTATATAGGAAGTTGAAATGGTTATGGAGAGCATCAAGAACCCACTGTGGGAAGTTGAATTCCTGATGCAACAAATGAACCTGCAATGCACAAAACTCTGTCAGAGCCCTATCTGCTGAATGCTAACTTTTCCCAGTCACATAGCAACTATTCTAGGAAAGACTATAGAATACCAAATTAACCAGGTTGGAAAAGACCTTTGAAATCAGTGAGTCCAACCTATCACCCAACACCATCTAATTAGCTAAACCATGGCACCAAGTGCCTGATCCAGTCTCTTTTTAATCACCACCAGTGATGGTGACGCCACCACCTCCCTGGGCAGCACATTCCAGTGGCCAATCTCTCTTTCTGGGAAGAATTTCTTCCTAACATCCAGGCTAAACCTCCCTTGGTGCAGCTTGAGACTGTGTCGTCTTGTTCTGGTGCTGGTTGCCTGAGAGAAAAGACCAACCCCCACCTGGCTACATCCTCCTTTCAGGCAGTTGTAGACAGCAGCAAGGTGTCCTCTGAGCCTCGTCTTCTCCAGGCTGAACAACCCCAGCTCCCTCAGCTTTCTTGAATTAAGGAGCCCAGAACTGGACACAGGACTCAAGGTGTGGCCTAACCAATGCAGAGTACAGGGCAGAATGACTTCCCTGCTCCTGCTGGCCACACTATTCCTGATCCAGGCCAGGTTGCCATTTCCTTCTTAGCCACCTGGGCACTCTTCTGGCTCATGTTCAGCCAGCTGCCAACCAGAGCAGACAGGTATAATTTTACTCTCCCAAAAAAGAGTAAAATAAAAACTATTGTTGAATTGCAGAGAAATACAGAATTGCATTAAAAAATATACAGCAATTACAAAATACCCAAATTCACATTCAGCCTCAGCCCAGTCTTTTGACCTGGGCTTACAACAACCTCTTGAAACCAAAGAAACCTTTTCAAAAACCCTACCCCACTTAGTCAATAACTCCAGGTCTGAAATGCCTCCTTGCCCCCAGTACCATGCCTCTCTCCATTCCCTATTACCTAATATATGTGATGCAGATAAAATTCAGCTTGGCAGCTCCAGTCCCCAGTTGGCAGCATTGCCAAAGCTGAACCAGGCCTCACTCCCCTGGTCTCTTCTCCCAGGCAACCAGCACCAGAACAAGAGGACACAGGCTCAAGCTGCAGCAGGGGAAGTTTAGGCTGGAGGTAAAGAGAAAGTTCTCCACAGAGAGAGCTGTTAGCCATTGGAATGTGCTGCCCAGGGAGGTGGTGGAGTCACCATCCCTGGAGGTGTTTAAGAAGAGACTGGATGTGGTGCTTGGTGCCATGGATTAGTTGATTAGATAGTATTGGGTGATAGGTTGGACTTGATGATCTCAAAGGTCTTTTCCATCCTGGGTAATTCTATTCTATTCTATTCTATTCTATTCTATTCTATTCTATGCTATGCTATGCTATGCTATGCTATGCTATGCTATGCTATGCTATGCTATGCTATGCTATGCTATGCTATCCCATCCTATCCTATCCTATCCTATCCTATCCTATCCTATCCTATCCTATCCTATCCTATCCTATCCTATCCTATTCCATTCTATTCTAAGAGATAACAGCCTGAGTGTCCTCCCAGGAGCAGAGAGGGACGGGGAAAGGGAAGAGCAGCTTTTGCTGTCCTCTTATAAAGGCTAAATGCAGGCATTCTGGGAAAGAAATAATATCATTTCCTGTGTCCACCCACTGGACTGGACTCTCTGGCCCTCAACTCTATGGTTTCGAAATGCACCCAGGCTGAAACCATAACACATCGAATTTCAGTTCATTGTTTGCTGTGTGTGCTGGCTTTCGACAAAGTGTGCATGTGGGTCTCTGTTATCCTCTAAATTCCATAGCCAAAGCAGAATCTTAGAAGCTCTGAACAATTTTCAAGTATTTGATCCTCAGTGTGAACTGGGAATGTCTGAATAACAGTAAAAAGTTCTGCATACTCACTTGATATGCATGTGGATATATGGGATGAGCTGTTTCATCACAGGCTATTTCAATATGCAATATCACCACATGAAAAAGAAAAGCAGAGAATCACAGAATCTCAGAATTTCAGGGGCTGGAAGTGACCTCAAAAAGCTCATCCAGTCCAACCCCGCTGCCAGAGCAGGATCAGCTAGAGCAGATCACTCAGGAACACATCCAGGTGAGTTTTGAATATCTGCAGAGTGGGAGACTCCACAACCTCCCTGGGCAGCCTGTTCAAGTGCTCTGTCACCCTCACAGTGAAAACATTTTCCCTCATATTTATATGAAACTTCCTCTGCCTCAACTTCCATCATTGCCCATTGTGCTGTCATTGGGCACCACCAAGCAGAGCCTGGCTCCATCCTCTCCGCACTCATCCTTTACACGCTTATAGAGACTGATGAGGTCACCTCTCAGCCTCCTCTTCTCCCAGCTCTGCAGAGAGAGGCATAATACAATTTTCATTTTCCCATTATTCTTAATTCTTGCAGTGACAGAGTTTAGTACAACTATTCTCACTTAACGTGAGCACAGTAAATATCAAGAGATTACCGAGACCTGGATAAATCATTCACAGATTCCTTTCACCCTTAGAGCAATGGTCACATCAGCTTCCTTTTCAACTGGAATTATGGCCTTATTATAAACTGCCTGCCTGAGCAGCTCTGTAAAAATGCTTCAGAGAGAAATCTGCAGCATTATATGATACCAACTACATTACCATAAAGGAGCGATAAGAAGTAAATAGATAGAATGATAGCCTATTATACAAACCACACAATCAGCTTAGAAAGGACTGGAAGCAACTAATATTCATCTGGGTCATTCTTTGACAAGTGCTGGAGTTTTCTCTGAAGTTAATTTCCACGTTCTAAACCCCTCAAATGAAAGTGCTTCATCCTCTCTGACTTGGGAGCTTTGGTTATCGCCTCACCATTCATTTGTTCCGATGCTCAGCCTAAATTCACTGTTTCTTGGTTTCATACCATTATTCTCAGCAATTCCAACAGTGCCTATGAAAGAGACCTTTTAAAAATGCTTCCAAAATGTGTTTAAAAGGAAGAGAGGAAGAATAATTGTTTCTTTTTTTCTTTCTTTTGTTCTCTTTTTACATATGTTTGTGTTAAATATGCCAGTCTTCAGAATGTCACAGGATTGCCCCAGGGAAGAGCTCTGAAAATATCTTCTTAAGTGCATTAAACCACTTGATAGCAAGATGTCTGTTTCCAGCTTCACATTCACGTGGACTCCTCTCCACTTTCAGAACCTCAAACATCCTTACCACCTGGCAACTTAAAGGCAAACAAAAAATTCTTCTAAGTACTTATGGCAATGCACACTTTGATTGTTACCTGTAGAATAGACATAAACTGTTCATAAGAACACAGTTAACCAAAATATCTGCAATTAGCTTCCCAATGGAAAAAGAAATGTTGAAATCTCAGATTAAGAAGAATTAAGAATAGAGTTAACCAGGTTGGAAAAGACCTTTAAGATCATCAAGTCCAACCTATCACCCAACATCATCTACTCAACCAAACCATGGCACCAAGTGCCTCATCCAGTCTCTTCTTAAACACCTCCAGTGATGGTGACTCCACCACTTCCCTGGGCAGCACATTCCAATGGCAAATAATTCTTTCTGTGAAGAACTTCTTCCTAACATCCAGCCTAAACCTCCCCTGGTGCAGCTTGAGACTGTGTCCTCTTGTTCTGGTGCTGCTTGCCTGGGAGCAGAGACCAACACTCACCTGGCTACAACCTCCCTTTATCTATATCTAGTGTTGGATGATAGGTTGGACTCAATGATCTTAAAGGTCTCTTCCAACCTCATCTGTTCTATTCCATTCCATTCCACTCCACTCCACTCCACTCCACTCCACTCCACTCCACTCCACTCCACTCCATTCCATTCCATTCCATTCCATTCCCATACACTCAGCTGGTGAAAATGGATATGAATGCTGGTTACTATCTCTTTTGATGCTTAAGCAGTGTAGAGGAGAAAGAGAGAATGAAAGTGGTCTCTTAGGTTCTCTCACCCAGGAGGGTGAAGAGATATTCTAGCTATTGTGAATTTAATGTATGTGTGATGCACTCTCCCTGCTTTGTCTCCCATCCATTTTAAGAGATGTAGTCATAACAAAGAATGTGCCAGAAATATTCTTGACATTGAACTGCCTGGACAGTGCCTGGAAGCTTGCTCTCTTCAGAATATACTTGGGGCTATTATGCTATGCTAGGGCTAGAAATCCAAACAAAACCCTTTCACCATTGACATTTGCTGCCTGGTTCTCTGGCTTAGTGTGCTTTGTTTTTCCTTCTAAATATCTGTTTGCCATAACAAGCCCTGGTATTTACATTATGTGGAGCGATTTGTTTCTCTTGCACTCTTTGCTGTTGCACATATGATTTGAGTTTGCCTGGAATTCTTTGGTGCAATCCCAGATTTTCTATTATCTAAGCCAAACTTTGTATTAATTTACAAAAGGCAAACTTTTGTTGCTTAAAAACACATTCAATCAGTTATGCATTTCCATGTTGCTTGATATAATAACATTACCCTCATAGAACTCAAATAGCCTTTGGACAATGAGAGGATCACATATTTGAAGAGAGAAATTTGCTGCTCAAGTTTTAAGTTTGAAGAATACTGTTGCAAGCCAAGAAGGCTGAAAGTACTTTGTACACACAGGGTTTGGTTGGAAAGAGAGAGCAGACTAAATTATTTTGTGACATTGCCTTGTGCTTTTGCAGCAGTCCTGAAAGACCAAAACAGCTCTGCTTTATCAAAGCTATATCAGAGCTAATGGACAGGAAATGATAGAAGAGATTTCTTGTTTAGAATGAAACAAAACCTGAACTTTGTGACTAGAATAAAGCACAAAAATTAAGGACCTGGTTAAGAGAATGCATCAAGATAATACATGTTGCTATGCTCAGCTGTAAATGTCACCATAAATTTGTATTTTTTAGAATTAGAACTAGAATTAGAATTAGAATTAGAATTAGAATTAGAATTAGAATTAGAATTAGAATGAGAATTAGAATTAGAATTAGAATTAGAATTAACCAGGTTGGAAAAGACCTTTGAGATCATCGAGTCCAGCCTATCACCCAACACCATCTAATCAACTCAACCATGGCACCAAGTGCCCCATCCAGTCTCTTCTTAAACACCTCCAATGATGGTGACTCCACCACCTCCCTGGGCAGCACATTCCAATGGCCAATGTCTCTTGCTGGGAAGAACTTTCTCCTCACCTCAAGCATAAACTTCCCCTGGCACAGCTTGAGACTGTGTCCTCCTGTTCTGGTGCTGGAGAGAAGAGACCAACCCCCACCTGATTACAACCTCCTTTCAGGTTATTGTAGAGAGCGATAACGTCTCCCCTGAGCCTCCTCTTCTCCAGGCTAAGCAACCCCAGCTCCCTCAGCCTCTCCTCACAGGGCTGTGCTCCAGACCTCTCCCCAGCTTTGTTCCCCTTCTCTGGACACCTTCCAGCAACTCAACATCTCTCCTAACCTGAGGGGCCCAGAACCGGACACAGGACTGATGGTGTGGCCTAACCAGTGCTGAGTACAGGGGCTTAACGCAGAGGCTTAACTTATCTCAGTCTCCACTGTATTTAAATTCCTTTTGAACAGCCAGCAAGAGTGACACAAAGGTGCTATTTCTGCCCACTACCTTCTCTGTTTCGATGTTGTGCAATAACTTTGAAAGTATTTCAGGCTAATGCACAAATGTGCATAAACTTGGGTTGCAGTTAAAAGCTAAGATAAAAATGGATTGGAATAGGGATGCAAACATTCTAATGCCTGAGCATCTGAACTTCTTCTCCTTGAATAATGCTGAAGAAAATTTTGAAAAGCAGCAAGTGTTTTGAAGAAGAACAGCAGCAACAAATAACCCAAACGAATCACACAGACACACAACTCCCTTCTAAAGATGGGTTGCAGCCACCTTCAGTTTCTTCCTTGTACCCTTGTAATTTAGGGACTGTTTATTTTGGGAAATGTTCAAAGTGTCAGGATCAGAACAGATTGAAGTTAAAGTTAGAAGTCAAGAGAGGTGATTCTGCCTCATTACTCTGCTCTTGTGAGACCCCCACCTTGAATATTGCATCCAGTTCTGGTCTCCCCATCATAAGGAAAGAGAGCCATTGCAGTGAGTCCAGAGGAGGGCAATAAAGATGATTCAAGGGCTGGAACATCTCTGCTATCAGGGAAGGCTGAGGGAACTGGGGTTGTTCAGCCTCAAGAAGAGAAGACTCTGGGGGGACCTCAGAGCTGCTTTCCAATACCCAAAGGGAGCCTACAGGAAGGCTTTAGAGGGATGCTCCATAAGGGTGTCAAGCACAAGCCCTATGAGGAGAGGCTGAGGGAGCTGGGATTGTTTAGCCTGGAGAAGAGGAGGCTCAGGGGTGACCTCATTGCCCTCTACAACTACCTGAAAGGTGGTTGTAGCCAGGAAAGGGTTGGTCTCTTCTCCCAGGCAACCAGCACCAGAACAAGGGGACACAGTCTCAAGCTGTGCCAGGGGAGGTTTAGACTCGAGGTGAGGAAAAAGTTCTTCACCAAGAGAGTCATTAGTCATTGGAATGGGCTGCCTGGGGAGGTGGTGGAGTCACCATCCCTCGAGGTCTTCAAGAGGAGATTGGACGTGGCACTTGGTGCCATGGTCTAGTCATGAGGTTTGTGGTGACAGGTTGGACTTGATGATCTTCGAGGTCTCTTCCAACCTTGGTGACACTGTGATACTGTGTAATAAGAGAAGAGGCAATGGTCTTAAGCTGATCCTTAGACTGGATCTTAAGAAGAAGTTCTTCAGTACAAGGGTGGTGGGACTCTGGAATATGCTGCCCAGGGAGGTTGTGGATGCCTCGTCCCTGGGGCTGTTCAAGGCCAGGCATGGACTCAGGCAGCTGAGTCTAGCTGAGAGGCAACCCTGCCTATGGTGGGGAGGTTGGAGTAGATATCTCTAAGGTCCCTTCCAATCTAAGCCATTCCACAACTGAAATGCTTTACTGGTAAAGTTGTTCAGATCAGTTGCTGTTTCTGAAGCTTTCAGTTAACCAGACTGCTTCTCTCTTGATACATCTCTTTTTCTAGACCAACTATGAAGGGCCTAGACTCGAGAATGGGTCAGTCTGACCTTTTCTTAGAAGAGAAAGTTGCAAATTCAGTTAGCCACTTCTGCTGATAGTTCACAGAACCACCAAGTTCTTGCAGAATACTTCTCATTACGTGAGCTGCAAGACAGAACACATGGCTATTGTATTTCCCTCACTCATCTTTCATGCAGCAGCTGTGGTAGATGATTCTACAATCCTGGGGGCTTTTTTTGAGCTCATATATAAGCATTTCTTACAATGTTAGTGTTCCTGTAAGAGCTCTTAGGGGAGAAAAGGAGTTATAGAACAAATTGCTTGCACTTCAGCTGGAAGATTAATTTTTTATTGCCATCAGCAGCCAAAGTGAAGCATCAAGCTATCAGTCAGATTTTAACATATATCTCCCTATAGGTAAAATAAAGTAAAACTTGTGCACACCACAGCTCACTCAAAGGACTCTCTTAATTCACAACTTTGCATTGGAAACTAGGAGAGGGCTGAAGCAAAAACCTCAGCAGTTGGCGTTTGCTCCATGATAAAGGCAGCATGGTGTTGTGCAGGCCACCAGAGAAGGGACACTCTCTTATGGAGAGTGATTCAGTCCAAACCACCATCCTCTGGTGGCTCTCAAAACACAAAGGGTGGACACTGTGACCTTTTTCTCCTTCTGCCCCTTCTTTTGACAAGACAAGGTTCTCTATGTCATACTGTTTCTGCTGCAGTGGAGTCAAAAGCTTTGGGGACTTTAGCACCTCCCCTAGGAAGAGAGACTGGGATCCCTGGGGCTGTTCAGACTTCAGAAAACTGAGAGGGGAATCTGATCAATATCTATCAATATCTGAAGGGTGGGTGTCAAGTGGAGGGGGGCAAGCTCTTTTCAGTGGTGCACACTAAGATAAGAAGCAAAAGGTTCAA
This sequence comes from Dryobates pubescens, assembly GCF_014839835.1. Taxonomy (NCBI): domain Eukaryota; kingdom Metazoa; phylum Chordata; class Aves; order Piciformes; family Picidae; genus Dryobates; species Dryobates pubescens. The sequence continues at coordinate 134,758,030 of NC_071657.1, forward strand.
GTTTGAACATAGAAGATTTCACCTCACCATGAGGAGAAATTTCTATACAGTGAGGGTGACAGAGCACTGGAACAAGCTGCCCAGAGAGGTTGTGGAGTCTCCTTCTCTGGAGACTTTCCAAACCCACCTGGATGCATTCCTGTTCAGCCTACCCTAAGTGATCCTGCTTTTGGCAGGGGGGTTGGACTGGATGATCTCTGGAGTTCCCTTTAACCTCTAATGTACTGTGAAAAGCTCAGAGCCCTGGGTACAAAGCATGTGCAGGCAGAGATATGCACCAAGTAAAAATAGTGCCTTGAATCAAATTAGTATGTCAAATTACACCAGCAAGGGAAAAAAGCTTTTCAACACATTAATAAAAGCAGGTAAAATATGGTCCAGGGGGTACCTGTACATAAGTACATGTTTTAGTGGCCAGAATAGCTGACTTCACTCTTATTTTGCTTTTATGTTGAGCACAAGCTTAATGATCAGCAGCACACAAGAATTTAGTGTTGTTCTGAATGAACCTGTAATATTTCAATTACAGAAGCATTAAGGTTGGAAGAGATTTCTGAATGCCATACAGTTCAACTAGAATCAGACCAGGTAACAGCCAAATAAGCAGAATAACAGAATCTCTGTGGTTGGAAACCACCTTCAAGAGCAAGTTCAGCTAGGGCCACTGTTACACCATATCATTGAGCATCATGTCTAGATGGCTTTTAAATGCATCCAGGGACGGTGATTCTCTCACTTCCCTGGGCAACCTGTTCCAGTCTTTGATACACCTTTTGGTATAGAAGTTTTCCTTAATGTCTAATATAAACCTCCTCTTGTCCTATCAGCTGTGACCAACACCCACCTCTCATCTACAAGCTATAAGGTCTCTCATCAGCCTCCTTTACTTCAGACTAAACAACACCAGCTCCCTCAGCCACTCCTCATAAGGCATTCTTAAGACTCTTCACCAGCCTTGTTTCCCTTCTCTGGAAACAAGACTAAACCTCCCCTGGCACAGCTTGAGACTGTTCACTTGTTCTGGTGCTGGTTTCCTGGGAGGAGAGACCAACCCCCACCTGGCTACAACCTCCCTTCAGGTAGTTGTAGAGAGCAATAAGGTCTCCCCTGAGCTTCCCAGGGGAGCTCCCTCAGCCTCTCCTCATAGGGATTGTGCCTTTGTTGAAGCCCATAAGACCACTGATCCAGCCTGTTCAGGCTCCTCTGAAGAGCTTTCCTACTCTCCAGCAGATCAACACTCCCACCTAACTTGTCACCTGCATGCTCAGTGAGGATGCTCTCAATCCCCTTGATAAGACCATTGATAAAGATATTAAACAGGAGTGGCTGCAGCACTGGGAAGTCCACTTGTAACCAGATGCCACCTGGATTGAATTCCATTCACTGTCACTCTCTGACCCTGAACATCCTGCCAGTGTTTGATCCAACAGAGTGTCTGTTCAACCAGATCTAGGCCATCTAAGTTTTTCATGAAGATGCTGCGGGGAACATTACCAAAATCTTTTACTGAAGTCCAGGTATATAACATCCATATCCTCTCCCTCATCCACCAAGGGAGTCTTCTTGTCACAGAAGGAGATGAGAAGCAGGAATTGCCCTTCGTGAACCCCTTATGACTGGGCCTGATCACTTGATTGCCGTGTAAATGTAATGCAATCTGTTTAAAGGGTTTTTCTGCTTAAGTATTACCCTTGCTTTAGAAGCACAGGCTGCTAATGGCAAGTGGGTGTACTAAAACACAATGACAACTAATGTCACTGAGTGTATTGCTTCTAATGTTGGTATTTATGTACGTGCAACATGGATGGTGGAGGTGATGGCATCATTTTCTCAGTTAACTTCACATTACATTCTTGGGCCTCTTAACCCACTAAAAATATTTGTTTGCTTAAAATGCACAGCGTTCAAAATTCACAGGAAGTGATTTAGCTACTTAAACAGAAACATCTAAAATAGATATACCCTAGGCCTGGCTGCTCTCCCTGCCTCCAGCTACCAGTCAGGTCATGTAGGATGTGCCAGAGGTTACATGTCACATCTGTCAGTCCAACAGTCTGAATTTCTCAGAATAGGAATAGAATAGGACCAGGTTGGAAGAGCAATAAGGTCTCCCCTGAGCCTCCTCTTCTCCAGGCTAAGCAACCCCAGCTCCCTCAGCCTCTCCTCACAGGGCTGTGCTCCAAACCCCTCCCCAGCTTTGTTGCCTTTCTCTGGACACGTTTCCTAAACTGAGGAGCCCAGAACTGGACACAGGACTCAAGGTGGGGGTAGAATACAATTTTCTGTCTGCTCTTAAAGCTAAGAGAGTTGGCAAATGTTGTGATGTAAGTTTGGGTTTGTTGGTGGGTTTTTTTTTTGGTGGGCTGGGTTTTTTTACTTCTTATCATATGATAGGTGGGGTTCATCTTGTTTATTTGTTTTCTTGCTTGAAACCCGAGCTGCTGCAAACAGCTCGCTAGCTGAGAAACCTCAGCCGTTGTTTATAACCAAAACAGTTTCTAGCCCTCCAGACTGAATATTAGCTGGAGGATAAACATTCCCAGTGAGGCACAAAACCAAGCAAACTCCACTAACCCCTGCAGAAGCTCTCTTCCAAATCTCAGTGTTTGGGTGGGGTGGGCACAAGGTGTGGTCCTAAAATAACTCCTAAGTGCCTGTGGCTGACGGTGGTGAATTGAAACCTCACAAGAAGACTTTACCTACCTAAGACATGAAGCATAATTTGTGAATTAAAAGCAAAAGATAGATAATATTTTAAATTAGCATATATACTTTAGGGTAATTATCCCTCCTAAGCTTCAGCATGCTTTTTAAAAGTGTGTTAGTCATCTTTTCAGACAGTTCTCCAACTTGTGCTTTTTCCTCCTGGCTCACATGGCAAATCCTGAGCGTTGCTAATAGGATCATCAGGGACCTCACGTCCATCTTGCGCTTTGCTAATGCAGAGTGCAGCTTCCACTAGAACTAATGAATAAGCAAAAAAAAACCAAACAAGTGTCCAAGCCATTCACATTCATGCTAATTTCTATCATTCTGAAGAATAATCCTGCTTTCTGAACACACAGCCCAGCAGTGGGAAAGTTAAACCGGGCTACTGGGATACGGCGCTGTGTTTCTTTACGCCTCTCCTTCCCTGAGGTAACTTCCTTCCTGTGGGATAGTTATCAGCGCTGTGCACACTGTTCCTGATGGGACATTATCAGCATTTTAGAACTGTGATAGTCCTGCTGTTTGTTTTATAGAGCTATTCCCCTGTTAATGCAGTCTTCAATACCCTTCTTGATTACTTCACTGCTGTTAAGGTTAGAAACTAAAAGGTAATATCACTTTTATCATACAATTAGTTGACTGCAATACTTGAAAAGGCTGATACAGGATGAGAAGAGAAAGTGAAACACTCATGAAAATTCATAAGCTGAAACTATACATAGAATCATAGAATTGTTAGGGCTGGAAGGGACTTCAAGGATCATCCAGTTCCAACTCCCCTGCCATGGGCAGGGACACGTCACACTACGTCATGTTGCTCACAGCCACATCCAGCCTGGCCTTAATAACCTCCAGGGATGAGGCTTCTACCACCTCCCTGGGCAACATAATGACACACACAATAATAAGTGTTTCTCTGACTTCTTTAATTATAAAACACCCTCAAAATAATAATGTCTGCTTCTGAAGGTAAGGTATTCCTGAGCTTTAGACAATATATTAAACATATTTAGACAGCATAGTAAACATATGCATTTCTGTTTTCTTTGCTCTCTGAAATTAATTAGAAAAGAAATCTTTCTGAGGCATCTAAATCCCATAATAAAATGAATAATGACTACATGGGCTTACAGGAAAGCTGGGGAGGGACTTTTGAGGGTGTCAGGAAGTGATAGGATTAGGGAGAATGGAGCAAAACTAGAAATGGGTAGATTCAGATTGGATGTTAGGAAGAAGTTCTTCCCCATGAGGGTGGTGAGACTCCGAAAGAGGTTGCCCAGGGAGGTGGTGGAAGCCTCATCCCTCGAGGTTTTTAAGGCCAGGCTGGATGTGGCTCTGAGCAACCTGCTGTAGTGTGAGGTGTCCCAGCCCATGGCAGGGGGGTTGGAACTAGATGTTCCTTGAGGACACTTCCAACCCTAACATTTTTATGATTCTACAATTCTATGATTTCTCTGTCATTCCTCACATAAAAATGAAGATATAAATTGAATTTTGGTTTGGATAATCTCAGCTTGCTCCACACTTTTTCTTCAAATAAATAGAGGATAAAATTCAAGAAAGAACATTAAGAAGAAAAAGTGTTAGTTGGAATGTATCTGCATTCAAGTTTCAATCAGAGAGCTTCATGGAGCCACCACCCCTGGAGGTGTTCAAGAGGGGATTGGATGTGGCACTTGGTGCCATGGTTTAGTAGTCATGAGGTCTCGGGTGACAGGTTGGACTTGATGATCCTTGAGGTCTTTTCCAACCTTATTGATTCTATTCTATTCTATTCTATTCCATTCCATTCCATTCCATTCCATTCCATTCCATTCCATTCCATTCCATTCCGTTTTTCAGCTGAGAGCACAAATTTCCCAGCATTTTCCAGTCCAACTCAGAATGCTTTATTTGCAAAACAGAACTCAATTAAGTCTGATAAAGTTTCATAAAATCTTTGTGAAGGTTCCTACTTGACAAGCAATATTTAAATACAAGGGAAAGAGAGGAGTTTAATAGGAGATCAATATACTAACAAAAAGCTGAGTCACAAGCTTTTCATTGACTGCAACCTCAAACAATGGGAACAAACACAAAAGCATAACACAGAAGGAAAAATTCTGGCAGGATGTAATGGGGAGCAGATAATGCTGAGGAGGTCAAAATGCTTTATGGCTCTTTTGAATCAGTGTTCACTAAAAGTATCTTGGCTATAGAGAAGAGACTAATGCAATTAAGAACATGTCAAAGGGGTAAAATTTCCTTCTAGAACAGACCAAAAACAAAGGGATAGAGAAGATTTTGCCAACCAGAACCCCAGTAAAATTTGTATCAACATCACAGAAATCTGTCTGGAACAATTTCAGAGGTATTAGAGATTAAGGGCAACAAAGTTGGTGAGGGGTTTGGAACACAAGCCCTATGAGGAGAGACTGAGGGAGCTGAGGTTGCTTAGCCTGGAGAAGAGGAGGCTCAGGGGAGACTTACTTGCTCTCTACAACTACCTGAAGGGATGTTGTAGACAGGTGAATGTTGGTGTGTTCTCCCAGGCAGCCAGCAGCAGAACAAGAGGACACAGTCTCAGGCTGTGCCAGGGGAGGTTTAGGCTGGATGGTAGGAAGAAGTTCTATACAGAGAGAGTGATTGCCCATGGGAATGGGCTGCCTGGGGAGGTGGTGGAGTCACCATCATTGGGGTGTTCAGGAGGAGACTTGATGGGGTGCTTGGTGCCATGAGTTAGTTGTTTAGGTGGTGTTGGATTGGTTGATGGGTTGGACGCAATGATCTTGAAGGTCTCTTCCAACCTGGAAGAGGTTCTATTCTAGTCTAGTCTAGTCTAGTCTAGTCTTTCTGAGGAACAAAGGGATGGGCAATATTTTTGTATAAGCTGGAAAAGTGAAATGCATTCTCTGTCTTTAAAAAATGGGAAAAGGGAAGAGCAGAAAATTCTAAGCTGAGCATGGAAAACTACTGGAAAATCATCAAGCTGTTTATAAGCTCCCAGACAAACACAAGCTCAGATAAGCTAATGTAAGAGTCACCACTGGATGGTCCCAATGTGTTGCTGAGCAACTCTTGCATGGCATCTTCAGTACCTAGAGGACAAACAGTAGCAGAAATACCTCTAAATTATTACCAAGTTATTGACATATTTAGAAAAAAAATAGCTGACACCTGCCAAGACTTCTGATGATAAGAAATCAGAATGAAACTGCTTCATCATTATCTGGGTGATCACAACCAGAAGTACTTTCAGTGGTTCAAGGCAGAGTAATATCTGAAGTGAATAAACCTTATAAGGACATCATAGAATCATAGAATTGTTAGGATTGGAAGGAACCTCAAGGATCATCCAGTTCCAAACTCCCTGCCATGGGCAGGGACACCTCACACTACATCACATAGCTCGCAGCCACATCCAGCCTGGCCTTAAAAACCTCCAGGCATGAGGCTTCCAACACCTCCCTGGGAAACCTGTTTCAGAGTCTCTACACCCTCATGGGGAAGAACTTCTTCCTAACATCCAATCTGAATCTACCCATTTCTATTTGGTTTCCATTCCCCCTAATCCTATCACTCCCTGACACCCTAAGAAGTCCCTCCCCAGCTTTCTTGTAGCCCCCTTCAGATACTGGAAGGTGACAATTAGGTGTCCTTGGAGTCTTCTCTTCTCCAGACTGAACCACTCCATCAGTCTTGGAGATATACTGGCTAATATTTTAATTAAAGAGAATGACTTTTATTGTTTATATACAGAATTGGGAGTAAATTTACATATAAACACATGGAGGTCAAGCTACACTTAGTAAAGGCAAGTGAGAGGATCTATATTAAGGGCAACAAAGTTGGTGAGGGGTTTGAAGCACAAGCCCTATGAGGAGAGGCTGAGGGAGCTGGGGTTGCTTAGTCTGGAGGAGGAGGCTCAGGGGAGACCTTCTTGCTGTCTACAACTACCTGGAGGGAGGCTGTAGCCAGGTGGGGGCTGGTCTCTTCTCCCAGGCAGCCAGCACCAGAACAAGAGGACACAGTCTCAAGATGTGCCAGGGGAGGTTTAGACTGTATGTTAGGAAGAAAGTCTTCATAGGGAGAGTGCTGCCTGGGGAGGTGGTGGAGTCACCATCATTGGAGGTGTTTAGGAGGAGAATTGATAGGGTGCTTGGTGCCATGCTTTAGTTGCTTAGGTGGTGTTGGATGATAGGTTGGACACGATGATCTTGAAGGTCTCTTCCAACCTGATTTATTCTGTTCTGTTCTATTCTATTCTATTCTATTCTATTCTATTCTATTCTATTCTATTCTATTCTATTCTATATTCAGGTGTTAGAGCAGAAGTACAGATTGAGGAGGATGCTACAAGCCCATCAAACAGGTTTGTGGCTTAAATTTAAAGCACTGTTTGTGAATCACCAGTTTCATTATATTGTGAAAAAGGGAACTGTACTTAAAGCATCCAAATGATATAGTTGCTGTCATGTATACTATATAATTTGTTATCTTTGAGCTCAAATCTTTCAGCATAATGTGAATCAATTGGTGGTGGGGGGAAGTGAAGAAAAAAAATATGCTAAAGAATGATTGAAGGTTTAAAAGCTATTAATTATTAGAAAAGAGTGGATTACTTGAGTTGTTTAGAATCTACAAACAAAGACAGAAGAGAAACATGCTAATGGAATTCAAGGATATAAAAACTGCTTTGAAGAGAAAGTGAATAATCCCTTTCTCATGTTTATGGTCAATAGAAAAGAGAGCTTAAATTGCAGCAGGAAAGATTTGCATTACACACTGGAAATTTTAATCTTAGACATCTTTCATGCTAGCCTTAGACATAATTGGTTGAAAGAGGAATAGAAGAATGACTAAGTGATCTCTTGAAGTCCTTTCCAGCATTCTTTCCATGGTCTTATGCCCCTTTTCTGAGGAGCAGAAGCTCTGGGGCTCAAAAGGCATTTCTTTTCAGAGTCAGAATATTCTTTGCTGTCCCTAGATAATACAGAACAAAATGGGGCTGTGCTGAAGTAGTGTGGCATCAGCTTGGAAGAATGCTATACTGCAGGTTACTTTCCATACAATTATTTAAGGTCTTAATAGCTGTATAGAGAGTTTAATTTGTAAAATAGAGGAAATTCAGAAAAGCTACTTGTTAAACTGGCCATTTTGCCTGATGTATTTTATTATCTTTCTTGTGGAAAAATAGGTCAACAAGTTACAGCTTTAATAAAAATGTGAGCAGATGAATCACAGAGTGGTTGAGGTCAGAAGGGACCTCCAAAGGTCATCCAGTCTGATGTCCCTGCCATCAGCAGGAACATCCCCAACTACACCAGGCTGCCCAGGGCCTTGTTAAGTCTTACCTTGAGTATCTCCAAGCAAGGAGTAAGGAAAACACACAAGCTTTGGACAAACCTAAGAATAAATTCTGTAGAAAGCAAATTCTTACCATCTTAATCTGGCATTTAATAGCATTTATCAGCTTCATCAGCCATCTCCAATAAACATGCATGGGTGGCTGTGGGGCAGAAAGCCCTAATAGCTCTAGATGCAAAAAACATAAACATGAAAG